>NC_054485.1:98341186-98974936 GCF_017639515.1 Carcharodon carcharias
TAAAAGAAGGGTACTTTGCATTGCATTTCTCTAGGTTTGTCCGTCAGCAACTCAGACCTGTTGAATGGATTAGCTCATGGTTCTGTTGCTAGCACTAGAATGAAAGGCTCCCTTTTTCCTACCAAAGCTTATCATTAACACATCAGACTCTTTGAATATTGCCCATTTCCATTCAGAGTTACATTCCACTGGGCAATATTTTGCTCATATAATTTCCAATAAGGCTACAGAAATTGCATTGCATTCTCTCATAAATTCACGAAACACGTCATGACGCAGCATGTGGTTGGAATTGATTTATATTTCTAGTTTGCCTTTGGGGCACACTATTAACATGGATCAGTAAATTTACCTTCAAATAGTCGTTTGATCGTAAAAAAGAAAAGAGGAGTGGTGGAAAGCCATTTTGTCAAAGCTTTTCATCTTGGGCTTCTCAGGATTTTCGCAAGATAGCTCCAACCACTTGAGTCGGCTTTCCACCTGGCACGCTGGTTAAATTAATCCAAACAGAGGCCGTCAAACACAGCTTAATGACAAGTAAAACTTGGCGGGCTGAAAAACCATCCAATGGCGCCCACATCCATCAGTTTCCCAATCCGGGTGTTAGATTAAAATTGTTGCACTGTGGAAAGAGATATCGGCTGGGGTTGCTGTTAAAAAATTCTGCTGCTTCAATATTACAGAATGTGTGACGCGGCCGGAATTGTATATTCCGCCTTGTGCTTTATTACCAATAATCAGCAATCGTGAAACGTGGTGATGCTCCCTTTTTTAGAGGACAATCTATTAGCAAAGTGGTTAATTACTAAAGCTGATATGTTGATATTCAGGACAGCAGTATCAGTACAAACTCCTCCAGTTAACAAGAAAAAAACGTGGTTGCTAATTTTGTGAACGTTTGACAGATGATTCATAGGAAGATTTGCTTCAATCAGCTGGTCGTTTGGTGAGGGCCAATGAGGTACCTACCATAAATCGTTTTTTTTTTTCTTTATTTAAGTAATTTAAACAGGAGAGTAAATGGATATTTCATCATGTTCTGACTCTTCGTCTGCAATCTCCTCTGGGTCGATACATAAACGCACATGTTTGTGCAGGTGCTGGAACACGCGAACAGAAGCGTGATTTTCACTGTCAAAATAAATGAACTTGTAACTTTCAAGGCGTTCGTCTCGGTAAAGTCAAAAAAGATGTCAAGTATCACAATTGGTGCCCATAGCACAATAAAACATCCCTGAGATAGCAAAGGAGCAGAATGATGGATGTTCTTCGGTTCTTCAGCTCCAGGTCACTACTGGTCTCTGCAGTGTTGCAATTCTTCAAAGCCCTGCGAGATCTACTGGTCACTAAGATGTGCCTGACAGTGAGAGAATTCAACAGCAACAACATAGAAAATGGCACTAGCGGGACCGAGAGGTGAGCGACCCACTTGTAATCTATCCATGCCGATGAAGAAGCATATCCTGTTACTGTGTGGTATCCCGCTGTATTTTGGCAATAGTATAGTAGGGCTCGTAACGAAAATAAACTGGAATGTTCATTAAGAAACCGAGTGTAGACACAATCATTAGAACCAAATTCACAATTCTTTTGGTGCAATATTTTAATTGGTTTCTGAAAACAAATGGTTCCGAAACGATCAAAGTGAATAAAGTTGTCGACCACACAGATAAATGGATGGTAGACACATGTATAAAGGCAATGAGATGGCAGATATTGGTGTAGAACAAGAATGAATCCCGGAAACGGTTAGCTAATGAAGTTTCCCAGGGTTAAATTAAAAATGCGAACCATGACATCTGCTATTGCCATGGTTATCATATAACGAGTGATTCCTCTGGAGAGGCTGCACTTTCTCCGGGATAAGATCACGATTGTGATCAGGTTTACTGCAAGGAATTGGAAAGGATTACTAAAGGAATTGATCAACCATGTGACACCTGCTGTTGATCCTGTCACTTTCACGGAGTTTGGTACGAGGGCAAACCAAATGGAAAGAGCCAAATTCGCAATCCACTGATAAAGTGGACTGCAGTTGAGTGAATCCACGCAGCAATCGAACTGAGCAAGGCTCAAATTGTCCTTGTCATCTTTTATTCACTCAAACATTGCTCTGAGATATTTTCTCTTCTCCGATTCTGGCTATCGGCGCGACTCTAAATTTGATCACTCTCCCATTGTTGGCTGTTTCATCAGCTACTGAGGTCATATCCTCTGGAAATAACCCGCCCCCGCAAAGCCTCTCAGTTGCTCCCCCTCTAATCACTCATTTGATATGCACCACAAACCGACGCCTTTGATCAAACGTTTTGGTCAGCTGATCTAATGTTTCCTGGTATGGCTTAATGTCTATTTTTATGTGGTAACTCTTCTGGGAGTTTTATTATTGCAACGGCGCTATATGAATGGAAGATTTGTTTTTGAGCAGACCTGATGAACATTCCTTTGGGGGGAACATTGCTGCTCAGACGTTTCCACTCCTATTTTACCTCTGATTTGACCTTTAGATTATATTCCACATTTCGTTACTGCATGTTAATGTTACCAGCAAGTCCAGCATTTATTGCCCATCCTGAATTGCTCTTGAAAAGCCGTTACCCAGTATTTCCTTGAACTGCTGCAGGCAGCGTGGTGCAGAGTTGGTACTCTAACCGTGCTGTTTTAAAGGGAGTTCCAGGATTTTCACCCAGTGACCGTATTGTGCTGGAAATTGTGTTCCTAATCAGGGTGGTAATGAGTTGGAAGGAACTCATGCACTTGTTGACCTTGTTCTTTCAGGCAGTGGACGTTGCTGTTGAAGGGGCTTCAGTGAGTTTCTACTTTGCATCTTTTAATGCTTCACATTAAGCTACAATGTGCTGATGATGAAGGAACTGAATGTTTTTCTTTCTGAAATGGTTACCTATGCAGCAGCGTTCTCCTGCACAGCTTAACATCAATTCTGATTTCTGAAACAGAGTTTCAAACTCCTATTACCACTTTGTACTTAGAAGTGTTACATAACTTGACCGCTGAAAGATGTCCTCTAATTTTTGGACCCTGCCCCGTGGACATAGACTCCCCAACCAGCAGAATAAGTTCCATATATCTACGCTTTCTTTCCAGCTCAAAAGCTTGAAAAATTTCAATCAAGTCACCTCATTGTTTTCTAATTTCTACGGAATACCTGCCTATTTTGTGTAATCGTTCATTGTAATTTAGCTCACGGGCTCCAGAAATCATTCTGACAAACCAACGTTACACTCCCTCCAAGCTCAACCTGGGCAACCAAGTCCTGTTGGGCGAGTACTGTTTCCAGCTATTCACCATTTAGAAAGGGTCCTGTTCTGTCCTTTCAAGGTGCGATGGACCTCAAATTTGTCAAAGTTATAATCCATTTGCCACAGTTTTTTTTCCCCATTCAATGAACCTAACAATACCTTATGTATTGTTGAAAAAAGATACATGCTATCAAATATTTTTGTTTTGCACTCATCAGGATAGCTGGCAAGTAATCACAAACAGATGGGGGAGCAACAATTTATACTTCATGAGAAGAGAGTGCTGATTGAATGGCAAGTGGACTCTGATTGGTGCAGGTGTTGCCATGGAGAATGCACCATAAAACAGTTAACTGCCCAACTGTTCTCATGCCGCTTTCCTACCTATGGTATCCTTCATGTGTGCCCAAAGAAATGTCAGGAATCTAAAATTTAAGATTCACAACATCAGGCTGTTTCTCCTCTATTCCATGGGACATCTCACCCAGGTTTTGTAAAAGTGCCCAACTGTTCGTGAGGAGAATTCAGTTATGGATATTGGTGCGGACACTGCTTCCTTTGGGGAATACGACCCACGCCAAGGTCACATCAACATAGGTGGCTCATGTCTGAGTGGGGAGGTGAGGGGGTTCAGGAATAAGATCAAGAAAGCAGGACAATAAGCTCAAGACTCCACGATGCCATGTTGCTTCCATAGTAACAGGGTTAAAGATGTCACTGAGCAGCTGCAGAGTACTCTGAGTGCAACGGAGTGGGGTGTGGAAGGGGGCCGCTGGGGGTGGGAGGGGCATGGTGGTGAGTGAATAGCCAGAAAACATAGTCCCTTTTGCTATAAAGAGGGATGACGTCTTGCAGGCAGATTTCAGGGAGTTAGGATATTAATTAAAAAGTAGGACCTCAAATAAATTAACCACCCGATTATTCCTTTTGCTACGAGCAAGTGGTAAACAATAGAAGGACAGAGCAGCAGGATGCGTGGCTGGAGAGGTGGGGCGAGAGAGATAGAGGGCCATGGATTCCTGAGGCAGTGGGGACTTTACCGGATGTATGGGTTGCATCTCAGCAAGGACAGGACCCAGGGCCAGGCAACAATATGTGGGGAGCTTTGCTGCTGCTGTTAATGAGGGTTCAAGAGAATTTGGCAAGAGGATGGAAACTTGAGCAGCGATTCACACTTGACTGGTCCAAAGCTGGAAATAGACAGCTATAAATTAGTAAGTGAGTCGAGAAGGCCAACGAAGCAATGGCTATACAATAGACAACAAAGGAATTGTTCAGCGATTGGGACATAGGAAATAACAGCTTTAGCAGGCCATTAGGTTCTCCGAGCCTACTTTACCATTTAAAAAGATCATAGCAGATCCTCTACCTCAACTCCCCAATTCTTACATTAATTCCTTATCCCTTAATTCCAACAGAAGCCAAAAAGTGATCGACCTTGTGCCACCTGTGTTGCAAAATGCAAAACGATTCACAACCTTTTGGGGGAAGATAACTCTTCTCATTTCCGCCCAAAATGTCCAACCTATTATTCCGAGTCAATGACACCATGTTCCCAACTCAGCAGGCCCTGGATTTTTTTTTTTTCTCAGCAGCTTCCCCGTTAAACACCTTATTTATTTTTTAATGCTTCAATTGGGCCATGTCTCATTTTTCGAAATTCAAAGGAATGTTGGCTTCGTCCTCTCAATGTCTCCTCATCGGTCAATGCGCTCATTAGATGAACTTGTCCAGTGCTAATTCTTTGCACTTCCTCTGGGACAAATGAGTTCATCCTTAGGTAAGAAACCCAAAAATAACACACAGCACTCCAGGTGCCACCTCAGCAATGGCCTGTATTATTGTAGCAATAATTCCTCATTCATGTGGTCCGATCCCTTTGCAACAAAAGCTAACATAACACGTTTCCAAATTTGACATTGCCTTTCTGTGACTCATGTACAGGGGCCCGGAATTCCTCTGAGTACAACTATTTCTCAATGTCACAGCACTCAAATATTCTGTTTTTTTTTTGATTCATTCTTCCTTCCAAAGGTGACAATTTCCCAATTTTCCGCAGCATATTCCATCTGCCATATTTTTACCCACTCACCCAAACACATTTTTGCCCCCTGCAACCTTCTTGCTCCACACTTAATCTTTTATCATTGGCCAACGTGGATGCATTACACTCAGTTTCATCATTTAAGACATTAACTTGGGTCTTAAGTACCTGAGGCCCCAGTGCTCATCCTTCCAGTGCCCCACTGGTTACATCTTGATGATGCCAGAATTACCCATGTATTCCTGTTAGGTTTTTTCGGTCATTTAACCAACCCTCAATCCATGCTAATGAACTGTTGTCGATCCCATGAGTTCAAATTCTGTGTAGTAGCCTCTGTGGCACCTTACTGAATACTTTGTGAAATTTTAAATATCCTAAGTCCACAGGTTGCCGGTATTGATCTCATTAAATATGTCCTCAAACAAAATATAATGGATTTGTCAAACATGATCTCTGTTTCATCAATCCATGTAGGCTCTCATAATCATATTATTATGCTTTTGTAAGAGTTTTGCTTCCGCATGCCAGCATTTTGCCAACTAATTTTGTGAGGTTAACTGGCCTGGTTACTCAGTTTTTTTTTTTGCTTCCTTCTTTCCTAAGTAACGGTGTTATGTTTGGTACCTTCCAGCAATTGGGAACTCTCTTATTATCTAAGGAATTTTGGAAGATCAAAACCTATTGCTGAAAAAAAGACACGCTGTTCAAACGTTTCATTTTGCACTCATCAGGATATATTCACAGGAACACCAATTGAAAATGGAACAACGATTTATACTGCATTTGAAGAGAGTGCTGTTTGATTGGAAAGTGAATTATAATTGCTAGAGGATTTGCCACGAAGAGTGAACCAAGGAATACATAAATGCCGAGCTTTGGTTTCAATTCAAACCAGTGAGGCGAACCCTGTTTGGGGAGTTAAGCAGGGAATGGTTGTCTCACAAACTGTGGCTTCATTGAAAAGTGCACACTGCATGGACATGTCGTTTATATTCACAAAGGTAAGGGGCACTGTGTGCGAATATATTCAGTTTCTAGCATGGAAAAGTGAGCCACACTACGATTCTCACTTTTAACCTTAAATTGGTTGTCAGGGTAATTCCCAGCACAATCAGGATTGTTTAGCAAGTGCTGTCCGATCATAGAAGCACATCTAATGTTGGACACTATGGTTTCATTTAATGAACTCCATCCTGTGTTCAAATTCATCTTAGAAATGGGGCAGTGAAATGAGTTCCCTTTCCTTGATGTGCTGGTTGAAAGATATGCCAAAGTGTTCTCTGCTACTCGATAGTCAATATATGCATTGGGATTCCTATGTGTGATAAGATTGGTCATATTGGCAAATTCAGAAATAGGCCCTGAGCCATTTGTTCCATGAAAGCTTGATGCTGAAATACAACTACCCTGATCAGATCACAGCTCGTTGTATATCACCAAACACATGAATAGGCCTAAGGATGTCAACTATTCAATTAGCAACACAAGTGGCATTCTTCACTAACAGGATCCTGTCATATACCCAAAGTAGATTCTGCCTATCACACAAATGAGCAATGTGGCATATGAATTTCACTGTTGGAATTATGCTAGGTATCTTGTCTGTATGCCCCAATGACTAGCGATTGTATCAAACAGCAAGTCCCCTCAAAACAGCAAAAGTACTGACCGTATTCATGCAGCCCATGTTTGCAAAATTGAAAACAAAGTGGCTAACAGCAGATGTGATTTCATGATTTGACAGCACTTGTTCAACAATCCTGATTGTGTTATGAATTACACTGACAACCGATTTAAGATCATCAGTCAGGTTTGCAGTGTGGCTCTCTTACACATGCTAGAAGCGACATACGTTCTGAAACAGAGCTCTGTCCTTTGCAAAGAGGAGCTTGCCCATGCATTGTGCCTTTTTCATCTAAACAAAATCTTGAGGCGCGGCCATTACTTGGTTCATTCCCCATGGCAGTGTCTTGACCAATCAGAGCCCACCTGCCTGTTTTGAATTTAAATAAAAGCTTTGAAGTTAACCCTTCCTTGGCTCATTCGCCATGGCAACACCTTTGCCAATCAGCACTCTTCTCTAATTCAATGTAAATTATTGTTCCCTTTGCTATTCATATTTTGCAATTTTGTCCTGATGAGCGCAAGACAATGTTTTAACAGCACATCTCTTCTCTCAGCAATACTCAAGCTCTGTGCAGCCAGGTGACTACAAGAACTAACGCATCCCCTGTATCTGCAGCTACCTGTTTGAAACCCCTACCGTTAAAGCCTTCAGCTCCAAGGGACATTTCGCCAAATAGTGCCATTAATTTCTCCAGTATGATTTATTTAGCTATGCTTATTTTTCACTATATCATTGGTTCCTCGTTCGTGGCATATACAACAATGCAAGGAGTCAAGTGAATAAACGAACTAAGCTGAGGGCACGGATATCAATTGGAAGTATGTTATCGTAGCTATTACTGAAACATGGCCTGAAGAGGGGCAAAAATGGCATAGCAATAATCTTGGTTAAAGTTTTTCATACAGGATAGAGAGGTAGATAAAGGATAGGATGGAAGGTCGCAATGTTAGTGAAAGAAGCATTTCAAGCTGTGAGGAGGGATTAATATGCTACAAAGGGCCCTAATGAGGTGATATAGTCTGAGTTGAGAAACAAAATGGAACTGTTACACAGATGGGAGTGTACAATAGAAACTGATAGATTCCCTTGTTCCAAAGCCTGTATTTTTTGGGGGGAGGTGGGGTGGTGGGGTGGGGGGGGGGGGGGGGGGGGGGGCGGGGGGGGGGGGGGTGGGGGGGGGGGGGGTGGGGGGGGGTGTGGGGTGGGGGGGGTGGGGGGGGTGTGGGGTTTGGGGGAGCAATGCGGGATGTGGATGGTGAGACCCTAATCCCAGTTTCCAGACAAACTAAAACTAAAGGTGAAAGTAAAACTGAAATTGCTGAAATCAGGTACAAAGAACAGCACAGATGACAAAGTGATGTAATGCAATCAGACTTAAGAACAAGAAAGAAGGTTCCAGGAGCTGGCCATAGACAAATACCAGGGTTGTTGTTGCCCTTTTTGTTACTTAAACTCATTGCCTGACAGGACACAGAGATAGAGTGCACAACTGGGTGGACCCATGCCATCGAGCAGAGCTGAAAGCGTTCTGCAGAAGTGCTTTATTTTGGTGAAGACCATGCCTCTAGAACTCGGCTTGACTGGGAACAGCTGCCACATGACAACTAGTGGATACATCCTTCAAGAAAATTAATTGCAATCTGATGAGGGAGTTTGGAGTTTTGCAGGGCTTTTGAGCCAAAGCTAATGCCATATATGGGCTGCTTAGTAAACCTATTAGATCGATACGTGTTGTACCTGCTACTTAATGTGTAATTTAAAGATTTGTTTGACTTTAACTGCCTAATAATTCATGTTCAGATAATGTTGATTTTGGTTTGATTGTTAAAGTTAAAGCTATAAACCTTAAATCTTGCCGATTTGTATTCTCAATACATGTGGAGAGGATGAACAAGGCAAAGGAAAACCCAGCAACTTGTTGGACTCTGAGAAATAGAGGGACCTTGGATCGTCCAGCCACGGATCCCCGAATGCAGGAGAACAGCTACAGATGTATTCAATATAGGCTGACGTGGTTTTCTCCTTTGTTGGCTGAAGCATAGTGAATAAGTGTAAGGACGGTATGCCATCAATTACTTGTGAACCACTTGCTTACTGTGCACAGCTATGGTCAGCATGTCAGGAAGATATAACCCCGCCAGAGAGAGTGGAAAGTAGATTTTCAAAAACGGATATTTTTTGGTTTAATAAGATATTGAATAGACAGTGTTTATTTCCTTTCGAACAAAGGAAGCTGGCATTTAATAAAATGATATAAACATATGTGGAGATTCAATAGCATGGATAGGAAGGACCTATTTCCTTTAGCATAGCGGACAATAACCCGGGGACCCAAGGAAAACTGTAACTATAGTTCTATCTAAGTCACTGAAGGACTTTATCTCAGCGAACACAACTTAACAATTATAGAGAAAATGGTTGAATGGATTGATAGAATGGAGCGGATTTTCTGAGTCATGTTTTCACCCAGAGGGTTGTGGGTGGTCCAGAGCTTCCTGCCTAACAGGCGCTAGAGGCATAAACGTTTATCTCATTTGAAAAGAACCTTAGACATGTACTTAAAATACCACAACCTACAAGGCCATTGACAAATGCCGGAAGGTGGAATTCTTTGTCTGCCAGTGCGTGCACTTTGGTTTGATTGGCCATTTTCTGTGTCATAAATATTTCCATGTTTTTAGGCCTTTGGAGTGTCTACTGAGCTGTGTGTGCTTTTGCCCTGTCCTCTGTCTAGTTCGACTCCAGGTTCATCCTTGTTTCATGCTCAGTATAGTTTTGTGTTCCTTCATGCTTCTGGATGGCTCCCTGGGCCTTTTCACTAGGCCAGCAAGAGGAAGCCACATCGCTGCAAATCTGGAGCCACATGCAGTCAAAGCCAGTTTAATTTGGCAGATTTCCTTCCCTGAAGGATATTTATGAACCATTTTTTTTAAACAGGATCTGATCGTTTCCTGGTCACCATTACTGGTGGTTGATTTTGGTTTTTAAATTGCAAGACTTGTTTAACGAAGTGAATTATTTGATTTCCACAGCTGTCAAAGCTGAATTTGAATTGAAACCTCTGGATTATTAGTTGGGAAATCTGGCCATTATACAACTGTACCTATGCACTTCCTCAAACGATTGATGTGAACAAACCAGGGAAACTCGGTGGAAAATGGCGTCAGAAACACATCTGCTAATGCCAGGAGGCGTAAAAGGGGCTGACGCACAGGTTAACGTCAACAAGGAGAAGTGTGATGCGCCTATTGATTAAACTGTCACTGGAAACTGGAGGAGCAATGGACAACGTGGAGTCAGCAGCAAACAACAACAAAAAATCAACACATTGAAAGAATGGCTTTCCAAAACCAATAGTTGTTATTACTTACCAGGAATACCGATAATTGCAAGAGTCGGATAGCAAATCACTGTGCAGTCGACCAATTCTTTTCGTCCCATTTTACAAAGAAATGTACATCTTCTTGGAAGTAAGCCTCCAACTTGCACAATGCAACAATGCATTGAAAGCAACACAGATTTATATATGAACCAATTCTCCAAGGACTGAGTGAAGTAACGTAACAGCTTTCAGTAGCAACACAGACAATCCAACAAATATTATTCATTAAATTATTTTCAGATCAATGACGAATTTCATCACTGAGGACTCTAACAAGTGCACTTTCAGGTTCACTATTGAACTAGCTTCGAGGTTTCTGCTGGTCACAATCTCTTGACCACAAAAGTGTGTTTTTTGGGAATTGTAGGCAAACCAAATGTCCCTTACCACCTTCTCGCTGTATTTTGAGTAGAATATATGTTGACCACAATCCCTCGTAGATATGGGCCAGGTGCAGATGTTCCTTCTTTTAACTCCAGGTTTGTCACTGAACAGCTCAATATTGCCCTCTCCGCCTCCAGATTCAAGTTTCTTACTATCCGGTTAGGGGCCAGTAACTTTTTGTTTAAAGGAGACAAAGTTTGTAATCCCAGTTACACACGAGGGGAATGAAGCCTAAAGATGCCATTGGTTTTAAACAGCAAAAAAAAACTTTGCCATACAAATTCTGCAAAGTAAAACCAACTATCCTATACTTCAATACTCGAAATTATCATGAGTGAAGATGAATTAGCAGGCAAACTGTGGTAAAACACCCCACGCTGCTCATTAAATGGCAGATGCGACCAAGACCGATTACATAGAATCCTCAGCAACCCACCTTGGTGTCAGTGACCACTGTGAGGCACCAAATCTGTCTCCTTCTAGAGGGATATCAACTCTTTACTTTTGAAGATCTAACCTCAGAATTCCCTCAAAATCCATTTTGACTCAGACTGCCTCAGCTTCCCAATGGTTGAATTGCTTCTCCTGAGATTGCGTTCTGTGAGATCCACACATCTCTCACCTCTAATTACTGACACAATTCCTCATATCTCACCAATCACTACCTTCACTAAGCTAGCGCTCTGAAATCGAGTCTCCCGGCTTTATTGAGTTAAACTTGGCTCCCAGAGCTTCTCCGTAAGCTGCAAACGACAGGTGGTCCAAACTGCAACCAACCACTTTCCCAGCAAACACACAGTTAAAAGAAATAATGGAAACTTCTAAAGCTCCACCCATCTCCATTACAGCATTATCTTCACAGGTTGAATTAAACATATTTAGCCCAAACTCCAGAAACAAGCAACTCTCTGAACTGCATTCTTTTCAGGCAGAGTAGACAGCATGTCTCCAATTCTCCAGCTAAGTAAGCCCTGCTGCTGTTTTAGTATCTTAACTTTAAAGCTGTTAATTGCTTAATTTAACGTGGTCCCAACCTTTTAATTCTGATAGACGTGAGGCTAGCTGTATTTATCCTAATTTCCACAGTTAAACTTTAATCTTCACAGTACTGAAACATTATCAGTGAATTATCAACATTAAGCATGAACTTGAAATTCAAAAACATTTCTGCAATACTTTCAGGGCTGACGTTCGATACAGGGCTTCCATAAACTTCGGAAAATCCAAAACTGCTAATTGCTTATTCCACGTCAAGTCTATACTGCCAATAACCTGCTCTTCATCAAGCTAGTTTTGGTTGTGGTACCTCAATACTTTATTCTTATGGAATTCCTTTTATAGTTTCCAGCCTGCCCGCCCCAATAGCCTCCCTTGGCTTATAACCTCCAGCCTTCAGAAAGTTTGGTTTCTCTGGCTCTGCACTCTTGTATACCCCCGCTTATTTATCACCTTTTCCAGCCATTACTTTACCCAAGAGAAATCCCTTCCTGAATTGCTCTGCCTTTCACCTTTTTTTCTTCCCGCAAGATCATATTGAAACCTATTTTTTGTTTGTGCTTTATTAATGACAGGCCCTGTGATGCATTCATAATTGGGCTTTCCAAAGTTAGAGGAGTAGGTAGCCTATGTTTAACTGTATTTGTGGTAATATATGGAGAGTGGATAAGGTGTCCCCTCTGGGTAAAGCCTCTCAACACTTCTCATTGCTCTTTTCTCTTCGATTTTTGTTCTAGTACCTCCTTTGGAGAAGAGAAGAATTTACATTTAGAAAATTATTATCGGTGGAGTGTAACCATCCCATTGCATTGGGGGTGAGGCTGTGAAATGTGACGAGCTATTAGAAAGTTCATTGACTTTGGCAAGGCCGGAAAATCGTGCCAGCGGGCGGAGTGGTAAATTTCCAACTGACTACAGTGATACTTCTTGGTTTTAATGGGCTTCTGTGGTGACAGAGTTAGCGGAGAAAGGGTCTCAATACATCAGTGCAAATCACCCAATGCCTTGCTCAAAGGAGATTGAATAACATTGTTATTCCTTGAGAATAATAGAAGTATGCAACCACATAAGAAAACAAGAGATAGGAGATGGTGTAGCCCATCTGGCCCATCCAGCCTGATCTGCCAATATATATGATCATGGCTGACCTCATACCTGAAATCCACTTCCCAGCTCTTACCCCGTTCCCTTTGATTCCCGGAAAGACCAAAAATCTGTCTACCTCAGCGAGGATATTCTCAACGATCGAGCACCCAGGACTTAATTGACCATGACACTGTGATACAGGAAATTATCCAAGTGGAGTGACGAATCGAAATGTAATGGGAGCAAGGGGCCATATAATCCGGGGGACAGACAAAGTTCGGTGCATGCAAGAGCGAGAGTCCAGAAGGCTGTGTTGCCTGCCTGATGCCAGGCTTTGGGACATCTGCCCTGGGCTGTTGAGCAACCTGCAGTGGGCGAGGAGCGTTCAGTGATCATACTCGGTGACATATGTCCCTGCAGAAACTGGTTGGTGCCAATGACATTGGTAGGACTAGAATATTCAGCTGAATGAAACTATTGAGGTTTTGAAACCAAAAATCATAAAACTTTCCAAGAAGCGAGTAGATAATCAAATCACGGGTAGTTCAACTACTGAACTAATGCACTTATTTTTGTAAATATAGTGCAATGTTTCCACCAGGAAAAGTTGCCTGGGAAATCAACTATATACGATGCTGGCAACGAGGATGAATTAGAACTGGTGCTGTCCCTCGCTCAGCACTTGTGATTGTCTAAGATTGTGAAGAAGAAAGGAAGAAATACTGACCTGAGATGCCACATTTTGGCAGAATCTATCCTTTTGATCCTGCCTCAGATCACTCGTGTCAAAATATAGAAAACGTTTTGTGCTTTAAGTTTAAGCCAACGAAATCACGGAGGAAGAAAAGGGGAGAACGATTTTCCTGAGTTTTTGTGGGGACAATACCTATAGGTTAACGCAAAGCTTGATGGCCCCCAGTGTCCCTGATTCAATGACCTTCAGTGAATTAGTAGACTTCGTAAGGGACATTTCCAACCCAAGCTCTTTTTAAAAATGCAAAGGTTAAATTCATGGAATAAGGCCCATGGAGAGGCCATTACTATCTACGTGGCAAAATTAAAATAAATGGAATACTGTGATTTTTGGTGAAACCTTGAATGATATGCTCACGTATCCCTTGGTCTGCGGTGTTCAAGAGGGTACCATTTAGTGAAGGTTGCTGGCTGCAGTGGATCTTATTTCAAGAAATCATTAGAAATAGTGCTTGTGCCAGCAATCAGTGTAAGTCATTCACAAGCGATTCAATTTCCGCAAAATGAAATGGTTTTCCACGTTGGGCAAGAATGGTCGGACGAATAGCCAGGACTTGGCTGCTAAATTGGAAACTGACGCAGCTAACCAAAAATTTAGACCAAACGGCTTAGCAGCACATTCAACAAATTATTTTTTAGCTCAGCTGGAAACAATCATACTCCTAACGATTGACAATTTAAAAATGTAGCGTGTTATTTCTGTCACAAAAATGGACACATATTGAAATATTATAAAGCGAAATTAAAACAGTCTTCCAGCAACAAACAAATTCCAATGAAGTATGCAGTGTCGAAGAGCCAGAAACAACCAATTTTGACATTTATTCCTTATTCAGCATGAAAGTTGCAAAGGCATAGCCAATTAATCCCACATTTAAAAGGAATGGTAAACCCTTAAAATAGGCATTGGACACTGGTGTTTCTACCAGTATAGTTTGTGAGCTCACTTTCAGAAAATTAAATAATGGTGCTCAAAAATTAAACTTGGAACAAACCTCTACCAAGTTGAAATTGTAGACAGGCAAATAAATTCAGGTAAAAGGTGTCACCAGGAAACTGTATATTATAGAAACCCAACAGCACAACTACCAGTGATGATGTTAGAAGGCAGAGGGCCAATCCTTCTATATCAAAACTGATTGAGGGATATTAACATTGATTGTTCTGTGAACTTTCGGAAGGAAGCAGGAAGAGTCCTCCAATTGAAAAAGGAACAAGGCACGGTGCTTCAGAAAGAGTCTGGAGAGACAAGGGCGAGAACAGGATGAAAAAGGAAATTGTAGCCATTCAGCAACCTGAAGAAACGAAGACTGTCTTTAAGAACAATATTGAAGAACAAGAAAAGAAAATCAAGGAGAATCTGCTGAATGGCAAAATTCAAGATGAGGGGAGTGGGTTTCTCAAAGAAAAGGAAAACCTGTTGAAAGACCATCACACACAACAAGGATCCCTCAGGTCAATGTTTGTACGTCTGGAAAATTATGAAGTGGAACAGGAAGAATTTAACGTCACTCTGAACAATCTGAAGGATCAGTTGGCAAAGAATATGCAGCAATATTCAAGGTGCCAGGAAGAAGCCAACAGATACAAGGAGGAGACAGAAGAACAGAATATTCAGCTGAATGAAACTATTGAGGTTTTGAAACCAAAAATCATAAAACTTTCCAAGAAGCGAGTAGATAATTAATTCATGGGTAGCTCAACTCCTGAACTAATGCAAGTTGACATTTCACCTGAGAGAAGCCTGGCCGACAGTGAAGTCACAATGAAAGCTGAGACTGTAAAGAAGAAGGCACGCAGGAAGAGGATGCAGTTGCTGATGAGGCACCGTCTTCGAACAAGCCTAAGCCTGATATTTTCCAATTTGGAGGGGAAGATGGAGAAAAGTCAAGGGAACATATAAGCAACTCATGATTTGCATAGCTCTGAGTTTCATTTTACTATTGGACCATCCGCTTATGTAAGGAATTTTGGTGGATGACTGAATTATTTACCCGATAAAGTAAGCTCTGTGACTGGAACATTGTTATACCACAGAGAAGTGGAGGGCCAGATCATTTGAAAGCATGTCGATCATTTAAGAATAAGGGAGATACACCAGCAAAATGAAGTTCCACCTGTAACGATTAGTGAGCTTGTGGTTCCTTTTCAAGTTGCTCAGCCAAGGGTAGACATGCCTGATGTCTCTGGGGAGTGGACGACACTGAACTGCGTTTGCCTCATGAGGTTCCAGTCAAAACATCAAGTGGTGGCCCTACGACATTCTACCCAGATCAGGGAAGCACCTGAAAGAATGAACTTGTAATTTCATGACCTGTGTAAATATGGTAATGTCATGAGATAAATATCTTTGTAAATACAAAATGTTATTTTACAAGTGCAATAAGATTCAGAGGATATCTACGGAAAAAGTAGGGCCAATTAAGGACCATAGTGGTAATTTGTGTGTGGAGCCAGAAGACGGAGGTAGGGTTCCAAATGAAGACATTGTGTCGCTGTTCACAAGTGAGTGGAACGACGTGGGTATGGAAATCAGGCAGAAGGACTGTGATATCATTAAATAAATTAGCATAGAAAGGGAGGAGGTTCGAAGTGGTCTGCCAGGCTTAAAATGTGGATCCAGCCCCGGATGAAATGTATCCCAGGCTGTTGAGTGAGGCAAAGGAGGAGATAGTAGTGGACACAGGAGAGGTGCAAGAGTACTGGAGGAAAGCCAATGTTGTGCCATTATTCAAAAAGGGATAAAACAGGGAACTACAGGCCAGTCATTCTAAACTCAGTGGTGGGGAAAATATAGGAAGCAATTCTGGGGGGCAGAGTTAAACTACACTAGGAGAGGCAGAGATTGATCAACAACAGTCAGCGTGGCTTTGTTCAGGGGAGGATATGTCTGACCAATTTGATTGAATCTTTCAAAGAGGTAACCAGGTGTTTTGATGAGGGCTATGTGTTTGACCTATTCCACTTGGACTTCAGCAAGGCTTTTGATAATGTTCTGCATGGAAGACTGATAACGAGGCTATGATCCCTTGGGAACAAAGCCAATTTGGCAAATTGGATCCAGAATTGGCTGAGTGACAGGAAGCAGAGGGTGATTGTTGAGGTGTGTTTTTGTGACTGGATGCCTCTGTCCAGTAGGGTTCTACAGGGTTTGGTGTTGGGTCACTTGCTGTTTGGGGTATATATAAACGATTTAGACTTGAATGTAGGAGGGCTGATCAGTAAGTTCATTGATGACACAAAAAAACGTGGGGTGGTAAATAGCGGGGAGGATAACCTTAGATTACAGAAGGATATGGACCAGCTGGTGAGATGAGCTGATAAGCATCAATTGGAATTTAATCTGGGTAAGTGTGACATGATGCACTTGGGCAGGACAAAAAAGGCACAGGAGTACGCAATGAATGATGGGTCAGTGGGAAGTACCAAGGCTCAGAGGGGACTTGGTGTGCATGTCCACAGGTCCCTCAAGGTAGTGGGGCAGGTAGATAAGGTTGTTAAGGAGGCATATGCGATACTTGTCTTTATTAGACGAAGCATACAATAAAAGAGCTGGGACATTATGCTGGAACTGTACAAAATGCTGGCTTGGCCACAGCTAAATTATTACACGTAGTCTGGAATCTGCATCACAGGAAGGATATGATTATACTCGAGAGAGTACAGAGGAGATTTACCAGGATTTTGCCTGGGCTGTAGATTTTTACTTATAAGGAGAGAATGGATAGACTGAGGTTATATTCCCTGGAACAGAGGAGATTGAAGAGGGATATGATTGAGATGTATAAAATTATGAGGGGCATACATAGGGTAGACACGAAGGAACATTTCCGCTTGCTGGAGGGATCAACAAGCAGGGGCCATAGATGTAAGGTAAGGGGCAAGAGGTTTAGAGGGTTTGTGAGGGAGAATTGCTTCATCCAGAGGGGAATCTGGAACTCACTGCCTGAAAGGATGATAGAGCCTGTAACCCTGGTAACTTGTATGAAGTATTTGGACATGCATTTGCTATGTCATGGCATACAAGACTATGGGCATGTGCTGCAAAATGGGATTCGAATAGTTAGGTGCTTGTTTGACTGGTGCAGACTACGTGAACCAAAGGGGCTTTTTCTGTGCTTTAGACCTCTTTGACTCTAATCATGGAAAATAAGCAAATGGTGGATGAACTGAACAATTTGTTTTGCACCTGTCTTCACTGTTGACAATACATTTAACATCCCAGAAATGAGTCTGACTAAAGATTTGAAAGGGAGTGAGGAGCTTAAAGCAATAACAATTAACAGGGAAAGGGTACCGAAAAAATAATTAGAGCTGACAATAATAAAAGCTGACAAGCCCCAAAGCTTGGTGGGCCCCATCCTAGAGTCTTAAAAGTAGTGGCTGCTGAGATAGCAGATGCATTGGATTTGATTTTCCAAATGTTCTCTGCTTCTGGACAGGTGTTGTTAGATTGGAAAGTAGCAAAGGTACCTCTAATCAAGTAAGCAGGGAGACAAAGAGCTGGAAAGCACAGGCCAATTAGCTTAATGTCTTTCATAGGGAAATGCTGGAGACTATTAGTATGGAGGTTATAACGGGCAATTAGAAAATCTCAACACAATCAAGCAAAGTCAACACGGTTTTGTGAAGGGAAAATTATATTTGATTAATTTAGTAGATTAAGTTGAAGAATTAACGTATGATGCAGATAAAGGGGAGCCTGTGGGTGTGCTGAACTTAGGGTTCCAGAAGGCATTTGACAAGGTGGCTCATCAAGGGCTACTGCACCAAAAAAGAGCACAAGAGGGTAGGGTGTATGATATTAGCATGGATAGATGATTTGTTGGTTAATGGATAACAGAGATGGGCATTTTTGCATTGGTAGATTATAACAAGCAGGGTGCCACAGGGATCAATGATGAGACCTCTGCTATTTACAATCCACATCAATGGATTGAATGAAGGAACTGAGTATATAGCTGCTAAATTTGCTTATGGCACAATGGTAGATAGGGAAACTTTAGCAGATGGAGTATAGTGTTGGAAAATGTAAGCATGTGTACTTTGGCAGGCTGAATAGCAAAGCAGCATATTATCTAAAAAAAAAAACAAAATACCTGGAAAAGCTCAGCAGCTCTGACAGCATCTGTGGAGAGGAGAACATTTAACATTTTGAGTCCGTACGACTCAACAATGGATGGAAATACATTTAGCAATAATGGAAATAGGTGGAAAAAAGGGGGAACAGAAAGGGGTTGGGGATGGAGGAGAGAGCTCATGATCTAATATTGTTGAACTCAATATTCAGTCCGGAAGGCTGTGAAGAGCCTATTAGGAAGATGAGGTGCTGTTCCTCCAATTTGCGTTGAGCTTCACCAGAAGAATGTAACAGGCCAAGGACGGACATGTAGGCATTAGAGCAGGGTGGAGTGTTGAAATGGCAAGCGATAGGGAGGTCTGGGTCATGCTTGCGGACAGAATGAAGGTGTTCTGCAAAATGGTCACCCAGTCTGTTCTTGGTCTCTCCAGTGTAGAGGAATCCGCATTGGGAGCAGTGAGTGCAGTAGACTAAATTGTGGGAAGTGCAACTGAAAAGCTGCTTCACTTGAAAGGATTTTCTGGGCCCTTGGACGGTGAGGAGAGGGAAGTAAAGGAGCAGGTCTTCCACATTCTGCGGCTTCTTTGGAAGGTGCGTGGGAGGGGTTTGAGGTGTAGGGGGTGATGGAGGAGTGGACCAAGGAGTCCCAGAGGGAACGATCCCTATGCAATGCTGGGGGGGGGGGGGCGGTTGGTGGTGAAGGGAAGATGTGTTTGGTGATGGAATCATGCTGGCGTTGGCAGAATTGGCAGAGAATGATCTTTTGACTGCGGAGGCTGGTTGAGTGATAAGTGAGGACAATGGGGACCCTATAATGGTCCTGGGAGGGACAGGAAGGTGTGAGGGTGGATGCGAGGGAGATGGGCCAGACACAATTGAGGGCCCGGTCAACCACCATGGGTGGAAATCCTCAGTTGAGGAAGAAGAAAGACATGTCAGAGGAACTGTCTTTGAAAGTGGCATCACCTGAACAGATGCTAAAGAGGCGAAGCAACTGAGAGATTGAAATAGACACCTTACAGGAAGCAGGGTGTGAAGAGCTGTAGTCGAGGTAGCTGTGGGAGTTGGTAGGCTTGTATTGAATATTGGTGGACAGTCTATCACCAGATTTTGAGACAAAGATTTCAAGCAAGGGAAGAGAAGTGTCAGAAATGGACCAAGTGTTAATGATGGAGGGGTGGAAATTGGAAGCAAGATTAATAATTTTTTCCAGGTCCAGATGAGAGCATGAAGCAGCACCGAAGCAATCATCGATGTACCGGAGAAAGAGTTGTGGGAGCAGGCAGGAGTTGGATTGGAAAAATGAATGTTCCACATACCCCATAAAGAGACAGGTATAGCTGGGGCCCATGCAGGTACCCATAGCCACACCTTTTATTTGGAGGAAGTGAGAGGAGTTTAAGAAGAAATTGTTCAGTGTGAGAACGAGTTCAGCCAGATGGAGGAGTGTAGTGGTGGATGGGGATTGTTCGAGTCTCTGTTCAAGGAAGAAACGGAGAGCCTTCAGACAATCTCGGTTGGGGATGGAGGTTTAAAGGGATTGGATGTCCATGGTGAAGAGAAGTCAGTTGGGGCTTGGGAACTGGAAATTGTTGATATGATGTAGGGTGTCAGAGGAATCACGGATGTAGGTGGGAAGGTACTGGTCAAGGGCAGAGAGAATGGAGTCATGATATCAAGAATTGAGTTCCGTGAGGCAGGAACAGGCTGACTTGGTTGGTCTGCCGGGACAGTCCCATTTGTGGATTTTGGGTAGGAAGTAGAAACGGGCTGTACGAGCTTGTGAGACTATGAGGTTGGAAGCTGTGGAAGGAAGATCTCCAGTGGAGACGAGGTCAGTAACAGTCCTGGAAACAATGGCTTGATGTTCAGTGGTGGGGTCATGACCTAGAGGGAGGTAGGAGGAAGTGTGTATGAGTTGACACTCAGCCTCTGCAAGGTAGAGGTCAGTGCGCCAGACAACAACAGCACCACCATTGTCAGCAGGTTTGATGACAATGTCAGCATTGGACCTGAGAGAACGGAGTGCAGCAATTTCAGAGAGAGACAGGTTAGAGTGGGTGAGAGGAGCAGAGAAATTGAGATGACTGATGTCACGCCGACAGTTCTCAATGAAAAGATCAAGAAAAGGTAAGAGAGCAGAGGGAGGGAACTAGCTGGAGGCAGATTATTTGAGGCAGGTAAAAGGAGCTGTTGAACGGGGAGAGGACTCCTACCCAAAGAAAAGAGCATGGAGTCAAAGGCTGTGGAAGAAGAGTTCAGCATCATGCCGAGACCAAACTTCATTGAGATGAGGGCGCAAGGGTATGAAACTAAGTCATTTGCCGAGCACTGAACTTTCAGCATGGAGAGGGTAAGGTCAAGGGGTATGGTGAATACATGGCCGGGGCTGGGATTGGAAGATGGGATGGGGACAGAGGGACAGGCAGGTGTGGAGGATCCTGGATGGATGTTAGTGTCGATGATTTGTTGGAGCTTGTGTTCCTTTGCATCTGAAAGAAAGAGACAAAGTTTCTTGTTGAGGTGTCGGATGAGACGAAAAATAAAATGAAAATGGGGGCAGAGGCAGCTTAGAAATAGGGTGTGGTGGTGTTGCTGGAGGGAGAGGTGTAGTGTGTTCATAAGGTGGCGCATGTCACTGAGCATGGATCTCTGGATGCGACAAGAACAGCAGTCCGAGGAGCATTGTATCTCCCAGACAGACTTGTAATCCTGGCGCGGTTCGAAAAATGAGGGATGGAACTTCAGTAGAAATCCCCATGGGGAAAGTCAGAGACGGAGACAGTCATTGAGGAAGGAAATATGGCTGTGAAAGCGAGCTTTAGTACACACCTTGTCAAACACCTGGCGAGAAATGGAAAGCAATGATGGTGAACAAGGCAAAAGAGAGAGACGGAAATCCTGTCGGAGAAAAGAGCAATACTTTTTCAAGGTAGGCATACCTGTGGCAGTCGATTAAACACTAAGATAAAAGTAAATAAACTGTGGATGTTGGAAATTCAAAACAAAAACAAAAATACCTGGAAAAACTCAGAAGGTCTGACAGCATCTGTGGAGAGGAACGTTAACGTTTCGAGTCCATATGACTCTTCAACAGATCTAAGGAAAATTAAAAAATAGATGCAATATAAGCTAGTTTAAGGGGGTGTGGAACAAGTAGAGCTTGATAGAGGGCAGCTGAAAGGTGGAGATAACCAAAATTGTCATAGACAAAAGGACAAAGAGGTTTTGAAGCTGGTGACATAATCTAAGGAATGTGATGATAAAGGTACAGATAGCCCTAGTGGGGGTGGTGTGGGGGGAAGGGATCGAAATAGGCTAAAAGCCAAAGAGAAAACAATGGATGGAAATACATTTAAAATAATGGAAATAGATGGGAAAAGAAACATCTATATAAATTATCGCAAAAAAGGGAGATCAGAAAGGAGATGGGGGTGGAGGAAAGAGTTCATTACCTAAAATTGATGAACTCAATATTCATTCCAGAAGGCTGCAAAGTGCTTAGTCGGAAGATGATGTGCTGTTCCTCCAGTTTGCGTTGAGCTTCACTGGAACAATGCAGCAAGCCAACAATGGACATGTGGGAATGAGGGAAGGGTGGAGTGTTGAAATGGCAAGCGACAGGGAGGTCTGGGTCATGCCTGTGGACAGAGTGATCGTCTTACGCAAAGTCGTCGTCCAGTCTGTATTTGGTCTATCCAATCTGGACGAAACCGCATTGGGAGCAGCGAATGCAATAGACAATGTTGAGGGAAGCGAACGTCAAATTCTGCTTCACTTGAAAGGAGTGTTTCGGCCCTTGGACGGTGAGGAGAGGGGATGTAAAGGGGCAGATGTTGCACCTTCTTCGGTTGCATGGGATGGTGCCGTGCGATGGGGTTGTGGTGTAGAGGGTGCATTATATCAAAATGGAGAGGGGTCAGCAGAACCCTGAGGTCAGAGGGATCTGGGTATCCTGGCTCATGAACCAGGAGATGTTAGATTGCAGCAACAGCAAATGATTAGAAAGGCTTCTTTATTGCAAAAGGAATATAATATATAATCAGCAATGTTTTACGGCAGTTGTACAAGGTATTGCTGAGACAAATTCTAGAGTATTCTGTACAGTTTTGGTCTCCTTATTTCTGGAAGTACATAAAGTACATAGTGAAGATTCACTCCACTGACTCCTGGAATGGGGTGGAACGTTTTCTTATGAGGAAAGGTTGGACAGGTTGGGCCTGTGTCTATTGACGTTTTGAAGAATGAGAGATGATTATATTGAGGAGACTTGACAGAGTGGATGCTGGGATGGTGTTTTCACTTGCGGGAGACTCAAGCTCTAGGGAACATAATTTTAAAGTAAGGGATCTCCCATTTACGATGGAGATGAGGAGATTTTTTTTGCTTTCCCAGGTTTTCAGATTTTGGGAAACTCTCTTCCCCAGAGACCAGTATAGACAATGCCATTTAATATTTTAATGTTGCGTTACATACATTCTTGACTAATAAGGGAGTCAATGGCAATGAGGGCCAGCAAGAAATTGGGGCTGAGGCCACAATCAGATCAGCCCTTCTAAACTGTAGAGTATAGGCCCTTATGATGGGAAAACCTGTCAACCCAGGAGCCAACATAGTGAAGCCTTGCTGCATTGACTCCAAGGCAAGTAAAACCTTCCTTAGGTATGGAGATCGAACATGCACAAAGTATGCTGGGTATGGTTTGATCATCTACAAACTCCCCTCCAAGCCACACACCTGGAACTATGTCACTGGGCCTTCACTGTTGCCTACCTTCCTAACAGCACTGAGGGTGTACCTGAACTACATGGATGACAGCAGCTCAAAAAGGCAGCTACTGAAGGGTAATTAAGGATGGGCAATAAATGCTGATCTAGTCAACGATAGCCCATCCCACGATCGAATAAAGGTAAATAAGCCACCGTTCTCCTTTTGACATATTGGTAACTGCTCTCACCGTCTTGTTTTATGCTTCTAACAGTTCTCTTTTTTGTTTTCTCATGGCACGAGCATCTTGAATCACTTCTTTAAATGTTTTTAACTGGCTATTTACCACACTGTTTAGCCTTTTTACCAAGGTAAATTTAGCCAACACCCCACTCATATCTATGTCAATGGTTTTGTACAAATTTAATAATTTTGTTTTGGACTGGAGTCTGTCACTGGCAAACTTTAAATGGAATTCAATTATATTATTTTCAATTTTCACCAATGGATCTTTTGTATAAGATTACTAATTAACCCTGCTTCATCATGCAATACTAGATATAAAATAGGCTTCTACTTAGTTTTTTTCGTAACATATTGCTCCAGGAAACTGTCATGGAAGTATTGTGCAAACTCATTTTCCACGTCTGTCAGTTTGATTTGACCAGCCTTTCATAAGGTTTATGTTTCCCACAATATTGCATTGCCATTATTAAAAGCTTCAAATCTTTCTTGCTTAATGTTCTGTCCAATTCTATAACTAATGTTGACATTATATAACCTACTGTCCATTGTTATTCCTAATCTCCACCCTGAAACATTGAAAACATTCGCAAAGGCTTGTTTTTATTCAGCATCCAAGCACCAACACATTTCACTCAGAGCCGCTGAAACAGGTAAAGGCCATTGGCTTAGCAGAATTGCTTTGCCCAGTCCAATGACGCTATGGCTTATTCTCGTGGTCAATTGCTTACCACTCTCAAGCCAACTAAGGTAGTCATACATCGGATTAGAACACATTATTTCATTCCAAACGTAGATCAATACCAGATTACATGCTTAATTCACTGGTGAGCAAGTGAGGAAGGGCTCTGCAGATCACTCAAGACCTTCATTACAATATTTATGTAAATTTTGTGGGTCATATGATTGATTCGCCATTTGTTGCAAATGTGGTTTGAATCCACATTTAACCCATGGACTATCTGATGTTTAGTGCTGTTTGGAAAGAATAGACCTCAAGTTTCAGGATAATGCAAATGCTGCTCACCAGTTTCACCAGGTTGGAGCCAGAGCTAAAATAGATACATCATGAATACATGCTGCGTGGAATAAGTTTGTGTTCCGTTGAATTCAGAGAAGCAAGGGATGATCGAATTGGTGTTTGCAATGATTGAAAGAGTTTTTGGCGTAGTAAGAGATAAATCATTTCCCCTAGCCTGGCAGTGCAGAAGGATTGGGAATTACCTTACGGTTACAGTTAGATATTCAAGGGTAATGACAGAAAGCACTTCTTGATGTAAAATCTGGAACCTCATTTCCTCAGAAATCTGTCCAGGTTAGGACAATTGAAAATTTCCAATCAGGGAGTGATGAATCTTTGTTAGCAAAGTGTAATAGGCGCCATGGAACCAAAGCAGGTAGATGGGGTTAACATCCATGATCAAGTTGAATGGTAGCACAGGTTCGAGGAGCCGAATGGACGACTCCAGTTTCCATATTTACGTATTTATTTAGCTCAGCGACACGAAATACAACTTCTGAACTATTGTTGGCCATCTTCCGCTGTTTACCCAGCTTCTCATTTTCTGTTGCAATAATAGTCTCAAATAACCAATCAGGCCATGGAGGTGACTTCTTTCTCTCGCATGGAAAATGCTAATTTGATGGGGCAGAACAGGAACCATTGATTTATCATGACCTTCACCTTCGCAAGTGCAGCACATTCCTGGAGAAGCATAAATGGCGGCGGGAGGGAAATAAATCAGGGTTATAGGTGCATTTAAGGCCCATACAGAGCATTGTAGTTTCATTAAGGCCTAGCATTTTGAACAGAATAAGCACAGTATTTCTCAGAATTCTGAAGCTAGCGCAGGAAAGCTTTACCTTGCTCACCGAATGAGCAATATAAATTATCCAGACACCATGTCTGTTAGCGGCTATGTAAAAGACTCAGGACTGAAGAGTCAATAGCATTCCAAATGCCGTCAATCCGAACATGCAAGCATTTCCAATATTTTTCATTGTGTTGTGCTTGTCCACGCCGAGAGCAGGTGAAGTACAGGTTAAGTGGAAGCTGATCCTTCCCCTGCTGTAACCCACTTCCCCTGCACAAAACCCGAGAAGATCAATACTTAATGAAACACACTGACATTGTTTCAACCTGCTAGCTTTCCATACAATGAAGTCTCCCAGTGATACAGGTCTGACAGCATCTCCCTGGTCTCCCACACCTGACCCCATCCCTCTCGCCCCCATCATGTGTGTGATGGAATACAGACCATTCGCCAGGATGGATGCAGCCGCAACCTTACTCAAGACGTTCGGTCGCATCCAAGGCAGAGCAGATTTCTTGACCAGTGCCCATGCTATTAGTTCAGTGCTCACCACCTCTCTCACTGGCAAACAACGGCTCCTGTAAACACAATCTGTAGAACACACTGCAACAACTCAAGTTCTCTTCCACCGAAACCTCCTCTCCTGCAAACTTTACCTTGGATGTAATATATTGTACATATTTATCGTTCAGTGAGATACCAAACGTAAGGCTACTTAATAAGATCAGCCCCTAGATTTTGGGGATTGGACGAATGGAGAGTTGGTTAACCAATGGAAGACAGAGACTTGGGATAATGAGGGCATTTTCAAGATGGCAACCTGTAACTCGTGTAGTGCCACAGGGAATCAGTGCTGGGGCCTCAATTATTTACAATATATATTAATGACTTAGATGAGGGAAGTGAATGAACTGTCGCCAAATTTGCGGATGATACAAAAATAGGTGGGAAGCGACGTGCTGAGGATGAGACAAGGAGCCTAAAGAGGGATGTAGACAGGTTAAGTGAGTGAGCAAAAGAGTGGCAGGTGAAATATAATGTTGGAACATGTGAGATTATGCACTTTGACAGGAAGAATAGAAGAGTTGAACAGTATTTAAATGGAGCAAGACTACAGAAGGCTGCAGCACAGAGGGAGTTGGGAGTCCTTGTGCATGAATCTTAAAAAGCTAACTTACATGTTCAACAGGTAACAGGGAAGGCAAATGGAATTTGGTCTTTAATTCAAAATGTATAAAGTGTAAAATAGGCAAGTCTTGCTAAATATATACAATCCACCAGTTAGGCCACACCTAGCATACTGCAAATGGCCGAGGCCCCCTTACCTAAGGAAAAATATACTGGCATTGAAGGCAGTCCAGAGAAGGTTCCGTAGATTGACCCCGGGTATTGAGTGATTTTTGTATGAGAAGAGGTTGTGTAGGTTGGGCCTGTACTCAATGGATTTTAGATAAATGAGAGGGGATCTCATTGAAACATACAGGATTCTTCAGGGGCTTGACAGGGCTGTTCTGACAGGTTGCTTCCCCTTATGGGAGAGTCTAGGACCAGAGGATATAATCTCCGAGTAAGGGGTCACATATTTAAGACAGGGATGAGGAGGGATTTCTTCACTCTGAGGATAGTTAATCTGCGGAATTTTTCATCGCAGAGGGCTGTGGAAGTTGGCTGGATAAGTTTACTGAACGCAGAGTTAGACAGATTTTAATCAGTAAGGGAATTAAGGGTTATGGGGAAAAGGCAAGAAAGTGGGTTTGAGGATTATCAGATCAGCCATGGTCACATTGAATGGCAGGACAGATTGGAGGGGCCGAATGGCCTACTTCTGCTGCTACGACTTATGGACTAAGAACAAAAAGTCTGGGGACCACAATTGGGAATCACACGCCATTCTAGTTTGAAGGTATTCCCAATTCTTTCCTCGTCCCTTTTTCTATGCCCTGCAATCTCTTATTAACATAAGAACCGAGGTAGGATCATAAGGAGTGCAGCATTTAAAATTGATGGACGACCATCGCATTTCCAGTGCAGCAGACCATACACGAAGCCTTGCCATCACTCCAAGGGGATTAAAATAAAGTGTCATGCGAAAAAATGAATTTCGTAAAAATTGCAACACCATAACTGCTCATTTGGACAAATCAAGCTATGTCAGGTTTTGTGTTCTGCAGAAGCAATATTCTTTATCCTATCTTGTCCCGCTAACTCAATATTACTTAATCAGAATAAAAAGAGAAAGTGCTGGAAAAAAAAACAGCAGGTGTGGAATAATGTGAGGAGAGAGAAACAGGGTTAATGTTTCGAGTTTGTATGACTCTTCCTCTTCTTACGTCAAACAACCTATCAAACCTATTCTTCATGGCACCTGCTTCAATCAGTAACGTTGTCAATTCGTCCCACAGTTCCACATTCCTATGTGTCAAGAAGTTCCCTCTCTTTTTTTTAAAGCTCTTCCATTTAATCGCAGTCTCTATCCACGACTTCCACATTCATTGTTTGTTTTTCTTTCATTCTGTCCAAACTTTTATAATTCTAAATACCTCTATTAATTTAGCCTTGTAATCCCTTCTGATTGTAACAAACACAATTCTTCAAGTTCTGCTTCATATTTGTGATTACTGAAATCTGAAACCATCCAAGCCAATCTACTCCGTACCCTCAGTATTATCTCAAAATTCTCCCTACAGAATAGAACCCATAGCCTCACACAACACTATCATCGAGGTTTCGCTATGATCTGAAGTTGAATTACCACAGAATCATGACACCTCTCTTATATGCCTATTGCCAGAAAACCCAGTTGCCTTTTTTCCCTAATGCCCATGCGAGTCTGACAAGCCCCTCTCTGTCCCACCCACCACATCACCAATCCATTCTCCATTGAATATAGGAGGAGATGAATAACCAGGTGAATGGCTGAGTCCAGAGGTTCTGGATGAAGCGATTCTCCCTCCTCAACTTGATCAAAGCCTTTGAAAATGTCAGAAACCAAGTGAACTCTTCCGAAGCGTGAGCTGTGCTGCACATAAAATTTCAAAAGGCATTGCACAGAGTTGCTGTGGAACACTAGTTCATTGATTCTGATTTCATTTAAGTTGCTGTATTCAAAAATAAATTATTTACATAACTGAATGATGACTGAGTACAGATGTTTTGCCATATCCTTGATCTCCACTCGGAATCTTCTCTGGGCCAATGCGTAAATGCAAGTGTTTGTGCAGGAGCTGGTGCACATCAACAAAAATGTAGTTCTGATCGCCAGGTAAAGTGAGTTTGAACCTTGGAAAGTAACTGTCTGTGTAACACCGACACATATGTGGATTAGAGTAATCGGCGCGGACAACACAACGAAACTGCCAGAGATAGTAAAGAGCAGAATGATGGATGTTCTTCTGTTCTTCAGCTCAGGGTCGCTGGCAGTATCCCCATTGCTGCTACTCTTCAGGGCTTTACGAGCTCGACTGGCCACTAAGATATGCCGGGCAGTAAGGGAATTCAACAGCAGCAGCAGGGGAATTGGAAGCAATGCACTTGAGAGATTGGTAATCCATCGGTGAGCAGTCCATGCCTGTGAAGTAAAATATTGAGTGACAGTGCGGCAGCCCCACTGGACATTGTTAAGCACATAGTAGGGCTCATAGCGAAAAGGCATGGGAACATTGATCAAGACATTGACCACACACACGGTCGTTATGATAACCTTGGCAGTTTTTGCAGTGCAATATTTTGACTTCAGTTCCTGGCAACAAATTGCGATGAAGCGGTCAAAGGTGAACGAGATTGTGAACCAGATAGAGAGTTGGATGCTCGTCCCTTGCATGAAGACAGTAAAACGACATGCGTAAGTGTATTTCAACAGTGAGTCTGGGAAATGATAATTAACGATTTGGCTCACAACTACATTGAAGAAAAGGACCATTAGATCTCCCACTGCCATGGCTGCCATATAGCAAGTGATTCCTTTGGCAAGACCACACTTTCCTCGGTAAAGAATCAAAATTGTCATCAGGTTTGCTGGAAGAAACACAGAATCAGGATATTTACCAATGCATTGATGTTCAGTAACACCCATTTGGAAATCAGGAGTTCAGAATCAGGAGATTGTGAGGGATAGGTAGTGGGATGGTGGTGGTAATTTTAACCTTTGGTGACAATGTAAGAGGGTGATATCTAATTGGAAACCCATGTTCCTTGACATTGGCGTTGTTGGAACGGAATATCAGGTGTCCTGTACAGTGGGCAGCCAATTCATTATCACCCAATTTGACACTAGAGCTAATAGCTAACTTCAATCAAATTAAAAGCGTCATGTAGCAAAGTTCACCATTCCTTGCCACACAATTTCCACAGTGGTAACTGTATGATTTCCTGATACAAAACGCTCAGTAGAAACATATACTGAAACTTGCTCATGGGAAGCCCATGGGTGGGGAATGAATGCTAATTTAAAACTCCACCCAATATTGCTCCGAAACAATTGTGGCTATCAAAGGGAAAACTGATCCTTATCTGAAAATATTGGCCAGGCTGGGGGGCAAGCCTTGGAGTGGAGCCAGCTCAAGTCCTCTTAGAGTGAGTCAGCAGGGATACAGTGGGCCGATTGGCCTCCGTCTGAGCTGCAACAATTCCACGTCATCGGAGCAGCCCCACAAGATTGCTGTCTTGCAGTGGGATCTCAACTCCCTCAAATGAGGCACAAATTCCAGGCTCATCCTGAATGAGAGGCGAGAGGGCTTCCAGCTGACTCACACAGCTCACGACTAAAAGCAGACGTGGGAGAATCGGTTTTCATTCACCATCTGCCTTGTAATGTGCAGGGAATGACTGACGCCCAGCGAGATGGAGCCGGACTAATGCTATCCACATCGAAACCAAATGATTACGAAAGGTGGGCGAGCTCATCCATGGGCGAGAAGCCATTTCATTATTTTACCACCTTAGCAATGGACGCGTAGAGTATACAGCCACAAACACACACAAAAAAGTAACAAACATGGAAAATGTAATCATGGTTTGCAGTTACTCACCAGGAACACCTATAATTACAAGAATGAGAAAGAAAATTTCTAATGGAAGAGTTTGTAGTTCCATATTCTGTTAAAATCAGGAAGAGTCCAAATGAGGCATTGCATTGAAACGATCTTGATTTATACATGAGTTAATCCTCCAGTGAGAGTGAAATCACATAAACTGTGTCATTAGCCAAACGCTTTCGAGCAAACAACTTAGTTACTCTCGTCATACATCACTAATTAAGTGGAGCTTTCGTATCCCTGGAGAATTGAAAACACTATCTCAGTCTTGGTAAATTCTCGCTTCTGGGGATGTTGGAACACTACTACTCTCCTTGGCATCAGCTTGGTGTTAATGGGACACTGAGTGTAAGTGGATCCAAGAAGTGGATATAGGCCACCAAGTTTCACCTCCGTGACGTTACCCACCTCCACCCCTTTCGTCAGTGCATCAGGTGCTGAACCTCTAGGCCTTGACTTTGACAGGACCAGGGGCAGTGAGCGCAATTCTGACATGAGACAAAAGCGTAAAACAGGCGATGTTGGCTGTGGGATCCTTGGAGCATCTTCCCACTTTAGTTTCCATCAACTTGGATCAAATTAGGAGGAGTTCCTGACGAGCTGACGGTACGACATCACAGCTTTCACATTATGATTTAATGCCAAAATTAGGGCAATTCGTCCTGGACATGTTCACTTTATCCGCCTTCCAGAAAATTCAGACATCATCGATTTATGTCTCTCTCACCGGCCCAGACTTAAAAACCCAAAAGATCTCTGCTTGTTCAACGTGTAACCATTTCTGACTTGGTCGCCACTGACAGCCATGCCTGGAGCTGCGTCTCTAAACCATGCCTCCTCTTTCTGGCGCATTTCATCCCAACCACCTGTGTTTCTGCCCCAACGTGATTCAATGCCTACTCTCTGCCTCGGCATCTGCTGTTATTTGATCAGTCCTCTCTGAAGTTACTTGGCTCGGTTTTCAGCACTAAACATGATGCATAACTACAAGACTGCGAAAATGGATTACGGGCGGGACGCAAAACTGGTGGCATCAGGCCAGTGGATTTTTATCGGCTTCTCCCTATAGTCAGGTCATTTGACTTCAATAGCACCATGTATCGGATATCAGGTATCACTTAGAGCCTCGAATTGTTCTTACTGATATTCATGCCATTGTGAGAAGCAATTTTAATTATACCACAGGCCATCTTTGCATTTCATTCCCATGCTGCCCCTAACTAAACCTTTCATATGGGCATTAAACTGATCTCAAAATGATTGCATCCTCTGGCTCTCAAAAGTTCCGCTTATTTCTGTTTATTCTCTCTGTTCAGCCACCTCTGGACTTTGAACATCCCTATCATATCTCCTCTTATCATTCTTTTATCCGAGAAGAATGGTCCAGCTTTTCCAATCTATCCTGGGAAATGAGGTACCTCACCCCAGAACCATTTTGTGATTTTTTCTGCACCGCCTTTCCGAATGTAAATATGAATTTCCAAAAGACAGTTGATAAAGTGGTACATAATAAGCTTCTTACAATGTGGTGCCCAGGTTTTGACACACTATTTCAGATGAAGCTGAACCAATATTTTGTAAAAGTTCATTATGACTTCCTTACTTTTCTTCCCTTTGCATCTAAGTATAAAACTCAGGATCATATGCAACTTTTTCACTGCCTTCTTTTCCAATTCTACCACAAGCACTAATTTGACTGCATGTACCGCCAGGTCCCTCTGCTCTTGTGACCCCTTGATATTTTTATCCTTTAATTTATATTGCCTTTCCTCATTAGTTTCCTACCAAAAGGGGTATCAGTTCACAATTCGAGCTGTTTCCTCAATTCTTTAATGGAGGTGGGCGTCACTGGCAAGGCCAGAGTTTCTTGTGCATACCCAATTGCACTGGAATTGAATAGCGTGTTCAGCCATTTGAGAGCGCAGTTAAGAGTGTCTGGAGTCACCTGCAGGATAGACCGGGTATGGAAGACAGATTTCCTTCCCTAAAGGGCACGAGTGAACCAGATGGGTTTTTGTGACAATCAATAGTAGTTTAATGGCGTGGAATATTACAGCCCAAATGTAAAGTTTTCACACATGGTCCTCATTGCTATAAGCAAATTTCCTCTCCATATTTATCAATTGAATGTATAATTCCCCAGATACCATGATGGAATTCAAACCTGTGCCCCAGAGGTTAGTGTTCCCTTCCTACTTGCAAGCCTATTTATGTTACAAGTCCATCACCAGCGCCCCTTAAATTGAACCCGCCACTCGTCTGCCAATTCCAACAGCCAATATATATCTTCTTGTAAAGTATGCATGACCCTCTCACAGTTCACTATGATCCTAAGTTATGTCTCATTGGAAAACGTTTTAACAATTCCCTGTATACCCAAATTCAAGTCATTCATATTTGTCAAGAAATGCAGTGATCCAAATCGCGGCCAAATGGAAATATCTTCTGATAAACAACTCTACACTATTAATCTCTGCTTCCTGTGACCAATTCAGCACCCTTGTTGCTCCGGTCCCTTATTAGTACACAGACATTCACTTTGCTCGCAGGCCAATTATATGCGACTTCACACAATGCTTTTTCAAAGACAATGTACACCACATCAATTGCACTACGTTTAACATCCCTCTGTTATCTCATCAAAAGACAAACAATTTAATAAATACTTTGCTCTCTGTGATGGCTGTCTTTAATTAACACACATCTTGAATTAATTGTTCATTTTGCCCTGGACCTATTCTTGAAATTTCATGGGATGTGAGCATCGCTGGCAATGCCAGCGATTGTTGACAAAAGCTAAATGCCCGAGAGAAGGCGGTGGTGAGCAACATTCTTCAACTGCTGCAGTTGATCTGGCCTAGGTACACCACGGTGTTCCACAAATACCCCATCATCAGTGATGGGGCGGCTCAGCACATCAGTGCAAAAGATAAGGCTGAAGCATTTGCAACAATTTTCAGACAGAAGTGCCAGGTTGATAACTTACCTGGGCCTCCTCCGGAGGTTCAGCCAAGTTGAATCACTCCACATGTTATCAGGGAAGAGTTGAAGGCACTGGATACTGAAAAGGATATGGGCCCTGGAAATATTCCGGCACAGGGAGGAGGGAGGGAGAGGGGGGTTCCTGAAAGTGGAAGTGAGCATCAAAAGAGGAGGAACTTGAGCCGGCACTCAGCAGTACCAAGAGGAGGGTGCGAGCGAAGCATGCTGGGACAGACGGTCAGCAGCATCTAGAGTAGAATGTGAAAAGGAGACTCTGCGACCGGCCACCAGCAACAGCTTGAGGAGAGTGACAGAGGAGGACTCTGGGACTGGCCGTCAGCAGCACCTAGAATTGAGTGTGAAGGGTAAATGCTGGGGCAGGCAACTGGAAGCACCTAGATGAGAGTGTGAGAGGAGGACTCTGGGGACAGGCAGTCAGCAGCACCTGGAGGAAAGTAAGCGAGGAGGATCCTGGGTCAAGCAGTCAGCAGCACATATAGGAGTGTGTGAGAGAAGGTCCCTGGGACAGGGAGTCAGCAGCGGCTAGAGGAGGGTGCAAGATTAGAAAACTAGGGTACACATTCAGCAGCAATTAGAGGATCATGCGAGAGGAGTACTCTGGGACAAGCAGGCAGCAGAACCTAGAGGATAGATCTTCATATTGTGTCCACGGACAGTCTATACATGGCCGAGCCAGAACTGGACACATTTTTGCACCTTCTTCTGGAATTCGGCAAGATCTGTAACAGTGCAGATTTCCTCTAGCGATAGGCATTGCAGGAGATGTTGCAGTCTGTGGCTCAGTTCCACATTCACAAGTTGTCGGGCAGGTTGTATATCCCCATTTGCTTACTGACACCTTTGAACGACCTACACCAGTCTTAAGTCTATTAAGTCACTTCCCGGTTGCCCAGTTGCAATTAGCTCCTGGGGGAAGGCTTTCATCTGGTAGAATTTCCATTGCTGGGGGTTGTTCGAGAATGGCATGCCGGTCTTTCCACAAGGCGAAGCGTGCTTCTGATGAGGTTGATTATAATGGAACAACACTGTCCATGAAGCTTTTTCTTGACTTTAGGCAGCTGGGTGTAGGTGTATCAGCCTGTTGAGGGTGCCTCTCATCTGATGTTTGACAGAATCGCTCTTTCTTGCTGGCTACTGTTCTTCATACATCAGGGGGAGCGATAACCACCAGGATATATAGGCTGTTGGTGTTTGTTGGTTTTAAACAACACGTGATAATTCGGCAGCTTGTATTCAGAACGGCATCCATCTTCTTAGCATGAGTAGATCTTTCCCATGCAAGGCAGGCGTATTCAGCAGTGGAATAGCAAAGAGCAAGTGCACTGGTTCACAATGTTTTCGAGCTTGCTCCCCATTTTCTGTTAGTGAGCTTATTCGGGATGATGGTTTGTGCGCTCACTTTTGCCTTTGTCTTTTCAATGTGGTTCTTGAAGGTGAGGCATCTTTCAAGGGTGACTCCTAAGTAGATAGGGTGCTCACAATGCGACAGTGTTGGTCCACACCAGATTACTTTAAGCTGGCGTTTGGATTCACAGTTTCTGAGGTGGAATGCACAAACTTGCTTATTTGATGGGTTTGTGCGAAGGTGCTTTTCTTCATAGAAGGATGTTATTCCCTCCAAGAAAGTGTTTTCTCCACGGTGTTAAATTCAGTGCTTTGGGCAGTGACACATAAGTCATCAGCATATAGAAAACGACGTGTGACATCGTATAGGTTGGTCATTCGTGTAGATGTTGTACAGCAGCGGTGCAATCACGCTTCTCTGAGAAAAACCATTCTCCTGAATAGACCACCTGCTGCACTTCCCACCTAGTTCAACATAGAACCGGTGATTCTAAAGCATGCTTTCTAACAACTCTGTTCAGTGAATATATTTTCTCATCTCTAAGATCTTGCAGAAGAGACGTCTATGGTTCACTGTATCGTATGCTGCTGACAGGTCTACAAAAAACAGCACCTGTTATCATCCGTTGCTCAAAACCATCTTAGATATGTTGTGTGAGGTTGAGCGTTTGACTTGTTGTTGATTTGCCGGGCTGGAAACCTGCTTGCTCTGGAATGATCATGTCATCTACAGTTGGTGCTTTCCTATTGAGTCACAGGCGTTCAAACAGCTTATTGGTGTGTCAAAGCAGTGAAAGTGGCCAAAAGCTCTTAGGATCTGAGGGATCTTTTCCAGGCTTTAATAGTGCTATTACATGTGCCTTGTTGCCAAATAATAGGTACCTTGTGTGTTTCCAGACGGTGACTGAACAATTGTAGGAGCCATTTATTTGCTTGCTGTCCAAAATGATTTATCTGTTCCGTTGCTATGTTGTCAAGACCATTTGCTTCCACATGTTTTAGATTTGATATACCAGTTTCCAGCTCTCCCATGGTGCATGGTCCAGTGAAGCCAGGGTCATCGTTGTAGTTCTTCCTTTCTAGTTGTGCTCTTGGTTGTTTCTTGTAGATTTTTCCATTTAGGAGCAACTGGTGTGTAACTTGGTTAGCAGACACATTTGGATGTTGGGCAGCTTTCTTGGGATCGCCTTTAACTTTGCTTATGAGAGACCATGCCTTCTTGTTGTTTTTTGTAAGATCTGTTGCCTCTATCAAGGTGTCTCAGGTGTTTTGATGCTCTTGAGAGATATTTAACATCACCCTTTCATTTGTTTCCTCTGAGCAGGGGTCAGATTCAAACATTGAGACATAAACCCAGTAGAGTTCAGCATTCTCCTTGGTGAAGCCAGAGATGTAGTGTGCTCTACAACGTCAGTAGATTTTCCTTCTGGCTGTTTTCTGGAAAACTTTTGCACACAGGTTGTACTGCTCAGGTAGTGGTTTGGTGCATTTAACCTAATGGTCATTTGCACGTGTGAACCCGTTCTAGTCAGCCTTCTTGAAGTTGAAGTGCCTTTGAATGGTACAAAGGTTGGTAATATTGCTACCTTTGCCTGGATATCAATAGGACGGTGTTGTGTCTGTGGTATTGGGTCTGTGACAAGCTTCATGCAGAGGCCAGCGATGTTGTTGCTGACAATGGCAAGATCTAGGTTATAACTACACTTCCAGTGGGGACTGTGGAAGGAGGCTGACAATTTAGGATGGTGGATGAGACTAGGCTGGTTAGCGTCCATCCATTCTGCGACTGCTTCTCCATTGTTGTTATAATCATTGTACCCCCATTGGAAACTGTGGCTACTAAAGACTCCAATGATGATCTGTGGTTTACTGTGCAGGTTGGGTACAGGGTTAGAGAAGCTGAAATCTGTGCCAGGTGGGCTGTACAATGAGGTCACTACTACTTTCCTCAGCTCTACAATTAGAATTTTGATGTTGTCCTCATCTGTTTTAGAAATGGCTTCTACAACTGAACCAGCTCTAACAAATACAGCACTGCCATATTGTCGATGAGGTCTTTCAATAACCAGGAACATTCCTGGTATTTTTGGGCTGTTGTTCTCACTTCATCTGTGTGTTTCATTGCAGGCAGAGGATATCACATTGCAACTCATTGCATAATGTAGCGAGGATGTTTTGTTTAGCGACAGCGGACTCTTCAACTTTAGCAGATATGACAGTCAATGCCAGTCTTGGCATCGACGACTTCCATCATCAGGCACAATATTGGTACTTGATCAAATTAGTGGTACGAAAATGTTGTATACACTACTTGGTGTGTGTAGTGGTGGTAGAATTGGTTTAAACAGGGCTGCAACATTAACGCTTCTATCTTGGCCCCTAGAGGATAGTGTGAGAGGAGGATCCTGGCTCAGGCAGTCAGCCACACCTAGTGGAGGGTGCAAGAGGAGGTCCCTGGGACAGGCGGTCAGAAGCAAATAAATGAGAGTGTGAGAGGAGAATGCTGTGCCAAGTAATCTGCAGCACATAGAGGAGTGTGTGAGAGGAGGACCCTGGGACAGACAGTCAGCAGCTCCCAGATGAGAGCAGAGGGGATATAAAATCAGTGCGAGAAGAGATGAGATTTAGAGAGCAGAGGTGACTGAGGGAGTTCAGTGAGTAGGGAGGCGGTACTCCTTTCCTTTTTTACTTTCCCTCAGAAAAAAAAACGATGGCCTTAGTAAGTAGGACCTGGTGAGTAATTTTGAAAAGTGTAATGTTTTTAAACAAGTAGCAATACTTGGATTTAACTGATATGTGCCAGGAATAAGGGAAATTAGGGTCAATATAATAAATTAATATAAATAATCCAAAGTGGGATAAAGTTAATGTAAAAAAAAGTAGGTTTAAGATGTGGCAGGGCAGCTCATCCAAGTAGAATGCGTGTCCTGAAATATGTTCAAATTACTGGACACTCCCGGTGTCCTAGCTGACCACAAGTGCAAGAGGTTCTGTCAGCTGCAGAAACTTGAACTCCGGGTTTCAGAGCTCAAGAGGTGGCTGGAGCCATTGTGGCACATTCGCAAGGCTGAGAGCCGATGCAGTCAAAGAAAAGTGGGTGGGTAGTGCAGGAGTCGCCTGGGTTCCAATCACAAATCAGTTCTCCATTTTGGAAGCTTGTGTGGGTACTGGTTCCTCAGAGCACTACAGCCAGATGCAAGTTAATGGCACCACTAGTGGATCGGTTGTGCACGAGGGCAAGGCAAAGAAAGAAAATGCAATAGTGATAGGGGATTCATTAGCTATGGGAGCAGGCAGGCGACTCCGTGACCAAAGTCGTGACTCCAGGGTGGTATGTTGTCTGTCTGGGTGGAGGGTCAAGGAAGTCACAGAGCAGCTGAAGGACATTCTTCTGGGGGAGAGTGATCAACCAGAGGTCCTGAACCATAATGGTACCTTTAACTTAAGTAGGAAGGGATATGTAAAAGGGGAGGCTGATAAGGCAGAGGTCATGGATCCTGTTGGTACCAATGACATAGGTAGGAAGAGGGATGAGGTCTTGCATGAAGAATTCAGGGAATTAGGCAGGAGAATAAAAAGCAAGATCCCCCCAGGCTGTCATCTTTGGATTACGCCCAGTGCCACGTGTTAGCGAGCTCAGAAATAGGAGAATAGTGCAGATGAATACGTGGATGAAGAGTTGGTGCAGGATTGAGAGTTTTAGATTCCTGGATCACTGGGACCGTTTCTGGGGAGGGTGGGACCTGTACAAGCTGGATGGTCTACAACAGAACCAGAGCAGGACTAACATCCTTTGCTAGTACTGTTGGGAGGAGTTAAACTAGTTCGCCAGGGGAAGGGGACACAGAATGCTAGCAGAATAGGGACACATCATAGTACAGTGAAATAATCAAGTCAGAGGGAGAACAGCTGGATTAAGTTTCAAGGGAGTAAGGCAAGGCCGGATGTCCTCTACTTTAATGCCAGCAATATTAGAGGTAAAACGGATGAGTAATATGTGAGGACTGACACGTGGAATTGTGATGTCGTAGCCATTACTGCGACGTCGTTGAGGGAGGGGCAGGATTGTCAGCTCAACATTCTGTGATATAGAATCTTCAGGCAAGACAGGGGAAGGGTTAAAAGAGGAGGAGGCACTGCATTATTAGTTAAGGAGTAAGTTATTGCAGTATGGAGAGATGATATTTTGGCGGGGGCATCAAAAGAAGTTTTGTGGGTAGATCTTAGGAATAAAAATGGGGCAGCCACATTGTTAGGTGTTTATTACACACCCCAAGTTAGTCGGCTGGAAATTGAGGAACAAATATGTGCACAATTTGTGGCGGTCTTTAAAAACAATAAAAATGGTGTAATTATATTAGGTGATTTCAACTTTCCCAACATTAATTTGGATAGACATAGTGTGAAGGGCTTGGATGGAGTGGATTTCTTGAAATGTGTGCAGGAGAATTTTTAGGTCAATATGTAGAGCGTCCAACAAGGGACAGCGTAGTGCTGAACCTAATTCTGGGGAATGAAGCTGGACAGGTGGCTGAGGTGGTGATGGTGGAGCATTTTAATTATAGCAACTAGACCATGATACAGTTTAAATCTGTTATGGCCAAAGAAATAGACAAATTACAAAAACAGGCTTGTGATTGGGGGAGCGTGCATTTTAGTAAAATAAGGCAGGATCTGGCCAAGGTCGACTGGTAACAGCCACTTCTGGGGAAATCAATAAAGGAGCAGTTGGGGGGGTGGGGCGTTCAAAAAGGAAATGGGGAGGGTACTGGCTCAACATGTTCCCTTTAGAGTGTTATCAATGTGTAACAATCCCAAAGAACCATGGATGATGAGCGATATTCAGGTTACAGTGAGAAGGAAAAGAGAGGCTTTTAGCAGGTACAAGGTAAGCAAATCAGCAGAGGCATTGATGCAGTACAGAAAGTGCAGGATGGAGCTTATGAAACCAATTAGGAGAGCAAAGATGAGATATGAGAAATCTCTGGCTAGTAAAAGTAGGGAAAATCCCAAGATATTCCACAGGTGAATCAATGGGAAGAGGATAACCAGGGAAAGAGCAGGGCCCATAAGGGACCAAAAGGGGAAATCTACAGGTGGAGCCAGAAGACATCGGTAGAGACTTGAATGAATACATCACATCCATCTTTACCCAAGAGAATCAGGATAAAGTTATAGAATTCGGGAAGAGAGGCTGTGAGGATCTTAAGCAAATTGTATTGGGGAATGACAAGGTATTGGAGGTGTTGGCAGGCTTAAAAGTGGACACACCTCCAGGTCTTGATGATTTGTGTCCCAGACTTCTGCGAGTGGCAAGGGAGGAGATAACAGGAGATCTGACCCAAATTTTTAATTGCTCTCTGGCCACGAGGGAGGTGCCAGGAGACTGAAGAGCAGATAATGTGGTTCTGCTATTTCAGAACAGCTGTAGAGATAAGCCAGGGAACTACAGACAAGTGATTCTCACGTCAGCGGTAGAGAAACTACTGGAGAATAGTCTGAAGGAGAGAATCTATCTCCACTAGGAGAGGCAAGGTTTGATAACGGATAGTCAGCCTGGCTTTGTCAGAGGGAGGTCATGCCTAACAAACTTGATTGATTTTTTGAAGAGATGACCAGATGTGCAGATGAGGGCAGTGCAGTTGATGTAGTTTATAGGTATTTCAGCAAACCATTTGAGAAGTTTACCCAAAATAGACTTATACAGAAGGCAAATGCACATGGGATACAGGGTAATTTGATAAGGTGGTTTCAAAATTGGCTTAGTTGTAGGAGGCAGAGGGTGATAACAGAAGGATGCTTTAGTGACTGGAGGCCAGTGTCCAGTGGCATAGCACAGGGCTCTGTGCTGGGCCCCCCATTATTTGTCCTTTATATCAATGACATATATGACAATGGGGGTGGGCGGGGTAGGTGCGGGGGTTAGGATTGTTAAGTTTGCAGATGAGACAATGATTGATCAGGTAGTTAACAGTGAGGTTGATTGTCTTGAGCTGACTGGCTTGGCCTAAATAGCCAAGTGGTTATGGTACTGGGTTTGTAACCCCAAGATCAAGAGTTCAAATCTCACAATGGCAAACTATGAAACAATGTAGCTTCATCTGAAACAGATGGAAATGGGTTTATACTTGAAAGAGTTACAGGGAGATATAGACAGTATGTTCAAATGGGATGGGCAGATAAGTGGCAGATGGAATTTAACCCAGAAAAGTGTGAGGTGTTACAATTGGAAGGAGCATTTGACAAAGAAGTATACAATGCATGACATTAGGAAGTTCTGAGGAACAAAGTGACGTTGGCCTTAGTGTCCATAGATCTCTGAAGGTGGAAGGGCGTGTTAGTGGGGTGGTGAGAAAGACATATGGGACACTTGCCCGTATCAATCGAGGCATAGATTACAAAAGGATGGAGGTCATGTTGGAGTTTTACAGAACCTTGGTGAGGCCACAGCTGGAGTACTGTGGACAGTTCTGTTTGCCACATCATGAAGGATGTGATTGCACTGGAGAGGTTACAGAGGAGATTCAGCAGGATGTTGCGTGGGATGAAATATTTAAGTTATTAAGGGAGGTTGGATAGACTTGGGTTGTTTTCGTTGGAGCAGAGAAGACTGAGTGGCGGCCTGATCAAGATGTACAAGACTATGAGGGGGCATGGACAGGGTGTATAGAGTGCAGCTGTTCCCCTTAGTTTAAAGGTTAGTCACAAGGGGAAATAAGTTCAAGGTGAGGGACAGGAGGTTTAGGGGGGATGAGAAGAGAAGCGTGTTTACCCAAGGGTGTGTTGACGGTATGGAATGCATTGTAGGTGGTTTACCTCACGCCCTTAAAAAAGTTCCAGGATGAACACTTGCCACGTCAGAACAATCAATGCCATGCCAAGTTCTGATAAATGGGATTACGTGGATAGGTCATGTGTTTCTCATGTTTTAGTGCAGGCTCGATGGGGTGAAGGGGCTCTTCTGCAGTCGATGATTCTGTGATCTTTCAGTCAGAATTGACAGGGCTAGATCGAAAATTAGCAAGTGGAAATTAGCAAATAAGCCTCAAATATAGTGATCTCTGGATTACTCCCAGCACCACATGCCTGTCAGTACAAAAAGCGGAGGATAAGGCATATGAATGCATGGTTGGAAATATGGTGCATGAGGGTGGGCTTTAGATTCCTGTGACACTGGTAATGTTGTTGGGAGAGATAGCACCATGGCAAGTTGGAACGATTGTACATGTAAGAGCTGGGAATAAGTTGCTAGTGCTGTTGGGAGAGCTTTACGCTAACTCAACAGGGGTGTGGGAACCAATAAAACATAATTCAGAGGGATTCGAGGTTGCACAAAGTACTTGGAGGAACAGTTAGCACTGTTAGAGGGAACAGTAAGTAAGTAGGTGAAGTCAGGGTGAGGGAGAACGTAACAAAAAGAATATCGGGGTTACTATGCTTGGATGTGAATATCTATGGAATAACGCAAATAAGCCTGGGAAATTAGAGACAGATTGCGATGTGGAAATATGATGTTGTGGGGATAACAGAGAGCTGGATCAAGGAAGGGCAGAACTGGGAGTTAAATAGCCATGGGTACAATATGTTCAGAAATGAGAGGAAAGGAGATGGGGTGGTGGCATTGGTTAAGGAGAGCATTGAATTGATGGAGAAATAGGACGTCCCACAGTGTTCAAGGAGAGAATCAATTTGGCTGGAACTTAGGAGAAAAAGTTGTAATTACATTGCATGGTGTAGCTGATAGGGCACCAAATAGTGAGGACGATGCAGGAGAACAAATCTGCAGAGAATTTGCAGAGCAATGCAAGCATTAGAGATTATTTATAACGTGGGACTTTAATTACCTGAATGTAAACTGGGACATGGGTAATGTAAATGGCAGAGGGGGACAATTGTTCCTAGATTGTGTCCAGGACAATTTTCTACAGCAGTGTGCAATCCAACAGGAACTGATGCATGGTTAGACCTGGCTTTCGGAAATAAACTGGGTCAAGTAGATCAAGCGTCGGTGGGGGATAATTAAGGAGGCAGTTTTCATTGCATTGTACATTTTAGGATGAAGATAGAAAAGTATGATAGGTAATACTGAATGAGAATAATTAACTGGACAGGAGTCGACTTTGAAGACAAAAGAACGGAGCTGGGCCAGATGGACTGCAATTAAAAACAAAAATAGAAATACCTGGAAAAACCCAGCAGGTCTGGCAGCATTGGTGGACAAGAGCAAAGTTGACGTTTCGAGTCCTCATGACCCTTCAATAGAACTAAGTAGAAATGGGAAAGGGGTGAAGTATAAGCAGGTTTGGGGGGGAGAAAAGGTGGGTGTTTTTGGGACAACCAAGCAGTGATAGGAGAAGATAACCAAAAGATGTCACAGACAAAAGAACAAAGAAGTGTTGAAGGTGGTGATATTATGTAAAAGATTGTGATAATTAAGAGTGGAGAGCAGGACAAGCAAGGTAGCTCTAGTGGGAGTGGGGTGAAATAACTGATGGGTGGAATACATTTAAAAATAATAGAAATAGGTGGGAAAAGAATAGAAAAATCTATGTAAATTATTGGAAAAAAATAAAAGGGAGGGGAAAGAAACGGAAAGGGGGTGGAGATGGAGGAGGGAGTTTAAGATCTAAAGTTGAACTCAATATTCAGTCCGGAAGGCCCTGAAGGTGTCAGAGCAATCATGAATGTAGGTTGTAATCAATGATTACTTTGGTAGTGCTTCATGCTCTCGTCGGGACCTGGAAAAATGTATTAATTTTGCTTCCAATCTCCACCCCTCCATCATTTTCACATGGTCCATTTCTGACACGTCCCTTCACTTCCTTGACCTCTCTGTCGCAATTTCTGGTGATAGACTGTCCACCAATATCCATTACAAACCTAGTGACTCCCACAGCTAACTCGACTACAGCTCCTCACACCCCGCTACTTGTAAGGTCTCCATCGCATTCTCTCAGTTCCTTCATCTCCATTGCATCTGTTCTGATGATGCTACCTTCAAATACTGTTCTTCTGACATGTCCTGCTTCTTCCTTAACCAAGGCTTTCCAACCACAGGAGTAGACAGGGCCCTCAACCGTGTCCAGCCCATCTCCTGCACATCTGCCCTCACGCCTTTTCCTCCCTCCCAAAAACATGATAGGGACCCCCTTGTCTTCACCTGCCAGCCTCTGCATTCAACGGATCATCCTCCACCATTTCCACCAACTCCAGCATGATGCCACCACTAAACAGCTCTTCTCTTCACTTCCCAGGCGGCATTCCGTAGGGCTTGTTGTTTCCGGGACACCCTGGTCCACTCCACCATCAACCCCTACTCCTCAACCCCCACATACAGCACCTCCCCATGCAAGTAGAAAATATGCAACACCTGCCTTTTCACTTCCTCTCTCTCACCGTCCAAGGTCTCAAACACTCCTTTCAAGTGAAGTAGCATTTCACTTGCATTTCCCCCAACTTAGTTGACTGCATTCGTTGCTCCCAATGTGGTTTCCTCTACATTGGAGAGACCAAAAGCAGACTGGGTGATGACTTTAGAACACCTTCGGTCTGTCCCCAAGCATTACCCAAACCTTACTTTCACTTACAAGTTTAACACTGCACCCTGCTCTCTCGCCCACATTTCTGTCCTTGGCTTGCTGCATTGTTCCAGTGAAGCTCAACGCAAACTGGAGGAACAGCACCTCATCTTCCAACAAGGCACTTCAGGGCCTTCTGGACTGAATATTGAGTTCAACAACTTTACATCTTAAACACCCTCCTCTATCTCCACCCCCTTTCTATTTCTTTCCCCTCCATTTCATTTTTTCCAATAATTTATATAGATTTTCCTATTCTTTTCCCACCTATTTCCATTATTTTTAAATGTGTTCCACCCATCGGTTATTTCACCCCACCCCCACTAGAGCTACCTTGCCTGTCCTGCTCTCCACTCTTAATTAGCACAACCTTTTAGATAATATCACCACATTCAGCACCTCTTTGTTCTTTTGTCTGACATATTTTGGCTATCTCCTCCTATCACTGCTTGCTTGTCTCAACAACCGCCCCCCCCACTTCTTCCACTCGCCACACCACATCCCCCCACCCCCCCCCGCCACCCCTCGCCCCCGCTTAAACCAGCTTATATTTCACCCCTTTCCCATTTCTACATGGTTCTGTTGAAGGGTCATGAGGACTCGAAACATCAACTTTGCTCTTCTCCGCCAATGCTGCCAGACCTGCTGAGTTTTTCCAGGTATTTCCATTTTTGTTCTGGATTTCCAGCATCCGCAGTTTTTTGTTTTTATGACTGCAATTAAATATTGGAGGAAACATGTAGCTGAAAAATGGGGTACCTTCAAAAACGACATGATTTGGGCACAGTCAATGTGCATGCCATCGAGGCGGAATATAGGGCAATCGAATCCAGAGCACCCTGGATGATATAAGGGATAGAGATTAAGATAATTAAGAAAACGTATGCTTATGACAGGTTAGAAAATATATTTGAGGACCAAGGGCAATACAGGTGGTTCAGACGGGAGGTGAAAAACCAAATAAGAGAAGCGAAGAGGGATTATGAGAAAAGACCAGCAGCCAACATAAAGGGGAATCCCAAAGTCTTGTCTTGGCATATAAATAGTAAAAAGGTGGTAAACAGAGGAGTGGGGCCGATTAGGGACCTAAAATGGAATCTACACATGGATGATGGGGCCATGGCTGAGGCATTACATAACTATTTTACCAAGGAGGTAGATGCTACCCAGTCCATGGTGACAGACGAGGAAGCTCTGTCTCTCGAATGGTTCAAAATTGATAAAGAGAAAGCGTTGAATACACTGCTAGTACTTAAATTTTACAAGGCACCAGGTCCAGGAATGTAGGAAGTTCGACTAGAAATTGAGGGGCCACAGGCCATAATTTTTCAGACTTACCTAGACTCAGGGGAGTTGCCAGAGGACTGGTGAATTACAAACATTATGCCCTTGTTCAAGAAAGTCTCCAAGGATAAGATCAGCAATTACAGACTGATCACTTTTACTTTAGTGGTGGGTGCAATTGTAGAAAAAAAATATTTGGGACAGAATTAGTAGTCACATGGAAATAATTGAGTTGATGAGGAAGAGCCAGCACGGACTTCTAATGGGGAAACCCTGTTTCACTAACTTGCTGGAATTTTTTGAAGAGGTAACAGAAAATCTCGATGAGGGTAATACTGTTGATGAGGCAAAGAATGGAATAGCCCCAAACATTATATTGCTGTAGTGTTTGCAACCCTCCCTCCTCCTCAAACCTAAAAAAAAATAGAGAGAGGAAGAAGCTCTGCCTTCAGGAGTGCACCAGACCTCCGAGGGACACTCTTCTGAAAGTGGATCCTAATGAGAAAGCAGCTGATTGGTGAGTAAATCCTGGGAGCAGACTCGGAGGGAGGAGCACTGGAGCGGTGAGTATAAATCTAGCTTACCTCGGGGATTCGCGGCCTTGTCTCCAGGGAGCAGACACAGAGGGAGGAGCATTGGAGTTGTGACCTCGGGGCACAGAGAAACTGAAGCCAAAACTCAAAAAGTGATATCACAGGAAAGCTGTGAGCTGATTGGTTGGTAGGAAATCTGCACCAAATTTGAAAAAAAAACACTGCAAATCTAATTAATAAATTAATTATCTAAGTCGAGATGGCTGGGCAGGTGATGTGCTGTAGCTGTATGATGTGAGAGCTGGCAGATCCCATTGCGAACTGCAGTGACCACATCTACAGCAAGTGTTGGTTGCTGAAGGAACTCTGGCTCAGAATTGATGAGTTGCAGTCCAAGCTTTGGACACTGCAGCACATCTGGAGGGGGAGAGTTATCTGGATGCTTTGTTTCAGGAAGGAATCACACCCAGTAGATTAAGTACCTCAAGTTCGGTCTGTGGTCAGTGTCAGCAGGGTGTGACTGCAAGTGAGGCAGGTAGAGGGATCCTGTGTTGAGGAACAGAGAAGCCTTAGCTCTTGACATTGTCCAACAGGTACGAGGTACTTGCTTCCTGTTTGGATGATTAACAGGGATGTATGGAGTATAAGCCAGCTGACCATGGCACCGTGGCACAGGAGGCCATTCAAGAGGACGAAGCAAAAAGACAAGTGGTAGTTGTAGGGGATCCTATTATTAGGGGAATTGATAGCATCCTATGTAAACAGGATCGAGAGTCCCGCATGGAATGTTGCCTGCCCGGTGCCAGGGTGAGGGACATCTCTGACTGGCTTTAAAGGATATTGGAAAGCGAGGGGGAGGATCCAGTTTTTGTGGTTAACGTCGGGACAAATAACATAGATAAGACTAGGAAAGAAACCTTTTTGGGGATTATCAGGAACTAGGAACTAAATTAAAGAACAGGACCTCAAGGCTTATAATCTCCAGATTACTACCTGAGCCACGTGCAAATTGGCATTGGGACGGGAGAATAAAGAAAGTAAACACGTGGCTAAAGGAGTGGTGTGGGAGAGAGAGGTTCCATTTCGTGGGGCACTGGCATCAGTATTGGAACACGAGGGGTCTGTTCCTTTGGGACGATCTCCACCTGAACCGATCTGGTACCAATGTTCTAGTGAAAAGCGTAAATGGAGTGGTCAACAGGACTTTAAACTAGAAAGTGGGTGGGGGGGGGGTAGGAAAGTGTAAAACTCCAAGAAGTATGACTAATGGGAAACAAAGCAGCAGGTTATGTTGTGGTGGGGTGAGGGTGGTGGGGGGTGGGGGGGTGGTGGGGGTGTGGGATGGATTGAACTTCATGGAAAATTATGAAAAAACTGAAAAGAAAGGAGAGCCCAGGAGAGGACTTTAAAGTCCCCAGAATAGAATAGAGGACAGAGTCTTTGGAAAAAGCTAGGAATGTAACTTCAAGCACATCAGATGAAGGGACGACAATGAGAAAGGGGATGGGAAATACAGGACTGAGTGTGTTGAATCTGAATGCATGCATTATATGAAATAAGGTAAATGGGTTTGTGGCGCAGATTGAAATTGGAAGGTCTGATGTGGTAGGCATCACAGAGAAATAGCTGCAAGGGGATCAGGACTGGGAGCTAATTATCAAAGGATATACATCCTATCGAAAATATAGGCAGGTTGGCAGAGGGGTTGTGGTTGCTTTGTTAGTAATAAATTAAATTAAATCAATAGCATAAAATGACGTAGGGTCAGATGATGTAGAATCTGTGTGGGTAGATCTGAGGAACCACAAAGGTTAAAAAAAACCATAATGGGAGTTATGTACAGGCCTCCAAACAGTAGTCAGGACGTGGTGCAGAAGATACACCAGGAGATAGAAAAGGCGTGTCGTAAAGGCAAGGTTACAGTAATCATGGGGGATTTCAATATGCAGTTGCACTGTGAAAATCAGGTTGGCAGTGGAACCCAAGTAAAGGCATTTGTGGAGTGTCTACGAGATGGCTTTTTGGAGCAGCTTGTGGTGGAGGCCACAAGGGAACAGGCAATTCTAGGTTTAGTGAAGTGTAATGAGGCAGATTTGATAAGGAAGCTGAAGGTGAAGGAACCCTTAGGAGGAAGTGACCATAATATGATAGAATATACCCTGCAATTTGAGAGGAAAAGACTGGAAACAGATGTAACGGTATTACAGTTCAATAAAGGCAACTATGAGGCATGCGGGAGGAGCTGGCCAGAATTGACTGGGAGATGAGCCTAGCAGGAAAGACAGAAGAACAGCAATGGCAGGAGTTTCTGGGAGTAATTTGGGAGACACAGCGCAAATTCATCCCTATGAAGAAGAAGCAGAGTAAAGGGAGGACGAGGGAACCATGGCTGACAATGGAAGTCAGGGACAGCAAAAAAGCTAAAGAGAAAGCATACAATGCGGTGAAGAGCACTGGGAAAACAGGGGATGTGGAAACCTACAAAGACCAACAGAGAACAACTAAAAAAGAAACATGGAGGGAGAAGATTAAATATGAGGGTAAACTAGCCAGTGATATAAAAGAAGGTTGCAAGAGATTTTTTAGATTTATAAAGGGTAAGTGAAAGGCAAAAGTGGACATCAGGCCATTGGAAAATGACGCTGGAGAAGTAGTATTGTGAAACAAAGAAAGGTCGGAAGAATTGAATAGGTACTTTGCATCAGTCTTCATGGTGGAATACATGAGTAACATCCCCAAAGTTTAAGAGAGTCGGGGTGCAGAGGTGAGTATGGTGGCACTTACCAAGAAGCTGCTAGGAAAACTGGAAGGTCTGAAGATGGATAGATCACCTGGACCAGATGGATTACACCCCAGACTTCTGATGGAGATAGCTGAAGAGATAGTTGAGGCGTCAGTGGTGATCTTTCAGGAATCACTGGAGTCAGGGAGCGGCCAAGACGACTCGAAATCACTAATGTAACCCCCCTGTTTAAGAAGGGAGTGAGGCAAAAGATGAGAAATTACAGGCTGATTAGCATTACCTCGCTCGTTGGTAAGATTTTAGAATCTATTATTAAGGATGAGATTTCAGAATACTTGGAAGTGCATGGTAAAATCGGGCAAAGTCAGTATGGTTTTATCAAGGGGAGGTCATGCCTGACAAATCTGTTAGAATTCTTTAAGAAGTTAACAAGTAGGTTAGACAAAGTAGAGCCAATGGATGTTATCTACTTGGACTTCCAGAAGGCCTTTGACAAGGTGCCGCACAGGAGGCTGCTCAGTAAGATAAGAGCCCATGGTGTTAGAGGCAAGGTACTAGCATGGATAGAAGTTTGGCTGTCTGGCAGGAGGCAGAGAGTGGGGATAAGAGGGTCCTTCTCACGATGGTGGCCGGTGACTAGTGGAGTTCTGCAGGGGTCAGTGTTGGGACCACAACTTTTCACTTTATACATTAATGATCTAGATGAAGGAACAGAGGGCATCCTGGCTTAGTTTGCAGTTGATTCAAATATAAGTGGAGGGACAGATAGTATTGAGGAGGCAGGGAGGCTGCAGAAGGATTTGGACAGGTTAGGAGAATGGGCAAAAAGTGGCAGGTAGAGTACAACGTGGAGAAGTGTGAGGTCAGGCACTTTGTTAGGAAGAATAGAGGCATAGACTATTTTCTAAATGGGGAGAGAATTCCGAAATCTGGAGTGCAAAGGGACTTGGGAGTCCTAGTCCAGGATTCTCTTAAGGTTAACTTGCAGGTTGAGTCGGTAGTTAAGAAGGCAAATGCAATGTTGTCATTTATTTCGAGAGGACGAGAATATAAAAACAGGGATGTGCTGGTGAGGCATTATAAGGCTCTGGTCAGACCACATTTAGAATATTGTGAGCAATTTTGGGCCCCGTATCTCAGGAAGGATGGTCTGGCCCTGGAGAGGGCCCAGGGGATGTTCACGAGAATGATCCCAGGAATGAAAGGCTTAACATATGAGGAGCGTTTGAGGACTCTGGGTCTTTACTCGATAGAGTTTAGAAGGATAAGGGGGGATCGGATTGAAACTTATAGAATACTGAAAGGCCTGGATAGAGTGGACGTGAGAGAAATGTTTCCATTAGTAGGAGAGACTAGGACCCGCGGGCACAGCCTCAGAGTAAAGGGAAGACCTTTTAGAACAGAGATGAGGAGAAACTTCTTTAGCCAGAGAGTGGTGAATCTATGGCATTCATTGCCACAGAAGGCTGTGGAGGCAAGGTCATTGAGTGTATTTAAGACCGAGATAATTAGGTTCTTGATTGTTAAGGGGATCAAATGTTATGGGAAGTAGGCAGAAGAAGGGATTGAGAAACTTATCAGCAATGATTGATCGATGGAGCAGACTCGATGGGCCGAATGGCCTAATTTCAACTCCTATGTCTTATGGTCTTATGGTCCTATGGTGTACACGGACTTTCAAAATGCATTTGACACAGTGCCACACAAAAAAACTTGTTCAAAAAGGTATTGCTCATGGGATAAGAACGGGCAGTATCAACATGGACACGATATTGGCTGAAAAATGGAAGCGAGAGTAATGGTCAATGGATATTTTTTAGTAAGAGGAAGGTTTGTAGTGGAGTTTCCCAGGGATCAGTATTTGGACCAGTGCCTTTCCTGATATATGTTAATCATCTGGATCTTGGTGTTCAGGGGACAGTTGCAAAGTTTGCAGATTATATGAAGCTTGGGACTGTTGCAAACTGTGAGGAGGACAGTGTAGAAGTTCAAAAGGGCATAGACAAGTTGGTGGAGTGCGCAGTGAGGTGGCAGATGAAGTTCAATGCTGACAGTGTGAGGTGGTTCATTTTGCTAGGAAGAATATGGACAGGCAATATAAAAAAAGAGGTGAAATTTTGAAGGGGTTGCAGAAGTGGAAAGTGCTTGGTGCATATGTGCAAAGATCATTCAACGTGACAGGACTGGTAGAGTGAGCTGAAGGTGGTCTTCTGCAGTGCATACTCTTTCAAATTAAAGGATTGATGATCATGTTCGAGCTCTACAAGAAGCGTTTGACTTGGGCAGTTTCAAAGTCCATTTTGCCGGTTTACAGCATTCCAAACTTCATTTTCTCATGTCCAATTATCTTTGTGATGCCCAGTGACTTACTTGCTGCTTCATCACACATAGAAACAGTTGAATTTAGTGGACACTGGTATGCTTGATCATAGCGGCCATAGGGAAGGTGGGTAGGCCATTTTACTCAGCAAGTTTGGCTCAAGCTGTGCCGTTAACTTTATTCTTATTTCCTGCGCTGTCATGCTGGGTTCCACTATGAGAATGTGGTACTAATAAAGCCGCCTCCTAGGATTTTTAGCAGCCTGATGGCCCAGCACCATTTTGACTAGATGTGCTTCTGCATTGAAATTTTCACTGATCCATTGGTTACATAATCATCTAACTTCATCTGCAACATTCTACCTCTGAGGTTTAGTATGCAGATTTCCCTAAGTGGGTACTCCATTTTGCATGCACCATATTCTGAGCTATGCCAGGTGCTGCGAATGGAAAGTCCCATATAAAGTTTGCAATGAGCCAAGGCTTTTCATGATTTTGACAATATTGTTACATCTGAGGAACATTTTGGGTAATGAAGTTAGAGTTTGCACTGGGTATGCAATCCAGTTGCTGCCGAGGGCCTGGTGTTTTCACTAACTGAGCTCATAAATAAATCCAGCCTGTCCCAAGTAGGGCATTCATATTGCCTCACTACAAAATCGAATGTGTCTTCCTTCTGGACAGGGGCAATTCTATCATTAGACTAGCGAAGCGGACACGTCTGTCCATGCTATCACGAACAGATATTTCAGAGCTAGATAACTTGATGAGGATTAAATCAGATTATTTACACACTCAGGTTTGTTCCTATACCAACTGATGCAAGACACATCTAGCTGCTACATCCTTTGAGACTTAACCAGCCTGGGTATTGATGCCTGCCCTGACAGCTGTGGCTCGGATGATAACACCCCGTTTCTAAATCAAAAGTCTCTGGGATCAAGCACTAATCTCCATCTTGGTCACTGTCATGATATTATGCCACTTTATTTTTCAAAATATAATTTTTAAACTTGCAAATGACTGGAAATTTTGCAATGTGAACTGAAACAGAGCAAACTGCTCAAACAGTGCAACGCCACATACCAAGGTGAAGGTGAGAACCAAATAAATCAGCCACAGGGAGTCCGAAGAGAGAGGAATTTCCTATGATCCAGACTCGTTAAAAAGCCTCAACACAAAACGTCTGAGTTTAGCGTTCTTCTTATACTCAAATACCTTGGATTCACAAACACCAGCATAATCAGGGATTTTTAATAATCACCCAAAGACCCCCCACATTTGTTATGCCAACAGCCGTGTTAATTGCTGTGCAAACTTGGATTAAGGACCATAACCTTTTTCTGTATTCTGGAATCGAGAAGAAGACATACTGATATCAGCAGTAAGAGGTCCAGTGTCACTTTGGGGATTTTAAAAATTAAACTAAAATTTTTATTAACAGACTGTTGGAAGGTGCCTGCAGAGTGGGATCCTCACTCGGCAGGTATTCCAGAGACCCAGGGTTATGTCCTGGGAACCTTGGTTTGAATCCCACCGTGTCAGATGGTGGAATTTAAATCCAATAGAAATCTGAAATTAAAAGCCTCATGATGACCATGAAACGTTGTTGTAAAAACCTAACTGGTTCAATAATTCCCTTTAAGGAGTGCAATCTGCCGTCATTATCCAGCCAAGCACACATGTGACTCCAGACTTGATTGTTAAAATGCCCTCAGAACAAGGAAATCAATGATTGGCAATAAATGCTGGTCTAGCCAGCGACGCCCTCATCCAGTAAACAAATATATATAAAATTAAGCAATTAAAAGAGGTGAAAGGAAATTTAAGCACACGACATTACAGTTACACAATTAAAATTAGCCTTACAAAACATCCCCACCACCTCACCACCTCCACAGCCCCCCACCTCAAAAAAAACCCAACAAAACTCTCTACTTCGTCAATCCTACAGGTCAACACCTTCCAGGCAACACTCCTTTATAGATGTGTACTTTGAAATCCAGGAATATTAGAACAAGGCAAGCTGCTGTAGCTTCATTAAAGGTAAATTAAATGACATTCACCCACTTCTACTCTGAGGTGGAATCCGTTTCAGAATAAAACTGCAGCTGCAGCCCAATAATTTTCTGGCTTGTCTGAATGAGTGGTTCAAATTACATACACTCCTAGCCAAGACCTCTAGCTATCTCAACAGCTCAAACAGCTCCACCTATATCCAGCCACCTTTGGCTCAATAGCTACCTCCAGCCTTCCACTGCAAGTCAAGTATAACTTTTTATTCTCCTTTCATCTCTATTCCATTTCATCTCCTAACACCTCCTAAGCCTCAGACCCTTTCAAATATAATATATTTCATGCTGTTTGCTTGTTTAGCTTTAGGGTTAATAAAATATCATATGCTTACTGTTGTTTACCTATGGATGCAAGAATGTTTCTTGCTAACTCTGATTCCCCGCTGATGTTCGTGCAAACTCTCTGCTTATCTAAACATGCAAATGTTAGACCTAGCCTGTTTTCTCTTACATCAAATTTAACTCCTCCACCCTTTCTCACATTTCAAAACCACCTGACAATGTGACATCTATAAAACTCTGTCAACCTAATTAACTCACACACACGCACATGCAAATAAACCAAACTTTCTTCGCAGAAGATACAATAATCCTCAAAATATTTTAAAAATAACACCCACACTTACACCACATAACCTATATTCCTTGAAATCTTTGGCTAACATAAATCAGTCACCCATAGTTCTGAAATTAACAAATGAACATTAATGTGAAGAACTGCTGCCCATGGCAATCCTGAGGGGCTTCGCTCAATTTCTTTTTAGACAATGCACTCTCATCCCAGTGTCCTCCATAAGCAGAAGTGTTCCTCCAAATCTACCCTACAGTTTCCCATTCAAATGTTGCAATTTACAAAGAACACCCCCTACAGCCGCCCCACTGAAACCGTACAGATTTAGGTTATATAACCCGACTGTGTGCGATCTATTCTTTTTCTTTATTCATTAACTATTCTCTTTCAGCCACCTCCTTTAACCTGCACGCTGGAATGGGAAACGATCTTGATCATATGGGATTTGCACGTCCAGTACCCATACGTGCACCCAACAATACAATATTCAACACCACCTTGCTCAATAATTTTGACCTATATGGTAACAGCGGTGTTAAGGAAGCTTTTCTCTGTGCTTATACAGTGGTACCGTTCTGCAGTTATTGTTGTTAGAAAATGAGTGCATTATGGAAGGCAGCGTTAAACAATCAGTAACAGGTGACACATTTTGGTCTCATTGTCCATTTACATCACTAAGTAATGTTTTTATTTTAGTACATAGAACATAGGAACATAGGACTTAGGAGCAGGAGTTGGCTACTCAGCCCTTCGAGCCTGCTCCACCATTCAATAAGATCATGACTGATCTGGTTGTGGTCTCAACTGCACTTTGCCATCTTCCCCTCATAACCCTTGACTCCCCTGTCTATCAAAAAATCTGTATACTGCCTGAGTAAATTCAATGGCCCAGTCTCCATTACTTTCTGGGAAGAGAATTCCACATAGTTACAAGATTTTGAGAGAAAAAGTTTCCCCTCATCTCTGTCTTAAATGGTATGCCTTTTATTTTAAGAAGTCAAATGGGATTTGGGATATCCTGAGATCATAAAAAATGCTAGACAAAAGCAAGTCTTTCTTTTTTAGGACTCAGAAACACACATCCCAAAGACTCCAAGACTGACTGTCACGTATCCCAGATACTCAGAACCGACCCTCACAAATCCCAAAGATTCTGGAACTGACTCCCACACATCCCAGGCACTCCAGGATTGACTCTCTCACTTTCTATATACTTCTTAGTCTGACTCTCACACATACAGACTTCCACAAGACTGACTCTTATAGACTCTCCAAGTCTGAATCTCACTCATACAAACTCTCCAAGACAATGCATTGCTAGCACTGAAGAAGCAGGCGTTTAAGTGCCGCTGTCATAATGTTCAGGTGCGGGATAAAGTTGGCTGTAACTTCAATGTAATTAATTTACTAACTGGAGTTAACAAATATTTAAGAACTTTCTTCACCTCCTCTCTGAATTTTCTCTGGGTTATTCCATAAATACAAGTGTTTACACAGGAGTTCATGTGCATAAGAAAGAGTCCAACCTCATTGGCGATGTATGCGGGGCTTGAATAACTTCTGGCAAAATCAGTAATCACTATTCGAGTACTCAAGAAAGTCACTGTTATTGTCATCCAGAATATTATATAGCTGACAGACACAGCGAAGAGTAAGATGATGGATTTTTGCCGGATCTCAATCTCATCATGATTCTGGGTCTGTCCACTGCCCAGTCCTTTCAGGGCTCTGCGGACCCTACTGGCGGCAAGGACATGCCTGGCCGTAAGCCCATTGAGCAGCAAGATGAGGAAGAACGGGAGCAGCATAAGAGAGAGACTGCAAAACCAGGAGAAAGCCATCCATCCCACTGAAGTAAAATAGGCCATTTTGGGCTTGCAGCCCCACCATTAATTGTCAATCATAAACCTGGGCTCATACAGGAAGTGGCAGGGAATGTACTTTATAATGCTTAGCACACAAGTGGAAACAATTACAACAACTGCATATCTTTCTGTGCAATATCTGTGTCTCAGCTTCTGACAGAAAATGCTGATGAAATGGTCAAAGGTCAAATATATTGTTAACCAGACAGAAAAATCCAGAGTAACGACTTTCAGGTAGGCATGTGAAGGGCAGACTGAAGATTGAGTTATGAATGAATAAGGAAAATAATAAGCAAAGATTTCTTGTAGCAGCACAGGAGAGATTATTACCGATAGGTTTGAAATTGCCATTGCCACCATGTAACGAGTGATTCCCTTGGAGAGACCGTACTTTCCCTGGGACAGGATCACAGCTGTCATCAGGCTCGCTATAGGACATTAGACACGAGAAAATAATTAATTAACTGGGAGATACATTTTAAAATGCATGTAGGCCATTAGGCCCTCAGGAATTTTCTACCATTCAATGAGATCTGGTATGATCTACAGCTGAATCCATGTTTCTATCTCTCCACATATCCTTTGATACCTGTGGTAAGACAAATCAATTTCAGATTTAAAATTGCCAATTATGGGAGAAAGGCCCAGATGTCTACTGTCTTTTGCGTGAGGAAGTGCTTCCCAATGACACTCCTGAGAGGACTGCCTCAGCTTTTTGGACAATTCGCCCTCATCCTAAGATTCTCAACTTGGGGAAGTAGTTTCTTCTAACCTATAGTATCTATCCTATTAAGATGCATATTTGAGGGATGCATTCAAGATCATGAGGTGTTTGCAGAGTGTGGATAGGGAGAAACTGTTCCCTTTGCTGGAAGGATCCAGAAAAAAGATGCAAAGAATCTTGGAAAAGTAATTGGAAAAGAAGACTTGAGAAAAATCTTACACACACTGTGACTGGTTAGGATCCAGAGTGCACTACCTGAAAATGTGGTAGAGAAAGGCTCATTTGAGGCAGTAGAGAGGGAACTGAGTTATTATCTGAAAGGCATTAATGTCAGGGACGACTGGATGGTGGAGAAGTACACTGGGGGAATATCTCCTTTAGGGAGTGAAGATAGACACGAAGGATTGGTTGGGCTCCTTCTCTGCATTTGATGATTCCCTGACCTTATGAACTTCAATGAATCATCCCCCTCCTTCTTGAGTCCAAGGTATACAACCATACTTTGTGTAATTACTCCCCTTCTTTCGAAAGAGAGAATTAAGGTATGTCTACATCACAGAATGAGGCCATTCAGCTCATTGTGTCAAAGCTAGTTTTCTCCCAGCGCAAATCCCACTCTCTGATCTTTCCCATAATCCTGAATTCTTTCCCCGACACATCTTTTAATTTTTTCAAGGCTAATTTAGACAGATTTTTCATTGACAAGGGCCTTCAGGGTTATGGGGTTAAAAGGGGAAAGTATAGTTGAGGCCACAATCAGATCACCCATGATCTTATTGAATGGCAGAGCAGGCTTCAAGGGCCAAGAGTCCTCAGTCCTTTGTTCCTAGCTCTCTTGAACAGCAAACAGCTCTCATAATCCTGTAAATTATTTCTCAACAGGTGGTCATCCAATTGTCGTCTGAAGGCCATGATTGAATCTGTCTTCATCACATCATCAGGGAGCATGTTCTGGATATTAACCACTTGTTGCAGAAACAATGTTTTCCTCAAATCATCTTTGGTTAGTTTGAATTCACCTTAATTAGACATCCATTTTTATATGAAGACATGAAGATTTTTTTCAGACATAAGGTCAGTCATTGGATTTCCTTTATACAGAGACGTCTGGAGAATGGTCATTGAATCTATTCAAGGCTGAGTTAGATTTTTCATTGACAAGGAATTCAAAATCATGGGGCCATGGGGTTTAGATAGGAAGATGGACTTGAGACCACAATCAGGTTAGCCATGAACGTATTGAATGGCAGAGCTGGATCGAAGGGCAGAATGGCCTACTCCAATATCCCAATGTCCTCTGGTGTTCAACATTTCTACGAATGGAGATAGTCTCTCCCTATCCACTTTGTACAGCCCTGTCATGAATTTGAGCAATTCTATCACATCTCCTTTCAACCTTCCCTCCTCTACGGAAAACAGACCCAGCTTCTCCAATCTATCCTCATTATTGTAGTCCCTCATCCCTGTATCCATTCTCATGCGTTCTATAATGTGGCGCCCACAGCTGAAAACTTCAACTGTAGTTGAGCCGAATGAACTTTTTTTTAAAAAATCACAAACTTTAAAATAAAAGCAAAATAATGCGGATGATGGAAAAGTTCAGCAGATCTGGCAGCACCGGTGGAGAGAGAAAAAGGGTTAACATTTCGAGTCCGTATGACCCTTCAGATCTGGTCCATTATAAAAGAACTGCAATGGGGGTAGATGCGACATATCCGGTTTAAATATCAACCAAAGGCAGGATTGTTTAGAATTGGAAAGAAAAATACTATTTCCTTTTGTAATCTATGCCTCAATTTATAGAGCACCAGGGCCTGCAAGCACTTTACTCGCTTTCTCAACTTGCCTCGTCAGCTCCATAATTTGTGCACATGTGCTGCTTCCAATTCTTTCTGATACTGCACTCCTTTTAGAAATAGATGCTTCATTTTGTATGTTTCTTCTCCCTCTCCTTCCCAAAATGTATCACCGCACGTTTCCCTGCATTATTTTTCATCTGCACAGATTCTCACCAGCTCGCTCTGTCACACTTCATAAGACTTCCAAGCTATCTGCATTTTTTATATTGTCCCCTGCACACCCGGATATGAGTTATGAATAGGAATGAAGAAAATCAGACTCAGTGCTCTGAACTGCTCTTACAAAAAGAGTTGGACCCACATTCGTACACTGACTCAGGGGGTGCATGTACTCACAGTCCATCCGGCCATGTTTCATCCGCTGGGTGCCAATGTTAAAATAGAGGCCAGCATTTAGTCACAAATTGCCTGGATAGCCAGAGTGCGAAAGCAACCCACTTACTTACTGGCTCACCGTGGCGCTCAAACTAATGAGAACTTCAACGCAAATGTCAAAGAGACAGAAGAAAGCAGTACATGAAAGTGATATCAGGTTACGGACAACTCGACAGCAAAGGCCAGCAGGTGAAATCAGTATCTTTGCCAACACTTTGGATCTGAGCTACAATGCACAACATCAAGGCTTACCAGGGACGCCGAATACTGCCACAACTGGATAGCCGATTTTCTTCACGTACAGAATTGGAGCTCGTCCCATTCTCACAAAGAAACGATGCTCAAAGGAGCAGAAAACTGCAGGGCCTCTGACTGTCAAACGCTGAGGTTACGGGCGGCACTCAGGCCCTTATTAATTCCTGTGAAAATCCCCCTATGGGACCGCGGAGTTGCATAACAACTGATATTAGTTACAGGCTTTTGAACAAACAGGTTACTTTCCGCTTCTGTGACCTGACCGATCCCCGCCCTGCAATGCACTGTGCAGCATATGTGGGACTTTTCAGCATCCTCCATCTCACAATCCGTTCCGAAGTGCTAGTTTCCTGACTACACACAATTGTGACGAGTTTTTCTTCTTAAATGAGCTATTTTAATTCCCCGGCCAAGAAATAATACCAATGTGTAATAAAACTGAGATAAAAATCGGAGCTGAATTAAAATTTGAATCCGTTCCAAGCACAACACAGAAAATTTATCTGTAGTTATCTAAGGCAATATATGTCATGGGGCCGCTCCCACTGCTTTTGGCCTGAGATTGAGCCAATCTCTTCACAACCTTGCTGCCATATTTGATCCTGAATTAACAGTCCCTTCTCATATTCGTGCCATCTCGAATACTGCCTTTTAGCACATCCCAGCTTCGCCCCCTCCCAATTTGACCTGCTGCCGTCTACCTCATAACTGTGATACATCTAACCTGGAATATGCTAACACACGTCTGGCTGGTATCCCACAGTCCAACCTCTGTAAAAATAAGGTCATCCACAGCTCGGCTGCCCCTGTTTTCACTCACAGCGAGTACTTTATCCCCATCACTCCTGTGTTCTTTGGCTTACACCGACTCACATTCAAGCAAAGTGTTCATTTTCAAATTCACATCATTTTTTTTTTCAAATCTCAACATCGCCTCACCCCTGCCTTGTTCTGTTACCTCCTGCAGCTCTCTACTGTCTGCTCTATTCAGTCCTTTAATTCTTGCTTCTTCATTGTCCGGGCATTTATCGCTCCATCATTGCTTGGCATGCCTTAAATTATCTAGGCCTTCAGCTTTGGAATTCATTTCCTACACCTCACTGTCCCTCTAATAGAAAGAGAAAATGCTGAAAAAAAACTCAACAGGTCTAGCAGCATCCGTGGAGAGAGAAAAACATTGAACTCCAATGTCACACCTCATCAGATGAAGAGTCGTGTTGGAATCGAAATGTTAACTCTGTCTCTACCTTCCCAGGTAATGCCAGACCTGCTGAGGATTTCCAGCAGTTTCAGTTTTTATTTCAGATTTCCTGCATCTGCAGTTTCTTGCTTTTGCTTATTCCTGCCTTTCCATCTCACGTTCTTCCTTTAACACTCTCCTTAAAACCTATCTCTTTGGCCAGGTTTTTGGTCATTTGGACTAATGTTCTCGATGTGACTCAGTGCCATGCTGTATTGTGGTAGTTATTATATTCAAGGCGCTATAAGAATATACGTTGTTATTGTTTGATTGGCTGGTATTTTTTAGGTCTCTATTTTAAACCCTGATAGGCTATATGCTCTGGCAACTTTAGTATCAAGTTACAATGTCACCTTAATTATTTTTGCATTGATAGCCAATGTCTCTCCTCATTCAATAAATAAAGAAAATTCTTGAAAACTTCATGACGCCTGGCAATACCTGTAGAGAAACAGAGTTAACATTTCGAGTCCATATGACTCTTCTTCACAGCTTGTTTAGTTGAAACCGGCGCAATGTGTGTACATGAACTTTCTGTCTGCAAAGAACAGGGCCCTGTGTATTAATATATGTAGCTAGCAGGAAATGCAAATGTTCCACACCGTGAGCCCGACTGACAATCTTAAGTTGTTTGCCAGCGTAATTCTTATCACAATAAGGAGCATTTAGCAAATGTTTTCCAATTGCAGAATCACGTTTAATGTTGGAGATTGCGTTTTGCGTTTTGCCAACACGGGCATGTTAGGTACAGTCTGTACCTTCCTTTGTGAACAGTGATTCGGATATGCTGTTTAAAATGATCCGCCTGTTTGGGATGTCCGGCCTACATACCTAGCATCACACTGGCACTAAAATTCATATACCACAATACACATTTGTGTAATAGACAGAATGTATTTTTGGTGTGACAGCAGCATCCTGCTAGTGGCGAATTTCCGTTGCGTTGCTATTGTGTAGTAGCAGCGCGAAACAGCTAGCTTCACCTGATGCATTTATTTCTGAGATCCCTTTCCCTTCCGGGGGAATCTAAGGTAGATTGGGCATTTTTCAGGGCCAAAGGTGAAGGCCATAGAGCCGTTCATGATGTTGCGCGATATAGAGCGCGAAATGATCTGATCAGCGGAACCATTGTCCGGCCGGATGTCTTTGATGCGTCCTGTTTCAGCATCAAGTTTGCGTAGTGAGCACGTGGCCCTGGCACTATTTACAAAGCTGCTGATAAGGCCAACATTATAATGTGTGGAACTGTAACAATCCTCACGCCAATATTGACCAGTAATGGTCGGCTTGTGGTAGACAGTGGTAGAGAATCCCGTGACAGATTTCTCAACGAGGGCAGTATGGAAGTGCAGTTCATTTGACTGCAACATTTGAAAGGGGAATTTGAGTGAAGGGTGGAGCCAATTAAGACATGGTAGGAAATTATTATATGCAGCTACGGGTGTAACTGTAGCAAAAGTATCACCCGCATCGTCGGTCCACATTCTTGTGATGTATCCTGATGAGTGGAACACGAGAAGTTTTGACAGATCTCTTTTTTCAGCAGCACTCAGGTCATCGCCGGATGGTATCCTACAATCTATCCATCTTGGTTCCGTAACCCTTCATACCATTGTTCTACGAAAATCTATCAATCTCAATTTTCACTTTTGAATTAACATATTGTCGTGCGGAAGAGTTCCAGGCTTACACTACCCTTTGTTTTAAAAAAAACTGGTTTCCAACATTACCACGGCAGGGCTTAGCTCTAATCCTAATTTTGAACCCTATGCAATATCAAAGGAACATAGATCATGTGGCCTATCACACTGCTTTTGGTCTGAGATTAAGACAGTCTCTGAGCAACCTTGGTATCATATTTGATCCTGAGATAACCCAGCCTTCTCATATTCGTAGCCTCAGCGTTTGCCCTACTCTGCACATGCCCTGCAGCGGTTCAAGGAGGAGATCACCACCACCTGGGGCAATAAAGCATGGGCAATAAATGCTGGATTAACCAGCGATGCCCACATCCCATAAATTATTTTTTTAAGTATTGTTTCGGACGCTTCCTTCTCGCTTTCAACACTATTCTATCATTTCAGCACCATAGCTTAAACATCTATTCACCCTCCAATTAAAGGTATTACACAGCTATTCGGTCCTTACAATTTAATAAACTTAGTCCCGGTACGTTCGAACTGTCTGCGTGGCATTCAACTCCCCCGTCCCTCAATACAACCTTCCAACTATGTGGTGAGAATCCTGAATGCAATTCAAATGGTGGAGGATTTCTGTACTGATTAAACGTGACTGGCACTCCCCACTCCTGCTTTCTATTACAGTCCTCTTGCGATAAAGGACAATATTGCATTCATTTCGAAATTCGATTTTTTACATGTCCAATATTTTTTAGCAGTATCATACGTAGGCCCTAAATGTCCCGGCCTATCCTCAGTTCTCAGTTTCCCGTCATTTGTAAAATACATTTATCTACATTTGTAATGTCCAATTTAATGAGCTAAAAGCTTTGCTCTCTATGCCACAATTTTCCCCTATATTTACTCCATCACTACACATTTCCCTCATTTAGCGTTCACATATTCTTTACTCTGCCACCTAATTAGGTTCGTGAGCATCCTTATATACACAGCTCTCTATTGCTTCATACAATTCACTTGTAACTTGTCGACCTAGCACAGATCCACTGTTAGTCATGTGCTGACAATGTCGCTCTGGTATTTTCATTTCTCGGTTTCTATCTCCTCCTCCTCTGCTGATTAACCGGTCCCCGGGCAGCCGGTTCAAGCTTAAAGCTGTACTGGCAGCGTTTTGTGGTAAATGAAACATTACAAAGTTTCACAATTGTTCATTTCGCAGCCAAAAAAAAAATGCGGGTGACGATTCCCGTTGGCGCGTGAGCAAGCGCAAAATTCCTGCTTTTGCTCCGAGTGAAACTATCAGGTACACAATGATAAGGCTTTTTTTTCATTCTAGATCCCAGATACAAACTGGAAATGTTCCTTGTTAGCCTCAATGTCAGGAGACCCTTTGACACAGTGGTAGGATTCCCCTTGCCTTGCCGAATGACGAGGCTTTTAACAGAGTTACAGGATTGTTACATCACAGATCGAGGCCTTTTAGTTCCTCATGTCAGCACCGGTTTCCAGATGAGCAATGCACTTAGTGGCCTCCTCCCGCCCTGCCCCGTAACGCTGCACATTCTTCCTTTCCAGATAATGATCCAATTCCCCCTTGACCCTGCCTCCACCAAGCTCACAGGCAGCGCACTCTGGACCCTAACAACTCGCTGGGAGAAAGAAGTTTCTCGTCATGTCTCCATTGCTTATTTAGCCAATGATCTTCCATCTGTGCTCTCTTGTTCTCGATTCTGCCACCGATGGGAACAGTTTCACCCGATCTACTCTGCCTAGATTCCTCTTGTTTTTGTATATCTCTATCACATCTCCTCTCAACCTTATATTCCTCCAAGGAAAACCTTCCCAAAGTCTCCAATTAATCTACGTAACTGAAGTTCCTGATCGTTGGAACAATTCTAGGGAACCTTTAATGCAGTCCCTCTCATGCCTTCCATCTTTCCTACAATGTGGCACCCAGAACAGGACGCAATAATCTACTTGAGTCCGAACCAGTATTTTATGCAAATTTAGCATAACCTTCTTGCCCTTGCTCTCTATGCCCCCATTACAGGCTTCTACACTACTGTTTTCTTTATTGACTGCTCTCGCAAACTGTCCTGCTACCTCCAAAGACATGTGCACATAAGCAGTCAGGTCGCTCTGCTCCTGCAGCCACTTCAGAATGGCACCTTTTACTTTGTATTGTCTCTCCATGTTCTTCCTACTAAAATTAATCACTTCACACTTCTCTGTATTGATTTTACCTGCCATTTGTCCACCAATTCCACGAACTTCTGATTGTCCTTCTGAAGTTCTACACTATCCTCTCTCAGTTCACAATGCTCCCAAGGTTCGCATCATTGCAACTGCTGAACTTATGTCCTGTACATCAAAGTTTATTTCATTAATATATATCAGGGAAAGCTAGATTCCAAACAAACACCCCTGGGGAACTCCACTACTAACATTATCCCAGTCCAAAGAACTTCCATTAACCACTATTATCTATTTTCTGTTATTCAACCCAATTCGTACCAACGTTCTAAATGTCCATTTTATTGCATGAGGTGTATCTTTTCTAACAAGTCTGTTGTGCGGCTCTGTATCAGATGCTTTCTTGAAGTGCATGTATGCAGCACCAAGAGCATTACCATCATAACCTTTTCTTTTACTCCTTCAATTAACTCCAGCAGGTAAATTAATCAGAATTTCCCTTAACAAATTCATGCCGACTTTAGGAGGAGTTAGATTTCACTCTTGGAGCGAAAGGGATCAAAGGATATGGGGAGAAAGCGGGAACAGACTATTCAGTTTCATGATCAGCCATGATCATAGTCAATGGCGGTGCAGGCTCGAAGTGCCGAATGGCCTATTCCTTTTCCTATTTTGTATGTTACTTGGTTTATTTAATGAACATGTGATTATTCATGGAACTATTCCTTTTGTCCCAAATCACTGCTTCCAGAAGCTTCACCACAACCGAAGTTAAATTAACTGATCTGTTATTGCTGGGCTTATCTTTTCTCCTGCTTTTTCCACAAGTGTGGAACAGTTGCAATTCTGCAAACCGGAACCTAAGTAAGACTGGGAAATTATGGTCAGTGCTGAAGATACGGATCATAGTGCCCTATTTGTGCACAATGAACTCCCACAAACAATAAATGGTGATAATGGAATACTAATTATACAAGCACCAATTGTATTTATATACTCCTTTTCAGGGAGTGAAACATCCACAGGCCTTTCAGAGGTGCGCCATCTAAACAGGTTTGTCACACAGTCACATCAGTGGATGTTGGGGATAGTTATCCAAACTCTAGTTCAAAGTAGGTGTCAACAAAGATATAATGTTATTGGAAAGAATTGTCAAATGGTGGCATCGGTGTATAAATATGTATATATGTATGTGTCTGTTTCTCTGTGTGTAAGACTTCATTGGATTAAAGGCAGCTGGTCTCAAGGCTTTGATGTAAACATGCTAAACATGGGGGAAGTTCAGAATGCAATGTCCAAAAGGGCTTTTGCATTTTGAAATAAACCAGCTAGATTGCTGACAAAAGAGCGAGTGAATAATTACACCTAGCCAGGTGAAATGAAGAAAGAGTATGTTAATTTTTTCCAAAGATTATGGTGAAATTAGTACTATTCTAATTGCTTATGTTCAGGGGGGTAAATTTCAAAGAATTAGCGAATCAATGGGTATTTGCATTCAAAGGGAAAATACTTATGAGGTAGCGAAGGCTGTGTGTAAGGGTAGGCATGTTTAATACCTAACAAGTGTGAAAAGCCTTCAGGATCAATGCCTCAAGCTGCAGTTTTCAAAGAGCTGAGGTCAAGAAACGCATTTTGAATCTGCATGATTCAGGATGTTGTGTTTCACTTTGCCAGGGTCTTTTCAAGTGTATGTGCCGCACTGTTGCCTTAATGAAAGCTAGCTGGGGGTTAGATGGATTCGGATACTTATAACTTATCATATTTGTAACTTGTAGATCTATATATGCATTTACAATCATTTCTCTAATTAATCAATGTTTAACCTAGTTTCGTAACAACCTACAAGGCTTGATGGTTTCATTTCGATTGAATTCAAGGCACACTTCTCGAAATTTATACAAATTGCAAAACAAGTTGTGCATGTGTTTCAAGTTTCCTTTTGGGATTTGAACAACTCAACATTTACAATCAGCTGTGCTATAAGAGTAGGTTTCAGGGAGTGTCTTAAAGGCTGAGCGCAAGGAGGTGTGGCACAGAGATTTAGGATTTGGCAACTGAAGGCATGGCCAGCAACGGTGCAGCCATTAAAATTGGGAATGTAAAAAAGGCTAGAATTAGAGGAGTACAGGTGCCTCGGAAGGTTGGATTATTGCAGGAGAGTTAAAAGACATGGATAAGTGAGAGCAGAGTAGGATTTTAAAATAGCAAAGGGAATTTGAAAAAAAAGAATAAGTGATGCCGCACAAGGAGAACATATAGAATCACAAGCACTAATGTGTTGGGGAAATGCAACTCGGTGGGGGATAGGACATAAGCAACAAGTTTACAGAGGGCAGGACTTCACAGGCCAGCCAGGAGGTCATTGGAAATTTCAATCATAGAAGTACCCAGGCATGGATGAGGCTTTCAGCAGCTGGCAAGCTGAGGCATTAGCGGAGTCAGGGATATTCCAGCTGTGGAAATAAGTGGTCTTAGTGATATTACAAATATCTCATTGGATGTCCATCACAGAGGGAAACACGGAAACAAGTTCACAAACAATCTGGCTTAACTTCAGGCATTTTCCAGGAAGAGGGATGAAGTCGGTAGCTATGTTTTTTTGGATGTTGTTTAAAGGGTACTTATGGCTGAAGAACTCTGCTGCCATTATTGCCACATCCCCAAAAGACTCTTGAGTACTCTATCCTACAGACTGCCAAATAATCTCCAGCCTTTGTTTCCAAATGTTTTGCAAGTGTTGCCACCTCCAAAATCAGTGCTCATCTCACTTGCCGTTTCGTGTTTGACTCCCTCCAATCAGATTTCCCCTTCTGGCACAATACTGCAACGTCCCATTTCAAAGACACAAAAACAATTTTGTGTGAATATGACCATGGTAAATGGTTGCTTTTCATCATTTGTGACCTGTTAGCAATCTCTGGCATGGTTTCTCTGTTGCCCAGCTGTATCGTGTCGACCTCAATTTGTTCCATTCCTATCTATCCAGCCATAGGTGGAAGCTCAATTGCAATGGTTTCTCTTTTCATTTCTACACTATTGATTCCCAGAAGGGTCTGTACATTCCCTCATCTTATTCCTAAACTCTACTCAGCGACAACATCGGATAAATTAACTGCTAGTTCCAAAAGTATGCCGATGATAACGAACCTCTGCCTCAGCAGCCCTTCTCTAAACCCTTCCATTGGTTTTGCTTTCCACACTGCTTGTTCTACATTGATAATTCCCCCTGTTGATAAATTGTCAGCCTGGGTTATGCCTTCAAGTGTTGAAGAGCCAGCCTGGGTTATATGCTCAAAGTGTTCAAGTGTGAGCCTGGGTGATATCTCTAAGCATCGAAGAGTCAGACATTGTTATATCTCGAACTTGTGAATAGTAAGCCCAGGTTATGTCTAAAAGTATTAAAAAGTCAGCCTTGGTTCTATCTCGAAGTATTGAAGATTCAGCTTGCGTTATAAATCAAAGTGTTGAATTATGTATAAATCAAAGTCTTGGTTATGTATAAAATTATTGAAGAGTCAGACTAGGTTATAGCTGAAAGTATTGAAGTGAAAGCATGGGTTAGATCTCAAAGTCTTAGTGTCTTAGCCTCGGTTATATCTGAAAATACAGAAGTGTCAACCTAGTTTATATCTCAAAGTATTGAAGAGTCAGCCTGGGTTGAATGTTCAAAGTGTTGAAATTACAGCTTAAGGTATATCTCAAAGTGTTAATGTTTCAGCCTGGATTATATCTCAAAGTATTGAATAGTCAGGCTGGGTTATAACTCAAAGTATTTAACATTCAGCCTGTTTATTACCAAAAGTATTGAAGAGTCAGCCTGGGTCACATGCTCAAAGTATTGAAGTTTCAGCTTACGTTTTACCTCAATGTATTGAAGAGGCAGCCTGGGTTATGTATCAAAGTATTGACGTGTCAGCCTACGTTATATTTGGAAATATTTAAGTGTCAGCCTGGTTTTATCTCAAAATGTTGAAGAGTCAGCTTGGGTTGCATGCTTAAAGTATTGAAATTTCAGCCCAGGTTACGCTTCAAAAAAGAGTAAACGTAGGTTATATCTCAAATTATTGTTGTGTCGGTCTGGGTTATGTTTCAAGGTGTTCAAATGTAAACCTGGGTTATGTCTCAACGCATTGATACGTCAGACGTGGGTTAAGTCTCAAAGTATTGAAGTGTCAGCCTGAGTTATATTTCAAAGTATTGAAGAGTCAGCCTAGGATATCTGAAAGCATTGAAGAGTCAGCCTGGGTTATACCTCAAAGTACTGAAGAGTCAGCATTGGTTAATTTCAATGTTGTGAAGACTCAGCCAACGTTATATCTCAAAGTATTGAAGACTGAACCTAGGTTTTATCTCAAACTATTGAAGCGTCAGGCTGAGTTATACCTCAAAGTAATGAAAAATCATTCACTCTTATACCTCAAAGTTATATCTCAGCGCGTTGAACTGTTAGCCTAGGTTATATCTAAAAATATTAAAGTTTCAGCCTGGCTTTCATTCTTAAAGTCTCGAGAGAGAAACCTTAACCTACAATCGTTTCCCTTAGTGAGAGTTTTATCACTTAACAAAGGCTTTTAGACTCGCTTGTCAAGGAAGTATAAATGATGTACATTACTCTTAATATCTGGGGGATGCTCATCTTTAGAATACCTTTCAGGTGGGTTAAAACCAAGAGTGAAGAGCTACACATCCAAGGCCACCTATCTGACGTAGCCAGGCTGGATTCAGGTCCTCGCCTGTGCTCACCACTTGCTATGCAGTCTGGAGTGAGACTCCAGGCTGAACTTTCTTACTCAGCACACTGTATCCGGACACGAGTCTCTGGCTGATTGGCCATGCAGCAGTTGCTGATTATTTCCTAGTCTCCACTTGCCTGGGCAGAGTGAGAGTCTAACTACTCACCTACTGCTTCGCAGGTTCCAGCTTATTGGAACACTTGCTCCTCAACAGAGGCTATAAAACAAAAGGGGAAACAACAGGATTAACGTAGGTCATTTATTATGTCATTGTTATCTGTTAGGAAACGTAACAGTTAATGATTTCCATTGAGGAGTTCAAGTGACAGTTCTCTATAACTTCAGCAATATGTCATAGAGTTCATAGGGCAGAGAAGGAGGCCATTCCCCCATCGAGTTCATGCCAGCTCTCTATGAACAATGTAACCAGTCACATTACTCTGATCGACCTCCAGGGTCCCATGAATTCATTTTGCTCAAGAGCCCCTGCAATTTCCTTTGAAATCATTCATAGTCTCCACTTCCATCACTCTCACAGGCAGCAAAGTACACATCATTACCACTCATTGTGTAAAAATGTTCTTCCTCACATTCAACCGCAACACCCCCAACCACCAATGCTGCAGTGCACGAACCCCCCACCCCTCCCCCCACACGCCAACAGGCCACTTTCCCAAGACCTTAAATATTTCCGTCTACTCAATATACTATCAGCTAATTGGAAGAATTTTTCTTCATCTACCTTAATTAGAGCTGTCATAACTCTATAATCCTCGATTGAATCTTCACTTAATCTCCTTTGCTCCATGCAGAACAAGCCCATCTTCACTAAACTAACCTCCTGGCTAACATCTCTCATTCTGGGAACCATCTCCACTGCAACCTCGCAAGGATGCTCACATTATTCGCAAAGTGTGGTGAACAGAACTGGTCTCAGATCTAAAGCTATGGCCTATCCAGAGTTTTAGGCATGTTCAGCTTTTCACTCTATTTCAATGTCCAGGACATTTACATCTATCAGACAATGCACTGATCCGAGCGATGACCCTTGTCAACACAACTGCCTGCCTTCCTCCAGCCTGAAAAACGGTCATTTATCACAACTCGCTCTTCTGTGTCAATGAGCCAATTTACATCCATGTTGATGGTGACTCTCCTATTCCATGAGCATCAACTTTGTTATCCAGCCCTTTGCACGGAACTTTCTTAAGGGCATTTTTGAAATCCAAATACACAACGTCCATTACTTTCCCTTCATCAAGCTTTTCTGTTGCCCTTACAAAACGATTAGATTAGTCAAGCACGATCTGCCTTTTACAAATACATGATGACTCTCCTGAACTAACTCAAATCCCTCCATGTACCTATAAATCTTTTCCCAGATAATTGTTTTCAAAACATTAATGAACACTGATGTTGAAATACTGGCCTGCAGTTGTTCTAAATGTCCCGATGTACCATCCTCAATAATGGTGTTCAATCCTCTGGTACCTGCCCAAAATCTCTGGAAAATTGGAACGTAATAGCAAACCCTTCCGTTATCTATACCCCCACTATCTTTAACAAACTGAGATTCAATTTCTGAAGAAGAGCGTTATTGGGCTTGAAACATTAACTCTTTTTATCTCCACGATTGTCATCAGGACTGCTGAGTTTTCCCTGCACTTTCTGTTTTTAACGCAAGACATCTAGATCAGGCAACTTAGCCAGTCTATGCAGAGCCTGTCTTTCTGGTACGGCCGAGCCCATCCAATTTTCACCGCATCCACTCTCTCTAGCATCTCTAGCATAATGATATTTTCTCAGCAGCCTCTTCGTAAGGAAATACCTATGGAAGGTATTTATAAACTATTTAGCCTTGTCCTCTGCCTCTAATACATATGACCCACTTCACACCAAATAAGCCCCACACCACCCCTTAATATCTGCTTACTGCTTACCTCCAGTTGGAAGGGCTCGGGTTCCCTTTTGTTTTAACTGCCATTTTGCTTTTGTATTCTCTCTTTGTCAGTTGTATCTTCCTCATCACTTCCTCTCACAAATTCTCAAATTATAGTATTTGACCTGCTCCTCGAATGAAGGTTTCACCTGGCATGCAACAAATACTCTCTCAGCTTTGGTCTCTCGTTTCATATATTCTCTTATGCCCCTTGACATCTGAGAAAATCTGCCTCTGGTTCCCGTACGTTTTGCCCTTGTTGAAATATATCGAGCCATACCTTAAACATTGCTTCCTTAAAAAAAATTTCTGCTTTTCCATGTCCATGTTTACAGTCAAACCAGTGCTCAATTTTATCCTGGTCATATCCACTCTTATCTCTTTGATGCAAACCATATTCCAATTTAGAAACTATATTCCGGACTGTGACTTGCTGTTCTCCTTTGCTACTCTAACCTTGTGATATAATGATCACACTTAACTAAGTTAAAAACAAAAAAAACTGCGGATGCTGGAAATCCAAAACAAAAACAGAATTACCGGGAAAAACTCAGCAGGTCTGGCAGCATCGGCGGAGAAGAAAAGAGTTGACGTTTCGAGTCCTCATGACCCTTCGACAGAACTCGAAGGGTCATGAGGACTCGAAATGTCAACTCTTTTCTTCTCCGCCGATGCTGCCAGACCTGCTGAGTTTTTCCAGGTAACACTTAACTAAGTGTTCCCCAGAAACACTTCGTCCACTTGGCCCAACTCGTTTCCAGTACAACTTTCAGAAATGTCTTCTTCCGAGCTAGAGCAATCACATACGTGTCCCTTGAACATATTTTGGAATTTCCTCCCCATCATTACCTTTCGACTAACATTATCTTAATCGCAATTTGGGTCAATAAATAGCCTCAATCTTCCTTTTCGATGGTTCTTGCGCAACTGTGTGATTTCTGTGCTGATATGATCCCCACCCACCGCCTACCCCATCTCCTTCTCTCCCCCTCTCTCTCCCTCACCATTTGGAGGACGATATAAAACCTCCAGTAGTGAAATCATTCGATTTTAGATTTTCAGCAGTAACTAAATGGGTTCTGTCTTTGCCCCTCCAGGACATTCTCCTTTTCGGGCACAACAATCTCTACCATAATCAGTGCTGCCTCCCTATTCTTCCCCCAACCCCCTCCTTTTCAAAACAACATTTCAGTTAATGTCACCACAGCATATTCCCACGTGGCTATTTTTCTGGTAGTTCACTGACAGTATTCTATGTGTGTGAATATACCTGAATTGTAAATCTGTCTTTGTATTGCTCATTGCCCTTCTTCGTCAGCTCATATCTTATCTGGGAGCACTTCTGTCTCCAATGCCACCATAAACTCTCTTTATCTGCACTATTCCTTCCTTCTCCTGGGACCTTTGTTCTCATCCCGCTGGCAATTTAATTCAATCCCTCCACAACCACAAAAATGAACCTGCACGCGAGGGCATGGGTCCCAGGCTATTAAGATGCAATTCGTCCCTTTTAAATGGATGTCTCCTGCGGCAGAATGGGTCCCAGTGTCACGAAAATCTGGATCCCTCCCTCCTGGTGCCATGCGTCATTAAAACATTGTTCCCCGCCCTAGCCCTACATGCACCCACCCCACACCTCCACACCCCCCCGCCCCCCCCACCCCCACCCTCCCGCCCTCCCCTGCACCCCACCCCCCACCTCCACCCCCACAAACATTTTTCTTCCAATTTGGACTCTCACTAGGGTGTGGCAACGGGAGGATTCCAGCTAGTGCTGCCTTTCATGAAGCCGGGAAACTGGAATGTGGCAACCGAGTGAGGGGTGGATACATCAACGAGCCTGACAATTCTCCTAGCCACTGCACAGTGCAGTCCAACGCTGAGAGCGGCCGGCTGGTGCAGAAAACAATGTTGCAATATGTTTTTTATAAAAGCGTGTAACTACCATCAGTTGTGATGGTACGCCTCCTCTCCCATTGGGAGGATTGCCCTCAGGTGTGAATAAGGATCGGAGACCTGTTACAAACAATTACCGTTGGCCACCCTGAGCTCTGGGCTTGCTGCTTGTATAAGCATTGCCTCTCTACGAAAATGGGGCGAGCTCCAATTCTGTACCTGAAAGAAATCGGCGACCCGATTATGACCGTGTTCACCGTGCCTGGTAAATAATACTTATAATATCTTACGACATAGTTTGCTTTTAATTATTTGCTTTGATGTTTTGCCCAGTGTGTTGAAATGAAGCGGATTTATCTGACCCTATTGCCTGCATTCTGATATCGCTTTCATGAAGCGCTTCATCGATGTCTGTGCCATTTGCATTGCTCTATCTTCAATTAACAATGGTCTGCAGCAGTGTTTTATTTTGGTGAAGACCATGCGTCTGGAACGCGTTTTGTCTGTGAAAAGCTGTCAGATGAGAATTAGTGGATATCCCCTTGAAGAAAAGGAGTGCAATCTTATGAGGAAGTTCGGAGTTTTTAAGGGCTTTGGAGCCAAAGTTAATGCCATATATACAGTGTGGACTGCTTCGTAAACCCATGACATCTATATCAGTTGTACCTGCTATTTAATATGTAATTTATAGGTTTTCTTTTACTGTAATCTGCCTAATACTTCATGCAAAGATAATAATGGTTTTGGTTTGATTGTTAAAGTTAAATCTATAAACATAAAATCTTGCCCATTTGTACTCTCACTGGGGGGTGGTTCAGTAAATTTGGTTATTTTGGTTTGTTGGTCTCAAAGGTGATTAAATCAGCACCTAAACAGTCAGAGGGAAGGAAAAGAGAGAGATTGGACAAGTTGCTGAAAAGTGCAGATAAAATAATAATGGAATATGTCACTGTTTCACCGACACCAATATAAAGGGGGATGGGATGAATTCAGTTTAAATGTATAGTAAAAGCAGGAGCCTGTATAGGACATGATTTAGAAGTCTACAAATGATGTGATAATTGCCAACTGGCTGGTCGTCAGCAAGAATGCTCTCGAATGCAACAAGATATCAATGGTCTGGTCAGGGAGTATAAGAGCGGCAGCTGGATTTACACCCAGAGAAGTGCAAAGTAATGCATGTGGAGAGGATGAACAAAGCAAAGGAATACACAAGAAGTGGTAGGATTCTGAGAAAGAGAGGGGCCTTGGATTGTACAGCCACAGATCCCAGAATGCAGAAAGACAGCAACATAGGTATTCAAAATAGACAGACCTGATTTTCTCCTTTGTTAGCTGAAACATAGTGAATAAGTGTAGGGAAGTTATGGCACTAGTTAGATTGGAACTTGCGTACTGTATACAATTATGGTCAGCCAGTCAGGAAGATAGGATCGGGCCAGAGTGGAAAGGAAATTTTGAAAAACTGATTTTTTTTTTTTGGTTTAAGAAGATATTGAATAGGCAATGTTTCTTTCCTGTCGAAAAAAGAACGCTGAGATGGGATTAATTAAGGGATATAATCTTACGTGAAGATTCAATAGAATGGATAGAAAGGATCTATTTCCGTTAGCAGAGCGGACAATAACCCTTGAACCCTTGAACCCAAGGAAAATTATCACTATAGTTCTTTCCAAGTCAAGGAAGGAAGTTATCTCAGCGAACACAACTTAACAATTACAGGGAAAGTGGTTGAACGGATTGAAGCATTAGAGGGGGGTTTCTGAGTCATGTTTTCACCCAGTGCGTTGCGGACAGTCCAGAGCTTCCTACCTAAAAGGCGCTAGAGGCATAAACGTTCGTCTTATTTGAAAAGAACTTAAGATATGAACTTAAGATGCCATAACCGACAAGGCCACTGAGAAATGTTGGATGGTGGAATTCGTCTATATAACTCTATGGCTGTCAGGTGGGCATGATGCGTTGAATGGCCTCTTTCTGTGCCATAGTTATTTCGATGTTTTTAGGTGTTGGAAGGGCCTACTGAGCTTTGTGAGCCTTTGCCCTGTTCTCTGTCTAGTTCGACACCAGTTCAATCCGTTTTTCATGCTCAGTACAGTTTTGTGTTGCTTCGTGCATCTGAATAGCTGCCAGGGCCTTTTCAGTAGGCCAGCAAGAGGAAGCCACATCGCAGCAAATCTGGAGCCGCATGCTGTCCAAGCCAGTTTAAGTTGGCAGATTTCCTTCCCTAGGAATAGGATATTAATGAACCAACATTTTTTTTTAAAAAAGCCGTTCGTTTCATGGTCCAACTACTGGTGGTTGAGTTTGGATTTTAAATTGCAAGGTTTGTTTAACGAAGTGAATTATTTGATTTCCACAGTTGTCACAGGTGGATTTGAATTCAAATCTCTGGATTATTAACTGAGCAATCTGCCCATTATACAAATGTAACTATGCACTTCCTCAAACGATTGATATGAACAAATCAGGGAATTTCGGTGGCAAATGGCGTCAGAAATAGATCTATTAAGACCAGGAGGCGAAAAAGGGGCTGACGCACAGGTTATCGTCAACAAGCAGAAGTGATCCGCCTATTGACTAAACTGTCACCGGAAACTGGAGAAACATTGGACAACGTGGAGTCAACAGCAAACAACAAAAAACAACACAGTGAAAGAATGGCTTTCCAAAATCGATAGTTGTTCTGGCTTAACAGGAATACCGATAATCGCAAGAATCATATAACAAATCACCGAGCCGTAAACGAATTCTGTTCATCCCATTTACGCAGAAATGAACAAAGCTTCTTGGAAGTCAGCCTCCAACTAGCACACTGCAACAATGCATTGAAAGCAGCACAAAGGTATATGTGAACCAATTCTCCAAGGACTCAGTGAGGTAACACAACAGCTTTCAGTAGCAACATAGAGAATCCAACAAACATTATTCAATAAATTATTTTCAGATGGACGACGAATCTCATTTCCGATGACTCTCACTGGTACATTTTCAGGTTCACTATTCAACTAGCTTTGAGATTTCAGCTCGCCAAGAGCTCCTGACCACATTGCTGTGCTTTTGGGAATTATAGCGAATCAAATGCCCTTTTCCACCTTCTCACTGCATTTTGAGTAGGGTAGATATTCAGTTTACTCCCCTGTAGGTATCGTCCACGTGAAGGTTGATCCTTCTTTTCTATCCGGGTCTGTCACTGAGCAGCTCAACAATGCCTTTCCCACCTCCAGACTCAACTTTCTTACAATCCAGTTAGGGACCAATAACTTTTTATTTAAAGTAGACAAAGTTTGTAATACCAGTTACACACTTGGAGAATAAAGCCTCAAGATTCCATAGATTTTAATGAAACAAAAAATAAAACTTTGCTAGACAAATTCCGTAAAGTAAAACTATCTACAATATCTATCTTATACCTCAATACTCGAAATTCAAATGAGGTGAAGATGAAATAACAGGCAAACTGTCGTAAAACGCACCACACTGCTCATTAAATGGCAGATGCGACCAAGACAGATTACATAGAATTCTCAGCAAACCACCCAGATGTCAGTGGCCACTGTGAGTCACATAATCTGTCTTCTTCCGGAGGGATTTCAGTTAATAACTTGTGAAGATCTAGACTCAGAATTCCATCAAAATCTACTCCAGTTCAGACTGCCTCGCCGTCCCGATGGGCGAATTGCTTCTCCTGATACTGTGTTCTCTGGGATGCACACATCCCTCACCTTTAATAACTGGCACAATTCCAGCTTTTTCACGAATCACTATCTTCACTAAGCTGGCACTCCGAAATCGAGTCTCCTGCCTGTACTGCGCTAAACCTGGGTCCCAGAGTTTCTCTGTGAGCTGCAAACGACATGTGGTCCAAACTGCAACCACCACTTTCCCAGCAAATGCACAGATAAAAGAAATGAGGGAAGCTTCTTGAGCCCCACGCATCTCCATGACAGCATTACCTTCACAAATTGCATTTAAACTAGTTTAACTCTAACCCCAGAAACAAGCATCCCTCAGGACTAAATTTCTTTTCAAGCAGAGTAGAAAATATGTCTCCAATTCTCCAGCTAAGTAGCCCCCCTGCAGTTTTAGAATGTTGACTTTAAAGCTGTTGATTGCTTAATTCAACATGGCCCCAATATCCTAATTGTAAGAGACCTGAGTCTAGTTGTATTTATTCTATTTTCCACAGTTAAACTTTAATCTTCACAGAACTGTAACATTATCTCTGAAATACCAACATGAAGCATGAACTTGATGTTCATAAAGATTTCTGCAATACTTTCAGGGCTGAGCTTACATACAGAACATTCCATAAACTTCGGATCATCTAAACCTGCTCATTGCTAATTCTACATCAAGTCTACACTGTCAGAAAACTGCTCTTCATCAACGTATTTTTGGCTGTGGTACCTCAGTACATCGAACCTTATTTATTTTGGAATTCCTTCTGTGGTTTGAGGCCTGGCCACTCCAGTAATCTCCCTTGGCTTACAAACTGCAGCCCCCAGAAAGTTTGTTTTCTCTGACTCTGCTCTATTGTGTACCCCCTCTTATTCTCACCTTTTCTAGTCATACCTTTAACCACGGGAATTCCCTTCCTGAATCGCTCTGCAGTTCACCTTTGTTTCTTCACACAAGATCATATTGAAACCTATATTTTGTTTGACGACAGTGATATACTAATGACAGGCATTGTGATGCATTCACAAATGGGCTTGCTCAAATTTAGACGAAGGAGATGGCCTATGGTGTAACTGTATTTGTGGTTACAGATGCAGAGCGGACAAAGTGCCGCCTCTGGGTGAGGCATCTCAACACCTCTCATTGTTTTATTTTTCTCTTCACTTATTGTTTTAGTACTTTCTTTGAAGAGAAGATTTTCCTTTTAGAAAATTATTATGGGTGGAGCTTTATGACCCCATTGCAGCGGGAGGTGGGGCTATAACATGAGATGAGCCATTGAAAAGTCCATTTACTTATGCGAGACTGGAACATCCTGCAAGTGGAGCCATAAATTTCCAACTGATTACAGTAACACCCGTTGGTTTGAATGCGCTTCTGTAATCACAGAGTTGGCTGAGCATCGGTCCCAATACAGCAGCTCAAATCACCCAATGTCTTGCTTGAAGGAAACTAAGTAATATTGTTATTCCTTGAGAATAATAGAAGCATGCAACTGCATAACATAAGAGATAGGAGCCGGAGTAGATCATTTGGCCCATCCAGCCTCATGTGCCAATATATATAATCATGGCTGGTCTCCTACTTCAAATCCACTTCCCAGCTCATTCCCCATACCCTTTGATTCCCTGAAAGTCCAAACATCTGTCTATCTCAGCTAGAATATACTCTGCGATGGAACATCCAGAACGCACTTGACCATGACACTGTGTTACAGAAAATTATCCAAGCGGAGGGATTGCTCGAATTGTAGTGGAAGCAGGGGACCATATAATCAGAGAGACAGACAAAGTTCTGTGCAGACAAGAACGGGTGTGTGGAAGGCTGTTTTGCCTGCCCGATGACAGGCTTTTGGACATCTGATTTGGGCTGCAGAGCAACTTGCAGTGGGAAGGGGAGGATCCAATGATCATACTCGGTGATATTTGTCAGCGCAGAAACCGGTTGGTTCCAAGGACATTTGTAGAATGCTTTATGAGTATAGAGAGATCGGGGCTTTATTAAAACGCAGAACTTCAAAGGCATTAATCTCCGGGTTATTGGCTGAACCATGATTAAATTAGCATAGGGTAAATAAAATTAGAGGGCTTTCTCTGTGGCTCAAAGACTTGGGTAGGAGCGATGGATTTTGATTCAAGTGGCATTGGCAACATTATTGGGGAAAGTGAAGGCTTTACTGTTGGGATGGTCTTCACCTAAACTATGATGAGAGCAGCGCTCTGGTGAGTCATGTAAAAAGGATGATAGGGACAGGTTTAAACTATATAGTGGGATGAGGGTCAAGTGAGAGAAGGTATGATAAATTAAAGAGGTAAGACAAGACAAGAGCCGAAGGCAACAATAAGGGGAATGATAATCAGAACATGGCCAGAAGAGACAGAGCAGGCAAACCTAAGAGTGCGACAGTAGATAAAGCTAAAGACTGTGAAACTGGTAAAAAAAAACAGAACAAAACACTTAACAATTGATTGCATGTATCATTTAAATGAATTAATTGGAGATAAAATAGAAATAAATATGAATAATCTGATTGTCATCACAGAGGCATGACAAAGCTTGGAACCAGAATATTCATGGGTACATGACATTTCTGAAGGACAAGAAATTTGGAAAAGGTGGAGGGCTTGCTCTGTCAATTAAGGATGGCATTAGTGCATTCGAGAAGGACGACGTAAGTTCTAAGATAATATGTAGAATCAATTTGGGTAGAGATAAGAAAATTATTTTTGAAAGAGCATATGGCTTATCTGGGCTTAAACGAGTGATTTCAATGTTTCCACCAGGAAAACCTGCCTGGGAAATCAACTCTATAACACACTGGCAAATCAGGTCCAGTGCTGTCCCTCGCTCAGAGATTGTGGTTATCTAAGGTGATTAAGAAGAAAGGAAGACATACTGACCTGAGATTCCACCTATTGGCTAAATCGATACTTTTGAGCCTGCCAAGGTGACTGGTGTAAATATATAGAACCTTTTGTGCTTCACTTTCAAGCCAACAAAATCACGGGGAAGGAAAAGGGGAGGACAAGCCGCCTGAGTGTTTGTGGGGGCAACACCTGCAGTTTAATGCCAAGCTTCATGGCCCCCAGTGCCCATGGTTCAAAGAGTTTCAGTGAATTAGCGGACCTCATAAGGGACATTGCCAACCCAAACTCTCAGTCACAATGCAAAGGTTAAATTCATGGAATCAAGCCCAGGGGGAGATCATTGCTACCTATGTGGCAAAATTAAGATAACTAATAGAATATCGTAATTTTGGTGAAACCCTGAAGGATATGCTGAGGGGTCATTTGGCCTGTGGTTTACAAGGGGATACTATTCAGCGAAGGTTGTTGGCTGAAGTGGATCTTGTTTTAAGAAAGCATTAGAAATAGTGCTTTTCATGAAAGTTGCTGTAAGTCATTCACAAGCGATTCAAGTTGCACAAAATGACACGGTTTTCCAAGTTGGGCAAGAATGGTCGGACAAAAAGTCAGGAATCTGCTGCTAAACGGGAAACCGCCAGCTAACCGAAAATTTAGAGGAAACAGCTTAGCAACCAATTCAAAAAAATATTTTTTATAGACTTCGAAACAATCATACTCCTAATGGTTGGCAATTTAAAAAGGTGGACTGTTATTTTTCTCAAAAAAATGGGCACATATTGAAACATTCCAAAGCGAAATTAAAACAGGCATCCAGGCAACAAACAAATTCCAATGAAGTATGTAGTGTCCAAGAGCCAGAAACAACCAATTCTGACATTTATTCCTTATTCACCATGAAAGTTGGGAAGACAGAGCCAATTAATCCCACATTGCAAGTGAATGGTAAAACCTTAAACATGGCAATGGAACCTGTTTTTTCTACCAGTGCAGCATGTGAACACACTTTCAGATAATTAAACAATGGTGCTTAAAAATTAAACTTGGAACAAACCTCTACCAAGTTGAAAGTGTAGACACACAAAGAAGTTCATGTAAAAGATGTCACCAGAGAAACACCATATTATAGACACCAAACAGCACAGCCACCAGTTAGAAGGCAGTGGGCCAAGCCTTCTTGATCCAAATTGATTGAGGCATATTAACCTTGCTGTTCTGTGAGCTTTCAGAAGGAAGCGGGAAGAGTCCCTGAGTTGGAAGAGGAACAAGGCACGTTATTTCAGACAGAGCCTTTGAGACAAGGATGGAAACTGGATGAAAATGGAGAGTGTAGCCATTCAGCAACCTGAATAAATGAAGACTGTCTTAAACAACGACATGGAAGAACAGCAAAATAAGTTCAAGGAGAATCTGCTGAATGGCAGGATTCAAGGTTAGGGGAGCGGGTTTCGCAAAGAAAAGGAAAACCTTTTGAAAGGCCATCACACACAACAAGGATCCCTCAGATCAAAGTGTGTAAGTCCGGAAAATTATGAAGTGAAATATGAATAATTTAACGTCACTCTGAACAAACCGAAGGACCAGTTGGCAGACAACATACAGCAATGTTCAAGGTTCCAGGAGGAAGCCAACAGGTACAATATGGAGACAGAAGAGCAGAAGATTTGGCTGAATGAAGCTAATGAGGTTTTGAAACCAAAAGTCATAAAACTATGCAAGATGTGAGTAGATAATTAAATCATGGACAGTTCAACGACTGAACTAAGACGAGTTGAGATTTCACCTGAGAGAATTCTGGCCGACAGTGAAGTCAAAAAGAAAGCTGAGAATAAATGCTGTGGTGGAAACAAGAAGGCACGTAGGAAGAGGATGCAGAGTTACTGATGAGGCACCATCTTTGAACAAGATTAAGCCTGATGCTTCCCAATTTGGAGGAGAAGGTGGAGGAAAGCCAAGGGAACATAAAAGCGACTCATGATTTACATATTCGTGAGTGGCAATTTACAATTGTGGAAGCAGTACATGTACGGAATTTTGGTGGAGGGACGAAGTGGTTACCTGGTAAAGTGAGCTCTGTGACTGGACCATTGTCATACCACATAGAAGTGGAGGACCAGAACACCTGTAAGCATGTCGATCAATTTGAGAAAAAGGGGGTTACATCAACAAAAGGATGTCCCACCTGTAACGATTGCTGAGCTTGTGGTTCCTGTTCAAGTTGCTCAAACAAGGATACACATGCCTGTTGACTCTGTCGGAGTGGACGACACTGAACTGCCTGTACCTCATGAGGTTCCCGTCAATGAATCAGAAGTTTTGGAACTACGACACTCTACGTGGATGAGGAAACTACCTGAAAGACTGAACTTGTAATTTCGTGACCTGGGTAAATATTGTAATGTCATGAGATAAATATCCTTGTAAATACAAAACGTAGAGAAACAATAAAGGGGAGGAATGTAATAATGATAGTTTTGATAAAAGTATGTGTGTAGCTTTAAGAATGCTCCGCTGTTGTACGGTCACATGATCTGTGTAAACCAATGAGTTAGCAGCACGGGGAAACTTGAAGAGCGACTTCTCTCGTTGCAGAGTTAGATGCACATATGTGTGGCAGCAGCTGTCTTGTAAATAAAGTCCAATGTTTCGCAAAGAAAAGATGCTTGGGAAATCAACGCTATAACAGTATCAAATTGAGCAAAAAAGCATAAAATGTGGACAAAATTAGCGGCAGGTAAGAAGGTTAGAATAAACATAAAAAAAACAACAAAGGATGAGTGAAATTATAACAGGGAGGAGAAAATTAATGTATGAGTGAAAGCGAAGTAGAAACATACTTTTAAAACGTTAGTAAGAGTTTCTACAGGTATTTAAAAAGGAAAAAAGTGTCTAGGGGAAACGCTGGCCCTTTAGTGAGTGATACGCTTTAGAGAGTGTCCTGCAGTTACCATCGCGCTGAGGTAGTCCAGGAAGAGGGCCCTGCAGTCAGTTCTTGTTGACAATAACAAGAGTGACATCACAAAACAGCGCGAAAGAGCAGCGGAGAGATCAGAACCAGCGAGAATGCGGGGGAGCTTCAAAAAATGACGTTAGCGCAAAGGTGAGCGCTGATTGGTGCGTATTGGGTAAGTGTTGGGTGAGTATTGGGTAAATAGCTGTTTGGTGAGAATTGGGTAAGTGTTTTGCTCGAGGCTTTCTCCAATTTAAAGTAGTTTAACTAAGGAAGAGTAATACTTCGAGTTATTATTTGACGTTCATAAATAAGGGAACTTTTTTTTTACTGTTGTTAAATTCAAGTAACGTTTATTTTTCAAGTAGTGGCATGGCAGGGCACTCAGTCCCATGTTATATTCCGCCTGCAACAAGTGGGAAGTCCTAGGCGCTTCTTACGCTCTGGCCGACCACGTGTGCAGGAAGTACCACCAGCTGCAACTACTTGGGCTCCGTGTTTTGGAGCCTAAGCGACAGCTGGACGTACTGAGGTGCATCCCCGAGGGTGGGAGTTTTGTGGACAGCACGTTATAGCTGTAGTCACTCCACAGCTTACAGAAATGCAACCAGAGAGGGAATGGATGACCATCAGTCCCAGGAAAGGTGTCAGGCAGGTTGCCAGGAAATCCCAGGATGCATCTCGCTCGAGAACCGCTTTTCTGTGTTGGGTAGCAGTAAGAGTGACGTTTCCTTTGTGGAGTGCAGCCACATTCAGGGCACTCTGAGTGGCTCAGCTGCACAGGGCAGAGGAAAAAGAGTGGAAGAGTAATTGTGGTAGGAGGCTCGATAGTTAAAAGAACAGATTTGCGTTTCTGTGGCTGCAGACCTGCGTCCAGGATGGTACGTTGCCTCCCTGGTGCTAGGGTCAAGGATGTCACTGAGTGGGACTCATTCAAGAAGGAAATGAGAATTCACAAGTCCAATATATTCCAGTAAAAATAAAGGGTGGGTCCAACAAATCCAGGAAACGCTGGATGTCGAGGTATAAACAAGGTTTGATAAAGAGAAAAATAGAGGCTTATGGCAGATACCAAGGGCTCAAAACAGCGTGAGCCCTAGATTAGTATAGAATGTGTAGGGGGAACTTAAAAATGAAATTTGGAGATGAAAAAGGGGGCATGAAAAATCATTGGCAGGTAAAATAAAGGAAATAAAATGTTATTTTACAAGTGCATTAAGAGTAAGAGGGTAATTAGTGAAACTGTAGGGCCAATTAAGGACCATAGTGGTAATCTGCATGTGGAGCCAGAAGACTTAGGTAGCGTTCCACATAAAGACTTTGTGTCAGTGTTCACAAGTGAAAGGTACAACATGGGTATAGAAATGAGGCATAAGGACTGTGATTTCATTAAAGAAATTAGCATAGAAAGGGAGGAGGTTCGAAGCGGTCTGGCAGATTTAAAAAGTGGGTAAGTCTCCAGCCCCCGATGAAATGTATCCCAGGCTGTTGTGTGAGGCAATGGAGGAGATAGTTAGGGCACTGGCAATAATTTCCAATACCTCTCTGGCCACATGAGGGGTGCCAGAGTGCTCAAGGACAGCCAATGTCGTACGGTCATTCAAGAAGGGATAAGCCAGGGAAGTACAGGCCCGTTAGTCTAATCTTTGTGGTGGAGAAGCTACTGGAAGCAATTCTGAGAGACAGAATTAATCTTCACTTGGAGAGGCAGGGATTGATCAAGGAGAGTCAGCATGGTTTCGTTGAGGGAAGGTCATGCCTGACCAATTTGATTGAATTTTTCGCAGAGGTGACCAAGTGTGTATATGAGGTCAATGTGTTTGACGAAGTCTCTTTGGACTTCAGCAAGGCATTTGATAAGTCCCAACATAGGAGACAGATAACGAAGCTAAGGGTCCATGGGTTCCAAGGCAATGTGGCAAATTGGATCCAATATTGGCCGAGTGCCATGAGGCAGAGCATGATAGCTGAGGGATGATTTTTGTGACTGGATGCCTGTGTCCAGTCGTATTCCACAGGGCTTGCTGTTGGGTCCCTTGTTGTTTGGGATATTTAAATGATTTAGAATTCAATGTAGGATGGCTGATCAGTAAGTTTGTGGATGACACAAAAATTGGTAGGATGGTAAATAGTGAGGAGGATAGCCTTAGATTACAGGAGGATATAGATGGGTTGGTCAGATGGGATGATCAGTGGGAAATGGAATTTTAACCGGGTAAGTGTGAGATGATGCACTTGGACAGGGAAAACAAGGCACGGTAGCACATGATGAGTGGGAGGATCATGGGAAGTATCAAGGGTCAGAGGGACCTTGGTGTGCATATCCACTGGTTCCTTGAGCTAGCGGGGCAGGTAGTTAAGGCCGTTGAGGAGGCATTGGGACACTTGTCTTTCTTAGCCAATGCATAAAATAAAAGAGCAGGGAGGTTATTCTGGAACTGTACAAAACGCTGGCTTGGCCACAGCTGGAGTATTGCGTGCAGTTATGGAATTCACATTATAGGAATTATGCTTATTCATGGAGAGAGTGCAGAGGAGAATAATCAGGATGTTGCCTGGGATGGATACTTTCAGTTATGAGGAAAGAATGGATAGACTGGGGTTATTTTCCCTGAAGCAGAGAAGATTGAGGGGGGACATGATTGAGGTGTATACAATTATGAAGGGCATAGATAGTGAAGACACAAAGGTACAGTTCCCCTTGGTGGAGGAATCAATAATCTGGGGGCAGAGACTTAAGATAAAGGGAAGGAAATTTAGAGGTTTTGTGAGGAAGATTTCTTCACCCAGAGGGGACTCTGGAATTCACTGCCAGAAAGGATGAAGGAGGCCAAAACCCTCATAAAATTTATGAAGTATTTGGATGTGCATTTGCGATGGCTTGGCATACAAGGCTATGGGCCTAGTGCTGGAAAATGGGATTAGAATAGTTAGGTGCTAGATTTACAGGTGTAGACTCGATGGGCCGAAGGGCTTTTTTCTGTGCTGTAGACCTCTATAACGCTAATCATGGAAAGTAAGCAAATGAGGGATGAACTCAACTGTTTTGCATCTGTCTCCACTATTGACGATAAAAATAACTTCCCAGAAATAAGCCTGAATAAACAGATGAAAGGGAGGGAGGAGCTTAAAGCAATTTACAAGTACCAGAGAAAGGGTACTGAAAAAAATAATTAGAATAAAAAGCTGACACGCCCCCAAGCCCTGGTGGGCTTCATCCTTGGATCTTAAAAGCGGTGGCTGCAGAGATAGCAGATGCATTGGATCTGATTTTCCAAAATTCCCCATCTTCTGGAAATGTGCTGTTAGATTGGAACGTAGCATATTTCACTCCTCTAGCCATTTAAGGAGGGAGACAAAAAGCAGGAAAACACAGGCCAATTAGCTTACGTCTGTCAGAGGGAAAATGCTGTAATTTATTATTAAGGAGGTTATAAAAGAACAGTTAGAAAATCTCAAAACAATCAAGCAGAGTCAACACGGTTTTGTGAAGGGAAAAGTTCACTTGATTAATTTACTAGATTATCTTGAGGAAGTAAAGTGAAATGATGATGAAGCGGAGCCTGTGGATGTACTGTACTAAGAGTTGGAGAAGGCATTTGACAAGGTGGCTCATCAAAGATTACTGCACAAAATGAGGGTTCATGTTGTAGGGTGTGAGATATTGGCATGAGTAGAGGATCTGTTAGTAAACAGAATACAGAGATAGGCATAAATGGGTCAGTTTTTACTTCAGCAAAATGTAAAGAAAAGGGTGGCAACAGGGATCAATGCTGAGACATCTGCTATTTACAAACCAAATCACTGGTTTGAATGAAGGGACACAATATATGGTCCCTATGTTTGTTGATGGCACAAAGATAGATAGGGAAGTCAGTTTTGAGGAGGGCATAAGGAATCTAAAAAGTGTTATAGACAGGTTAAGTGAGTGGGCACTAATTTGCCATATGGAGTATAATGTGGGAAAAGTTAATCGTGTGCACTTTGGCAGGAAAAATAGAAGTGTGGCATATTATTTAAATAGAGAGAGGTTAGCAGAACTCTGATGTACAGAGGATCTGATTGTCCTGGCTCATGAATCAGGAGACGTTAGAATGCAGCAAGAGCAATTGATTAGGAAGACAATTAAAATTATGTTGTTTATTGCAAAGGGAATAGAATATATAATTAGGAATGTTTACGGCAGTTGTACAAGGTATTGGTGAGACAACTTCTGGAGTATTAAGTACAGCTTTGGTCTTCTTATTTCGGAAAGGACATCATTGCATTAGAAACTGTTCAATGATGATTCACTCGAATGACTTCTGGGATGGGGTGGAATGTTATCTTATGAGGAATGGTTGGACAGGCTGGACCTGTGTCCAATGGAGTTTAGAAGACTAGGAGGTGATTATATTGAGGAAACTTGACAGAGTGGATGCTGGGAAGGCGTTTTCCCTTGTGGGAGAGACAAGCGCTAGGGAACACAATTTTAAAGTAAGGGATATTCCATTTACGATGGAGATGAGAAGACTTTTTTCCATTCAGAGGTTTTTGAATTTTGTGAAACCCTCTTTCCCAGAGACCACTGGAGACAATGCCATTTAATATTTTTAATGTTGTGCTAGATACATTCTTGACTAATAAGGGTGTCAATGGGAATGACGGCAAGAAAGAAAGTGGGGCTGAGGTCACAATCAAATCAGCCATTATTAGTGAATGGCGAAGCAGGCTCGAGGGCTATATCACCTTATGCTGCTCCTAATTTCTATGTTTGGAAGTTTGTATGTAACTCTTTAGGCTGAGAAATTTTAGAAATTCACGATCCTTTGAGGAAAGAAATTTCTCTCACCCGACAGGTAAATGATGAACCACTTATTCCGAGGGTGTGCCCCTCTGTTCTACATTCTTCAACCTGTGGAAAAAAATATCTCAGTGTCGACACTGTCAGGCCCCTTGTATGTTTCGATAAGATCACCTCTCACACTTTTAAACTCCAGAGATTATAAGCCCTTATGATAGAACTAACCTGTCAACCAAGGAGCCAGTCTAGTGAAGCCTTGCTGCATTGACTCCAAGCCAAGTAAAGCCTTCCTTTACTGTGGAGATCAAACATGCATAAAGTACTGTGGGTATGGTTTGAACATCTGCAAACTCCCCTCCAAGGCACACAGCTGGAACTATGTTACCCTCCACTCACTGTTGCTAGGTCAAAATGCTGGAACTCCCTTTCTAACAGCACTGTGGGTGTACTCACACCACATGGGCGCCAGTGGCTCAAAAAGACAGTTCTCAACCACCTATTGAAGGGTAATTAGGGATGGGCACTAAATGATGGTCTGACCCACATCCCATGATCGAATAAAGATAAATAAGTTACTTTGCTCCTTTTGATATTTTTGTTAATGTTCTTATCGTCTGTGATTATGCTTCCAGCTGTTCTCTTTTTTGTTTTCTAGTGGAATGAACATTTTGACTCACTTCTTTAAATGTTTTGAACTGGTGATTTACCACAGAATTTAGCTTTTCTACGAAATTAGGTCTATTAAGCACCCCCCTCATGTCTATGTCAATGGTTTGGTTTCAATTTTAGAATTTTGTTTTGGACTTGAGTATGTCACTCTCAAACTTAAAATGGAATTTAATTGTATTATTATCATTTTTCCCCAACGGATCTTTTGTATGAGATTACTAATTAACCGTGGTTCAGTATGTAAGGCTAGATTTAAAATAGGTTTATTGTTTGTTTCATAACATGTTGCTCCAGGTACCCGTCATGAAAGCATCCCACAAACACATCTTCCACGCCTGTCAGTTTGATTTGACAAGCCTATCATAAGTTTTAATTCTCCCACAATATTGCATTGCCTTTATTAAAACCTTCAATTCTTTCTTCCTTAATGTTCTGTCCAATTCTATAGCTACTGTTGACATTATATAACCTACTCCTCGTTATTATTCCTAATTGCCACCATGGAAGCTTGTAAACATTCTCGAAGTCTTGTTTTTATTCAGCATCCAAGCGCCAACACATTTCAGTAGGAGCCGCAGAAGCAGGAAAAGGCCGTTGGCTTAGCAGGTTTTCTTTGCCCAATCCAATGGTGTTCTGGCTTAATCTTGTGCTCAATTGCTTACCACTCTCAAATCAACTTATTAAGTCATACATAAGATTAGAACATTTGATTTCATTCCAAATGTGGATCAATACCAGGTTAGGTGCCTAGTTCACCAGTCAGCAAGTGAGGAAAGCCCTACAGGCCACTCAAAACATTGATTACAATATTTATCTACCATTATGTACATTTTATGGGTTATTTAATTGTTTGGCCATTTGTTGCTAATGTTGTTTAAATCCACATTTAACCCATGGATTATCTGACGTTTAGTGCTGTTTGGAGAGAATAGACCTCAAGTTGCAGGATAATGCAAATGCTGCTCACCTGGTTCACCTGATTGGGGCCAGGGCTAAAATAATTACATCACAGTTACATGCTGCATGGACTAACTTTGTGTTCAGTTGAACTCAGAGAAGCAAGGGATGACCTAATTCAGGTGTTTGCATTGATCAAAAGAGTTTTTGGCATAGTAAGAGAGAACTCATTTCCCCTGGCAGGGCAGTGCAGAAGGATGGGGAATTACCTCTCGGTTACAGTTAGACATTCAAGGATAATGACAGAGGGCACCGCTTGATGCAAAATCTGGTACCTCACTCCCTCAGAAATCTGCACAGGATAGGACAATTGAAAATTTCCAATCTGGGAGTGATGAATATTTGGTAAGCAAAATATAATTGGTGCCATGGAACCAAGGTAGGTAGATGGAGTTAAAATACAAAACATCCATGATCAAATTGAATAGCACAGCAGGTTCGAGGAGCCAAATGGTCTACTCCTGTTTTCATATTTACTAATTTATTCTGCACAGCGACACGAAGTACAACTTCTGAACTAATGTTAGCTATTGTTCCACTGATTAACCAAGTTTCCATTTTCTGTTGCGAAAAATAGTCTCAAGCAACCAATCAGGCCACGGAGGTGACTTCTTTCTTTTGCATGGAAAATGCTACGTTGATGGGGCCGAACAGGAACCATTGATTTAGTCATGACCTTCAGCTTTGCTAGTAAAGCACATTCCTAGGGAACCGTAAATGGAGACGGGAGGAAAATTAATCAGGGTTATAAGTGTATTTCAGGCCCTTACTGAGCGTTGCAGATTCATTGACGCCTGGGATCTCGAACAGAACAAGCACAACATTTTTAGAATCCCGAATCAAGCGCAACAAAATTTTACCTTGTTCACCGAACAACAATATGGATCATCTAGACTCCATCTTTCTGTCAACGGCTCTGTAAAACATTCACAGCTAAAGAGAGGATAGCATTCTCTATTTAATCAGTGTGGTTGAACATTTAAGCTTTTATACGACTTTTCATTGTGTTGAGTGTGGCCACACTGAGAACAGGTGGAGTACAGGTAAAATTGAAACTGAAACTTCTCCTGCTGTAACCCAATTGTTCTGCTCAAATCTCTAGAATAGCAATACTTAGTGAAACACTGTGATATTTTTACAACTTGCTAGCTGTCCATACCATGGAGTTTCCCAGTGATAAACGTCCGCTAGCATCTCCCTGGCCCCCACACCCAACCCCATCCCCCTCGCCCCATCATGCGTGCAATGGAATACAAACCATTTTCAGGATGGATGCAGCCTGAACATTACTCAAGAAGATTGGTCTTATCCAAGGCAGAGCAGCTTTCATGGCCAGTGCCCATGCTATGAGCTCAGTACTCACCACCTCTATCACTGGCAAACATCGGCTCCTGTAAATACAATCTGTAGAATAGACTGCAATAACCCAAGTTCCCTTCCACCGAAACCTCCTGTCCTGCAACTTTTGCAGTCGATATAACATATTTGGATTTCGAAAAGGTGTTTTGTTTGGTACTGCAGGTAAGGCTGCCTAATAACTTCAGTCAAACGTGTTGGGTTTGGTGTATTATTATGAACGAAGGGTTGGCTAAACAATAGAAGACAGAGTTTGGCATGATGAGGGCATTTTCAAGATGGCAGCCTTTGACTTGTGGAGTGCCGCAGGGAATCACTGCTGGGGCCTCAATTATTTACAATATACATTATTGATATGGATGAGGGAATTGAATGTACTATCGCCAAATTTGCGGATGAAACAAAAATATGTGTGAAGGGACGTGATGAGGATGATAAAAGGAGCCTACAGAGGGATGTAGATAGGTTAAGTGAGTGGGCAAAAAATTGTTAGTTGGAATACAATGTTGGAAAATGTGAGGTTATGTACTTTGGCAGGAAGAATAAAAGAATTGACTAGTATTTAAATGGAGAAAGACTACAGAAAGCTGCAGCACAGAGGGCCTTGCAACTCCTTGTGCATGAATCTCAGAAAGCTAACATACAAGTTCAACAGGTAATAGGGAAGGCAAATGGAATTTTGGACTTTATTTCAAAATGAATAAAGTCTAAAAATAAGCAAGTCTTGCTAAATCTATACAAGGCACTTGTTAGACCATACTTAGCACACTGCGAATAGTTGTGGTCCCCTCAACTAAAAAAAATATATATATACTGGCATTGGAGTCAGTCCAGAGTAGGTTCCATAGATTGATCCCTGGTACTGAGTGATTTCCCTATGAGGAGAGGTTGAGTAGGTTGGGCCTGTACTCAATGGATTTTAAGGGGCTCTCATTGAAACATACAAGGTTCTTCGGGGGCTTGACAGGGCAGTTCTGAGAGGGAGTTTCCCCTTGTGGGAGAGCCTAGGACCAGAGGGAATAATCTCAGAGTAGGGGGTTGCAAAAAATAGACAGAGACGAGGAGGAATTTCTTCACTCAGAGAATATTTAATCTGTGGAACACTTCACTGCAGAGGGTTATAGACCTTGGCTCCAGAAGCTTATTCAAGGCAGAGGTAGACAGATTTCTAATCAGTAAGGGAATCAAGGGTTATGGGGAAAAGGCAGGAAAGTGCAGTTGAGGATTATCAGATCAGCCATGATCTCATTGAATAGCAGGATAGATTCGATGGACCGAATGGCCTACTGCTGCTACTGCGTGTTATGGTCTAAGAAGAAACTTTGTGAGGAACACAATTGGGAATCACATACCATTCTAATTTGAAAGTATTTCCTATTCTTACTTGGTCACTTTTTCTCTGCCCTGCAATCCCTTACTAACATTAGCACAGAAGTACGATCAGAAGGAATGCAGTAACTAAAATTGCTGAACGATCATCTCATTTCCAGTGCTGCAGAGCATGCAGGAAGCTTTGCCAGCACTGCAAGTGAATTAAAATGAAGTATCATGCGAAAAAATGATTTTTTTTTTAAATTGCAGTACCATTACTGATCATTTGGACAAATCAGGCTATGTCAGGGTTTGTATTCCGCAAAAGCAGTATTGTTAATCAGACCTCGCCCCCCCACCCCCCACCCCCTACCCCCCAAGCCAAAGTAACTTTATCAGAATAAAAACATAAAGTGCTGGAAAACTCAGCAGGTCTGGCAGCATCTGTGAGAGACAAGCAGGGTTAATGTTTCGAGTCTATCTGATTCTTCCTCATCTTACTTCAAACATCCTATCAAACCTATTGTTCATGGTCCCTGCTTCAATCTGTAACGCTATCAATTCATCCCATAGTTTCACATTCCCATGTGTGACGAAGTTTCCTCTCTTTGTTTTAAAACTCTTCCATTTAATCGACAACTTTTACATTAATTGATTGTTCTCTTTTAATTCTGTCCCAACCTTTCATAATTCTAAATGCCTCTATCAATATAGCCTTTCTAATCCCTTCTGATTGTAAACAAACACAAGTTCTGCTTCATATTTGTGTTACTGCTATCTGACACCATCCAAGCCAATCTTCTCCGCACCCTCAATATTATCTCAAAGCTTTACCCGCAGAATGGATCCCACAGCCTCATACAACACTGTTATTTAGGTCTTAGTAAGATCTGATGTCGAATTACCACAAAATCCCGACACCTATATTCTATATCTCTTGCCACAAAACCGAGTAATCCTTTTTTTTCTATTGGCCGTGTCTGCCAATCCCCTCTCTTGCCCACCCCGCACATCACCAAGCCTTTCTCCATTGAATGTGAGAGGAGATGAAAAACTAGGTGAACGGCAGTGTCCAGAGATTCTGGACGACGCGGTTCTCCCTCCTCAACTTCATCAAAGTCTTTGACAAGCTCATAAACAATGTGAACTCTTCCGAAGCGTGAGCTTTGCAGCACCTAGAATTTCAAAAGGTATTGTACAAAGTTGCTGCAGAACCCAAGTTCATTGATTTTGATTTCACTTAAATTGCTGTATTCAAAAGAGAAATTATTTACAAAATTGAATAATGGCTGAAAATGGATGTTTCGCCATATAATAAATCTCCGCTCGGAATCTTCTCTGCGTCAATGCGTAAATGCAAGTGTTTATGCAGGAGCTGGTGCACATCAACAGAAATGTAGTTCTGATTGCCAAATAAAGCCAGTTCGAACCTTGAAAAGCGACTGTCTGCGTAACACCGACACATATGTGGATTACATTAATGGGAGCCGACAACACAATGAAACTGCCTGAGATAGCGAAGAGCAGAATGATGGATGTTCTTCTGTTCTTCAGCTCCGGGTCAATGGCAGTATCCCCATTGCTGCTACTCTTCAGTGCTTTGCGAGCTCGACTGGCCACTAAGATATGCTGGGCAGTAAGAGAATTCAACAGCAGCAGCAGGGGAATTGGGAGCAATGTACTTGAGAGGTTGGTAATCCATCGGTGAGCAGTCCATGCCTGTGAAGTAAAATATCCAGTGACAGTGCGGCAGCCCCACTGGACATTGTTAACAACATGGTAGGGCTCATAGCGAAAAGGCATGGGGATATTGATCAAAATGTTGACCACACACATGGTCGTTATAATCACGATGGCAGTTCTTGCAGTGCAATATTTTGTCTTCAGTTCCTGGCAACAAATTGCTATGAAGCGGTCAAAGGTGAACGAGATTGTGAACCAGATAGAGAGTTGAATGCTCGTCCCTTGCATGAAGGCAGTAAAACGACATGTGTAAGTGTATTTCAATAGAGAGTCTGGGAAATGATACTTGACGATTTGGCTCACAACTACATTGAAGATAAGGACCATTAGATCTCCCACTGCCATGGCTGTCATATAGTGAGTGATTCCTTTGGAAAGGCCACACTTTCCTCGGTAAAGAATCAAAATTGTCATCACGTTTGCTGAAAGAAATGCAGAATCAAGATATTTAACAAAGCATTGACGCTCACTGACAACCCTTTGGAATTCAGGAGCTCAGAATCAGGAGATTGTAAGGGATGGGCGGTGGGATGGTGGTGGTAATTTTAACCTTTGCTGACAGTGTAAGAGGGTGTTAGCTAACTGGAAACCCATGTTCTTTGACATGGGAGTTATTGGAATGGAATATCAGGCATCTTGTGCGGTGGGTGGCACATTCATTTGTGCCCAATTGGACACTATAGCTAAAAGCTAACATCAATCATACTAAAGGCGTCATGTGGCAAAATTCGCCATCCCCTTGCCACACATTTGTCACTCGGGTAACTCTATGATTTCATAATCTGAAACGTTCAATACATACACATACTGAAACTTGGTGCACTGGAAGCCCACAAGAGGGGACTGAATGCTAATTTAACACTCCTCCTAATATTGCTGGAAAGCAATTGCGGCTATTAAGGAGAAAGTGGATCATTATCTGAAAATATTTGCCAGGTTGGGGGACAAGCCAAACGAATGGAACTAGGTGAAGTCCTCTTTGACGGAGTCAGCAGGGACACAGCTGACTGACCTCCCTCTGGGCTGGAAAAAATCCACATCATCACAACACTCCCACAAGATTGCACCTAAATACTGCATTGTTTAGGAGCACAACTCACTGAAATGGCCACAAACTCCGGGTTTTATCCGGACTGAGAGGCAAGAGGGCTTCCGACTGAGCCACACAGCTCACGGCTAAAAGCAGACGTGGGAGCGTAGATTTTCATTCACCATCTGCCTTGTAATGTGAAGGGAATGACTGACACCCAGCGAGATGGAGCCGGCCTCATTCTATCCACATCAAAACAAAATGATGATGAAAGTCAGGCGAGCTCATCCATGGGAGAGTGTTCATATCGTTATTTTACCACCTTGGCAATGGATATGTAGAGTATACAGCCACAAAGAACACAAAGAAGGAACAGACATGGAAAATGTAATCATGATTTGCAGTTACTCACCAGGAACACCGATGAGTACAAGAATGGGACAAAAAATCTCTAATGGAAGAGTTTGTAGTTCCATATTCTGTTAAAATCCGGAAGCGTCGAAATGAGGCATTGCATTGAAACAATCTTGATTTATACATGATCTAATTCTCCAGTGAGAGAGTGAAATTACATAACCGGTGTCATTAACCATAGCCTTTCGAGCAAACAACTTAGTAACTCTCGTCATACATCAGTAATTATGGGGAGCTTTCATATCCCCAGAGAATTGAAAACACTATCTCAGGCTTGGTAAATTCTTGCTTCTGGGGATGTTGAAAAACGACTAATCTCCATGGCATCAGCTTGGCGTTAGTGGGACACTGAGTGTAATTGGATCCAAGAAATGAATGTAGGCCACCAAGTTTCAGCCTCGTGATGTTACCCATCTCCACACCATTCGTCAGTGCTTCAGATGCTGAAACCCTCGGCCATTACTTTGACACGACAGGGGCAGTGAGGTCAACTCTGACATGAGATAAATACCTAGAACAGGCGATGTCGGCTGAGCGATCCTTGGAGCATCTCTCCCATTTTCGTTTCCACCGATTTGGATGGGATTAGGAGGGTTTCCTGACGAGTGGCCGGGCCGAAATCATAGCTTTTACATTCTGGTCTAACGCCAAAATTAGGGCAGGTCGTTCTGTACATGTTCGTACTATCCGCCTTCCAGAAAATTCAGCCATCATCGATTTATGTCTCTGTCACCGGCCCAGAATTAAAAACCCAGCTGATCTCTGCTTCTCCAACGTGGAGCAATTTTCCTCTTGATCGCCACTGACAGCCATGCCTAGAGCCGCGTCGGTCCTGACTCTGGAAACTGCTCTCTAAACCATCCCACCTCTTTCGGGCGCATTTCATTCCTAATACCAGCGTTTCCGGTCCAATTTGATCCAATGCCTACGCTCTGCCTTGGAATCTGCTGTTATTTGATCAGTCCTCTCTGAGGTTACTTGGCTCGGTTTTCAGCACTAAACATGATACGTAAATACAAGGCTGCGAAATTAATCAACGGCAGTGATGCAAAGCATGCAGAATCATGACGGTGTCTTTTTATATGCTGCGTTACTGATATTGATAATGTTGTCAGAAGCAATTTTAATTATAATGCAGGCCGTCTTTCCAGGGGGACTAAATGTCCTTCCCATGCTGCCCCCAGCTAAATATTTCATAGGGGCGTTAAACTGATGTCTGAATGGCTGCATCCTCTGACTCTCGAACCTTCTGTTTATCTCTGCCTACTCTGTACAGCCAACTCATGACCTTGAAAGACCTATCAAATCCCTTGTTAGCATTCTTTTCTTCGAGAAGAACTAGTCCAGCCTTTCCAATCTATCCTGGGAAATTAGGTCCCTTATCCCAGAACCATTATAGTGAACATTTTCTGCACCCAATTTCCAAAGCTTTCAATGTGGTGCATATGGACTTCCAAAAGGTAATTGATAAATTGACACATAATAAGCTTCATACAATGTGCTGCCCAGATTTTGAAACAATACTCCAGCTGAAGCCGAACAAATATTTTGCAAATGTTCATTATGACGTTCTTGCTTTTCTTCACTTTGCCTCTAATTGTAAAACGCAGGATCATGTGCAACTTTTTCACTCCCTTCTTATCCAATTCTGCCGCAAGCAATAATTTGAGTGAATGTACCGCCAGGTCCCTCTGCTCTTGTAAACCCTTGAGATTGTATCCTTTAATTTATATTGCCTTTCCTCAATATTGTCCTACCAAAAGGAGTATCACTTCACAATTCGCGAATTTTCCTCAATTCTTTCATGGGACATGGGTATCACTGGCAAGGCCAGAATTGGTTGCACATCCCCAATTGTGCTTGAACTGAAAGGCTTGCTCGGCCATTTCAGAGGACAGTTAAGATTCAATCACATTGTTGTGGGTCTGGAGTCACCTTCAGGCCGTATAGTGTATGGACGGCAGATTTCCTTCCCTAAAGGGCATGAGTGAACCAGATGGGTTTTTGCGTCAGTCAATGTTAGTTTCATGGGGTGGGATACGACCGCCCCACTGTAAAATTCCATACATGGACCGCATTACTGTGAGCACCTTTTCTTTTCAGATATATCAATTGTATTTAAAATTCCCTAGATACCATGGTGGGATTCGAAGTTGTGCTCCAGAGGCTAGTGCGGCCTTCTTACTTACAAGCCCAGTTATGTTACAACTACATCACCAGCGCCCCTTAAATTTCACCTGCACCTTGTCAACAGCCAATGTATATCCTTTTGCAATCTATGCATCACTCTCTCACAGTCCACTTTGGTTCAGGTTTTGTGTCACTGGAAAATTTTTCAATTATTCCTTGTATAACCAAATCCAAGTCATTAATACTTGTCAAGAAATGCAGTGATCCAAATTGCGGTCAGTAGGAAATATCTTCCAATAAACAATTCTGCACTATTAATCTCTGCTTCCTGTGACCAATTCTGTACCCTTGTTGCTTCTGTCCCTTATTAGTGCACAGACATTTACTTTGCTGACAGGCCAATTATATGCCACTCCATCCAATGCCTTTTCGAAGACAATGTACACCACATCAATTGCACTAGGTTTAACAACCCTCTGTTAGCTCTTCAGAAGCCCACCATTTACTGAACACTTTGTTCTCTGCGATGGCTTTCTTTAATAAACCCACACATCTCGAAGTAATTGTTCATTTCGCCCTGGACTGATTTTTATAATTTCATGGGATGTGAGCATCGCTGGCAATGCCTGTGATTGTTGCCAAACTCTAAATGCCCTAGAGAAGGTGGTGTGAGCAATATTTTTCAACTGCTGTAACTGATCTGCCATAGGCACACCATTGGTGTTCCACGAATACCCCAGTGATTGGGCAGCCCAGCACATCAGTGCAGTAGATAAGGCTGAAGCATTTGCAACAACCTTCAGACAGAAGTGCCAAGGTGATTACATATCTGGGCCTCCACCGGAGGTCCCGTGCACCACAGATACCTGCCTTCTACTCATTCCACTCCACGTGATATCAAGAAAAAGCTGAAGCCACTAGATACTGCAAAGGATATTGGCCCTGGCAATATTCCAGCATTGAGAGGAGAGTGCGAGAGGTGGAATCTGGGACAGGCAATCAACAGCACCTAGAGTAGAATATGAGGAGACTCTGGGATTGGCCGTCTGCAACAACTGGAGGAGAGTGCGAGAGGAGGATTCTGTGACTGGCTGTCAGCAGCACTGAGAAGTGAGTGCAAAGGGTGGACGCTGAAACAGACAGCCGGCAGCACCTAGAGGAAAGTGCGAGAGGAGGACTCTGGGGACAGGCAGTCAGCAGCGCCTAGAGGAGGGTGCAGGAGGAGGACACTGGGGCAGACAGTCAGCAGCAGTGAGAGAATCATGCGAGAGAAGGGCACTGGGGCAAGGAGGCAACAGATCCTAAAGGATAGTGTGAGAGAAGGATCCTGGGTCAGGCAGTCAGCTGCACCTAGCGAAGAGTGCAAGAGGAGGCCCCTGGGGCATGCAGTCTGCAGCACATAGAGGAGAGTGTGAGAGGAGGACCCTGGGACAGGCAGTCAGCAGCTCCCAGATGAGAGCAGAGGGGGTATAAAATCAGTGCAGGAAGCGGTTATGGCACATGTTGGTACCAATGACATAGGTAGAAAGAGGGATGAGGTCTTGCATCAACAATTTATGCAGTTAGGCAGTAGACAAAACAGCAAGGCCTCTTGAGCTGTGATCTCCTGATTACTCCGAGTGCCACATGCTAGCGAGCTCAGAAATAGGAGAATAGCACAGATGAAACGCAGCTGAAGAGTTGATGCAGGAGGGAGGGTTTCAGATTCCTGGATCACTGGGGCTGTTTCTGTGGAAGATGGGAGCTGTCCATTTGGGACAGTCAACATCTGAACCAGAGCAGGACCAACATCACAGCGGGATTTAAATTAAGATAATGAAGAAAAAGTGTGCTTATGAGGTGTCTGTTAGAAAATACATTTGAGAACCGAGGGGAATACAGGTGGTTCAGGCGGGAGGTGAAAATGCAAATAAGAGAGGCAAAGGCGGATTATGAGGAAAGACCAGCAGCTAACATAAAGGGGAATCCAAAATCTTCTACAGAGATATAAATGGTAAAAATGTGGAAAAAGGAGGAGTAGGGCCGATAAGGGACCTAAAAGGGAACTACACGTGGACGATTGGGCCATGGCTGAGGTATTAAATAAATATTTTGTACTTGTCTTTACCAAGGAGGTAGATGCTACTAGGCCATGGTGACAGACGACGAATCTTTCTCTCGAGCAGGGTTCAAAATTAGTGAAGAGGAAGTGTTGAATAGACTATCAGTACTTAAATTTGACAAGGCACCTGAACCAGGATTGAAGGAAGTGAACGCAGTAATTGCAGGGGCACTGGCCATAATTCTTCAGTCCTTCCTAGACTCGGAAGCTGCCAGAGCAAATTGAAAACATAATGCCCTAGTTCAAAAAAGGTTCCAAGAGTAAGTCGAACAAATACAGACCCATCAGTTTAACTGTAGTGGTGGGCGCGATTCTAGAGAAAATTATTTGGGATAGAATTAATCATCATATGGAAAAAAAGTTTAGCCAATGAGGAAGAGCCAGAATAACTAACTCGCTTTAGTATTTTGAAGAGGTAACAGAAAATGTCGATGAGGGTAATACTGTTGATGTGGTGTACCTGGACTTCCAAAAGGCATTGACACGATGTCACACAACAGATTTGGGAGAAAGGTTATTGCTCGTGGAATGAAAGGGCAATTGCAAAGTGGATACAAAATTGGCTGAAAAATAGGAAGCAGAGAGTAATGGTCAATAGATATTTTTCAGGCAGGAGGAACGTTTGAAGTGGAGTTCCCCGGGGGTCGGTATTGGGACCCTTGCCTTTCCTGATATATGTTAATGATCCGGATCTTAGTTTGCAGGGGATAATTGCAAAGTTTGCGGATGATATGAAGCCTGGGAATGTTTAAAACTGCGAGGAGCTTCGAAAGGGGATAGACAAGATGGTGGAATAGGCAGGTAGGTGGCAGATGAAGTATAATGCTGAAAAGTGCGAGGTGATTCATTTCGTTAGGAAGAACATGGACAGGCAACATAAAAAAAGGGGTGAAATTTTGAAGGGGGTGTAGGAGCGGAAAGTGCTCAGTATATATGTGCAAGGATCATTGGACGTGGCAGGATTGATGGAGTGAGATGAAGGCGGTCATCTGAAATGCATACTCCTTCAAATTAAAGGAGTGATGATCATGTTCGAGCTGTACTAGAAGAGTTTGTCTTGGGCAGTTTCTAACTCAATTCTGCCGGTTTACAGCAATCCAAACATCATGTCCTCATGTCCACCTCTCTTTGTGATGCCCAATGACTTACTTGCTACTTAATCACACGTATGAACAGCTGGATTTGCTGGACACTGATATGCTTGATGATAGGGGCCACAGGGAAGTTGGAGTAGGCCATTTGACTCAGCAATTTTGGCTCAAGCCGTGACGTTAATTTTATTCTTGAATCCTATACTTTCATGCTGGGTTCCACTCTGAGAATGTGATACGAATAAAGCCACCTCCTCGTATTTTTAGTGGCCTGATGGTCTCGTAACATTTTAACTAGATGTGCTCTTGCACTGAACTTTTCTCTGATCCACTGGTTATAAAATCTTCTAACTTCATCTGCAACATTCTACTTCTGATATTGTATGCAGATTTCCCGAATGGGCACTCCATTTGGCATGCACCATATTCTGAGCTATGCCTCGTGCTGCAAATGGAAAGCCCCTTCTAAAGTTTGCAATGAGCCAAGGCTTTTATTGTTTTTGACAATGTTGTTACTTCTGAGGGATACGTTGGATAATGAAATTAGTGATTGCACTGGGTGTACGATCCGATTGCTGCAGCAGGGACTCGTGTCTTCACCAATTGAGCTCATAGATAAACCTAGCATGTCCCAAGTAGAACATGCATATTGCCTCACTACATAATTGAACATATCTTCCTTGTGGACAGGGGCACTGTCATCATTAGACTAGCACTGAAGACACATCTGCCCATGTTATCACGAACAGATATTTCAGGGATAGATAACTTGATGAGGACTAAATCAGTTTATTTACAGCCTCAGGATTGTTCCTATACCAACGGATGCAAGTCACATCTGGCTGCTACATCCTTTGGGGCTTAGCCAGCCTGGTTATTCATGCTTGTCCTGACAGCCGTGGTTCATTTGGTAGCCCTCCCGCCGCTGAGTCAGAAGTCTTTGGGTTCAAGCACTAATCCAGGGCTTGGTCACTGTCACGAGGCTATGACACTTTTTATTTTAAAATATGATTTTTTGACTTTCAAATGACTGGAAATTTTGCAATTTGAACTGGACCTGAGCAAACTGCTTAAACAATGTAATGCCAAATACCAAGGCGATGGTGAGAACCAAAGAAGTCAACCACAGTGGAGTGCGAAGAGAGAGATATTTCCCATGATCCAGACATGCTTAAAGCCATCAACATAAAACCCCTGAGGTTAGCGTTCGTCTTATGCTCAAATCCCTTTGATTCACAAACACCAACACAATCAACGAAATTTAATAATCCACTAAAAAGCCCTCAATTTTTTTATGACCACAGCCGTGATAATTGCTGTGCAAGCCAACTACCGGAGGGAAACTTGGGTTAAGTACCATCATTTTTTTTGTATTCTGAGTTCGAGAAGACGACATACCCATATCCGTAGTAAGAGGCCCAGCGTCACTTTGAGGATTTGAAAAATTAAAGTAAAATTTTTATTAGCAGAATGTTTGGAGGTGGCGGCAGAGTGGTATTCTCACTCGGCTGGTATTCCAGTGATCCAGTGTTACGCCCTGCCGACCTGGGTTTGAATCTCACCATGGCAGATGGTGGAATTTAATTACAATACAAATCTGAAATTAAAAGCCTCATGTTGACCATGAAACATTGTTTTAAATATCCATATCGATCAATAATTCCATTTAATGAATGCAATCTGCCATAATTAACTGGCCCAGCCTACACGTGATTCCAGACATGAAAATGGGCAATTTAGGATTGGCAATAAACGCTGGCCTAGCCAGCGCAGCCCTCACCCAATTAGCAAATATAAGTAAAATAAAATAATTAAAAGTGGTGAAAGAAAATTTGAGCACACAATATTACAATTACACAAACAAGATTAGCCTCACAAAACATTCCCCCCCAAAACTCTCTACTACGTCAATCCTACAGGTAAAAACCTTCCAGGCAACACTCCCTTGTGTCTACTATGAAATCCATGAACGTTGCACAAGTAAAACATCTGTAGCTTCCTTAAAGGCATATGACACGACAGTACTCCTCTTCTAATCTGAGGTGGAATCCACTTCAGAATAAAACTATTTGCTGCAACCCAAGAATTTTCTGGCTGGACTGAATAGGTGATTCAAATTACATCGTCTCCCAAACAAGAGCCCCAACAATTCAACAGCTCAAAAAACTCCATTTATCTCCAGCCACCTCTAGCTCAACAGCTGTCTCCAGCCATCCACACTAACATCCATACCTTTCATCTCGATACTATTTCATTTCCTCACACCTCTTTAATCCTCAGATCCTTCCAAATATAATATATTTCATGTTTTTATTTTGCCTTTGCTTTTGGATCAATAAAATATTGTATCCTCACTGCTGTTTACCTATGGAACTCAGGCCAGATGTAAGAATGCTTCTGGCTACATCTGATTCCTCGCTGATTTTCAAGCAAACTCTCAACTTATGTAACAATACAAATGTTAGAACTAGTCTATTTAATCTTACCTCAAACTTAACAGTTCCATCCTTTCTGATGTTTCAAAATCCCCTGACAATCTGACTCCTATCAAAACCTGTCCAGCCTAATTAAGTGTCACACACACACATGTAAAGACACTCACCTTTCTTTGCAGAAAACACAATAATCCTCAAAATAGTTTTAAAATAACATCCACTCTCACACCACCTTACCTGTATTCCTTGCAAACTTTGGCTAACACAAATCAGTCAATCGTAAATTCTAGAATTAATAAATTAACCTTTACTTGAAAAAGTGTTGCCCATGACAATCCTGTAGGTCTTCACTCAATTTTTGTTTTGGACAATGTCCTCCGGTCCCAATGTCCTCAATAAGCAGAACTGTTCCTCCCAAACTACCCAACAGTTTCCCATTCATATGCTGCAAATTTCAAACAAACCCCCCTACCCCCGCTACCCTTAACCATAAAGATTCTAGGCCATATAACTCGACTGTGTACGATCTATCCTTTTTCTTTCTCCATTTACCATTCTCTTTCACCAACCTCCTTTTACCTTCCACTCTCTGTTAGCCTGCGCCCTGGAATGGGAAACGACCATGATTGAATGCGATTAGCAGGTCCGCTACACATAGTTGCACACAACAGCACAATTTTCAATGCACCCTTGCTCAATAATTTTGACCTATATCATAGCGGCGATGTTAAGGAAGCTTTCCTCTGTTTGTATATTGTGGTACTGTTCTGCAGTTATTGCTGTTCGAAAATGAGTGCTTTATTGAAGTCATCATTAAACAATTAGTAACAAGCGACACATTTTGGTCTCATTATTCCTTTTTATCAGCGTTTATAGATCATACGTATTACTGAGTAATGGTTATATTTCAGTATAATGTATAGTCCAATGTATGATTAGCATTGAAGAAGCAGCGTTTTATTGACGCTGCCATAATGTTCAGGTGAAGGATCAATGTTGCTGTCACTTCAATTTAATTAATTTACTAACTGAAGTTAAATATTTAGGCGCTTTCTTCACCTCCTCTCTGAATTTTCTCTGGGTTATTCCATACATACAATTGTTTACACAGGAGTTTTGTCTGCATGCGGAAGAGTCCAACGTCATTGGTGATGTACACGGGGCTTGAGTAACTTTGGACAAAATCATTAATCATTATTCGAGTACTTAGGAAACACACTGTTATTGTCATCCAGAATATTATACAGTTGCCAGACACACCGAATTGTAAGACCATGGATTCTTGCCAGTTCTCTATCGCATCATCATTCTGGTTCTGTCCACTGCCCACTCCTTTCAGGGCTTTGTCGTCCTTACTGGCCACAAGGATGTGCCTGGCCCTTAGCCCGTTAAGCAGCAAGATGAGGAAGCACAGAGGCAGTTTAAGAGAGACATTGCTAAACCAGAAGAAAGCCACCCATCCCACTGAACTAAAATCGACCATTTTGGGCTTGCAGTCGCCCCATACATTGTCAGTCATATACCTGGGCTCAAACACAAAGTAGCATCGGATGTACTTTATAATACTAAGCACACACATGGACACAAATATAACAACTGCATTTTTTTCTGTGCAATCTGTCTCAACTTCTGTCAGCAAATGCTAATGCAACGGTCAAAGATGAATGATATTGTTAACCAGACCGAGTAATCCAGAGTAGCGACTTTCAGGTAGGCATATGAAGAGCAGATTGATGAGTGTGTTATGAACGAATATGGAAGATAATAAGCAAGGAAGTCTTCTAGCAACACATGGAAGATTGTTACCGACGGTTTTGAAATTGCCATCAACACCATGTAATGAGTGAATCCCTTGTAGAGACCACGCTTTCCCTGGAAAATCATCGCTGCTGTCATCAGGCTCGCTATAGGACATTAGACACAAGGAAAGAATTAATTCAATGGAAAAACATTAAAAAATGTATGTAGCCATTAAGCAGTTCAGGACTTTTCCACCATTCAATGAAATCTGGGATGATCTACAGCTGTATCCATTTTGCTATCTATCCACATATCCTTTCATGCCTATGGTTAGAAAAATAAATTTCAGTTTTAAATTTCCTATTGTGAAAGAAAGGTCCAAATGCCTACCTCCTTGTGCATGAGGATGTGCTTCCCAATGACATGACTGGGAGGATTGCCTCTGCTTTTTAGACAATGCTCCCTCACCCGAAACTCCTCAACTAGGGGAAGTAGCTTCTTTAAATCTGCACTATCTATCCTATTAAGGTGCATATTTGAAGGATGTCTTCAAAATCGCGAGGGGTTTGGAGAGTGCAGATAGGGAGCAACCGTCCCTTTTGCTGGAAAGATCCAGAAGAAAGATGCAAAGAATTTTGGAAAAGTAATTGGAAAAGAACACTTGAGAATAATCATTTACACACAGTGACTGGTTAGGATCCAGAGTGCACTACCTGAGAATATGGAGGAACAGGCTCAATTGAGGCAGTTGACAGGGAATTGAGTTATTATCGGAAAGGGAATAATATGAAGGACTACAGGAAGAAGGTGTGGAAATATACTGGGGGAATCACTCATTAGGGAGTGAACATACACATGAGGGACTGATTGAATTCCTTCTCTGCCCTAAGCATTCGATAATTCCATGATCCTATGAACTTCAATGAAATCATCCCTTAGCCTTACAGATTGCAGGGAATGCAACCATAGTTTGTGTAATTCCTCCTCTTCATTGGAAAGATAGAATTATGGCTTCAACACAGCAGGGGGCCATTCAGCCCATTGTGTCAATGCAAGTTCTCTTCCAGCACAAATCCCTCTCTCTGATCTTTCCCATTATCTTGAATTTTCGTCTTTGAAACAGAGCAGAGCTGCATCACATAATTTATTCTGATTTAGGCCGATTTCGGAAGATTCATCATTGATAACGGATTACAGGGTTAGGGGGTTCAAAGGGGAAGTGGGGTTGAGACCACAATTAGATCACCCATGATCTTATGGAATGGCAGAGCAAGATTGAAGGGCTGAATGTCCTAAGTCCTATGTTCCTAAATCTCTTGCACAGCAAGCCGCTCTCTCTAATCTTTCTCATAATCCTGCAAGTTCTTTCTCAACAGGTGCTTATCCAATGGCCTGCTGAAAGCCATAGTTGAATCTGTCTTCATTACACCATCAGGGAGCATGTTCTAGCTTTTAGCCACTTGTTCCGCAAACAACATTTTCCTAAAATCGTTTTTTGTTCGTTTGAATTCACCTTTATTAGGCCTCCCTTTTAATATAAAGTCATGGATTTTTTTTCAAACATAAGGTGATCATTCATTAGAATACCCTTCCGCAGAGACCACTTGAGAATGGGTCATTGAATTTATTCAAAGCTGCGTTAGATTTTTCATTGACAAGGGATTCAAGGTCATGGGGTCACGGGGCTTAGAGAGGAAGATGGATTTGAAACCACAATCAGGTTGGTTATGGTCTTATTGAATGGCAGAGCTGGATCGAAGGGCTGAATGGGCTAAACCTGCTCCTAAGTCCTATGCCCCTTTGTCTTCTGGTGTTCAACCCTTCCACCAATGGGAATAGTGTCTCCCTCTCTACTTTGTACAGCCCTGTCATGAATTTGAACAATTCTATCAAATCTCCTTTCAATCTTCCATTCTCTAAGGAAGCAGGGACAGCTTCTCCATTCTATCCTCATAATTGTAGTCCCTCATCCGTGGATCCATTCTCATGCTTTCTATAATGTGGTGCCCAGAACTGAAAACTTATGCTACAGTTGAGGCCCAATTAATGCTTTTAGAAAAAATCACATTAAACTCTAAAATGAAAGCAAAATAATGCGGATGATGGAAAAACTCTGCAAGTCTGGCAGCGTCTGTGGAGAGAGAAACAGGATTAACGTTGTTAGTCCGTATGACCCTTCAGAGTTGGTTCATTATAGAAGAACTGCAATGGGGATAGATGCGTTAAAACTAGTTTAAGTATCAACCAAAGTCAGATTTGTTTAGAATTGAAAAGAAAAAATACTATTTCCGTTTTAATCTGTGCCTCAATTTATAAAGCACCCAGAGCCTCCAAGCCTTATTAACCGCTTTCTCAACCTCCCTCCTCAGTTCCATTATTTCTGCGCATATGCTCCCAGCTCCCTCTGATACCGCACCGCTTTTAGAAATGTATGCTTCGTGTTGTATGTTTTCTTCTCACTCTCCCTCCCAAAGACACCACACGCTTCCCTGCATCATGATTCATCTGCACACGTTCGACCATCTCACCAGCCTGCTCTGCGCTCCTGAAGTGTCCTCCTCACACTTCATAAGACTTCCAAGCTATCTGCATTTTTTATATCGTGCCCTGCATATCCGGATCTAAGTTACAAATATGGATGAAGAAAATCAGGCCCCTTACACCAACCCCCTGGGGATATCTCAATCTACATTATCCTCCAGCCTGTGAAGCAACCATTCAAATGACACTCTGTCTCCAGTCACCCGGACAACTTCGTATTCACGCTGCCAATGTCCCTTTCGTTGCCCCAGCTTCCCTTTCCTGACAAGCCTGTTCCGTGGCCTAAAGTGGTACAAATGTGAGTGGACTCTGCCGCACGGATCCAGATCACTCACCCCCGCCAGAATTCAGGTACAGTACTCTTGCCGTCTCTTACTACAAGCGTTGGACCCACATTCGAAAAATCTGACTCAGTAGGTGCATGTACTCACACTCTCGCCGGCCGCAGTTCATCCGCTGGGTGCCAATGTTAAAATAGAGATTACTATTTAGTCACGAATTGCCTGGATAGCCAGAGTGCGAAATCAACCCTCTTACTGGCTCACAGTGGCTCTCAAACGACGGCACGCCCCTAAGGAGAACGTCAACACAAATGTCATAAAGACAGAGGAAAGCAATACATGAAAGTGATATCAGGGTACGGACAACTCGACCGCAAATGCCGGCAGATGAGACGGGCTTCTTTTCCAGTACTTTGGATCTGAGCTACTGGCGGCACACAGATTCTAATTACTACCTATCAAAATCCACCGCTAGGACAGCGGAGTTACATTACAATTGATATTCGTTATAGACTTTTGAACAAACATATTACTTTCTGCATGAGTGACCTGAGCGATCTCCGCTCTGCAACGCCCTATGCAGCATATGGGGGACATTTCAGCTCCCTCCATCTCACAATCCGTTCCGAGGTGACAGCCTCCTAAATACACAGAATAAGGATGGGTGTTTCTTCTGAAATGAGCTATTATTATTCCCCGGTCAAGAGATAATTCCGACGTAGAATAAAATGATTTAAAAAGCAAAGCTGAAGTAACATGTGAATCCGTTCAAAGCACAACACAACCAATTTATCTGTAGTTATCTAAGACAATATAGATCATGGGGCCGATCCCACTGCTTTTTGCCTGAGATTGAGCAAGTCTTTTCATAACCTTGCTGCCATATTTGATCCTGAGTTAACATTCCCTTCTCATATTCGTGCCATCTCGAAGACTGCCTTTTAGCACATCCCAGCTTCGGCCCTTCCCCATTTGATCTGCTGCTGTCTACCTCATTCATACATTTGTTACATCTAAGCTGGATTATTCCAACGCACACCTGACTGGTGCCCCATTGTCTAATCTCTGTAAACATAAGGTCATCCACAACTCAGCTGCCCCTGTTTTCACTCACATCAAGTCCCATTTCCCTATCATTCTTGTGCTCGTTATATCGACTCACAATCAAGCAAAGTATTAATTTTCAAATTCGCATTTTTTGTTCAAATCTCAGCATTGCTTCACCCCTCCCTTGTTCTGTCATCTCCTGCTGCTCCCAACTGTCTGCTCTATTCAGTCCTTTTCATTCTTGCCTTTTCAGCATCCCGGCATTTATCGCTCCATCATTGCTTGGCGTGCCTTAAATTAGCTAAGCCCTCAGCTTTGGAATTCCTTTCCTCCACCTCATTGTCTCTCTAAGTGAAAGAGGTCACGCTGGAAAAAAGCACAGCAGGTCTCACAGCATCTGTGGAGAGAGAAAAAGATTGAAGATGTTGACTCCAATGTCACAATTCATCAGACAAAGAGTCATGTTGGACTCGAAATGTTAACTCTGTCTCTCCCTTCACAGATGCTGCCAGATCTGTTGAAGGTTTCCAGCATTTTCAGTTTTTATTTTAGATTTCCAGCATCTGCAGTTTCTTGCTTATATTTATCCCTGCATTTGCATCTCATGTTCTTCCTTTAAGACACTCCTTAACACCTACCTCTTTGGCCATGTTTTTGGACATTTGATCTAATATCCTCGACGTGGTTCAGTGTCATGCATATTTTGTTAATGTTCTTCTGAAGCCTATTGGGGTGGTTATTATATTAACGGCGCTATATGAACATCAAATGTTTTTTCGTGTGGTTGTTATTTTCTAGGTCTCTATTTCAAACCCAGATAAGCTATATGCTCCGTCAACGTTATTATCAAGTTACAATGCCACCTTAATGATTTTTTCACCTGAAAGCCAAGGTCTCTCCTCGTGTAATAAACAAAGATAACGCTGGAAAAAATCACGAGGTCTGGCAGCATCTGTGGGGAGAGAAACAGAGTTAACATTTCGAGTCCATATGACTCTTTTCCAGAGTTTGTTTAGTTGAAACAGGCGAAGGTGTGTTCAGGATCTTTCTGTCTGCCAAGAACAGCGCCATGTCTGTTAATATATGTAACTTCCAGGAAATGCAAATGCTCCACACTGTGAGCCCGACTGACAATCGTAAATTGTTTGCCAGCGTAATTCTTAGCACAATGAGGAGCATTTAGCAAATGTCGTACAATTTCAGGGTCACATCTAATGTTGGAGAATACGTTTGGAGTTTTGCAAACACGGGCTGGTTGGGTACAATCTGTAACATGCCCGTTGCGAACAGTAGCTAGGACATGCTGTTTAATATGACGCCCCAGGTTTGGATGTCCGTCCTGCAGATTTTGCATTACACTGGCACTGAAATTCATATACCATATTACTCGTGTGTGATAGACAGAATGTGTTTTTGGCGTGGCAGCAGCATCTTGCTGGTGGCGAATGACACTTGTGTTGCTGCTGTATAGCAGCAGCGCGAAACAGTTAGCTTCACCTTGGCACATATGTTTGAGAGACTTTGCCCTTCCAGGGTAATCTAAGGTAGATTGGGCACTTTTCAGGGCCGAGAGTGAAGGCCATAGGCCTGTTCATATGTTTGCCCGATATACAGCCCGAAATGATCTGTTCAGTGGAACCATTGTTCTGCAGGATGCCTTTGATGCGCCAGAATTCAGAATCAAGCTTGCATAGTGAGCACGTTGCTCAGGTCCTATTTACAAGGCTGCCGATAAGACCAATATTATAGTGTGTGCAACTGTAACAATACCCACGCCTAAATTGACCAGCGAAGATAGACTTGTGGTAGACCGTGGTAGAGAATTCCTTGACAGATTTCTCAACGAGTGCATCAAGGAAGTGGAGTTCATTGGACTGCTACATTTCAAAGGGAAATTTGAGCGCAGACTGGAGCCCATTAAGACATGTACATAAATTATTATATGCAGCTACGGGTTTAAATGTAACAAAAGCATCATCCGCATATTGGATTCACGTATATTTTGAAGTATCCTGATGAGTGCAAGACAAGAAGCTTCGACAAATCTCTTTTTTTCTGCAGCATTCAATTGGATCATGGCTGGACTGGATGCTACCATCTGCCCATCATTCTTTCGTCACTCGTGATACCATTGTTCAGCTAAAAATCTATCAATTTCAATTTTCACTTTTGAATTAACGTCTTTTCAGGCGGAAGAGTTCCAGGCTTACACGATCCGTTGTTTGAAAAAGTGGTTTCCAACATTACCACTGCAGGGTTTAGCTCTAGCCTTAATTTTGGATCCTCCGCAATATCTAAGACAATAGAGATCATGGGGCCTATCACATTGCTTTTGGTCTGAGATTAAGTCAGTTTTTTCGCAACCTTGGTATCATATTTGATCCTGAGATAACCCAGCCTTCTGATATTCGTAACAAAAACAGAATTACCTGGAAAAACTCAGCAGGTCTGGCAGCATCGGCGGAGAAGAAAAGAGTTGACGTTTCGAGTCCTCATGACCCTTCGACAGAACTTGAGTTCGAGTCCAAGAAAGAGTTGAAATATAAGCTGGTTTAAGGTATGTGTGTGGGGGGCGGAGAGATAGAGAAAGAGAGAGAGGTGGGGGGGGGGCTGTGGTTGTAGGGACAAACAAGCAGTGATAGAAGCAGATCATCAAAAGTTGTCAACGACAATTGACTCGAAACGTCAACTCTTTTCTTCTCCGCCGATGCTGCCAGACCTGCTGAGTTTTTCCAGGTAATTCTGTTTTTGTTTTGGATTTCCAGCATCCGCAGTTTTTTTGTTTTTATTTCTGATATTCGTAGCCTCGGCGTTTGCCCTACTCTGCACATGACCTGCAGCGGTTCAAGTAGGAGCTCACCACCACCTCGGGTAATCAGGGATGGGCAATAAATGCTGGATTAACCAGAGATGCCAGCATCCCATAAATGATTTAAGAAATATTGCTCCGGACGCTTCCATCCGGTGCATTCGTTTCTCACTTTCAACTCTATCCTATCATTTAAGCACCACAGTTCAATCGTCCATTTTCTCTCCAATTAAATGTATTACACAACTATTCGGTAGTTATAATTTAATAATTTTAGCCCAGGCACATTCTAACTGTCTTTGCAGCATACAACTCCCCCGTCCCACAATACAACCTTATAACTCGGTGCTAACATTCCTGAATACAATTCTAATTTCTGTACTGATTAAACGTGACTGCTATTCCCCACCGGCTTTATATTACCGCCCTCTTGCGATAAAGGCCAATATTTCATTCGTTTCTAAACTCGATTTTGCATATATGTTCACTAGCTTTAAGTGGTTTCTTACGTAGTTCCTAAATCTCTCTGCCCATCCCCAGTTCTCAGCTTCCCGTGCATTTCTAATGTCCAAATGGATGAGCACACAGCTTCGCTCTATCTACCACAGTTCTGCCCACTCATTTAATCTATCAGTGCCCTTTTCCCACTAACAGCGTTCACCTATACTCTTTACTCTGCCACCTAACATAGTTTCGTGAGCATCCTTATATACACAGCTCTCTATTACTTCATTCAATTCACTTGTAACTTGTCACTCTCGCACACATCCACAACTAGTCATGAGCTGCCAATGTCGCTATGATCTTTTCATTTCTCAGCTTTCAATCTCCTCTGCTGATTATCCCAGGACAGCCGATTCAAGTTTAAAGTGTTTTGTAGTAAATGAAACTTTACAATGCTTCACAATTATTCATTTTTCAGACGAAAAAACACCAGGTGACGACTCCCACTGATGCTTGAGAAAGCACAAATTTTTGCTTTCCCTACAAGTGAAACTATCAGCTACACAACGATAAGGCTTCGTTTCATTTCAAAAATAGATATTCCAGATACAAGTTCCTTGTTAGCCTCTATCATTGCAGACCCTATGACACAGTGGAAGGATTCGCCTAGTCTTTGAGAGTGACGAATCTATTCACATAGTCAAAGGATTGTTACAGCATATAGAGGCGTTTTAGTTCAACATGTCAGCACCGGTTTCCGAATGAGCGATGCACCTAATGCCCTTCTCCCACCTTCTCTCTGCTGCGAAAGGAAAGCCCCATCTAAAGTTTGCAATGAGCCAAGGCATCTCATGGTTTTGACAATATTCTTCATTCTGAGGAATACATTGGGTAATGAAGTTAGAGGTTGTGCTTGCCGTAAGATTCTGTTGCTGCAACACGGCCTCGCGTCTTCTCCAGTTGATCTCATAGATAAAGCTGGCATGTCTCGAGTAGGACATACATATTGCCTGACTACATGATCAAGCATTTCGATCTGCGGTGAGGGGCACTCTCATCATTACACCAGTGCAGTGGACACTTCTGCCCATCTTACCATGAACGGATATGTCGGTTATAGATAACTTGGTGAGGATGAAATCAATTAATTTACTGCCTCAGGTGTGTTCCTATACGATATGATGTAAGTACAATCTGGCTACTATATCCTTTGGAGCTAAGCCAGCCTGGTTATTTATGTCTACCCTGACAGACATGGCTCAGTAGGTAGCCTTCCCACTTCTGAGTCAGAAGCCTCTGGGTTCAAGCATTACTCTGGGGCTCAGTCACTGTCATTAGTCTATGCACCGTTTTTAATACATGATTTTTAAATCTTCAAATAAATTGAAATTTTGCAATTTGAACTGAAACAGAGCAAACTGATTAAGCAATGCAAGGCCACATTCCTAAGTGAAAGTAAGAACAACATAAGTCACCCTAAGTGGAGTGTGAAGAGGGAAATTGTTTTCTATAATCCAGGCACCTGCCAAAACTCACTACTGTCCAAGGAAGGGACATTAAAAATGCAAAGTACTGGTTGTTTCAACAATAGCTGCCACAGAGAGACACACCCGAAACATCTTCGAATTAGTGATTATCACTTGGTGATTTCTTTCAGGGCAAGGCTGTATAGCCACTAGAGGCAGATTGCAAGTGACAGAGGCAGTGTCAGGAAAGCCTTCAGCAGAGGAAACAGGCTGAAGTCTGATCTCTCTCTGGCTATCTCTCTTTTGGAATAAGTATGGTGCCCAGTTCGAGAGGGCGACTTAACCAGAAACCTACCAGTGAATCAAAATCCAAAAATAATTGCAATATCCTCTAAATCTGATGGCACCCAAGAAAGCAGCTAACTCAAATCACCTCAGTGTTAAAAGTCTACACATATATGCACATCCGAATATGTGAACATATGAATGAGGAGCAGGAGTAGGCCATTTGGCCCTTTGAGCCTGTTCCAACATTGATAAGATCATGGCTCACCTGGTTGTAACCTCAGCTCCACATTCAGGCCTACCTCTGATCACCTATCACCCTCTTGCTTATCGAGAATCTACCTACCTCTGCCTGAAAAATATTCAAGGACCCTCCTTCCACTGCCTTTTGAGGAAGAGCTCCAAAGACCCACAACACACTGGGAGGATTGTTGCCCTTATCTCTGTATGAAATGGGCAACCCCTTATTTTACAACAGTTGCTCATAGTTGCAGATTCTCCCACCAGACAAAACATCCTCTCCACATCACCCTTTTATGACTTAACAAAATTCAAAGGACAGCTCACCATATGTTTTATAGCTGTTTTCGCTGGAATCTATCTCCCCTTATTTCTGAGACTTGTTCATGTGTGTGTGTGTGTGTGTGTGTGTGTGTGTGTGTGTATGCCTGAACCATTGCCTGATGGCCAAATGCTTGACCTCGTCTTTGTATTATTTTTCTCGGCTTTAGTGGTTGACAAATTTCCTCTTTTTTGACTCAAAAAATCCTTGTTTCATTGGCCCATTATTTGTTCACAGCTTAAATCCTTAAATACTCCCTGATATGGAAAGGGCATATCCTCGTGAAAAAGAAATTTACACCTCTGTAGTTACCAGCGAGGAGGATAACTGGAGGGGAGACAGTTCATCTGGTCGTAACAATCACAATGGTCAAGGCTGACAATCAATTCCAGTACAGAGGGAAAGGCGCACTTTTCAGGTTGCCGCCTTTCAAATGATATTAAACAGTAGCCGTGTCTGGCCTTTGAGGTGGATAAAAATAATCCATTGGCACTATTTCAAAGTATAGGAGGTGAGTTATCCCTGATTTCTTGGCAATAGTTATCCCACAATCAATATCATAAAATCAGAACACCTGGATGATCACTTTGCTCTAACTGGGAGCTGCTGTGCATATTTTGCCCTCTGCCTTTCCATTACAACAACTGATAGCCTTCAAACCTATTTTATTACCTGTAAAGTGCCATTGAGCCTTGTGTGTTTATAAAAGGCACGACTTAAGTAGAAGTCTACTTTTGCCAGGGCATCATTGAATCTCCCTTCAGTCCATCAGAGCTTTGCCGCGTTATATGACAGATGAGGAACTTGAGTTCCACCATTTCGTTGTGGGTGGCGATCAGAATCGAGATCTTCGACCTCAACTCACCCAAAGCCACAACAGTCAATATCGATGGCTCTCAGGTCCCATTCAGGAATAATTTCTCAGCCCATTTTTCGTAAACACACATATGCTATTCGCCTCAAGTACTGCTGAACTGGTAAAGACTTCTAATAACTCTGCAAGCAGAATCAAGGAATTGTTTGCTGATTCACGGCAAAGTGCCGCTATTTACCTTTTGCTGCAGGCAGGAAGGAGATCAGCCAGAGCAGGGATCGAATCCTACTTTCATCTGGTCCACGTGCAAGCCGTCTAGTCACTTGAGATGACTGCCATAACTCACACTCACCTCCCCACCTTAACCTTATCTGAACGAAATTCAGAGCAAAATATATAGTGTATTTTTCAATTATCTTCACACTGTAATCTTTTTTTTTAATTCTTTTATAAGATGTCGCATCGCTGGCTGGGCTGGCATTTATTGCCCTTTCGAAGGTGGTGGTGAGCTGCTAGCGTAACCTGCTGTAGTCGATGCAGTGTAGGAACACCCAATGTGCTGCTAGGGAGGGTGCTACAGGAGTTTGATCCAGTAACAGTGAAGAAATAGCGATATATTTCCAATTCAGGGTGGTGTGTGACTTGCAAGGGAACTTGCAGGTGGTGATGTTCCCATCTTTCTTCTGCCCTTGTCCTTCCAGATAGCAGAGGTTACAGGTTTGGACTGTGTGGCCGAAGGAGCCTTGGTGAATTCTTACACTGCATCTTGGAGACGGTACATAGTGCTGCCACTGTGCATCGTTAGTGGAAGAGGTGAATGTTTGTGGGTGCGGTTTCAATCAAGAGTGCTGCTTTGCCCTGGATGGTGTCAGCTTTTTGCATGCCATTGGAGCTGAACTTAGTCAGGAAAAGGGAGAGTGTTCCATCATTAATGGGTTTAAATTGAGCATTTCAATTAATCCCTGACAGTAGGATCAAGGGAAAATTGCCTGAATATGTTACAATTCATATACCCAATGGTATGACCACAAACAATATTAATTTCTGTGCAAGCGAGTGTTAAATGCTGGATAAGTACTTTAACCATATCAGCCTCCTGAAATTCCACTGTTCCTTCTACCAGCCCTTCATCTGCCAATGTTTTCAACTGAGTTTTAGTCAGAGACTTCAGATACTCTTCCACTCCCAGAAAATCCGTTTCAATTGCCAAAGCCATATTGCGGTTTAACCAAGTTTAAACCCCTCAACACGAAACTCCTGAGTACAGGGTTCTTCTTATATTCGTATCCACTGGATTCACAAGCTCCAACCCAATCAAGGAATGTTAATAATCCCCCAAAGGGCCTCCAAATTTGTTATGACCATAGCTGCTGTTAATTGATGTGCAAAGCAAATCCCAGAGGGAAACTTGGTTTAAGAGCCATAAACTTGTTTTTTGTGTTCTTAAACGGAGAAGAAAACATATCGATCTCAGCAGTAAGAGGTCCAGTAACACTTTGGGGAATTAAAAAAAATTAAAGTACTAGTTTTATTAACAGAATGTGGGGAGGGGTGGCATTGTGGTATTCTCACTGGACTGGTATTCCAGAGACCCAGCGTAATGCTCTGGGGACCTGGGTTTGAATACCACCAGGGCAGTTGGTGGAATTTGAATCCAATATAAATCTGGAATTAAAAGTCTGGTGATGACCATGAAACCATTGCTGAATGCTGTAAAATCCAACTGGTTCAATAATTAAATCTGCCATCCTGACCTGGTCTGGCCTACATGTGGCACCAAAAGCACATCAATGAGGTTGCAGCTTAAAATGCCCTCTGAACATGGGCAATAAATGCTGGCCTAGCCCACGCTGCATCCCAGGAATAAAGTAAAAATAAAATACTATCATTAACAATAATAAAAGACAACTTATGCACACAAGATTGCAATTAAGGTTAGTCTTCAAAACATTACACCCCAAAATGCTCCACTGGTTCAATACAAAAGGTAAGCACCTTCCAGGCAACACTCCCATGAAATCCAATAATATTACACTAGGCAAACTGCTGCAGATTCATTCAGTGTGTACGTCATGACCATTACACCATTCTACTCTGCGGTGGAATCTACTTCGGAATAAAACTGCTTGCTGCAGCCCAAGACTGGCTTGACTGGATGAGTGATTCAATCTACATCCTCTCCCAGCCCAACATTTCAGACAGCTCCAGCCATCTCTTGCTCAATACCTATATCCAGTTGTCTATAATAACTCTAATATACCATTTGTTCCATCATCTTCACACCTCCTTGAACCACAGGCCATTCCAAATATAAGATCTTTCATGTTTTCATCTTGTCTTTGTTTTGGGATCAGTAAAATATAATAACCTCACTATTGTTTACATATGGAACTCACGAAAAATGCAAACATGTTTCTTTCAACATCTGATTCCCCTTTGATATTCAAGCAGTCTCTCAAATTATCTAGAAATGCGAATGTTAGATCAAACCCATTTACTTGTACGTCAAATGTAACATTTCTATCGTTTCTCATGTTTCAAATCGCCCAGGCACACTGACTCCTATCAAACTCTGCCCAGCTTAATTAATTCATGCACACACAAGCACACACACAGACACACACACACACACACACACACAAAGACACCCAGTTTCTTGACAGAATAATGCAATATTCCACGAAATATTCTTTAAAATAACATCCATTCTCACATCACTTTGCCAAGATTCCTTGATACGCTTGGCTAACACAAGTCAGTCAATCGTTGTTCTAAAATTAACAATTTAACCTTTGCATGAAGTAGTGTAGCCCAAATACACTCTATTTTCTCTATTTGTTTAGACAATGGTCTCTGCTCCCAGTCTTCTCAATAATGGAAAACTCTCTCCCAACCTATCCTATTGGTTCTGATTCATAAGTTGCAAATTTCAAACACCACCCACCCTCCCACCCAACTCTTAACAATATGGATTATAGGTCATATAATACTACTGTGTATAATCTATCCTTTTTCTTTCTTTATTTTTTTCTTTTTCACCCCATTTTCCTTCCCCTCTCTGTCAACTTGTGTCAGGGAATGGGAAATAATCTTCATCGACTGGAATTCGCAGGTCATGTACACACAGTTGCATCCAACAACAAAATTTTCAATGCCCCAAGTTCAATACCTTTGACTTATATGATAATGGCGGTGTTAAGGAAGCTTTCCTCTCTGTGGATTCTGTGGCACCATTCTGCAGTTGTTGCTGGAAAATGTGGAAAATCATGCAAGTAATTAGTAACAGGCAACATCTGTTAGCCACATTATTCCTTCACACCAGGGTTTATTCTGCTTAAATGTTACTGAGTAATTGTTCCATTTCAGCACAATGTGCAGGTCTGCTCTATATTGAAGGAAAGCAGTCTGGTTAGCATTGAAGAAGCAGGCTTTGAAGTGACCAGTTATTTTCTGGTGTGGGATCTGGATGGTTGTAACTTCAATTTAATTGATTTACTAAATTGAGTTAACAAATATTTAGCTACATTCTTCACCTCCTCTCTGAATTTTCTCTGGGTCATTCCATAAATACAAGTGTTTACACAAGAGCTCATGTGCATGAGGAAGACACCAACCTCATTGGCAATGTACGTGGGACTTGAGTAACTTTGGACAAAACTATTGGTCACAGTTCGAGTAATGAGGAAAGTAACTGCTACTGTCATCCAGAATAGTATATAACTGCCAGAAACAGCGAAGAGTAAGATGATCGATTTTCGCCGATTGTCTATCTCATCATCATTCTGCTTCTGTCCACTGCCCAGTCCTCTCAGGGACCTGCGGACCCTACTGGCCGCAAGGATGTTCCTGGTTGTAAGTCCGTTGAGCAGCAAGATGAGGAAGAACGGGAGGAGTGTAACAGAAAGACTGCCAAACCACGAAAAAGCAATCCATCCCGCTGATGTAAAATAGGTTGTTTTGGCCTTGCAACCCCACCATACGTTGTCAATCATAAACCTGGGCTCATACAAGAAGTAGAAAGGGATGTACTTTATAATGCTTAGCACACACATGGACACAATTACAACAACTGCAATTCTCTCGGTGCAATATCTGTGTCTGAACTTCGGACAACAAATGCTGATGAAACGGTCGAAAGTGAATGATATTGTTAACCAAACAGAGTAATCCATAGTAACGAATTTCAGGTAGGCATGTGAAGGGCAGATTGAAGATCGGGATATCAATGAATAGGGAAAATAATAAGCAAGGATCTCTTGTAGCAGCACATGGAAGATTATTACCAGCAAGTTTGAAATTGCCATTGCCATCATGTAACGAGTGATTCCCCTGGAGAGACCGCACTTTCCCTGGGACAGGATCACAGCTGTCATCAGGGTCGCTGTAACAGATTAGACACAAGAAAATAATTAATTAAATGGAGAAAACATGACAAAATAGGAACATATGCAGGTCATTTGGCCCCTCAAGACTTTCCCACCATTCAATGAGATGTGGGATGATCTGCAGCTAAATCCATGTTTCAGCTTTTCCACGTATCCTTTAATACCTTAGGTAAGGCAAATCAATTTCAGTTTTAAAATTGCCCATTGTGAACGAAAGGCCCAAATGTCTAACATCTTTTGCGTGTAGAATTGTTTCCCAATAACATTACTGAGAGGACTGCCTTAGCTTTTTAGACAATGCTCCCTCATCCTAAACTCCTCACTATGGGAAGTTGTTTCTCCTAATATACACTACCTATCACATTAGGATGCAGGTTTGAGGGAGGTATTCAAAATAATGAGGAGTCTGGATAGTGTAGATAGAGAGAAACCGTTCCCTTTGCTTAAAAGATCCAGGACAGAGATGCAGAGAGTTTAGGAAAAGTAATTGGAAAAGAAGACTTGAGGAAAAAGCTTTTTTACACAGCGAGTGGTCAGGATCTAGAGTGCACTACCTGGGAATATAATGGAGTCAGGCTCAGATAAGGCAGTCGAGAGGGAAAGCTGTTATTATCTGAAAGGGGATAATCTGAAGGACTACAGGAAGAAGGAGGGGAAATGCTCTAGGGGAATCGCACCTTTAGGGAGTGACCATACACACAAAAGGTCGAATGGCCTCCAACTCTGCTGTAGGCATTCGGTGATTCCACGATGCTATGAATTTCAATCAAATCATTCCTAGGCCTTAAATATTCCAGGGAGTACAACCATAGTTTGTGTAACCACTCCTCTTCATTCAAAAGATGAAATTAAAGAATGACTGCATCACAGAAGGGGGCCATTCAGCCCACTGTGTCTTTCCTAGTTCTCTTCCAGTGCAAGTCCCTCTCTCCCCTCTTTCCCATAATCCTGAACTCTCTTCCCCAAAGCAGAGAGGAAGCTGCATCAGTTGATTTAATCAAGGCTGATTTAGAAAGATTTGTAATTGACAAGGGAGTCCATGGTTATTGGGCTCAGAGAGGAAAGTGGATTTGAGACCACAATCAGGTCAGCCACGATCTCATTGAATGGCAGAGAAGGCTTGCGCACCCAATGGCCTACACCTGCTCCTAAGTCCAATGTTTCTAGCTCTCCTGCACAGCAAGACGCCCTCTCTACTCTTTCTCATAACCCTCCCATTTTTTTTTCTTTCCAGCTGTTCATCCAATTCCCCTTTGAAAGGCATGATTGAATCGATCTCCCTCACTCCATCAGGGAGCATATTCTAGATTCTATCCACTTGTTGCACAAACAAAGATTTCCTCAAATCCTCTTTGGTTCATTGCAATTCACGTTAATTAGACTTTCCTTTTAAGATGAAGATATTTTTTTTCTGACAGAAGGTGGGACAGTCATTGGAATTTTCTTTCCCAGAGAACAGTGGAGAATGGGACATTGGATATTTACAAGGCAGAGATAGATGTTTCAATGACAAGGGAGTCAAGCGTCATGGGGTTTAGATAGGAAAATGACTTGACAACACAATCAGGTTACTCATGATCTTATTGAATGACAGAGAAGGATCGTAGGGCCGAATGGCCTACTCCTGTTCCGAAGCCCTATGACCCTATGTTCTCTGCTGTTCAACACTTCGACCGATGGTAATAGCCTCTCTCCATCTTCTCAGTACGTCATGAATTTGAACTTTCTATCAATGTTCCTTTCTCTAAGGCAAACAGGCACATTTTCTCCAATCTATCCTCATAATTGCAGTCCCTCTCCCTGATTCCATTCTCATGTTTTCTAAAATGATGCCCAGAACTGAAAACTTATACTACAGTTGAAGCCGAATTAATGCTTTTAGAAATATTCACAGTAACCCCTCAAATAAAAGCGAAATAGTGCGGATGATGGAAAAACTCAGCAGGTCTGGCAGCGTCTGTGCAGAGAAACAGGGTTAACGTTTCGAGCCCTTATGACCCTTCAGATCTGGTTCATTATGGAAGAACTGCAATGGGGATAGATGCGTCACATTCCGGTTTAATTATCAACCAAAGGCAGATTTGTTTAGAATTTTAAAAATATTCTTTGTTTTTGTAATCTATGCCTCAATTTATAAAGCACTCAGAGCTTGCAAGCGTTATTACCGGCTTTCTCATCCTGCCTCGTCTGCTCAATGATTTCAGAGCATATGCTCCCAGTTCCCTCTGATACCGCACCGCTTTTAGAAATATATGCTTCATGTTGTACGTTGTCTTCTCTCTCTCCCTCGCAAAATGCATCACCCCACACATCCCTGCATTATGTTTCATCTGCACACGTTCGTCCATCTCTCCAGCTTGTTCTGTGTGCCTGAATTATCCTCCTCACGCTTCTCAGGGTTTCCAAGACATCTGCAATTGTTTATATTGTGCCCACACAACCGGATCTAAGTTACGAATATGGATGAAGAAAATCAGTCACGAACACCCACCCCCTAGGGAAATCTCACTCTACATTGTCCTCCTGCCTGAAAAGCAACCATTCAAATGACAATTTGTGTCCAGTCACCCGGGCAACTTCGTATTCACGCTGCCATTGTGCCTTACATTGGCCCAGCTGCCCCTTTCGTGACAAGCCTGGAACAGGGAACGCGAAACGTGGCATAAAGAGGTGCAAATTGTAAGTGGACTCGGCCACACGGATCCAGATCCCTCACCCCCGCCAGCATTCAGGTCCAGTGCTCCGACCGCCTCTTAGGATGAGCAGTCTAGTGTTGGACCCACATCCCAACACTCTGATATAAGAGGTGCATGTATTCACAATCCAATCGACCATGGTTCATCCGCTGGATGCCAATGTTAAAATAGAGGGCACCACTTAGTCACGACTTGCCTGGATAGCCAGAGTGCGAAAGAAACCCACCTACCTAGTGGCTCAAATTTGCGCTTAAACGAAGGCACGCCCCTTCTAAGAACGTCAGCGCAAATGTCAGAGAGGCAGAGGAAAACAGTACATGAAAGTGATATCAGGGTGTGGACAAAAACAGAATTACCTGGAAAAACTCAGCAGGTCTGGCAGCATCCAGGTAATTCTGTTTTTGTTTTGGATTTCCAGCATCCGCAGTTTTTTTTGTTTTTATCAGGGTGTGGACAACTCGACAGCAAAGGCCGGCAGATGAAAGCAGCTTATTTTCCAATACTTTGGATCTGCACTACAATGCACAACAGCAAGACTCACCAGGGATGCCGAACACTGTCATAATCGGATAGCCGATTTCCTTCACGTATAGAATTGGAGCCCGTCTCATTCTCACCAAGACGCGATGATCAAAGGAGCAGAAAACTGCAGGGCTCCGACTGTCAAATGCTGAGGCTATAGACGGTACTCAGGTCCTTATAAATACCTGTGGAAATCCCCCTGTGGGACAGCGGAGTTATGTTACAACTGATTCTCGGTACAGGCTTTTGAATAAACATATTACTTTCTGCATGAGTGGCCTGACCGATCCCCGCCCTGCAATGCACTGTGCAGCATAGGGGGGACATTGCAGTTTCCTCCATCTCACAATCCGTTCCGAGGTGACAGTTTCCTGAATACACATAATTATGATGAGCTTTTCTTATGAAATGAGCTATTTTAATTGCACAGCCAAGAGATAATACTGATGTGGAATAAAAAGGAGAAAAAATCAAAGCTGGAATAAAATGTGAATCCGTTCCAAGCGCAACACCGCCAATTTATCTGCAGTTATCTAAGACAATAGGGATTATGGGGCCGATCACACTGCTTTTGGCCTGAGATTGAGCCAGTCTGTTCACAACCTCGCTGCCATATTTGATCCTGAGGTAACATTCCCTTCTCATATTCGTGCCATTTTGAAGGCTGCCTTTTAGCACATCCCAGCTTCGGCCCTTCCACATTTGATCTGCTGCTGTCCAACTCATTCATAACTGTGATACATCTAACCTGGATAATTCCAACGCACTTCTGGCTGCTGTCGCACTGTAAACATCAGGTGAACCAGAACCCGGCTGCCCCTGTTTACACTCACAGCAAGTCCCATTTCCCTATCACTCCTGTGTTCATTGGCTAACACCGACTCACAATCATGCAAAATATTCATTTTCAAATTCCTATCATTTATTTGTTCAAATCTCAACATAGCCTCACCCCTCCCTGGCACTGTCATCGACTCAAGCCCCCAACTGTCTGCTGTATCTGCACTCCTTCAATTCCGCACTCTTCATTATGCCGATATTCATCGCTCCATCATTGCTAAGCGAGCCTCAGGTTACCTCGGCCCTCAGCTTTGGAATTCCCTCCTTACACCTCACTGTCTCTCTAATAGAAGGAGCAAATGCTCGGAAAATATCAGCATGTCTGGCAGCACTCCTCCATTTCTGCAATCTTCAGCATCCCGATATTAATCGCTCCATCATTGCTTGGCATGCATCAAGTTACCTAGGCGCTCAGCTTTGGAATTCCCTCCCTACACCTCATTGTCTCTCTAATAGAAAGAGCAGATGCTGGAAGGAAAATCAGCAGGTCTGGCAGCATTCACGGAGAGAGAAAAAGATTGAACATTTTGACTCCAATGTCACACTTCATCAGATAAAGCTTCATGTTGGACTCGAAATGTCAACTCTCTCTCTCTCTCTCTCTCCCTTCACAGATGCTGCCAGACCTGCTGAGGGTTTCCAGCATTTTCAGTTCTTATTTCAGTTTTCCAGTATCTGCTGTTTGTTGCTTTGATTTGTCCCTGTCTTTCCATCTCACGTTCCTCCGTTAAGACACTCCTTAAACCCTACCCCTTTGACGAAGTTTTTGGTCACTTGATCTAACATCTTCGACGTGGTTCAGTGTCATGCTTTATTTTCTAATGCTCCTCTGAGGCCTATTGCGGTGGTTATTTCATTAAAGGCGCTATAAGGATATCAGTTGTTGTTTGTGTGGCAGTTCTTTTCTTGGTCTCTATTTTAAACCCGGATAAGCTATGTGTTCTTTCAACGTGATTATCAAGTTACAATACCACCTTAATGATTTTGGCGTCTGAAAGCCAAGGTCACTCCTCAATAAATAAATTTAAAAAATGCTGGAACAATTCATGAGGTCTGGCAGCATCTGTGGAGAGAGAAACAGAGTTAACATTTCGAGTCCATGTGACTCTTCTTCAGAGTTTGTTTAGTTGAAACCGGCGCAATGTGTGTACATGATCTGTCTGTCTGCAAAGAACAGGGCCCCGTGTATTAATATATGTAACTTCCAGGACATGCAAATGTTCCACACTGCTAACCCGACTGACAATCTTAAATTGTTTGCCAGCATAACTTATCATAATGAGGATTATTCAGCAAATGTTGTCCAATTGCAGAATCACATCTAATGTTGGAGATTTTTTTTTTGAGTTTTGCCAGCACGGGCTGGTTGGGTACAGTCTATCTGCCCGTTGTGAACAGTGGCTCGGACATGCTGTTTGATACGATCCGCCAGTTTAGGATGTCCGGCCTACATACCTAGCATCACACAGGCACTGAAATTCATATACCACATTACTCATTTGTGTGATAGGCGGAATGTCTTTTTGGTTGATGCAGCATGCTGTTAGTGGCGAAGACCTCTTGTGTTCCTATTGTATCGTAGCAGTGTGAAAAATCTAGCTTCACCTGTTCCACATAGTTTTAAGATATCTTGCCCCTCCAGGGTATTCTGAGGCAGATTGGGCACTCTTCAGGGCTGAAAGTGACAGCCATAGACCCGTTCATGCATTTGCCCGATATATAGCGCGAAAGTATCTGATCAGCGGAACCATCGTCCTGGAGGATGTCTTTGTTGCGTCCCATTTCAGCATTAAACTTGCATAGTGAGCACGTGGCTCAGGCCCTATTTACAAGGTTGCCGATAAGACAAACCTGATCACATGTGGAACTATAACAATCCCCACGCCTATAGTGACCAGCGAAATTCGGCTTGTGGTTGACCAAGGTAGGGAATCCCCTGACAGATTTCTCAATGAGTGCATCATGGAAGTGGAGTTCATTTGACTGCTACATTTCAAAGGTGAATTTGAGTGCAGGATGGAACCCATTAAGACGTGTAAGGAAATTATAACATCCAGCTTTGGGTTTAAATATAAGAAACGTATCATCCACATATTGGATCCACATATCTTGTGAAGTATCCTGATAAGTGAAAGACGAGAAGCTTCGACAAGTCTGTTCTCAGCAACACTCAATGAGGTCATGGCTGGACAGTATCCTACCATGTACCCATCTTGGTTCCCTGACCCTGGGTGCCATTGTTCTACAAAAATCTATCAATTTCAGTTTTCACTTTTGAATTCATATCTTCTCATGCGAGAAAGTTCCTGACTTACACTGCCCCTTGTTCGAAGACGTAGTTTCCAACATTACGACTGCAGGGCTTAGCTCTCATCTTAATTTTACACCCTGCACAATATCTAAGCAAATAAAGATCACGGGGCCTATCACATTACTTTTGGCCTGAGATTAAGTCAGTCTTTTTGCAAACTTGGTATCATATTTCACCCTGAGAAAACCTAGCCTTCTCATATTCATAAACTCAGCGTTCGCCATACCTTGCACATGGCCTGCAGCGGTTCAAGGGGGCAGGTCACCACGACCTTGGGGAATAAGGGATGGGCAATTAATACTGCATTCGCCAACAGAGGCTACATCCAATGAATTATTTTTTAAAAATAAATTTCTGGGCTCTTCCACCTAGTGCATTAATTTCTCTCTCTCATCTATCCAATCATTTTAGCACCACAATTCAATCATCCATTTACCCTCCAATAAAAGGTATTACACAACTATTCGGTCCTTATAATTTAATAATTTTAGCCCCAATATATTCGAACTGCCTTGCTAAAATCCATATACACAACCTTCATTAACCATTCTTGTTACTTACTCAAAAAATTCAATCAAATTTGTGAAGCAAGACCTTCCTTTAACAAACCCATGCTGACCATCCCTGACTAGTCCATGCCTTTCCACATGACAGTTAATCCTATCTCTCAGGACAGATTCTACTAATTTGCTCCTCACCGTTGTAAGACTAACTGGTCAATAATTGTTGCCATTTCCTTTGATCCCTTTTTTATCAATGGAACTACGTTTGCATTTCTCCATTCCTCCAGTAACACCCTGTTTCTAGTGAAGATTGGAAAATCACCCTCAGCATCTGAAATCTCCTCCTTGACTTCCTTCAGCATCCTCGGAAACAATCCATCTGGCCCTAGTGACTTATCTAGTTTCAAGGATTTCAACGGTTCAAGTACTTCTTCTCTCTTCATGACTATCCCGTCCCAGATCTCGCAGCTTTCCTCCTAGACTACTGTACCTACATCCTCCCTTTACTTTGTAAACACAGAGACAAAATATTCATTCACAACCCTTCCTACAGCCATTGGATCTACACCCAAGTTTCCAACTTTATCTCTGAATGGTCCCATCTTTTCCTTAGCTAACCTTTTCGCATTATTTTATCGGTAAAACATCTTTCGGTTATCTTTAACTTTACTTGATAATCTTTTTTCAGGCCCTCTCTTTGATTTCCTTATTTCCTTTTTTATTTCTTCCCTGTACATCCTATGTTCATCTAGGCAATATGCATTGCTTAGTACTTTGTACCTATTGTACCTTTCATTTTCTATTTTACCTTCCCCTGTATTCCTCTAGACAACCGGGGTGGGGGTGGGGGGTGGGGGGAGCGGAGGGGTCTATATTTGACAGTACCACTCTTATTTTTGTTGGGGACATGTCTGCTTTGTACAATTAGGATCTCGCTTTTTAGTGCTTCCCAATGTATTTCCACGGTTTTATCATCCAACAGTGCTGTCCAGTCCACCTCAGCCGAGTCCCTTATCATTTCTGCAAATATTGCCTTCCCCCAGTTCAAAACTTTTAATCCTGCCTTATCTCTGTCCTTTTCCATGATAATGCTAAATCTAACTGAATTGTGATCACTGTCCACTGTCCCCGATATGGTCACCAACTGTCACTTCACCCAATTGCCTTTCTTTGTTCCCCAAGTCTAGGTCTAGAATTCCATCTCCTCTCATTGGGTTTGTCACTAATTGGTTGAAGAAATTTTCCTGGACACACTGCATAAATTTTTCTCCCTCGGTGTCCATCATATTGTTTGAATCCCAGCTGATGTTAGGATAGTTGAAGGCTTCTACTGTTATTACCCTCTTGTTCTTACAAGCAGACATTTGTCTACATATTTGTTCTTCTATATCCCTTTCACTATTTGGGGGTCAGTAGTATATTCCGAGTAGTGTGACTGCCCCATTTCTTTTTCTAAGCTCAAGCCTTAAAGCCTAATTTGTTCACCCATTTAGTATATCATCCCTTCTCACAACTGGAATTCATTCTTTAACCATTAATGCTACCCCAGACCCCTCCCTGTTTATCTCCTACTCTTCCGTGTCTGAAGACTCAATCGCCAGGGTTATTACACTGCCAGTGTTGTCCCTCCTTAAGACAGGTATCCCTTTTAGCAATGACACCCTGCTGCCATGTGTCTACCTGTGCCCTTAGCTCATCTACCTTGTTTGTAATACACCTTGCATTGAAGTATAAACAGTTTTACCACGTCAATTCCCTTGCTGGACAGTTTTAAAACTTTGCTTCTCCTGTAACTCTATGTCTATCACAACGTCCCTAGCTAATGTTCTACCTCAATTTTTCTGATCTGAATCTGACCTATCTGATCCTACTCCTGGGATCATATTCCCCTCCACACTAGTTTAAATACTCCCGAACAGAACTAACAAAATCTGCCACAAAGGCACTGGTCCCAACTCTCCCTGGGTGCAGCTCATCCGGTTTGTACAGGTCCCAACTTCCACAGAATCAGTCCCAGTGTCTCAAGAATCTGAACCCTTTCGGCTACACCATCTCTCCAGCCACGTGCTCAATTGGTCTCTCCTCTTATTCCTGCTCCGTGGAACTGGGAGAAATCTTGAGATTACTACATTTGAGTTCCTGAATTATAATTAATGTCCTAACTTCCTCTACTGAGCTTACAGGTTCTCATCCCTTATTTTACCTATGTCGTTGGTACCAATGTGTACCATGACTACTGGCTGTTTACCTTCCACCCCAGACCTTCCTATCCACGACTTGCTCAGCATCACTGATGCTCAACAATGAGTCCACCCGCAGCTCCAGCTCCAAATTCCGGTTCAGCTAGAAGCTGCATTTGGACACACCTTCCACGCACATGGTCACCAGGGACGCTGAAAGCATCCTTCATTTGTCACATCCTGCAGAAGGAGCATATCACTGGTCTGAGTTCTCCTGCCACGACGTCCCTCTCGATTAAGCTTGTTACTCACTTAAAAAAATATGCTAGCTCAAGACCTTCTTTATGTTAGCTAAGAACATCATTTCTTGACTAATTACACCTGTACAGTGCTACTCTCTACGTTGTTTTTTTTTTAGCTTCTACCTCAGTATTAAGCAATGAACTGTTTTAAAATCCACTTTCAGAAGAGTGTCCCTCGTGGGACTTGGGCGCTCCTGAAGGTACTGCCTCTCCCTCTCTTTTTTACTAGTTTCAGGAGGAGGGAAGCAATCTAATGTTTGGGGCCATTCCGTTCTTTGACAGTGGGTCCTCCTTGATCCCCTTCTCAGTTGTGGTGACTGTGCTGACGACTCCCAGAATGCTTTTTTTTTGCAAAAATATACTTTATTCATAAATCTTCAAAAACATTTCGAACCATTTCAAAATCACCATTACAAAGATACAATCAGGTTCAACTTTTACAACATGAATCACAAGGTGTATCAGTACAAACAATGAATATTACAATCATTGGCAGACATTCATTTTAAGCTGTACCGCCTGAGGGACTCTAAACAGTTCCCAGTCCCTCAGTGCACAGTGGCAGAAAGGTCTTTGGCAGCTACCCTTCCCCATTGCGCCTTTGTGGCGGCTGCCCCAAGCTTAACTGTGTCCCTCAGCACGTAGTCCTGGACCTTGGAATGTGTCAATCTGCAACACTCGGTCGGGGACAACTCTTTGCGCTGGAAGACCAACAAGTTTCAGGCAGACCAAAGAGCGTATTTCACCGAGTTGATGATCCTCCAGCTGCAGTTGATGTTTGTCTCGGCGTGTGTCCCTGGGAACAGTCTGTAGAGCACAGAGTCCTCTGTCACAGAACTGCTCGGGATGAACCTCGACAGAAACCGCTGCATCTCTCTTCAGACCTTCTTCGCAAAGACACAATCTACAAGGGGGTGAACAATGGTCTCTTCCCCACCACAGCCACCTCGAGGGCAAGGTGCAGAGGGGGTGAGACTCCTGAAGACTCCCAGAATGCTTCTCAGTCACTTTCCACAATCTGTTGGATGCTCTTCCTCCTGTTGCGGGCAGTGCTCCTTCTCCTCGATCCCCTTCTGAGTTGCGATGACTGTGCTGACTTCTCCCAGAATGCTTCTCAGTCACTTCCCACTTCCGCCCTCTGTTGGATCTGATGGGGGTATTTCTGTACATAGACCCTAAATCTACCTGCCTATCCTCAGTTGTCAGCTCCCCATCATTTAGAAAATACATTGACCTACATTTGTAATGTCCAAATTGATGAGCTCACTGTTTTGCTCTATGCGCCACAGTTCTGCCCATTCATTTACTCTATCATTGCCCATTTCCCTTTTTCAACATTAACCTGTACTCTTTACTCTGCCACCTAGCTTAGTTTCTTCAGCATTCTTATATAAACAGCTCTCAATTGCTTCATTCAATTTACCTGTAACTTGTGGCCGTACCAAACGTCCACAACTAGTCATGAACTGCCAATGTCGTGATGCTCTTTTCATTTTTCGATTACTATCTCCTCCTCTGCAGATTATTCAGTACCTGGACAGCCGATTAGAGTTTAACCCTGTCGCTAGCAGTGTTTTGTGCTATCTGAAACTTTACAATGCATCACAATTGTTCCTTTTTCAGATGAAAGCACAGTGGGTGAAAGTTCCTACTGGTGCTTGAGAGAGCGCAAATTCCTGCTTTCCTTCTGAGTGAAATTATCAGATAGACAACGAGAAGACTTCCTGTCGTTCCCAAGAACGAAGTTGCCAGGTACAAACTGGAAATCTTCCTTGTTAGTCTCTATGTCTGCAGACTCTGTGACTCAGTGGTAAGATTCCTCTTGTCTTGGCGCATGACGATGCTATTCAGAGAGGCAAAGGATTGTGGCAGCACAGATAGAGGTCTTTCAGTTCGTCATGTTAGCACCGATTTTCCAAATGGGCAATGCACATAGTGCCCCTCTCCCATCTTCCCCCTGTAACCCTGCACATTCTTCCTTTTCAGATACTAACCCAATCCCCCCACCCCACCCCCACCCCCACCACACAGAATGCCTCGTTTGAGCCTGCCTCCACCACATTCACAGGCAGCACACTCCAGATCCTAAACACACGCTGGGTGATCAAGTTGTCCTCATGTCTCCATTGGTTCTTTAGCCAATTACCTTCTATCTGTGCTCTCTTGTTCTCGACTCTTCCACCAGTGGGAACAGTTTCTCCCTATCTGCTCTGTCCAGACTCCTCATGATTTTGTATACACATCTGTAAAAATCTCTTCTCAACCTTTTCTTCTCAAAGAAGATACATCCCAACATCTCCAACAAATCTACGTAAATTAAGTTCCTGATCATTGGAACCACTCTTCGGAACCTTTACTGCACTCCCTCTAATGCCTTCCCACCTTTCTTTCAATGTGGCACCCAGAACTGGACGCAATGCCCCAGTTGAGGCCGAACCAGTACTTTATACAAGTTTAACATAAACTGCTTGTTCTTACATTCTATGCCCCCATTAGAGGCATTTTGGATATTGTTCTCTCCAACTGTCCTGCTGCCTTCAATGACATGTGCACATATACAGCCAGGTCCCTCCGCTTCTGCAGACACTTTAGACTGGTTCTCTTTATTTTATATGTTCTCTCTATGTTCTTCCTAGCAAAATGAACCACTTCACACTCCTCTTTGTTGAATTTCAGCTGCCATTTGCCAACCCATTCCATCAAACTGTTTTGTTATTCTGAAACTTTACACCATCATCTTCACAGATCACAATGCTCCCAAGTTTCGTATCAACACTAATTTTGAACTTGTGTCCTATATATCAATGTGTATGTCATTAATATTTATCAGGAAAAGCATGAGCCCAAACACCCACCCCTGAGGAACCCCACTACAAGCCTCACGCCAGTCCAAGGAACATCCATTAACAAGTCCACACTACTTCCTGACTTTAGCCTATGTCTAACCCATATTCCTAATGACATTTTTATTCCATGAGCTGTATGTTTTCTCACAAGTCTGTTGCGCAGCATGTTATTGAATGTTTTGTTGCAGTGCACGTAAGCAACATCAAGACCATCACCCTCATAACCCTCTGTCTTACTTTTTTCAAAGAACTCCAGCAAGTTAGTTAAACACAATTTGCCCTTGAAAAATTAATGCTCGCTTTCTTTAATGAATCTGATTACCCATTTAACTATTAGTTTTGCCCAAATTACTGTTTCTGGAAGCTTCCCCACTGCCGAAGTTAAACTGACTGCCTCGTAGTTGTTGGGCTTATCTTTAACTTGCTTTTTGAACAAGGGTGTAGCAATTGCAATTCTCCAAACCTGAGTCTAGGTAAGACTGGGAAATTATGGTCAGTGCCAAATGCACAGATCAAAGTGCGCTTTTTGTGCACAATGAACTCGCACAAACAGTAAACAGTGAAAATGGAATTCTAACTTTTATATCCACAACTTGTATTTATGTGTTTCTTTTAAAATAACAAACACCCCGAAGCCCTTCAGAGGTGTGCCATCAAATAAAATGTGTCACACAGCCACATAAGTGGATGTTGGGACAGTTATCCAAACTCTAGATCAAAGACGTAATGGTCAGGAAGATATGGTAATGTTATTGGAATTTATTGTAAAACAGACGTATAAGGTCTGTATATCTGTGTGTCAGATGTAATTGGATTAATGGTAACTGGTTTGAAGGCTTTGGTGTAAACATGGGAAACATGGTGCAAGTTTAGAATGAAGGCTTTAAAATGTCATTTCATTTTCAAAAAAGAAAAAGATTAGATTGTTGACAAAAGAGGGAGAAAAACATTACACCTAGCCGGGTGAAGTTAAGAAACAGTGTGTTTATTTTTCCCAAAGATTACTGGTAAAATTAGTATTAGGATAATTTGTTTAAGATCAGGGTGGTAAAGTTCAAAGACATAGTGAAGCAATGGCTATTTGCATTCAAAGGGGAAAATACATGTAAGTATAAAGGAGCAAGAGTAAGGGCCTTGTAAGGGCATTTTTATGATCTAACTAGAATGAAGAGCCTCAAGATGCTGTTTTCAAAGAGCTGAAGTTAAGAAACTCACTTTGAATTCGCATGATTCAGGGTATTGTGTCTCAATTTGCCTGGGTCTTTTAAAATCTATGAGTCTTACTGTTGCCTTAACAAAAGCGTAACTGGGAGTTAGATTGATTCGGGGATTTAGAGGTTATCATGCCACTAATTTGTTGATCTATATATGGTCTTAAAAGCATTTCTCTTATTAATAAATATTTAATCGAGTTTTGTAAAACCTTATAAGACTTGGTGGTCTTAATACTATGGAATTCAAGGCTTGCATCCATACAACTGCAAAACAAGTTGTGGCAGGTGCTTCAAGTTTCCCTTTGGAATTTGAACAACTCAACATTGACCATCGACTGTGCCATAACAGTAGGTTTAAGTGAGTGTCTTAAAGGAGGAAAGAATGGAAGATAGGCACAGAGATTTAGGATTTGGCAACTGAAGGCATGGTCGCCAACCATGCAGCTGTGAAATATGGGAATGTAGAAGAGCCTAAAATTAGAGGAGGAGAGGTATCTTGGAAGCTTGGATTGTGGCAGAAGAGTTAAAGCTAGGGATAGGTGAGAGAAAGATAGGAGTTGAAAATAGCAAAGGGGATTTTATTTTTTTCAAAATAAGTGCTGGCTCACCAGGAGAAAATATTGTCTCCAGTGTTGGGGAAATGGAAATTGGTGGGAGTTAGGGCATGAGCAGCAAGGTTACAGAGGGTTGAATGTGAAAAAACATTCAAAGAGCCATTTGAACAATCATGTATAGAATTACCAAGGCATGGATGAGGCTTTCAGCAACAGGCAAGCTGAGGCAGAGGTGGAGTCAGGGATATTACAGCGGTGGATATAAGTGATCATAGTAATATTACAGGTATCTCATTGCAAGTCCATCACAGTGTGAAACAGAACACCAAGTTCATAAACCATCTGGCTTAAATTCAGGCATTTGCCAAGAAGAGGGATGTCCTAGGTGGCTATGTTTCGTTGGATGTTGTTTCAAGGATAGATATTGCTGAAGAACCCCCCTGCCATAATCGCCACAACCCCCAGGCTATCAAAGCATATTCGGCACATCGACATTTTCCAAATCGTTGGAATTGTTGCCACTTCCAAAATCCATGCTCATCTTCCCTGCAGTTTCACGTTTGAATCCCTCCAATCAGATTCCACCTCCTGGCACAACACTGCAATGTCTCATTTCCAAGGCACAAGTCTTATTTGTTTTTGGATATGACATTGGTAAGCAGCTCCTCTTCATCATTCCTGACCTGCAAGCAATCTCTGACATAGCGAAACACACACACCTTCTCCATTGGTCAGCTGTATTGGGAGGACCTCATCTCGTTCCTTTCCTACCTATCCACCTTAGTTGTAGGATCACTTGCAGTGGATTCTCTTTTCATTCCTACACTATTGAGTCCCCCATGGATCTATACTTTTCCAGCTTTTTGTTCCAAAATTCTCCTCAGTGACGTTAATGGAAGAAGTAACTTCTAATTCCCAAAAGTCTGCCGATAACAACAAACCTCTGCTTTACCACCCCCTCTCTAATCACCTGTATTGTTTTTCTTTATCACACTTCAGTCCAATATTGGATCAGCTGATATTTTACTCTGCTGAATACTAGGACAATGAACGCCAATTACTTTCTCTGTCCACAGCATCTGTCACTCTCCGTGTTTTCTGACTGAGGTTAAATCAAATCAAATGTAAATGTGTTTTTTGTTAGTCTGAACTCCTCTTCCAAAACCATATCCATTCAACTCCCAGGCGGCCTTATTCTACTTAGTTTCATAGAATGGTTAAAACACAGAAGTGGCTATTTGGCCCATTGTGCCTATGCAAACTCTTTTCAAGAGCTACTCAGATAGTTCCTTTGCCCCGTGCTTTCCTATCTTTCTGCAATGTAACTTTCTTGCGAGGCTTATCCAACACACTCTTGAAGACCTCAACAATATCGACCTGTGCCAGTCTCTCAGGTAGTGCACTCCAGAACCTAACCATTCCGTTCATTAAAACGTTTCTACTCAAGTCACATCAGCTTGATATCCCCCATTAGGCTCATAAAAATAACTCATTCAAGATTGTGAAACACGATTAATCTGTAATAATACCCTGGACTTTTTCCCCAATCAAACTAGGCTTGTTTAAATGATTGTTAATTTGAACATGATTTATCAACTCTGAAAGTTGTTGGTCCATTGAAGTTAAACTGACTCTCCTGTAGTTGCCACATTCATTCTTACACTCTTCTGTCAATAATTCTGTAGCATTTAGAATTCCACAGTCCTCTGGCACCAATCCCCGTACCTATGGAGAATTGGGAGATTATGGCCCATGCGTCCGTAATTCCCACTCTTTCATCCTTCAGCATCTTTGAATGCATCTGACACAGCCTGGTGGCTTATTAATTTTAAATATAACCAGCCTTCCATTACTCCTTCAGGTAAATGTTTAGCCCATTCCAATTTATTACTTTTAGTTTAGATTGCTACTTGTTCTTTTCCACATGAACGAAAGCTAATGATACTTTGATCTCTATTTCCTCAAAGCTGACTGACATTTGATCGATTTGCTCAATGGATTCCTCCAGCACCAAATGCAATGATGCATTTTCCGGATGATGATTCGGAAACGTATACACCTCTCTACCGTTTTGCAGTATTATCCAAAAATAATGTTTGAGGGTAACTGAGATTCTCTTTTTTCATTTCTCTAACAGCTGCACCACATTGTAACTCCACTGCAGATATTTTCCTCTAATTACTCTACTTGGTGGCCTATGGAATACACCAAAACATGTGATGATACCTTTATTTTCTCTTCAATTAACCAAAAATGTATGTCCTTGAACCTTCTAGATCATCGTCTCCCTCTCAAACACTCCAGTGGACACAGAATCATGTGTCCGTTCCAGTAAGTATTGAACACCCTTCCCTTGCCACTTTTTGAATCTTTCTCCTACCCATGCATATCCATTACTCATCTGTGCCGTGCAACTGAACCAGCCACAGTGCCCTGGATTTGGCACTGACTGTTTTCCCCACATCAACCATTACTCTCACCAGTGCTTTTAACTGCCATTCTATATTATCTTTAAACTAAGCACATTCAATGTGAAGCGCTCCCCAGAATATCAAAGGGAAATAGAGAGGAAAACTGGCAGTTTATAGCAATTGCAATTCCACGTAGTTGGGGAGACACCACTTTGCTCCTGCCGAACATTACTCTCCACTGATTTTAACAGAAAGTAAAAAAGGGACCGGTGTGTATAGAGCCTTGCATATAATCCCATCAGGTTGCCGTTGGAAGAGGGCAATAGCTGACCACCAGGTGTCCCATGATTACCAGTCAGGTGGTGCAAGAATTTTATAACGCAAATCGCTCTCCAGGCAGTGTTCAGATCTGAATATTCTTCCCAACAAAATGCACTAACTCATCAGATCATCAGGGTCATCAGATTCCTGATGGATGGATCACGATAAAGTTGCCCGCCACATGTTATCGTTCTATTATTATTAGATACCGACCAACTACAGGAAGACCTTAATACGCTTGCAAAATGATTGACAAATGAAGCTGAGCACAGGAAACTTGCAATTCGCACATTTGGAGAAAGAATAAGGAGGTCAGTTGTTAACTGGTGCTAGTCTATAGGGACAATGCCGTATCGGAGTACAATTGCACCAATCGCGTCATGTAGTGCGACGGGATAGCAAGGCCATGAGCAAAACCATTAGGCTTTATTTCTAAAGGGGCTGAATTGAAAAGATGGGATGTCATGTTAAACGTGTATGGAACCATGCTGCAAGTACTGCATGAGATTCCAATCACCACAGGTTGCATTTTAGGGGAAGCGAGGCAAGCATATAAGGGAGGAGGAAATGGATGTTTGCAATGCAATATTTAGATGGGGAAAGATGGGATGAGGCTTGAGTGGAGCGATGTACGTGCGGCTTGTGTGATTCTGGTCCAAGGCACATAAAAGTTACTGTTTCTGTCATCCACAATATTATATAAGTTCTGGACACAGCAAAGAGTAAGGCAATGGATTTTTGCCGATTCTCCATCTCACTATCGCTCTGGTTCTGCCCACTGCCCAGTCCTTTCAGGGTCTTGCGGACCCTACTGGCCACTAAGATGTGCCTGACCGTAAGACCATTGAGCAGCAGGATGAGGAAGAATGGGAGCAGTGAAAGAGGGATACTGCAAATCCAGGAGAAAATCACACATCCTGCGAAATAAAAAAGATTGCTTTAATGCAACAGCCCCAATGAACATTTTCGATATTAAAGCTGGGCTCATACATGAAGTGGAAGACGATGCATTTTAAACAGCTCAACACACACATGGACAGAAGAACCACAGGAGCAGTTTTCCCCTTGCAAAACCTGAGTCTCAATTTCTGACAGTAGGCATGAATGAATTGCTAAAAGGTGAATATCACCAGACTGAGTAACCCAGAGTAACGATTCTCAAGTAGGCATATGAAGGGCAGATTGCAGTTTGGGACAGGAACGAACAGGGGAAATGGTAACTAACGATTTGGTTCAGCAGCACGTGAAGGATCAGGACAAATATGTCTGACAATGCCATCGCCACCATATAATGAACGATTCCCCTGGAGAGGCTGCAATTTCCCTGGGACGGGATCACAGCCGTCATCAGATTTGCTGACAAACAACAGGAAATTTCGCTATTAAATAGAGCCAACAGAGAGAGTTTCGGGGGCAAATCACTGAAGTAAATGAAAAGAATCCGGTAAACTGATAAACCATGTAATAAGAGTCACCTGCAATTCGTTAACAATTATATTAAATGTATCAGCAAAGCCACACTGACAGCCACTGTGCATTGAAAGGTAGAATCGTGTCACTAAAGTCATGAAAATGAGTTGAAAGGTAGAAAAAGACAAAAGAAGGGAAGACTGAAAAAGGTGGAAATACAAAGGATAATAACTTCCATTTACATGAAGTTAGGATGGCCCATAATGACTGTGAGGTAGTTTATTTAAAGCAGTTGCTGTTTGAATATACAAACAAATTGGACAAACTGTGCAAGGCAAATACACATAATGACCAAAAATATGTTGACCAAATAATAACAACAGCTCATATTGATTTAGTAAAAACAGAATATGCTGAAAACACTCAGCAGGTCAGGTAGCATCTGTATAAAAACAGCAGCACCATTTCAGGTGGCATAGTGGTCTTGTTTCTGAGTTTAGTGCTCTTGAAACTCTGCGGGAACCTAGTTTCAAATCTCACCATAGCAAAGAGTGAAATTTATTATAAATTAATAAAGACCATAAAGTGCCTTTATTTGTTAGGTAAACCCTGCCTTTTTCAATAATTAACGTTTGGGGAAGATATTTGCCTTCCTTGCCTGCTTGTGACTCCACAGCTACAGTCCCCTCTCAAATGGCTTAGCTAACCATTCAGTTCTCAAGCACAATTAGTAAGGAGCTATTAATGCTGGTCCAGCCAGTGAAGCCCACATCCCATGAATGAATGAAAATAAGGTTGATGGCTTTTCATCAGAAACACCTGTTCTGATGAAGTTGGTGGTTATTAGGTTGGTTGAGGGCCATGTGGCTTAATTCATCTATCATTGAATGAATTGTGTTATGGAAACTTTTTCATCCTGTCTTGATGGTAGACAGGAACTTGGATTATCATTTCATGCTGACAATGCAGCACTCCTTCTCCACTTCATTGAAGAGTCAGCCTAGGTTTTATCTCAAAGTAAGGAAGATTCAGCATGAGTAACATCTCAAAGTATTGAAGAGTCAGTCTGGTTTGTATATCAAAGAGTTGAAGAATCAGCCTTGCTTTTATCTCCAAGTATTCAAGAGTCAGCCTAGGTTATGTCTCAAAGAATTGAAGAGGCATCCTGGGTTACATGCTCCATGTCTCCTGGCAGAAACCTAAACCTACAAACTTCTGAGTTAATGAGGGGTTTATCACTAACCCAAGGCTTTTAGAGTCACTTCTCAATGACCACTACAGGATGTACATTACTGATAAGATCCGGGAGATGTTCATCTTCAGAATACCTTTGAGATGGGTTAAAACCAATACTACAGAGCTACACATACTCTTCACACGTTGGGTAACGGGTGCCAGGTTGGCGGGATGGGCGGTGGGGAGAGGGTGAGAAACCCATGACCATCCGTGTAAAGTACACCAGCTGGATTCAGATCCCTTCCTGTGGTCACCACTTGCTATGCAGTCTGGAGCGAGACTCCAAGTGGATCTTTCTTTCTCAGTACACTGTATCCAGACACGAGACTCTGCCTGGTTGCCAATGCAGCAATTGTAGATTATATTCTAGTCTCCATTTGCCTGGGCAGAGTGAGACTCTGACTATTCACCTTCTGCTTTGCAGGTGGATGTGTTCCTGCTTAAAGGAAGGCTTGCTCCTCAATAGAGGTGGGAGAACACAAAATGAAGCATTGATTATAGAATATAGTGCAATACAACTGGCACAGATCTCGATGATGTAGTCTATGAAAGTGCTATCAGGATACATGCAGTAGGGCACCCAAGGTGTCCTGATGAATTTGTTACATTTCAGCACACTGCACGAAAACAGTAACGCAAATAATTAAAAGTAAATTACGTAGGATGCAATTAAAAGTGTGATTTACCAGGCACACTGAACATTGTCATAATCGGGTAGCCAATTTCTTTCAAATACAGAGTTGGAGCCCGTCCCATTTTCGTAGAGAGGCAATATAGGATCAGCAATCCCAGGGCTCCGGCTGGCCAACACTAATGTTAGGAGCGAGCCTTTGATCCTTATACATACCTGAGGGCAACCCTCCCAATGGTACAGCAGGAGCGACATCTCAACTGATGTTAGTTACAGACTTTTATACAAACACATTTGAACATTGTTTTCTTCACCAGCCAGCTGATCTCAGCAGTGGACTGCACTATCCTGTGGACAGGAGAATTGTCAGGTTCATTGATGTCTCCACCTTTCAATTGGTTGCCAGATTCCGGTGTCCCGGCTTCATGCAAGGCAGCACTGGCTGGATTCCATCCCGTGCCATGCCCTCGTGAGAGTCCAAATAGGAAGATGGTGCGGGGGATCAATGTGTTGCTTGAGGCATGGCGCAAGAATGGAAGGCTGCAGACTCTCGGGACACTGGGCCCAGTTCTGCAGCAGGAGGCATCTGTTCAACAGAGAAGGATTGCATCTTATTAGGTCTGGGACTAATGTCCTCGTATGGAGGTTAGCTCCTGTGGCTTTGGAGGGTTTGCATTAAATTGCTAGCGGGACAGGAACGAACATCCGGGTTGACGAGTGGAATAGGGTAGACAAAGGGAGTTTATGATGGTATTGGGGATTGAAGTGCTGCCAGGTTAGATAGTGGCAGACTAAGAAGGTCCACGAGGAATACAAAGGCAGATTTACAATACATGTATATTCATACACCAAGTGCACTGAATAAGGTTTGTGAACTACCAGCAAAAATATCGGCGGTGAATATGACATAGTGAGATTAACTAAAATGTTGTTTTCAAAATGGGGTGATAAAGAGATAAGGAAGCAGCACTGCTTATGGGGGACATCATCGTGTCAGAAAGGAAGAATGCCCTGGAGGAGAAAAGACAGAACTTATTTAGTTACAGCTGACAAGCTAAAATTGAATGATTACACTACTAGAGGTGTTCTGTAGCCCTCCAAATGGTATGTAAGACAGAGAGGGAGAGAAGAAGATGGGTTGGTTGGCTGGTGGTAGTGGTGGAGGTGTGGAGCATATCTGACAGAGGTCACTCAAATGCACGAGAACTATCAAGTAGTGATATTGAGGGAATTTACTGACCCAAATTGCAATTGGGATAGTGTTACACTAAAGGTAAAGATGATGAGGAATTTCCAAAATATGTTCAAAAGACATGTATGTTCTTGGTCTTGCTCAGAAGAAGGCATTTCTGAAAGTTGTGCTGGGAACGAGGTGGCCCAAGTGGACTAAGTGTCTTTGGCGAACACTTCAGTAAGAGTGATAATTCGAGCACAAGTTTAAAGCAGAAAAGGAGAAGGTCAAGAAACAATCTGGAATAGAACTTTAAAATTGGAAGATGGCTAACTTCAAGGAGATAAGAGTGGACCTGATCAGGGTAAAATGAAACCAAATATTGACTGTGAAAATGGTGATGGAAAAACAGATGATTTTAAAGGAAGCAATGGTTCAGGTACAGGCTCGGTATATTTCAACAAGGGCTAAAGGTGCGGGAACCAGAGCCAGGTCTTCTTAGGTGACAAGGGGGATAGGAGAATATGTGCAACAAGACACAAAATCTGAGAGTGTATGATGCTTGTCAGGTGAATTGTTCAATCGAGGAGCAGGTACAATACAATAACTTGAGAGATGAACTGGTGAGGAAACAACAAACTGACAAACAGAGAATATGAAAACAAAATGGCAACTAAAACAAAAGGGAATCCGAGATCTTCCACCAGAAGGAAAATAGTAAGCACCTATTAGGTGGCAGTGTGGGGTCTATCCGGGGCAAAGTGGGTCATATGTGTTCAGAGGCAGAGGACACGGCTGGAAAACTTAATAAGTACTTTCTAATGGTATTTCCTGGTATTTTGGAAGAGGCTGCTGATGGGTTATGAGCATCGCTGCCTATCCCATGTTTCCCTTGAGAAGGTGGCAGTGAACTGCCTTCTTGAACCACTGCAGTCTTGGACTGAGGGCGAAAGGTGGATTTGCTGAGAGTGGTGATCGTGATAACAGAGGATGGGAACAATAACAAATGAGAGGGAACCATTAACATGAACAGTTAACTCGAGGGGCAGGAAGGGGATTTAGACAGCAGTTTGGAAGGAATGACTTCGAGGGAGAATCGGTACCACTGGCAAGGTGAACTCACAGAAGGTACTAGACAAGACATGAGAGAACCTCAAGAAAGATACGGTTCAGAGTTAGGGGAGGAATGATCTTGGAAGATGCTTGGCGGGACGAGGGAATGGAGGGAAGTGGCAGAGGGAAGATGATTGGATAATTCCAATCAAAGAATGCCTTGAGCTTCATTGTATTTGTTGTTGAAGGTGGAAGTGCAGGGAGCGGCAGATGGGCATTTAAGTAGACAGCTTGCAATCGAGTAAGGAAGCTGGGGGTTATTTTTGCATTCCAAGATGATCTTGGAATGGTGAGCACTTTTGGCAAAGGAGAGCAGAACCTCTTGTGCCTAACTGAGATATACCATTTGTCGTGTTATGACAAAGCAGTTGGACAAGGCTGAGTTGATTAAATCCCGGAGAGAAACCTGAACACTGTTGTAACTTATATTTTGAACAGCTATGTTTGAGATGCAGCTCTGAACTCAGGAATAAGCCCACTGAGACTCTAAATGTCATTTAATGTAAAACAAAATTGAACATTTATTAATTTAATGACAAATTAAATACATACACATGTCAACAAATTACCACCATAATAACTTTTAAACAAATTCCCAAATTAATCAATTCCAGGTAAACCTTCACCAATGCAACAGTAACCCATAGATTTTAAATAGGAACCAGGCAAAGTACATTTGACCATGCGAATTCAAAATGAGGTTCCTTGCAATTTGGTTCCTTTGCAGACTCAGTTGTAGGCTTACAAGCTGGTTATATCTTAAATGCCTCTGGCTTACACAAACAAACTTCTTTCTGTTTATACCGAGCTTTTCCTTTGAATTACTAGGTATTTTAATTTTACTGCTCCTAACAATAACCCTTTCATTCCACGAATTTAGTTAGTAATATAAGCACATTGCTTGGCATCTCCAATTAGGTGCAAGATTTTACTCATTGTTTTGAATGGTTTATTCAACAAATGCAAATTCAGACTTTAGGTTCTCTTCCATATGTTTATCTAATTAAAATCTCGAAACTACTATTCATCAAAGCACCCAGACTAGCTGGCTTTAATCCAATTAAGACACACAAAGAAACACACATAGACACACACATAGACACTGGCAAAATGATGTTTCACCTGTAACAATTACTGAACCTATGGTTCCTGTTGAAGTTGCTCAACCATGGATAGGCATGTCTGATGTCTCTGTCCGAGTGGGCAATACTGAACTGCCTGTGCCTAATGAGGTTCCCGTCAGAGAATGATAGTTTGTGGAAGTATGATGTTCCTCAAGGAGCAGGAAAACACCTGAAAAACTGAATTTGTAATTTCATGACCAGTGTACATTTTGTAATGTCATGAGATAAATATCCTTGTAAATACATAATGTACGGAAAAGATAAAGGTGGGGGGGAGTAATAATTATAGTTTTGATAATCGTAGGAATATAGCTTTAAGAATAATGCTGTGCTGTAAGATGACATGATCTGTGTACACCAATGAGTTAGCAGCATAAGGGATCTCGGGGAGAGAGTTATTCTTTCATTAAAGAGTTAGATGAGCACAGGTAGTGTTTGCAGCTGTCTTGTAAATAAAGTCCAATTTTCCAGCAAGAAGGGACTTTAAAAATTCAAAGTAATGGATGTTGAAACAATGGCAGCCACAGGCAGGCACACCCAAAACCTATTTGAAATAGTGATTAACATTGAATGAAGTATTTCAAGGTAAGGTTATCTAGCCACTAGAGGGAGATTGCAAGTGGCACAGGCGGTGGCAAGAAAGTCATCAGCAGTGAAAACAAGCTGAAGTCTGATCTCTCCCTATTTCTCTTTTGGAATGTGTGACACCCAGTTCGAAAAGTCGACATAACCAGAAACTTCCCAGTGAAACAAGATACACTAATAATTGCAATATCCTCTACATCTGACAACATCCAAGAAAGCAGCTAACCCAGATCACCACCGTGCCTAAAGCTACACACATATGGACATGCTAATATCTCAACATACGAATGAAGAGCAGGAGTGGGCCATTTGACCCTTTGAGGCTGCTCCACCATTGCTAAGATCATGGCTCACCTAGCTGTAACCTCAACTCAACATTCATGTCTACCTCTGATAACCTTTCACCCCCTTGCTTATCAAGAATCTGTCTACAACTGCCTGAAAATTATTCAAAGACTTTCCTTGCACTGCCTTTTGAGGAAGAGCTCCAAAGACTCACAAACCTCTAAGAGGATTTTTTTCCATATCTCTGTATTAAATGGGCGACGCCTTATTTTTCAAAAATGGTTCCTAGATCTAGACTCTCCCACCAGACAAAACATCCTCTCCACATCGACCTTGTATGAGTTAACAAAATTCAAAGGACAGGTCACCGTATTTTTTATACCTGTTTTCGCTGGACTCTATCTCCCCTTATTTCTGATACGTGTGTGTGTGTGTGTTTGTTTGTGCCTGAATCATTGCATGATGGCCAAATGCTTGACATCAGCTTTTATTATTTTTCCCAAGTTCAATGGTTGCAAATGTGCTCTTTATTTCGATCAAAAAAACTTCTTTTGTTTGGCTCCTTATTTGCTCACAGCTTAAATCGTTAAATATTTCCTGACCTGGAAAGGGCAGATCCTCGTGAAGAATAAATTTCAACCTTTGTAGTGACCAGTGAGGAGGGTGTCTGGAGAGCAGACAGTTCACCGCTTCACACCTGTTTGTAACAGTCACAATGGTGAAGCCTGACAATCCATTCCAGTACTGAAGGAGAGGCGCACTGTTAAGGGTGCCGTCTGTCAAATGAAATATTAGACTGGAGTCCTGTCTGTCCTTTCAGGTGGCTGCAAATAATCCATTGGTACTATTTCAATATTTCAAAGTATAGGACAGGTGTTATCCCTGATTTCTCGGCCAATAGATATCCCACAATCAGTATCATAAAATCAGACAGCATGGATGATCACATTGCTCTATAAGGGAGCTTGCTCTGCACAATTTGGCCTCTGCCTTTCCATTACAACAGCTGGTAGTCTTCAAACGTACTTTATTGCCTGTAAAGCGCTTTTGAACGTTGTGTGTTCATGAAAGGCACCACTTAAGTACAAGTCTATTTTGTCAGCTTGTTATTGAAGCACCTTCACTCCATCAGAACTTTGCCAGCTTACATGACAGATGAGTAACTGCAGTTCCATCATTTGGTTGTAGGTGGCGATCAGAATGCGAAATTCTCGTCCTCATAAGACCCAAAGCCACAGCAGTCAATATCGATGGCTCTTAGGTCCCATTCAGTAATAATTTTCCAGCCCATTCTTCTTAAAGACAAATATGCCTCAGATAATGTTGAAGTGGTAAAGACTTCTAATAAACCTGCAGGTAGAGTCAAAGAATTGTGTGGTGAATCACGGCAAGATGCCACCATTGTTCTTTTGCTACATGCAGGAAGGAGCTAAACCCATCCAGAGTAGGGGTTGAAACCTACATTCATCTGGTCCATGTGCTGGCCACCTAACCACTTGAGCTGACCGCTGCAACGCACCCCCATCTTAGCTTTATCTGAAGCATATAGACAGCAAATAGCTTAAAGTGAAATTTTCATTTATCTTCACACTTCAATCATGTTTCTTAATGTTTCACTGGATGTGAGCATCGCTGTCTGGGCTGGCATTTATTGCCCATCGCTAACTGCCCTTCTGAAGGTGCTGGTGAGCTGCTTTCTTAAACTGTGGTGGAGTTACACCTCAATAGCGGTTAGGGAGGTAGCACGGGGAGTTTGATCCAGTGACAGTGAAGGAACTGCGATATCTTTCCTAGTCAGGATGGTTTGTGACTTGGAAGGGAACTTGCAGATGGTGGTATTCCCGTCTATCTGCTGCCCTTGTCTTTCCAGATGGTAGAGGTTGCAGATTTGGAATTTGCTGTCGAAGGAGCCTTGGTGAATTGCTGCACTGCATCTTGTAGATGGTACACACTGCTACTATTGTGCATCAGTGGTGGAGCGAGTGAATGTTTGTGGATGGGGTGCCAATCAAGAGGGCTACTTTGCCCTGGATGGTGTCAGCTTTTTGCGTGCTGATGGAGCTGAACTCAGTCAGGCAAATGGCGAGTATTACATCATTATTGGCTTTAAATTGAGCATTTCAATTAATGCCTGATGGCAGAATCAAGTGAAAATTGGCTGAATATGTTACAGTTCAGCGACCTCCATATACCCAATTGTATGACCACAATCGATGTTAATTGCTGTGCAAGCGAATTTTAAATACTGGTTAGGCAATTAACCGCATCAGCCTCATGAAATTTCACTGTTCTTTCGATCTGCACCTCATCTGCTAATTATTTCAACTGAGTTTTAGTTAGAGGTTTCAGATACTCCACCAAAACTTTTCCAATCCCAGAAAACCCGTAGCAATTGCCAAAGCCATGTAGCAATCCAACCACTTTTAAATTCCTCAACACAAAACTTCAGAGTCCAGCAATCTTCTGATAATCGTATTCACAAACTCCTACCCAATCAAGGAATTTTAATAATCCACCAAAGAGCCCCCAAATTTGTTATGACCACAGCCGGTGTGAATTGCTGTGCAAACCAAATCCCAGGGGGAAAGTTGTTTTAAGGGCCATAACCTTTCTGGTTCATAATCCGAAAGCAAGAAAAAGGCATAACACTCTGAGCAGTAAGATGTCCAGTAACATCTTGGAAATTTTAAAAATTAAAGTATAAGTTTTATTAACAGGATCTGCGGAGGTAGTGGCATTCTCATTGGACTGTTATTCCAGAGACCAGGCGCCATTTTCTGGGGACCTGGGTTCGAATCCCAATAGGCAGTTGGTGGAGCCATCGCCCTGTTCTACTCTGCATTGGACTCCACTTCAGAATAAAACGCTTGCTGCAGCACAAAACTGGCTTGACTGGATGGTGATTCAAACTACATCCTCTCCCAGCCCAACATTTCAAAAAGCTCCAGTCATCTCTTGATATCCAGCAATCTATAATAACTCTAATATACCAGTTTTCCACTTTCATCTCTGCTCCATTATCCTCACACCTCACTGAACCTCAGTCCCTTCCAAATATAACATCTTTCATGTTTGCATCTTGCCTTTGCTTTTGGGCCAGTAAAATATCGTATTCTCACCACCGTTTACATATGGAACTCCTGAAAATGTAAACATGTTTCTTGTAACATCTGATACCCTTTTGATATTCAAACAATCTCTCAACTTATCAAAAATGCGAATGTTAGATCAAATCGAATTAATTGTACCCCAAACCTAATATCTCTTTCCTTTCTCATGCTTCAAATACCCCAGGCAATTTGACTCCTATCAAATTCGGCCCAGCTTAATTAAATTACACACACACACACACAAAGACACCCAGCTTTCTTTACAGAATAACACAATATTCCCCAAAATATTTTAAAACATAACATCCATCCTCACGCCACCTTGCCTATATTCCTTGGTACGCTTGGCTCACACAAGTCAGTCAATCGTTGTTCCAAAATTAAACATTTGACCTTTGCTTTAAAAATGTAGCCCAATAACACTCTATTTGCTCGATATTTTTTTAGACATTCCCCTTTCCTCCCAGTCCCCTCAATAAGAGCAAACCGTTTCTCCGAATCTACCCTATCGGTAGCCATTCATATGCTGTAAATTTCACACAACGGCCCCCACACTTAGCAATATATTTTCTAGGTCATATAACGCTACAGTGTAAAATCAATCCTTTTTCTTTCTTTATTTCTTTTTCTCTTTCATCCACCTCCTTTTTCCTTTTCCTCTCTGTTAACCTGTGTCCGAGAATGGGAAAGTATCCTGATCGAATGGGATTCAAATTTTGAGTACACACGGTTGCATCCAACAACACAATTTTCAAAGCCCTCTGGCTCAATAACTTTGACATATATGATAAAGGCGGTGTTAAGGAAGCTTTCCTCTGTGTGGACACTGTGGCACAGTTGTGCAGATTTTGTCGTCAAAAAATGTGTTCGTTACGCAAGTAAGCATTAAACAATTAGTAACAGTCGTGACCTGTTGGCCTCATTATTCCTTTACATCAGGGTTTATTCTGCTCAAATATTACTGAGTAACGGTTCAATTTCAGCACAATCAGTTCGTTCTGTATTTAAGGAATACAACCTGGTTAGCAATGAAGAAAGAGGCATTGAAATGACGGTCACGTTATTTTCCGGTCTGGGATCTAGGCAGTTGTAACTTCAACTTAATTAATTTACTAAATGGAGTTAACGAATATTTAACTACTTTTTTCACCTCCTCTCTGAATTTTCTCTGCGTCATTCCATAAACACAAGTGTTTACAGAGGTAGCTATGTGCATGAGGAACATTCCAACCTCATTGGCGATGTATGAAGGATTTGAGTAGCTTTGGACAAAACCATTGGCAGCAATTCGAGTACTCAGAAAAGTCACTGATATTGTCATCCAGAATAGTATATAACTGCCAGACACAGCGAAGAGTAAGATGATGGATTTTTGCCGATTGTCTATCTCATCATCACTCTGGTTCTGGCCACTGCCCAGTCCTTTCAAGGCTCGGCGGACCCGGCTGGTCACAAGGATGTGCCTGGCGGTAAGCCCATTGAGCAGCAAGATGAGGAAGAAAGGGAGCAGTGCAATAGAGAGACTGATAACCCAAGAGAAAGCCATCCATCCCACAGAAGTAAAATAGGCCGACTTGGCCTTGCAACCCCACCATGTATTGTCAATCATAAACCTGGGCTCATACATGAAGTGGCAGGGGATGAACTTTATAATGCTGAGCACACAAATGGACACAATTACAACAACTGCATTTCTCTCGGTGCAATATCTGTGTCTCAACTTCTGACAGCATATGCTGATGAAACGGTCAAAGGTGAACGATATTGTTAACCAGACAGAGTAATCCATAGTAACCATTTTCAGGTAGGCATGTGAAGGGCAGATTGAAGATTGGGTTACGAATGAATAGGGAAAATAATAAGCAAGGATTTCTTGTACCACCACATGGAAGATTATTACCAGCAGGTTTGAAATTGCCATCGCCACCATGTAACGAGTGATTCCTTTGGAGAGACCGCACTTTCCCTGGGACAGGATCACAGCTGTCATCAGGGTCGCTGTAGGACATTAGAACCAAGAAAATAATTAATTAAATGGAGAAAACATGAGAAAATAGGGACATGTTTAGGCCATTTAGCCCCTCCAGGCTTTTCCACCATTCAATTAGATCTGGGATAATTTGCAGCTAAATCCATTTTCTGCCTTTCAACATACCCTTTAGTACCTTTGGTAAGACAAATCAATTTCAGTTTTAAAATTATCCATTATGGAAGAAAGGCCCAAATCTCTACCACCTTTTGCGTGAAGACATTTTTCCCAATGACAATCCTGAGAGGACTGCCTCAGCTTTTTAGATCATGCTCCCTCATCCTAAACTCCTCAATTAGGGGAAGTAGTTTCTCCTAATATACCCTAGCTATCCCATGAAGATGCAGGTTTGAGGGAGGCATCCAACATGATGAGGAATCTGGAGATTGTAGATAGAGAGAAACCATTCACTTCGCTGGAAGGATCCAGGACAGAGATGTGGAGAACTTTGGAAAAGTAATTGGAAAAGAAGACATGAGGAAAATGGTTTTTACACAGCGAGTGGTTAGGAGCCAGGATGCACTACCTGAAAATGTGGTACACACAGGCTGAATTGAGGCAGTCGATAGGGAATTGAGTTATTATCTGAAAGGTAATAAGGTGAAGGGCAACAGGAAGAACGTGGTGAAATAAACTTTAGGAATTGCCCCTTTGGGGAGAGACCATAGACATGTGAGGCTGAATGGCCTCCAGCTCTGCTGTAAGCATTTGGTGATTCTATTATTCTACAAACGTCAATGAAATCATCCCTTAGCCTTATGGATTCCAGGGAGTACACCCATTGTTTGTGTTATCCCCACTCTTCAAAGGAAGATAGAATTAAATAATGGCTGAATCACGGAAGGGAGGCATTCAGCCCATTGTGTCTTTGCTAGTTTTATTCCAGCGCTAGCCCCTCTCTCTCTGCTCTTTTCCATAATCCTGAATTCTCTTCCCGAAACAGAGCAGAGGCTGCATAATTTAATTTATTCAAGGTTGATTTAGAAAGATTTTTCATTGACAAGGGAGTCCAGGGTAATGGGGCTCCAAGGCGAAAGTGGAGCTGAGACTACAATCAGATCAGTCATGATCTTACTGAATGGCAGAGATGGCTTGAAGGACCCAATGGCATACTCCTGCTCCTAAGTCTGATATCCCTAGTTCTTTGCAAAGCAAGCCGCTCTCTCAACTCTTTCTCATAATCCTGCGAAGTATTTCTCCTCAGGTGTTCATCCAATCCCCCTTTAAAAGCCATGATTGAATCTGTCTTCATCACACCGTCAGGGAGCATGCTGTAGATTCTAACCACTTGTTGCATAACCGAAGTTTTCCTTAAGTCCTCTTCGGTTCTTTTCAATTCATCTTAATTAAACCTCCCTTTTAAGATGAAGGTATTGAGCTTATTTTTCTTACAGAAGGCCTCCAGTCAATGGAATTCTCTTCCCCAGAGACCACTGGAGAATGGATCATTGAATATATACAAGGCTGAGTTAGATTTTGCATTGTTAAGGGAGCCAAGGTTCATGGAGTCGTGGGGTTTAGATAGGAAAATAGACTTGAGACCACTAACAGGTTAGCCATGATCTTATGGAAAGGCAGGGCAGGATCGTAGGGTCGAAGTGCTTTCTCCTGTTTCAAAGTCCTATGTCCCTAGGTCCTCTGGCGTACAACCTTTCCACAAAGGTGAATAGTCTATCTATTCTGTACAGCCCCTCATGAATTTGAACATTTCTGTCAAATCTCCTTTCAACCATCCGATCTCTAAGGCAACCAGACCCAGCTTCTCCAATCTCTCATTATAATTGTAAACCCTCATCCGTGGATCCATTCTCATGCTTTCTACAATGTGGTGCCCAGAACTGAAACTTGTACTGCAGTTGAGGCCGAATTAATGCTTTTAGAAAAAATCACAATAACCTCTCCAATAAAAGTAAAATAGTGCGGATGATTGAAAAATTCAGCAGGCCTGGCAGTTTCTGTGGAGAGAGAAACAGGGTTAGCATTTCGAGTCCGTATGACACTTCAGACCTGGTTCATTATAGAAGAACTGCAATGGGGATAGGTGCGTTGTATCCGGTTTAAATATCAACCAAAGGAAGATTTGTTTCGCATTTTTTTTCAAAAACTCTTTCCTGTTGTAAGCTATGCCTCAATTTATAAATCAGCGGAGCCTGAAAACCATATTAACCGCTTCCTCATCCTATCCTCGTCAGCTCCATGATTTGTGCGCATATGTTCCCAGTTCCCTCTGATACCGCACCACTTTAAGAAAAAGGTGCTTTACTTTGTATATTATCTTTTCCTCTCTCCCTCCCAAAATGCATCACTCCACACTTCCCTGCATTATGTTTCGCCTGCATACGTTCGTCCATCTCACCAGCTTATTGAGTGTCCCTGAACTGTCCTCCTCACACTTCATAAGACTTCGAAGCCAACTGCAATTTTTTATATTGCGGCCTGCACACCCGGATCAAAGTTACGAATTATGGATGAAGAAAATCAGGCCCATAAACCAGCCCCCTGGGGAAATCTCACTCTACATTGTCCTCCAGCCTGAAAAGCAACCATTCAAATGACAGTATGTCTAAAGTCACCGGAATACTTCGTATTCATGCAGCCAATGTCCCTTTCATTGGCCCAGCTTTCACCTTCCTGGCACAATAGGTACAAATTGTGAGTGGACTCGGCCGCACGGATCCAGGTGACTCACACCCACCAGCATTCAAACCCAGTAATCTGACCGCCTCTTAGAACCAGCGATCTGGCGTTCAACCCACATCCGAACACTGACTTAAAAGGTGCATGTACTCATAGTTCATCAGGCCACGGTTCATTCCGCTGGATACCAATGTTAAAACAGAGGCCACCATTTAGTCACGACTTGCCTGGATAGCTAGAGTGCGAAAGTAACCCATTTACTTACTGGCTCAAATTTGCGCTTAAACGAAGGCACGCCCCTTACTAGAACGTCAACACAAATGTCACAGAGACAGAGGAAAGCAGGACATGAAAGTCATATCAGAATGCGGGCAACTCGACAGCAAAGGCCGGCAGATGAAAGGAGCTTCTTTTCCAATACTTTGCGCCTGAGCTACAATGCACAACATCAAGGCTTACCGGGAATACCGAACACTGCCACAATCGGGTAGCCGATTTCCTTCAAGTACAGGATTGGAGCCCGTCCCATTCTCACAGAGAAGAGATGCTCAAAGGAGCAGCAAACTGCGGGGATCTGACTGCCAAACGCTGAGGCTATCGGCGGCAATCAGACCCCTATTAATACCTGCGGAAATCCCCCTGTGGGACAGCGGAGTTACATTACAACTGATATTCGTTACAGGCTTTTGAACAAACATATTACTTTCTGCATGAATGACCTGACCGATCCCCGCCCTGCAATGCACTGTGCAGCTTAGGGGGGACATTTCAGCTTCCTCCATTTCACAATCCGTTCCGAGGTCTCAGTTTCCTGACTACACACAAAATTATGATGAGCTTTTCTTCTGAAATGAGCTTTTTCAATTGCCCGGCTAAGAGACGTGGAATAAAAATGAAAAAAACATCAAAGCTGGAGTAAAATGTGAATGCGTTCCGAAAACAACACAACCAATTTATCTGTAGTTATCTAAGGCAAAATAAATTATGGGGCCTATCACAGGGCTTTTGGACTGAGATTGAGCGAGTCTGTTAACAATCTTGCTGCCTTGTTTGATCCTGAGGTAATCTTCGCTTCCCATGTTCGTGCCATGTCGAAGACTGCCTTTTAACACATCCAGCTTCGGCCCTCCTCCATTTCATCTCCTGCTCTATACCTCATTCATACTTTTGTTGCATCTAGCCAGGATAATTCCAACGCACTCCTGGCTAGCGTCCAACATTCTACCCTCTGTAACCATAAGGTCATGCACAACTCGGCTGCCCCTGTTTTCACTCACAGCAAGTCCCATTTACCTCTCACTTTGCTCATTGGCTTACATCGATTCACAATCCAGCAACGTGCTCATTTTCGAGCTCCCATCATTTTTTAAAATTCTCAACATATCCTCCCCCTCTCCCTTGTTCTGTCACATCCCCCAACTGTCTGCAGTATCTGCACCCCTCCAATTTTGGATTCTTCAGCATCCCGGCATTTATTGATCCATCATTGCTTGGCGTGCCTTAAATTTCCTCGCCCCTAAACGTTGGAATTCCCTTCACACACCCCACTGTCTCGCTAATAGAAGGAGAAAATGTTAGACAAACTCTCAGCAGGTCTGGCAGCATCTGTAAAAAGAGAAAAAGATTGAACATTTTGGCTCCAATGTCACACTTCTTCAGACAAAGAATCATGTTGGACTCGAAATGTTAACTCTGTCTCTCCCTTCACAGATGCTGCCAGACCTGCTGAGGGTTTCCAGCATTTTCCATTTTTATTTCAGATTTCCACCATCTACAGTTTGTTGCTTTTATTTATCCCGGCCTTTCCACCTCATGTTCTTCCTTTGAGACACCCCTTAAAACCTACCTCTTTGGCCAAGTTTTTGGTCATTTGGCCTAATATCCTCGATGTGGCTCAGTGTCATGCTTTATTTGTTAATGCTCCTCTGAAGCTCATTCAGGTGTTTTTTTTTTAAATATTAAAGGCGCTATAAGAATATAAGTTGTTGTTGCTTACTTAGCTGTTATTTTCTAGGTCTCTATTTTAAACCCAGATAAGCTATATGCTCTGTCAACGTTATTATCATGTTACAATGCCACATTAATGCTTTTTTTCATCTGAAAGCCAAGATCTCTCCTCATTTAATAAATAAAGAAACCGCTGGAAAAATTCACGAGGTCTGCCTTTATCTGTGGGGAGAGAAACAGAGTTAACATTTCGATTCTGTATGACTCTTTTCCAGAGCTTGTTTAGTTGAAACTGGCGCAACGTGGGTACATGATCTTCCTGTCTGCAAAGGACAGGGCCCCGTGTATTAATATATGTAGCTTCCATAACATGTAAATGCTCCACACCATGAGTGCGACCGACAATTGTAAATTGTTTGCCAGTGTAATTCTTAGCACAATGAGGAGTATTTAGCAAATGTTGTCCAATTGCAGAATCACATCTAATGTTCGAGATTGTGTTTTAAGTTTTGCAAGCACGGGCTGGTTGGGTAGAGTCTGTGCTTGCCCATTGTGAACAGTGGCTCGGACATGCTGTTTGATATGATCTGCCAGTTTGGGATGTCCAGACTTCATACTTGGCATCACACTGGCACTAAAATTCATATACCACATTACTCATTTGTGTGATAGGCAGAATACCTTTTTGGCACGACAGCAGCATCCTGTTACTGTCGAATACCACTTGTGTTGCTACTGTATAGTCGCAGCGTGAAACATCTAGCTTCACCTGTTGCACATATTTATGAGATACTTTGCCCTTCCAGCGTAATCTAAGGTAGATTGGGCACTTTCAGGGAAGAAAGTGATGGCCTTAGACCCGTTCATGAGTTTGCCTGATATACAGAGCAAAATGATCTGACCAGCGGAACCATTGTCCTGCAGGATGTCTTTGATGTGACCCCTTTTCAGCTTCAAGCTTGCATAGTAAGCACGTGGCTCAGGCCCTTTTTACAAGGTTGCGGATAAGACCAACATTATAGCGTGTGGAACATTAACAATCCTCATGCCTATAGTGACCAGCGAAGGTCGGCTTGTGGTAGACCGAGATAGGGAATCTCCTGACAGATTTCTCAATGAGTGCATCAAGGAATTGGAGTTTATTTGACTGCTACATTTCAAAGGAGAATTTGAGTGCAGGATGGAGCCTTTTAAGACATATCAGGAAATTACTATGTGCAGCTACGGGTTTCAAAGTAACAAAAGCATCATCCGCATATTGGATCCACATATCAAGACGAGAAGCTTCGACAAATCTCTTTTTTCAGCAATACTAAATTAGATCATCTACAATCTACCCATCTTTGTACCCTTACCCTTGATACCATTGTTCAACGAAAATCTACCAATCTCAATTTCCAGTTTTGAATTAATATATTTTCGTGCGGAAGAGTTCCAGGCTTACACGAGCCTTGTTTGAAAATTTGGTTTTCAACATTACCACTGCAGGATTTAGCTCTAATCTTAATTTTGCACCTTACGTAATATCTAAGGCAATAAAGGTCATGGGGCCTATCACATTACTTTTAGTCTGAGATTAAGTCAGTCTTTTCGCAACCGTGGTGTCACATTTGATCCTGAGATAATCTAGCCTTCTCATGTTCTCGTAATCGTAGCCCTACTCTGCACATGCCCTGCAGCGGTTGAAGGAGGAGCTCACCACCACCTCGGGCAACAAGGAATGGGCAACAAATGCTGGATTAACCAGAGATGTCAACATCCCATAAATGATTTTTTAAAAATATTGTTCCGGACGCTCAATGCTGATGCGGTAGTTTCTCGCTTTCAACTCTATCCTATAACTTAAGCACCACAGTTCAATCGTTAATCAACCCTCCAGTTAAAGGTGTTGCACAATTATACTGTCCTTGCAGTTTAATGATATTAGCCCCGGCAAATTGGAACTGTCTATGTAGCATTCAACTCCCCCTTCCCGCAATACAACCTTCCAAATATGTGCTGACATTCCTGAATACAATTGAAATGGTGCAAGCTTTCTGTACTGATTAAACGTGACTGCCACTCCCCACACGATTTATATTACAGTCCTCTTGCGATAAAGACCAATATTGCATTCGTTTCTAAATTCGTTTTTTGTATAAGTCCACTGGCTTTACGTGGCTCCGTACGTAAATATCTCTGCCCATCCTCAGTTCACAGCTCCCCGTCATTTAGAAAATACATTGACCTACATTTGTAATTTCCAAATTGATGAGCTCACAGCATCGTTCGATGTGCCACAGTTCTGCCCACTCATTTACACTTATCTTTGCTTGTTTCCCTGATTCAGCGTTCACCTATACTCTGCCACCTGACTATGTTGCGTGAGCATTTTTATGTACACAGCCCTCCATTGCTTCATTCAATTCATTTGTAACTTGTCGCCCTAGCACACATCCACAACTAATCACGTCCTGCCTGTGTCGTTATGGTCTTTTCATTTCCCGGATTCTATCTCCTCCTCTGATGATTATTCGGTCATAGGGCAGCCGATTCAAGTTTAAAGCTGTCACTGACAGTGTCTGTTGGTAAATTAAACTTTGCAATGCTTCACAATTGTTCATTTTTCATCCAAAAAAAACAGCGGGTGACGACTCCCACAGGTGCTTGAGAAAGCCCGAATTCCTGTTTTCCCTACGAGAGAAGTTCTCAGGTACACAACGAGAAGACTTCCTTTCATTCCAAAAATGAATACTTCAGATACAAACTGGAAATGTTCCTTGTTAGCCTCTATGACTGGACCTCTATAACACAGTGGTAGGATTCCCCTTGCCTTGGCGAGTAACGAGACTACTCAGAGTCACAGGATTGTTACAGTACAGATAGAGGCCTTTCGGTTCCACATGTCGGCACCGGTTTCCGAATGAGCAATGCACCTAGTGCCTTTCTCCCACCTTCTCCCCTAACCCTGCACATTCTTCCTTGACAGATACCAATCCAAATCCGCCTTGAATGCCTCCTTTGATCTTGCCTCCACCACGCTTACAGGCAGCGCACTCTATACCCTAACAACTCGCTGGGTGAAAGAAGTTTCTCCAAATGTCTCCATTGCTTCTTTAGCCAATGATCTTCATTCTGTGCCCTCTGGTTTTCGATTCTTCCCCGATGGGAACAATTTCACCATATCTACTCTGCCGAGAATTTTCATGATTTTGGATATCTCTATCACATCTCCTCTCAACCTTATATTCCTCCAAGAAAAACCATCCCAACGTCTCCAATTAACCTACGAAACTGAAGTTCCTGATCGTTGGAACCATTCTCGGGAACCTTTAATGCCCTCCCTCTAATGCCTTCCCATCTTTCCTAAAAGGTGGCACCCAGAACTGGACGCAATGGTCTACTTGAGGCCGAACCAGCATTTCATACACGTTTAACATGACCTACTTGCCCTTCCACTCTATACCACCATTCCACGCATCTAGTATACTGCATTCTTTAATGACTACTCTCTCAACCTGTCCTGATACCTCCAATGACATGTGCACATAAGCAGCCAGGTCCCTCTGCTCCTGCAGACATCTTTTATTTTATATTGTCTCTCCATGTTCTTACTACTAAAACAAATCACTTCTCATTTTCTGCGTTGAATTTCATCTGCCATTTCTCCGCCCATTCCACGAGCTCACTTCCGTCCTTCTGTAGGTCTACACTTCCCTCCTCACAGTTCACAATTCTCCCAAGTTTCACATCATCGCAAATGTTGAACTTGTGAACTGTACATCAAAGTACATGCCATTAATATATGTCAGGAAGAGCTTGATTCCCAGCACACATCCCTGGGGAAATCTACCAAAAAAACCTTATCCCAGTCCAAAGAACTTCCATTAACCATTAATATCTATTTCCTGTCATTCAGCCTATTTCGTACCCATGTTACTAACGTCCTTTTAATTCCATGAGGTGTATGTTTTCCAGCAATCTGTTGTTCGGCTCTGTATCAAATGCTTTCTTCAAATACATGTAAGCAACTGCAAGAGCATTACCCTCATTGCCCTTTATTTTACTCCTTCAATGAAGTCCAGCAGGTTAGTTAAACACAATTTTCCATTAACAAGTTCATGCCGGCTTTAGGAGGAGTTAGATGTAACTCTTGGGGCGAAAAGGATCAGAGGATATAGGGGGAAAGCGGGAGCGGACTATTGTGTTTGATGATCAGCCATGACCATAATGAATGGCGGATCAGGGTCGAAGGGCCGAATGGCCTACTCCTGTTCCTATTTTCTATGTTTCTATGTTTCTTTAATGAACATGTGATTACCCATGTAACTAATCCTTTTGTCCCAAATCAGTGCTTCCAGAAGCTTCACCGCTGCTGAAGTTAAACTAACTCATGTGCTATTGCTGGGCTTATAGTTATCCCTGCTTTTCTCACAAGTGTGTAACAATTGCAACTGTATAAACGTCAGTCTAAGTAAGACTGGGAACTTATGGTCAATGCTGAAGACACGGATCACAGTGCCCTATTTGTGCACAATGAACTCCCACAAAGTATAAATGGTGATAATGGAATAATAACTTTTACAAGCACAAATTGTATTTATGTGGTTATTTTCAGGGAGTGCAACATTCACAGGCACTTCAGAGGGTCGCCATCAAATCAAATTTGTCACACAGCCACATCAGTGGATGTTGGGGATTATCCAAACTCTAGTTCAAAGAAAGTGTCAACAAACATATAATGTTATTGGAAATTATTGCCAAATACTCGTATCGTTGTCCATATATGAATGTGCGTATGTGTGTATGTATGTGTTTGTTTGTGTATGTGTGTGTGTGTGTGTGTGTATGAGTGTGTGTGTGTGTGTGTGTATGACTTAATTGGATTAAAGGCAGCTGGTCTGAAGGCTTTGTTTTAAACATGCTAAACAAGGGGGACGTTAAGAATGTAAAGACTAAAAGCGCTTTTGCGTTTTTTAATAAACCAGACTAGATTGTTGTCAAAAGAGGCAGTGAATTATTACACCTGGCCGGGTGAAGTGAAGAAACAGTGCGTTTATGTTTCCCAAATATTACTGGTAAAATTAGTACTATGTTAATTCCTTATATTCAGGTAGGTAAATTTCAAAGGATTAGCGAATCAATGGGTATTGCATTCAAAATACTTGTAAAGTAGTGAAGGTTCTGTGTAAGCGGGGGAGCGGCATTTTTAAGATCTAACAAGTGTGAAGAGCCTTCAGGATCAATGCCTCAGGCTGCTGTTTTCAAAGAGCTGAATTTAAGGAACCCATTTTGAATTGGCATGATTCAAGGTATTGTGTCTCACTGCCTGGGTCTCTTAAAATCTATGTACCATTACCTTAACGAAAGCATAACTGGGAGTTAGATGGACTCGGGACATAGAAGTTATCATTCAAATAACTTATACATCTATATATGTTCATAAACTCATTTCTCTCATTAACAAATGTTTAATCTAGTTTTGCAAAAAGCTACAAGGCTTGATGGTTTTATTACTACTGAATTCAAGACACGCATCTCGAAATTTATGCAAATTGCAAAACAAGTTGTGGCAGGTGTTTCAAGTTTAATTTGGTGGTTTGAACAACTCAGCATTTACAATCAGTTGTGCCGTCAGAGTAGGTTTTAGGAGGTGTCTTAAAGGAAGACCACAAGGAAGAGAGGCACAGAGATTTAGGATTTGGCAACTGAAGCCATGACCACCAATAGTCCAGCCATTACAATTGAGAATGTAGAAGAGGCTAGAATTAGAGGAGCACAGGTGCCTTGGAGGTTGGATTGTGGCAGGAGAGTTAAAAGATAGGGATGGGCGAGAGCATAGTAGGATTTCAAAATAGCAAAGGGAATTTGAAAAAAAAATAAAATAAGTGCTGCCTCAACAGGAAAAAATATAGGATCGCAAGCACGAGAGTGTTGGGTAAATGTGACTTGCTGGGATTTAGGACATGAACAACAGGTTTACAGAGGGAAAATGTGACAGACCAGCCAGGAGGTCATTGGATCAATCAAGTATAGAAGTACCATGGCATGGAAAAGACTTTCAGCAGCTGGCAAGCTGAGGCAGAAGTGGAGTCAGGGATATCACAGCTGTGGAAATAAGTGGTCTTAGTGTATATTATAGACATCTGATCGGAAGTCCATCACAGAGTGAAAAACTGAACCAAGTTCACAAACAATCTGGCTCAATTTCAGGCATTTGCCAAGAAGAGGGAGGCAGACTGTTGCTATGTTTTGTTGGATGTTGTTTGAAGGGTAAATATAGCTGAAGAACTCCCCAGTCATTATGGATACATCCTCAAAAGGCTGTTGAGCATTCTACTCTACAGATTGCCAAAACATCTCCAGCGTCCCATTATTTTCCAAAATTCTTGCAAGTGTTGCCACATCCAAAATCGGTTCTCAACACCCTGCAATTTCATATTTGACTCCCTGCAATTAAATTTCCCGTTCTGGCTCAATTCTGCAACGTCCCATTTCAAAGACCCAAATATCATTTTGTGTGAATATGACTATGGTAAATGGTTCTTTTTCATCATTTGTGACCTGTTACCAATCTCTGACATAGTTTCGCCATCGCTCAGCTGCATCGGGATGATCTCACCTTGTTCCATCACTATCTATCCAGCCATAGGTGGAGGCTCAGTTGCAAGGGTTTCCCTTTTCATTCCTACATTTGTGAGCCCCCCAAGGTTCTGTACATTCTCTCCTCTTCTTCCTAAACTCTCCTCGGTGACATAATCTGATAAAGTAACTTCTAGTTCCAAATATATGCTGATGGCAACAAACCTCTGACTCACCATCCCATCTCTAAACCCTTCTAGTACATTTGCTTTACACACTGCTTGTTCAACATTGGATCAGTTGATATTTGGCTCATTAAAAAATTGGTAGATGAACGCCATTGTCTCTGGTTAACACACCAATTACTTTACCTCGCTACTTCCTCCGTCATTCTCCTCCTTCACCCTCTGAGGCTAAAACAAACAAGTTCTAAACTTGCTTTTAGTTAGCCTGAACTGTGTTTCCAAAACTACATCCATTCCACCTCCAAGACCAAATTATCTGCTGAGAGTCATAAAATGGTTAAAACACAGAAGAGGCTATTTGGCCCATTCTGCCTGTGCCAGCTCTCTTCTAGAGCTACCCAGCTAGTCCCATTGTCCCGCCATTTCCCTTTATCCTGCAATGCAGTTTTCGAGAGAGACATATCCAACACGCACTTGAAAACCTCAAAATTATTGACCTCATCTGTATCTCAAGTAGTGCACTCCAGAAGCTAACCATTCTGTTCATAAGAAGGTTATCCTTCAAGTCACATCAACTTGATGCCCTGTCAGAAGGCTTATCAAAATAATTTATTCAAGATAGTGAAACACAAATCACCTTAAATAAATCACTGCTTGTTTTTGCTAATTACTCTTTGCTTGTTCAAATGACTGTTAATTTGAACATGATTAATAAACACTGGAAGCTATTGTCCCACTGAGTTTAAACTGTCTATTCTGTAGTTGCCAGCTTCATCCATATACTCTTTTGTCAATAATTGTGTAGTGTTTAGTATTCCCCAGCCCACTGGCACCAACACCGTATCTGTGGAGAATTGCAAGGTTATGGCCCCTACCTCTGTAGTTCAATCTGTTACATCCCTCAGCATCCTTGAATGCATCTGATCCAATCCTTGTGACTTAGTAAACTTAAGTAGAGCCAGCCTTCCAATGCCTCCTTCAGATGAATTTTAATTCATTCAGATTTATCGCTTTTACATTACATTGCTACTTGTGCTTTACCAAATGCAATAAACTTTATGATACTATCATCACTATTTCCTCAATGCTGAGCGATATTTGATTAATTTACAAATGGATTCCCCACCAAGTGCAAGTGATGCATTTCCCTGATGGTGCTTGAGAAACATTTTCATCTCTCTACCCTTCACAGCATTATCTGAGAAAATGTATTTGGATACCTGAGGTGTACTATTATCAGTATTCTATACTTTTACACCTGATTTTAACTCCCCTGCAGATTTGTTCCTGTTGTTCCACTAGTTGGTGGCCTATGCAATACACCCAAATGTATTATGATGCCTCTTTTTTTTTCAATTTAACCAGGTAACTTATTTCCTTGACACTTCGAGGACATCATCCCCCCTCATACACACTGATATTCTCCTTAATATTCATAGATAACCGATCTCCATTCCTCCATTCCCTGTCTTGGCTTGTACCACTAATATTTAGCACGACAGTCCAACTTGCTCTTACCAAGTTCTCCATAATGCCCACAGCAGGATATTACCATGTAGTTATTTGAAAGTGCAGCTCAGCAAAATGATCTCGCACACTGTCAAATTTACACTATTGCATTGAAAATCTTGCTAATACATTATTGCAGTCGCTCTTACTCTGACTCCAGTCAATACATATTATTCTTACCAGTAGCATCTGCTTCTCCCAAACGTTTGAGGACCTTGTTTTCCATATCTAATGCTCCTGATTCCCATCCAATGCCAAGTTAATTTTTCACTTCGCCAGTAGCATCCCGAGGATATTGCTTCCAGCTCTGTTTAGGTGTAATCATGTGGCCTGCATCAGCCCCATTTACCCCAGGAAATGCCCTTGTGTCCGAGGAATTGCAATTTGAACTGAAACAGAGCAAACTGCTTAACCAATGCAAGGCCACATTCTAAGGTGAAGGTAAGAAGAAAGGAAAGCACTCTAAGAGGAGTGTGAAGAGAGAAAACATTTTCTATAATCCAACCACCTGTCAAACCTCATGACTGTCCAAGGAAGGGACTTTAAAAATTCAAAGTAATGGATGTTGAAACAATGGCTGCCACAGGCAGGCACACCCAAAACCTGTTCGAAATGGTGATTAACATTGATTGAAGTATTTCAAGGCAAGGTTATCCAGCCTCTAGAGGGAGATTGCAAGTGGCACAGGTGGTGGCAAGAAAGTCTTCAGCAGTGAAAACAAGCTGAGGTCTGATCTCTCTCTCCCATTCTCTTTTGGAATGTGTGGCGCCAGTTCAAAAAGGCAACTTAACCAGAAACTTCCCAGTGAATCAAGATACACTAATAATTGCAATATCCTCTACATCTGACCGCATCCAAGAAAGCAGCTAACCCAGATCACCACCGTGCCTAAAGCTACACACATATGGACATGCTAATATCTCAACATATGAATGAAGAGCAGGAGTGGGCCATTTGACCCTTTGAGGCTGCTCCACCATTGCTAAGATCATGGCTCACCTAGCTGTAACCTCAACTCAACATTCATGTCTACCTCTGATAACCTTTCACCCCCTTGCTTATCAAGAATCTGTCTACATCTGCCTGAAAATTATTCAAAGACTTTCCTTGCACTGCCTTTTGAGGAAGAGCTCCAAAGACTCACAAACCTCTAAGAGGATTTTTTTCCATATCTCTGTATTAAATGGGCGACGCCTTATTTTTCAAGAATGGTTCCTAGATCTAGACTCTCCCACCAGACAAAACATCCTCTCCACATCGACCTTGTATGAGTTAACAAAATTCAAAGGACAGGTCACCATATTTTTTATACCTGTTTTCGCTGGACTCTATCTCCCCTTATTTCTGATACTTGTGTGTCTGTGTGTGTGTGTGTGTTTGTGCCTGAATCATTGCATGATGGCCAAATGCTTGACATCGCCTTTTATTATTTATCTCAAGTTTGGTGGTTGACAAATGTGCTCTTTATTTTGATCAAAAAAACTTCGTTTGATTGGCTCCTTATTTGCTCACAGCTTAAATCGTTAAATACTTCCTGATCTGGAAAGGGCAGATCCTCGTGAAGAATAAATTTCAACCTTTGTAGTGACCAGTGAGGAGGGTGACTGGAGAGCAGACAGTTCACCGCTTCACACCTGTTTGTAACAGTCACAATGGTGAAGCCTGACAATCCATTCCAGTACTGAAGGAGAGGCGCACTGTTAAGGGTGCCGCCTGTCAAATGAAATATTAAACTGGAGTCCCGTCTGGCCTTTCAGGTAGACGCAAATAATCCATTGGTACTATTTAAAAGTATAGGAGGGGTGTTATCCCTGATTTCTCGGCCAATAGTTATCCCACAATCAGTATCATAAAATCAGACAGCATGGATGATCACATTGCTCTATAAGGGAGCTTGCTCTGCACAATTTGGCCTCTGCCTTTCCATTACAACAGCTGGTAGTCTTCAAACGTACTTTATTGCCTGTAAAGCGCTTTTGAACGTTGTGTGTTCATGAAAGGCACCACTTAAGTACAAGTCTATTTTGTCAGCTTGTTATTGAAGCACCTTCACTCCATCAGAACTTTGCCAGCTTATATGACAGATGAGTAACTGCAGTTCCATCATTTGGTTGTAGGTGGCGATCAGAATGCGAAATTCTCGTCCTCATAAGACCCAAAGCCACAGCAGTCAATATCCATGGCTCTTAGGTCCCATTCAGTAATAATTCTCCAGCCCATTCTTCTTAAACACAAGTATGCCTCAGATAATTTTGGAGTGATAAAGACTTCTAATAAACCTGCAGGTAGAATCAAAGAATTGTGTGGTGAATCACGGCAAAATGCCACCATTGTTCTTTTGCTACATGCAGGAAGGAGCTAAACTCATCCAGAGTAGGGGTCGAAACATATGTGCAAATGGTCCACGTGCTGGCCACCTAACCACTTGAGCTGACCGCTGCAACGCACCCCCATCTTAGCTTTATCTGAAGCAAATACAGAACAAATAGCTTAAAGTGAAGTTTTCATTTTTCTTCACACTTCAATCATGTTCCTTAATATTTCATTGGATGTGAGCATCGCTGTCTGGGCTGGCATTTATTGCCCATCCCTAACTGCCCTTCTGAAGGTGTTGGTGAGCTGCCTTCTTAAACTGTGGTGTAGTTACACCTCAATAGCGGTTAGGGAGGTAGCACGGGGAGTTTGATCCAGTGACAGTGAAGGAACAGCGATATATTTCCAAGTCAGGATGGTTTGTGACTTGGAAGGGAACTTGCAGATGGTGGTATTCCCATCTATCTACTGCCCTTGTCTTTCCAGATGGTAGAGGTTGCAGATTTGGAATTTGCTGTCGAAGGAGCCTTGGTGAATTGCTGCACTGCATCTTGTAGATGGTACACACTGCTGCTACTGTGCATCGGTGGTGGAGTGAGTGAATGTTTGTGGATGGGGTGCCAATCAAGAGGGCTGCTTTGCCCTGGATGGTGTCAGCTTTTTGCGTGCTGATGGAGCTGCACTCAGTCAGACAAATGGCGAGTATTACATCATTATTGGCTTTAAATTGAGCATTTCAATTAATGCCTGATGGCAGAATCAAGTGAAAGTTGCCTGAATATGTTACAGTTCAGCGACATCCATATACCCGATTGTATGACCACAATCGATGTTAATTGTTGTGCAAGTGAATTTTAAATACTGGGTAGGCAATTAACCGCATCAGCCTCATGAAATCTCAGTGTTCTTTCGATCTGCACCACATCTGCTAATTCTTTCAACTAAGTTTTAGTTAGAGATTTCAGATACTCCACCGAAACATCAAGTGAAAGTTGTCTGAATATGTTACAGTTCAGCGACCTGCATATACCCAATTGTATGACCACAATCGATGTTAATTGTTGTGCAAGCGAATTTTAAATAATGGGTAGGCAATTAACTGCATCAGCCTCATGAAATCTCAGTGTTCTTTCGATCTACACCTCATCTGCTAATTCTTTCAACTGAGTTTTAGTTAGAGATTTCAGATACTCCACCGAAACTCCCAGAAAACCCGTAGCAATTGCCAAAGCGATGTTGCATTCCAACCACGTTTAAATTCCTCAACACAAAACTTCAGAGTCCAGTAATCTTCTGATACTCGTATTCACAAACTCCTACCCAATCAGGGAATTTTAATAATCCACCAAAGAGCCCCCAAATTTGTTATGACAACAGCCAGTGTGAATTGCTGTTCAAAGTAAATCCCAGGGGAACGTTGGTTTAAGGGCCATAACCTTTTTGGTTTATATTCCGAAAGCGAGAAGAAGGCATAACGCTCTGAGCAGTAAGATGGCCAGTAAAATCTTGGAAATTTTAAAAATTAAAGTAAAAGTTTTATTAACAGGATGTGGGGAGGTAGTGGCATTCTCATTGGACTGTTATTCCAGACACCCAGCGCCATTTTCTGGGGACCTGGGTTCGAAGCCCAATAGGCAGTTGGTGGAGTCATCGCCCTGTTCTACTCTGCATTGGACTCCACTTCAGAATAAAACGCTTTTTGCAGCACAAAACTGGCTTGACTGGATGGTGATTCAAACTACATCCTCTCCCAGCCCAACATTTCAAAAAGCTCTAGCCATCTCTTGATATCCAGCAATCTATAATAACTCTAATATACCATTTTTCCACTTTCATCTCTGCTCCATTATCCTCACACCTCATTGAACCTCAGTCCCTTCCAAATATAACATCTTTCATGTTTGCATCTTACCATTGCTTTTGGGCCAGTAAATTATCGTATTCTCTCCACTGTTTACATATGGAACTCCTGAAAATTTAAACATGTTTCTTGTAACTTCTGATTCCCTTTTGATATTCAAACAATCTCTCAACTTATCTAAAAATGCGAATGTTAGATCAAATCGATTTAATTGCACCCCAAACCTAACATCTCTTTCCTTTCTCATGTTTCAAATCCCCCAGGCAATTTGACTCCTATCAAATTCTGCCCAGCTTAATTAAATTACACACACACACACAAAGACACCCAACTTTCTTTACAGAATAACACAATATTCCCCAAAAATAATTTAAAACAAAACATCCATCCTCACACCACCTTGCCTATATTCCTTGATACACTTGGCTCACACAAATCAGTCAATCGTTCTTCTAAAATTAAACATTTGACATTTGCATTAAAAATGCAGCCCAATAGCACTCTATTTGCTCGATTTTTTTTAGACATTCCCCTTTCCTCCCAGTCCCCTCAATAAGAGCAAACTGTTTCCCCCAATCTACCCTATCGGTAGCCATTCATATGCTGTAAATTTTACAGAACGGCCCCCACACTTAACAATATATTTTCGAGGTCATATAACGCTACAGCGTAAAATCAATCCTTTTTCTTTCTTTATTTCTTTTTCTCTTTCATCCACCTTTTTCCTTTTCCTCTCTGTTAACCTTTGTCCGAGAATGGGAACATATCCTGATCGAATGGGATTCAAATTTCCAGTACATACGGTTGCATCCAACAATTTTCAAAGCCCTCTGGCTCAATAACTTTGACATATATGATAAAGGCGGTGTTAAGGAATCTTTCCTCTGTGTGGACACTGTGGCACAGTTGTGCAGATTTTGTCGTCAGAAAATGTGTTTGTTATGCAAGTAAGCATTAAACAATTAGTAACAGCCGAGACCTGTTGGCTTCATTATTCCTTTACATCAGGGTTTATTCTGCTCAAATATTACTGAGTAATGGTTCTATTTCAGCACAATCAGTCCGGTCTATATTTAAGGAATACAATCTGGTTAGCATTGAAGAAACAGGCATTGAAGTGACGGTCCCATTATTTTCCGGTCTGGGATCTAGGCAGTTGTAACTTCAATTTAATTAATTTACTAAATGGAGTTAACAAATATTTAACTACTTTCTTCACTTCGTCTCTGAATTTTCTCTGTGTCATTCCATAAACACATGTGTTTACAGAGGTGGCTGTGTGCATGAGGAAGATTCCAACCTCATTGGCGATGTATGAGGGACTTGAGTAACTTTGGACAAAGCCATTGGCAGCGATTCGAGTACTCAGAAAAATCACTGATATTGTCATCCAGAATAGTATATTACTGCCAGACACAGCGAAGAGTAAGATGATGGATTTTTGCCGATTGTCTATCTCATCATCACTCTGGTTCTGGCCACTGCCCAGTCCTTTCAAGGCTCGGCGGGTCCGGCTGGCCACAAGGATGTGCCTGGCGGTAAGTCCGTTGAGCAGCAAGATGAGGAAGAAAGGGAGCAGTGCAATAGAGAGACTGATAACCCAGGAGAATGCCTCCCATCCCACAGAAGTAAAATAGGCCGATTTGGCCTTGCAACCCCACCACACTTTGTTAATCATAAAACTGGGCTCATACATGAAGTGGCAGGGGATGAACTTTATAATGCTTAGCACACAAATGGGCGCAATTACAACAACTGCATTTCTCTCTGTGCAATATCTGTGTCTCAACTTCTGACAGCATATGCTGATGAAACGGTCAAAGGTGAACGATATTGTTAACCAGACAGAGTAATCCATAGTAACCATTTTCAAGTAGGCATGTGAAGGGCAGATTGAAGATTTGGTTATGAATGAATAGGGTAAATAATAAGCAAGGATTTCCTGTAGCAGCACATGGAAGATTATTACAAGCAGGTTTGAAATTGCCATCGCCACCATGTAACGAGTGATTCCCTTGGAGAGACTGCACTTTCCCTGGGACAGGATCACAGCTGTCATCAGGGTCGCTGTAGGACATTAGACCCAAGAAAATAATTAATTAAATGGAGAAAACATGAGAAAATAAGACCATGTGTAGGCCATTTAACCCCTCAACGTTTTTCCACCATTCAATGAGATCTGGGACAATCTGTAGCTAAATCCATGTTCTGCCTTTCCACATACCCTTTAGTACCTTTGGTAAGACAAATCAATTTCAGTTTTAAAATTGTCCATTGTGGAAGAAAGGCGCAAATCTCTACAACCTTTTGCGTGAAGAAGTTTTTCCCAATGACAATCCTGAGAGGACTGCCTCAGCTTTTTAGACCATGCTCCCTTATCCTAAACTCCTCAATTAGGGGAAGTAGTTTCTCCTAATCTACCCTAACTATCCGATGAAGATGCAGGTTTGAGGGAGGCATTCAATATCATGAGAAGTCTGGAGAGTGTAGATAGAGAGAAACCGTTCACCTCCCTGGAAGGATCCAGGACAGAGATGTGGAGAATTTTGGAAAAGTAATTGGAAAAGAAGACTTGAGGAACATGTTTCTTACACAGTGAGTGGTTAGGATCCAGGATGCACTATTTGAGAATGTGGTAGAGACAGGCTGAATTGAGGCAATCGAGAGGAAATTGAGTTATTATCTGAAAGATAATAAGTGAGCGTCAACAAGAAGAATGTGAGGAAAAAAACTTAGGGAATCGCCCCTTTGGGGAGTGACGATAGACACGTGAGGCTGAATGGCCTCCATCTTTGCTGTAAACATTTGCTGATTCTATGACCTTCAATTAAATCATCCCTTAGCCTTATGGATTCCAGGGACTACACCCATAGTTTGTGTAATCACCCCTCTTCAATGGAAGATAGAATTAAAGAATGGCTGAATCACAGAAGGGAGGCATTCAGCCCATTGTGTCTTTGCTAGTTTTATTCCAGCACTAGCCCCTCTCTCTGCTCTTTTCCATAATCCTGAATTCTCTTCCCGAAACAGAGCAGAGGCTGCATCATTTAATTTATTCAATGTCGATTTAGACAGATTTTTCATTGACAAGGGAGTCCAGGGTAATGGGGTTCAAAGGGGAAAGTGGAGCTGAGACCACAATCAGATCAGTCATGATCTTATTGAATGGCAGAGATGGCTTGAAGGACCCAATGGCCTACGCCTGCTCCTAGGTCTGATGTCCCTAGCTCTTAGCACAGCAAGCCACTCTCTCAACTCTTCCTCATAATCCTGCAAAGTATTCCTCCTCAGATGTTCATCCAATCCCCCTTTAAAACCCATGAATGAATCTGTCTTCATCAGACCATCAGGGAGCGTGTTCTAGATTCTAACCACTTGTTGCATAACTGAAGTTTTCCTTTAATCGTCTTCAGTTCTTTCCAATTCACCTTAATTAAACCTCCTTTTTAAGATGAAGGCATTGAGTTTATTTTTCTTACACAAGGTCTCCAGTCAATGGAATTATTTTCCCCAGAAACCACTGGAGAATGGGTTATTGAATGTATACAAGGCTGAGTTAGATTTTTCATTGTTAAGGGAGCCAAGGTTCATGAAGTCATGGAGTTTAGATAGGAAAATGGGCTTGAGACCACCAACAGATTATCTATGATCTTATTGAAAGGCAGAGCGGGATCGTAGGGCCAAGTTGCCTTCTCCTGTTCCGAAGTGCTATGTCCCTAGGTCCTCTGGTGTTCAACCCTTCGACCAATGTAAATAGTCTCTCTATTCTGCACAGCCCCTCATGAATTTGAACATTTCTGTCAAATCTCCTTTCAACCATCCGTTCTCTAAGGCAACCAGACCCAGCTTCTCCAGTCCCTCATTATAATTGTAGACCCTCATCCTTGGATCCATTCTCATGCCTTCTAAAATGTGGTGCCCAGAACTGAAACTTGTACTGCAGTTGAGGCCGAATTAATGCTTTTAGAAAAATTCACAATAACGTCTAAAACTAAAGCAAAATAGTGCGGATGATGGAAAAACTCATCTGGCCTGGCAATTTCTGTGGAGAGAGAAACAGGGTTAACCTTTCGAGTCCGCATGACACTTCAGATCTGGTTCATTATAGAAGAACTGCAACGGGGATAGGTGCATTATATCCGGTTTAAATATCAACTAAAGGCTGATTTGTTTCGCACATTTTTTCAAAGATTCTTCCTTTCTGTAACCTATGCTTCAACTTATAAAGCACCCAGGGCGTGAAAGCCATATTAACCGCTTCTTCGTCCTGCATCGTCAGCTCCATGATTTGTGCGCATATGCACCCAGTTCCCTCTGATACCGCACCCACTTTAAGAAATAGGTGCTTTATTTTGTATATTATCTTTTCCCTCTCCCTCCCAAAATGCATTACCCCACACATCCCTGCATTATGTTTCATCTGTATACGTTCGTCCATCTCACCAGCTTGTTCTGTGTCCCTGAAGTGTCCTCCTCACACTTCATATGACTTCGAAGCCATCTGCAATTTTTTATATTGTGTCCTGCACACCCGGATCAAAGTTACGAATATGGATGAAGAAAATCAGGCCCGTAAACCAGCCCCCTGGGGAAATCTCACTCTACATTGTCCTGCAGCCTGAAAAGCAACCATTCAAATGGCAGTATGTCCAAAGTCACCCGGACAACTTCGTATTCACGTAGCCAATGTCCCTTTCATGGCCCAGCTTTCACTTTCCTGGCACAAAGAGGTACAAATTGTGAGCGGACTCGGCCATACGGATCCAGATGACTCACCCCCACCAGCATTCAGACCCAGTGCTCTGACCGCCTCTTAGGACGAGCAGTCTGGCTTTCGACCCACTTCCGAACACTCTGACTCAGGAGATGCATGTATTCAATTCATCCGGCCATGGTTCATTCCGCTGGATGCCAATGTTAAAACAAAGGCCACCATTTAGTCACGACTTGCCTGCATAGCCAGAGTGCGAAAGCAACCCACCTACTTACTGGCTCAAAATTGCGCTTAAACGAAGGCTCTCCCCTTACTAGAACGTCAACACAAACGTCACAGAGACAGAGAAAAGTGATATCAGGATGCGGGCAGCTCGACAGCAAAGGCCGGCAGATGAAAGGAGCTTCTTTTCCAATACTTTGCGCCTGAGCTACAATGCAGAACATCAAGGCTTACCAGGGATACCGAACACTGCCATAATCGGGTAGCCGATTTCCTTCACGTACAGAATTGGAGCCCGTCCCATTCTCACAGAGAAGAGATGCTCAAAGGAGCAGCAAACTGCCGGGCTCTGACTGCCAAACGCTGTGGCTATGGGCGGCAATCAGACCCCTATTAATACCTGTGGAAATCCCCCTGTGGGACAGCGGAGTTACATTACGACTGATATTCGTTACAGGCTTTTGAACAAACATATTACTTTCTGCATGAATGACCTGACCGATCCCCGCCCTGCAATGCACTGTGCAGCTTAGCGGGGACATTTCAGCTTCCTCCATTTCACAATCCGTTCCGAGGTGTCAGTTTCCTGACTACACACAATTATGATGAGATTTTTTTTCTGCAATAAGCTATTTTAATTCCCCGGCCAAGATATAATATTGACGTGGAATAAAAATGAAGAAAATAATCAAAGCTGGAGTAAAATGTGAATCCGTTCCGAAAACAACATAAGCAATTTATCTGTAGTTATCTAAGGCAACATAAATTATGGGGCCTATCACAGGGCTTTTGGACTGAGATTGAGCCAGTCTGTTAACAATCTTGCTGCCATATTTGATCATATTCCTTTCCCATGTTCGTGCCGTCTCGAAAACTGCCTTTTAATATATCCCAGCTTCGGCCCTTCCCCATTTCATCTCCTGCTCTATACCTCATTCATACTTTTGTTACATCTAGCCAGGATAATTCCAAAGCACTCCTGGCTAGCGTCCAACGTTCTCCCTTCTTTAAACATAAGGTCATCCACAACTCGGCTGCTCCTATTTTCACCCACAGCAAGTCCCATTTACCTCTCACTCCTTTGCTCATTGGCTCACAATACAGCAACGTGCTCATTTTCGAATTCCCATATTTTTTTTTAATTCGCAACATATCCTCCCCCTCTCCTTTGTCCTGTCACATCCCCTAACCCCCAAATGTCTGCAGTATCTGCACCGCTCCAATTTTGGATTCTTCAGCATCCCAGAATTTATCGCTCCATCATTGCTTGGCATACCTTAAGTTACCTCGGCCCTAAGCTTTGGAATTCCCTCCCTACACCTCTGTATCTCTCTAATAGAAAGGGAAAGTTCTGGGGGGGAAACTCAGCACGTCTGGCAGCATCCACTGAGAGAGAATAAGATTGAACGCTTTGACTCCAATATCACCCTTCATCAGATGGAGAGTAATGTTGGACTCGAAACGTTAACTCGGTCTCTCCCTTCACAAATGCTGCCAGAACTGCTGAGGGCTTCCAGCATTTTCAGTTTTTTATTTCAGATTTCTAACATCTGCCGTGTATTGCTTTTATTTATTTATCCCTGCCTTCCCATCTTACGTTCCTCCTTTAAGGCACTCCTTAAAATCATTTGACCAAATGTCGTCAATGTGGCTCAGTGTCATAATTTATTTTCTTATGCTCCTCTGAAGCCTATTGGGGCGGTTATCACATTAAAGGCGCAATAAAGATATAACTTGTTGTTGTGTCTGTGGCTGTTATTTTCTAGGCCTCTATTTTAGACTCAGTTAAGCCACATGCTCTTTCAAAGTTATTATCAAGGTACAATGCCACGTTAATGATTTTTGCACCTGACAGCTTCATTTAATAAATGAAGAAACTGCTGGAAAAATTCAGGAGGTCTGGCAGCATCTGTGGAGAGAGGAACTGGGTTATCATGTCGAGTCCATATGATTAGTTCAGCGCTTGCTTAATTGAAACAGGCGCATTGTGTGGAAATGATCTTTCTGGTTGCAAAGAATAGGGGTCTGTGTATCAATACATGTAGCTTCCAGTACATGCAAATACACCACACTGTGAGCCGATGACAATCTTAATTTGTTTGCCAGCGTAATTCTGAGCACAATGAGGAATATTTCGCAAATATTGTTCAATTGCAAAATCACATCTAAATGATGTACACTGTGCTTTGAGTTTTGCAAGCACGAGCTGGTTGGGTACAGTCTGTACACTGCCCGTTGCGAACAGTGGCTCGGACATAATGTTTGATACGATCCGCCAGTTTGGGATGTCCAGCCTAAATACCTGGCATCACACTGGCACCGAAACTCATATCCTACATTATTCATTTGTGTGATAGGTAGAATGTGTTTTGGGTTTGACAGCAGCATCCTGTTAGTGGCGAATACACTTCTGTTGCAACCGCATTGTAATAGCATGAAACAGCTAGCTTCACTTGTTGCTCATATTTTTGTGATACCTTGCCGTTCCAGGGTAATCTGAGGTAGATTGGGCACTCTTCAGGGCCGTAAGTGACGGCCATAGTCCCGTTCATGTGTTTGCCCGATATACAGCGCGAAATGATCTGATTAGCGTAACCATTGTCCTGCAGGATGTCTTTGATGCGTCCTGTTTCAACACCAAGTTTGCGTAGTGAGCAAGTGGCTCTGGCCCTATTAAAAAGGTTCCCGATAAGACCAACCTTATAGCATGTGGAACTTTAACAATCCCCAAGCCTATATTGACCAGTGAATGTCGGCTTATGGTAAACCGTAGTAGAGAATCCTCACACAGATTTCTCAACGAGTGCATTAAGAAAGTCGAGTTCGTTTGAATGCTACAATTCAAAGGTGAATTTGAGTGCAGGAAGGAGCCCTTTAAGACATGAAAGTAAATTATTACATGCAGCTGTGAGTTTAAATATAACAAACATAGAAACATAGAAAATAGGAGCAGGAGTAGGTTATTCGGCCCTTCGATCCTGCTCCGCCATTCATTGTGATCATGGCTGATCATCCAACTCAATAGCCTGCTCCCGCTTTCTCCCCATACCCTTTGATCCCTTTCGCCCCAAAAGCGATATCTAACTCCTTCTTGAAAGCATACAATGTTTTGGTCTCAACTACTTTCTGTGGTAACGAATTCCACAGGCTCACCACTCTCTGGGTGAAGAAATTTCTCCTCATCAGACGTAGCAACCACATATTGGATCCACATATCTTGTGAAGTATCCTGATAAGTGCAAGACGAGGAGTTTCGACAAGTCTCTTTTCTCATAAATATTCATTTAGATCATGGCTGGACGGTATCCTGCCATTTGCCCATCTTGGTTCCGTAACCGTCGATGCCATTGTTAAGCAAAAATCTGTCAATCTCAGCTTTCAGTTTTGAATTCACACCTTTTCGTGTGAGAGAGTTCCCGAATTACACTGCGCCTTGTTTGAAGAAGTGGTTTCCAACATTACCACTGTAGGGTTTAGCTCTAATCTTAATTTTGCACCCTACACAATATCTAAGGAACATAGCTCGTGGGGCCTATCACATTGCTTTTGACCTGAGATTAATTCCGTCTTTTCGGAACTTTGGTGTCATATTTGATCCTGAGATAACCTAGCCTTCTCATGTTCGTATACTCAGTGTTTGCCCTACCCTGCACATGACCTGCAGCGGCTCAAGGGGGCAGCTCACCACCACCACTTACGGGCAGTAAGGGATGGTCAATAAATGCTGCATTAGCTAACAAAGGCCACATCCAATGAAAGACTTTTTAAAAATAATATTCTAGACTCTTCCACCTGATGCATTAATTTCTCTCTCTCTCTAATCTATCCAATCATTTAAGCACCACAATTCAATCATCTATTTACCCTCGAATTAAAGGAATTACACAACTATTCAGTCCTTATAATTTAATTTTAGCCTCGTTATTTTCGAACTGTCTATGTTGCATACAACTACTCCCTCCCTCAATACACCCTTCCTACTGTGTAGCGACAGCCCTGAACACACTTCAAAAGTTGGAGGCTTTCTGAACAGATTAAACGTGACTGCTACCCCCGCCCCCGTTTTATATTCCAATCCTCTTGCGGTAAAAACCAAATTTGTACTCGTTTCTAAATTCGTTTTTGTATATGTCCACTAGCTTAAACCCTAAATCTCTCTGCCCATCCTCAGTTCTCAGCTTGCCGTCATTTAGAAAATACATTGACCGACATTGTAATGTCCAAATTGATGAGCTCACATTTTCGCTCTATGTGCCACAGTTCTGCCCACTCATTTACTCTATCAGTGCCCATTTCCCTCTTACAGTGTTAACTTATACTCTTTACTCTTCCACCTAACTTAGTTTCGTGAGCATTCTTACGCACACAGCTCTCTACTGCTTCATTCAATTTACTTGTAACTTGTGGCCCGAGCACAGATCCACAACGAGTCATGAACTGCCAATGTCGTTATGATCCTTTCATTTCTCGGTTTCTATCTCCACCTCTGCTGATTATTCGGTCCCAGGGAAGCCGATTCAATTTAAACCTGTTACTGACAGTGTTTTGTGGGAACTGAAACTTTACAATGCTTCACAATTGATCCTTTTTCAGAGGTAAACACAGCCCGTGAAGATGACTACTGGAGCTTGAGGAAGAGCGAATTCCTCCTTTCACGACAAGTGAAGTTATCAGGTACACAACGAGAAGACTTCCTTTCATTCCCAAGAATGAAGTTGCCAGGTACAATCTGTAAATGCTCCTTGTAAGTCCCTCTGACTGGAGACTCTATGACACAGTGTTAAGATTTCCCTTGCCTTGGCGAGTGACGAGACTATTCACAGAGTCACAGGATTGTTACAGCCCAGATAGAGGCGTATTAGTTCCTCGTGTCAGCAACGGTTTTCCGAATGAACAATGCACCTAGTGGCCTCCTCCCACTTTCTCCCCGTAACCCTGCACATTCTTCCTTTTCAGATACTAATCTAATCCCCCCTTGAATGTTTCGTTTGAGCCTGCCTCCCCCACACTCACAGGCAGCGCACTCCAGATCCTAAACACTCGCTGGGTGAAAAAGCTTCTCCTCATGTCTCTATTTGTTCCGTAGCCAATTACCTTCAATCTGTGCTCTCTTGTTCTCGATTCTACCACCGATGGGAACTGTTTCTCGCTAACAACCATGCTCAGACTCCTCATGATTTTGCACACCTCTATCAAATCTCCTCTCAACCTGTTATTCTCTAGGAAAAATCATCCAAACCTCTCCAATTAGTCTACGATACTGAAGTTCCTGTTCATTGGAACCACTCTTGGGAATCTTTACTGTACGCCCTCTAATACTTTCACATCGTTCCTAAAATGTGGCACCCAGAACTGGACGCAATACTCCATTTGAGGCCGAACCAGTAATTTATACTAGTTTAACATAGCTTGCTTGTTCTTGCACTCTACGCCCCCATTACAGGCATCTCGGATAATGCATTCTTTATTGACTGCTCTCTCCCCCTGACGTGCTACCTTCAAAGACATATGCACGTATACAGCCAGGTCCTTCTGCTTCTGCAGCCACTTTAGAATGTTGCTCTTTATTTAATATTGTCTCTCCATGTTCTTCCTACCAAAATGAATCACTTCACACTTCTCTTTGTTGATTTTCAGGTGCCATTTGCCCGCCCATTCCATCAAATTGTTCATATCATTCTGAAATTTTACACTATCCCCCCGACTATAATTTCCCAGTCTTATCTAGACTCAGGTTTGGAGAATTGCAAATATACACTTGTTTAAAAAACAAGTTAAATTTCAGAATGATATGAACAATTTGATGGAATGGGCGGGCAAATGGCACCTGAAAATCAACAAAGAGAAGTGTGAAGTGATTCATTTTGGTAGGAAGAACATGGAGAGACAATATTAAATAAAGAGCAACATTCTAAAGTGGCTGCAGAAGCAGAAGGACCTGGCTGTATACGTGCATATGTCTTTGAAGGTAGCACGTCAGAGGGAGAGAGCAGTCAATAAAGAATGCATTAACCGAGATGCCTGTAATGGGGGCATAGAGTGCAAGAACAAGCAAGCTATGTTCACAATGTTTCGGAGTATCATATCAACACTAATTTTGAACATCCTGAACATCAAAGTATCTATCATTAATATTTATCAGGAAAAGCAAGAGCTCAAACACCCACCCATAGGGAACCCCTCTACAAATTTCACGCCAGTCCAAGGAACATCAATTAGCCACTCCTATCTATTTCCTATCATTCAACCTGTTTCGGACCCATATTCCTAATATCCTTTTTATTCCATGTGCTGTATGTTTTCTCACAAGTCTGTTGGGTGGCACTGTATCAAATGCTTTGTTGAAGTGCTTGTAAACAACGTCAAGAGCATTACCCTCACAACCCCCTCGCTTACTTCTTTAAAGAACTCCAGCAAGTTAGTTAAACACAATTTGCCCTTAAAAAATTAATGCTGACTTTCTTTAATGAACCTGTGATTACCCGTGTAACTATTAATTTTGTCATAACTTACTGATTCTAGAAGCTACCACACCACTGAAGATAAACTGACTGCCCTGTAGTTGCTGGGTTTATCTTTAACTTGTTTTTTAAACAAGTGTATAGCATTTGCAATTCTCCAAACCTGAGTCTAGATAAGACTGGGAAATTATGGTCAGTGCCAAATGCACGAATCAAAGTGTCCTATTTGTGCACAATGAATTCGCACAAACAGTAAATGGTGAGAATGGAAAACTAACTTTTATAACGACAACTTGTATTTAAAAATAGTAAAACACCCCAGAGCCCTTCAGAGGTGCGCCATCAAATAAAATTTGTCACACAGTCACATAAGTGGATGTTGGGGCAGTTATCTAAACTCTAGTTTAAAGACGTAAGTGTCAGAAATATATAATAATGTTATTGGAATTTATTGTAAAATAGAGGTCTCGGTATCTATATGTGTGTGTGTGTGAAAGAGAGAGAATTAATTGAATTACAGGTAGCTGATCTGAATGCGTTGTTGTAAACATGATAAACATGGGGGAAGTTCAGGATGAAAGCTGTAAATGTTCATTTCTTTTAAAACAAAAACAGACTTGATTGATGGTAAAAGATGGAGTAAAATGTTACACCAAGCCAGATGATGTTAAGATACTGTGTTTATTTTCCCAACGATTATTGGTAAAATTAGTATTAGGAATGTTTTTTGATCAGTGTGGTAAAGTCCAAAGATATAGTGAAACAATGGGTATTTGCATTCGAAGGGGAAAATAAGTATAATTAAAAAGGAGATAAGGCTGTTTAGAAGGGCATTTTTATGATCCAACTCGTATGAAAAGCTTTCAACATCTATGCCTCAAGCTGCTGTTTTCAAACAGCTGAAGATAGGAAACTCATTTTGAACTCACATGATTCAGGGCATTGTGTCTCCCTTTGCCTGGGTCTTTTAAAATCTACGAGTCTTATTGTCTAAATAAAAAGTAACCGGGAGTTAGATTGATTCGGGGGTTTAGAAGTTATCATACTACTAATTTGTGGATCGATATATGCTCTTAAAATCATTTCTCTTATTAATAAATGTTTAATGGAGTTCTGTAAAATTCTATAAGGCTTGGTGGTTGTATTACTATTGAATTCAGGGCATGCATCTCGAAGTTTATACAATTGCAAAACAAGTTGTGGCAGGTGTTTCAAGTTTCCATTTGGCATTTGAACAACTCAACATTGAACCTCAACTGTGCCAACACAGTAGCTTAATCGAGTGTCTTAAAGGAGGAAAATGAGGAAGAGCAGCATAGAGTTTTAGGATTTGGCAACAGAAGACACGGTCACCAACAGTGCAGCCATGAAAATTGGGAATGTCAAAGAGGCTAAAATTAGAGAAGAACAGGTATCTTGGAAGGTTGGATTGTGGCAGGAGAGTTAAAGATGGGGATGAGTGAGAGAAAGGTAGGAGTTGAAAATTGCAAAGGGGATTTTATTTTTCTAAAAATATGTGCTGCCTCACCAGGAGAAAATATAAGCTCGCAAGCACCAGAGTGTGGGAAAATGCAACTTAGTGGGAGTTAGGACATGAGCAGCAAGTTTACAGAGGGCCGAATGTGACAGGACATCCAAAGGGTCATTGGAACAATCAAGTATCCAATTACCAAAGCATAGTTGAGGCTTTCAGCAGCAGGCGAGCTGAGGCAGAAGCGGAGTCAGGGATATTACAGCAGTGGATATAAGTGATCATAGTAATATTACAGGTATCTCACTGGAAGTCCATCACAGAGTGAAACAGGACACCAAATTCACAAACCATCTGGCTCAAATTCAGCAATTTGCCAAGAAGAGGAATGTCATCAGTGGCTATGTTTCATTGGTTGTTGTTTGAAGGGTAACTGTTGCTGAAGAACTCCACTGCCATAATTGCCATAACCCCCAAAAGACCTTTGACCACTCTATCCTTACAGGCGGCCAAAGCAGATTCAGAATCTCGATCTTTTCCAAAATCATTGGAATTGTTGCCACTTCCAAAATCCCGTGCAGTTTCACGTTTGAATACCTCCAATCAGATTACCCCTTCTGGCACAACACTGCAACGTCCCATTTCCAAGTCACAAGTCCCATTTTTTTGTGAATATGACCATGGTAAGCAGATCCTCTTCATAATTTGTGACCTGCAAGCAATCTCTGACATGGTGAAACACACGTTCCTTCTCCATTGGTCAGCTGTATTGGGAGGACCTCATCTTGTTCCTTTCCTACCTATCCAGCCTTAGTTGGAGGATCACTTGCAATGGTTTCTCTTTTCATTCCTACACTATTGAGTCCACTAGTGATCCGTACATTCCCTTCTTTTAGTTCTAATCATCAGTCTCGTTAATGGATAAAGTAACTTCTAGTTCCAAAGTTCTAGTTCCGATGACAAACAACCTCTGCTTCACCACCCCCTCTCTAATCGCCTGTATTGTTTTGCTTTATCACACTTCAGTCTAACATTGGATCAGCTGATAATTCCCCCTGTTGAATACTTGGACAATGAATGCCACTGTCTATGATCAACACGCCAATTACTTTCTCTGTCCACTGCCTCTGTCACTCATCAAAATAACACATTCAAGATAGTGAAACACGAATAATCTTTAATATGTCCCTGGTAGTTTTCCCTAATCAGCCTATGCTGGTTTAAATGATTGTTAATCATTTTAATGATTTATCAACTCTGAAAGCTGTTGTTCCACTGAGGTTAATCTGACTCGTCTGTAGTTGCCAAATTCATTCTTACACTCTCCTGTCAATAATTCTGTAGCGTTTAGACTTCCCCAGTCCTCTGACACCAACCCCGTACCAATGGAGAATTGAGAGTTTATGGCCCGTACCTCCATAATTCCCATTATTTCATCCCTCAGCATCCTTGAATGCATCTGACCCAGTCCTGGTGGCTTACTAATTTTAGGAGCAGCTAGCTTTCCATACCTCCTTCAGATGAATGTTTAGCCCAATCCAATTTATAACTTTTAGTTTAGATTGCTACTTGTTCTTTTCCACATGAACTAAACCTGATGGTACTTTGATCACTATTTCCTCAAAGCTGACTGACATTTGACGATTTACTCAATGGAATCCCCAGCACCAAATGCCATGATTGATTTCCCTGAAGATGATTCAGAATCGTTTTCACCTCTCCACCCTTTTGCAGTAGTATCCAAAAATAATGTTTGAGGGTAACTGAGGTTCCCTGTTTTCACTTCTCTAACAGTTGCACCACATTGTAACTCCACTGCAGATTTGTTCCTCTAGTTATACCAGTTGGTGGTCTATAGAATACAGCCAAACGTGTGATGATACCTCTAATTTCTATTCAATTAACCAAATATGTTATGTCCTTGACCCTCCTAGATCGTTGTCTCCCTCTCAAACACTCCAGTATTCTGCTTCGCATTCATAGCCACCTCGCCTCGTTTCTTTCATTCCCTGTCTTGGCTTATGCCCACGCAGTCAATACCTTAACTGAACAAGTTCTCCATAATCCTCACAACAGTTTGTTACCGTGTAGTTATTTGAACCTGCAGCTCAGCAATCTGACTTGCCACACTTTCAAATTTACAAGCTTGCATTGCAAATCTTGCTTAGACATTATTGCATCATCTCTTAGTCTGAATCCAGACAATGCTTACTATTTCCTGCCAGTGGTACCTACTTCTCCCATTTATTTGTGGGGCTTGTTCACCCTTCCTAATGCTCCTGATTCCGATCATATGCTAAGTTAGTTATTCATTTCCCCAGTAGCATTAGGAAACTGCATCTCGAAGGTCTTGCCTCTTTCACTGCAATTCTTGCGGCCTGTATTAGTCCCACTTATCACAGGAAAGATCCAAGCGTCCAAGGAATGTGAACCATGACAACCACACAGCCGCCCCCTCCAACCCCCTCCCTCCACCAACCCCCCCCCCCCACCCCCCCCACCCCCACCCCCCCCAACACACCCGCCCCACCACTCCAGCACCATCTGCCCAGCTATGCATTCATCTGCTCTATCCTCACATTTCTATACTTACTAACATGGCACCAGGAGTAAGGCAGGGAGTACGACAATTGAAGTTTTATTTCTAGTCCCTTTCCTAGCTTCCTAAAATGTATCTACAGGATATCATACCTCTTTCAACCTATTTTGTTGTTACTGATGCGGACCACGACCTTTGGTTGTTCATAGTTCCCCGCTCAGAGTGTGTATCCTGCCCAAATCTACTAACTCATCAGACCAAGGGTGTAAGGCAATACCCTGGATTCATGTCAGTGGACACAGAATCATGTGTCCACTCCACTAAATGTTGAAATACCGTCCCATACCGCTTTTCGAATCTTTCTCCTACCCACGCACGTCCCCCACTCATCTTTGCCGTGCAGCTGAACCAGCCGCAGTGCCCTGGACTTGGATTTGGCTGCTCTCCCCACATCAACCATCATTCTCAACAGTGTTCAGAACTGCCATCCTATAGTATCTTTAATCTGAGCACATTCAACCTGAAGAGCTCCCCAGAATATCAAAGGGAAAAAGAGAGGAAAACTACCAGTTAATGGTAACTGCAATCCCACGTGATTGGGGATGCGCCACTTTGCACCTGCTCAACATAACCCTCCACTAACTTTAACAGCAAGTAAAAGAGATCACGGTGTGTGTATAGAGCCTTTCACATAATCCCATCAGATTTCCATTGGAAGAGGGCAATGGGTGACCACCAGGTGTTCCAGGATCACCCACAGGTGGTGCAGGAATTTTAGGACCGCAAATCGTCCTCCAGTCAGTATTCAGGTGTGAATATTTTTCCGGCCAAAATGCACTAACTCATCAGATCAGCAGGATCATCCAATTCCCGATGGATGTATCAGGATAAAGTTGCCACCAACATTTTATCATTCTATTATCATTGGCCACCAACCAATTACAGGAGGACATTAATAAACTTGCAGAATGTTTGACAAATGAAGCAGAACACAGGTAACTTGCAGTTAGCACATTTGGAGGAAGAATCGGGAGGTCAGTTATTACTGGTGCGTGTCTAGATGGGGTAGAGGAACAAAGGGGCATCAGAGTACAAAGACACCAATCACGACATGTTGTACGACGGGATATCAAAGCCATGAGTAACACCAATTAAATATTAGACTTTATTTCTAAAGGGGTTGAATTGAAAAGATGGGCTTCATGTTAAAAGTGCACAGAAGCTCTCTTAGAGTACTGCATGAGACTCCAATCACCACATCATGCATGTTAGGGGGAGCAAGGCAAGCATTTCAGGGAGGTGGAAATGGATGTTTGTGCTGAAAGATTTAGATGGTGAAAGATAGAATGAGGCTTAGGTGGAGCATGAACGATGCCATGATTGGCCAGAATGACCGGTTTCTGTGCCATAAATCCTATGTAACCCTCTGATTGAGGCTCTAGTTGTTAAATAATGTGTCCATTATGATTCATGCAAACGTTAAATAAGCAGTAACCTAGGACAACTCTCAGCCTCAGCATTCCTTTATAGAAGTGTGATTTCAGCGCAAACTTTCTCTTCACAAAACAAACAGCTTTGAATTTAGTGAAATGCAAAGTCCGCCCCTGGTTTAAGAAAGAAGAACCCAATGGTAAAGGGATGGGAATGGAGGGAGTGAATTCCAGTTAAATTCATATATGAAGTCTAGCCTGATTTAGCTTTAATTTCACTAATTTAGTAACTCGGGTTATCAGATAGTTAATGGCATTCTTCACTTCGTTTCTGAACTTGCTTTGGGTCAATCCATAAATACACGGACTCATACAGGAGCTCAAGTGCATGAGAAAGAGTCCGACCTCATTGGCGGTGTATGTGGGGCTTGTGGAATTCTGGTCCAAGGCAGTGACTGTTATCCGGTTGCACATAAAAGTTACTGTTTCTGTCATCCACAATAGTATATAAGTGATGGACACAGCAAAGAGTAAGGCAATGGATTTTTGCCAATTCTCCATCTCGCTAATGCTCTGGTTCTGCCCACTGAGCAGCTCTTTCAGGGCTTTGCCGACTGTACAGGCCACTAGGATATGCCTGACCGTAAGACCATTGGCAGCAAGATGAGGAAGAATGGGAGCAGTGAGAGAGAGATACTGCAAATCCAGGAGAAAGTCACCCACGCTGCAGAGATAAGGAAGATTGTTTTAGTACGGCAGCACCAATTGTCGATAAAAAGCTGGGCTCATACATGAAGTGGAAGGAGACGTATTTTAAACAGCTCAACACATGGTCAAAATTACCACAGCTGTAGTTTTCCCCGTGCAAAGCCTGAGCCTCAATTTCTGACAGCAGATGTTAATGAATCGGTCAAAGGTAAATGTCACTGTTAACAGGACTGAGTAATCCAGAGTAACGATTCTCAGGGAGCCATATGAAGGGCAGATTGCTGTTCGGCACAGGAATGAACAGGGGAAATAGTAAGTAAAGATTTGGTCCAGCAGCATGTGAAAGATTGGGACGAATATGTCTGACAGTGCCATCGCCACCATATAATGAGTGAAGAGACCGCACTTTCCCTGAGACAGGATCACAGCTGTCATCAGGTTTGCTGTAGGACTCAAAGAACAGGAAAAATATCAATTAAATAGAGCCAGCAAAAAGAGTATTGGAGACAAATCACTGAAGTAAATGAAAATAATGAGAAAAACCGATAAACCATATAATAAGAGTCACCTGCAATTCGTTAACAATTATATTAAATGTATCAGCAAAGCCACACTGACAGCCAACTGTGCATTGAAAGGTAAAATTGGGTCATTGAAGTCCTGAAAATAAGTTGAAAGGTCCAAAAAGCAAAAGAAAGGAAGACTGGAAATGGTGGAAATACAAAGGAAATAACTTGCAATTACATAGTGCCTCCCGTTAAGTTCGGATGCCCCACACTGCCTGTGAGGTAGCTCCTTTAAACTAGTTGCTGTTTGAATATACAAAAAAATTGGACAAACTGTGCAAGACAAATACACACAACGACCAAAAATATGTTGACCATATAATAACAACAGCTCATATTTATTTAATCAAAACAGAATATGCTGCAAACACTCAGCAGGTCAGGCAGCATCTGTAGAGAAACAGCAACACCATTTCAGGAGGCGTTGGCATGCTGGTTTTGTGACTGGATTAGTACTCCTGACACCCAAGAGTAACCTGGCCTCGAATCCTATCTCAGCAAAGGGTGAAATTTGCAAAAAGTTTAATAAAGACCATGAAGCCCTGTCATTTGTTGTGAAAACCCATATGTTTCAATCATGAACGTTTGAGAAAGAAACTTGCCTTCCTTGCTTGCTATGGTGTATGTGACTCCACAGCCACAGCAACGTGGTTGGCTATTAAGTCCTCTCTGAAATGGCCCAGCTAGCCACTCAGTTCTCAAAGGCACTTAGAAATGAGCAATAAATGCTGGTCCAGCCAGTGACGCCCGCATCCCATGAATGTAGTTTAAAAAGGTTGATGGCTTTTCATCAGAAATACCTGTTCTGATGAAGTGGGTGGCTAGGATTATTAGGTTGGTTGATGGTAGACAGGGCCTTGGATTATCATTTCATCTGAAAGGCCGTGCATGCTGATAATGCAGCACTCCCTCTCTACTTGATTGAAGAATCAGCCTAGGTTATCTTTCAAAGTAAGGGAGATTCAGCATGAGCAATATCTGAAAGTATTGAAGAGTCAGCCTGGGTTATATCTCAAATTATTGAAGAGTCAGCCTGGGTTATATCTCAAATTATTGAAGAGTCAGCCTGGGTTATATCTCAAATTATTGAAGAGTCAGCCTGGGTTACATGCTCAAAGTTTCCTGACAGAAACCCAAACCGACAAACCTTTGAGTTAATGAAGGTTTTACCATTAAACCAAGGCTTTTAGAGTCACTTCTCAATGACAACTACACGATGTACATTACTGCTAAGATCCAGACGATGTTCCTCTTCAGAATTCCTTTTAGATTGATTAAAACCAAGACTAAAGGGCCACACATACTCTTCACACGTTGGGTGGAGGGTGCCGGGGTGGCGGGATGGGCTGGGGGTGGACGACCGGGAGAGGGTGAGACACCCAAAACCCCCGCCGGATTCAGATCCCTTCCTGTGGTCACCACTTGCTATGCAGTCTGGAGCGAGACTCCAAGCTGATCTTTCTTTCTCAGTACACTGTATCCAGATACAACTCTATGCCTGGATGCCAACGCATCAATTGCGGATTATATTCTAGTCTCCACTTGCCTGGGCAGAGTGAGACTCTGACTATTCACCTTCTGCTTCGCCGGTGGATATGTTTCTCCTTAAGGGAAGTCTTGTTCCTCGATGGAGGTGGGAGAACACGAAATGAAGCATTGTTTATAGAAGATAGCGCAATACAAATGGCACAGATCTCGATTAAACTAGTTCATGAAAGTGATATCAGGATACATGCAGCAGGGCACCCAAAGTACCCTGATAAATCCGCTGCATTTCAACACGCTGTGCAAAAACAGTAACGCAAATAATAAAAAGTAAATTAAGTAGGAAGGAATTAAAAGTGTGATTTACCAGGCATGCCGAACATTGTCATAATCGGGCAGCCGATTTCTTTCAGATATAGAGTTAGACCCGTCCCATTTGGGAGAGAGGCAATTCTTATAGGAACAGCAATCCAAGGGCTCCGACTGGCCAACGCTAAGTTTCGGAGCGTGTCTCTGATCCTTATTCATAATGGCAGTTAAAACAAAAGGGGATCCAAGATCTTCCACCAGAAGGTAAATAATAAGCAGGTATCAAGGGGTAGTGTGGGGCTTATTTTTGGCAAAGTGGGTCATATGTGCTTAGAAGCAGAGAACAAGTCTAGAGTACGTAATAAATACTTTCTAATGGTACTTCCTGGTATTTTGGAAGAGGCTGTTGACAAAATATCATTAGAGTGGTGATGGTAGGGACAGTGAATGGGATGAAAGTTGGGTGGGGTAGGGTGTTCCCGAAAGGCTGGTTATACATAGAGTGATGAAGCGGCCTTGTCTGGATGACTTGCATTAAATGCAGAAAGTGCTGGGAAAACTCAGCAGGTCCGGCTGCATCTGTGTAGAGAGAAACAGAGTTCTGTTTCAAGTCCTATATGACCCTCCTTCTGATCTTTCATGCCAGTTTGTTAAAGAAAATACGGGTGCAGGTAACAGAAGAGCTTGCTATAATCTTCCAAACTTCCCTTGATATTGGGCAGTTGCCAGAGGATTGGAGATCGGAAAACATAACAGTTATTCAAGATAGCTCATAAGGCTATATGGAGTAACTACAGGCCACTAGTTCAACATCAGTTGTCAGTAATGTTTTAGAAACAATAATCAGGGAAAAGATTAATAGGCACTTGGAGGGCTTTGAGTTCGTTCAGGTAAGCCAACATGTAGTTGTAAAAGGAGGAGCATGCTTGACTAATCTATCGATTTTTAAGAGCAACACAGAAGGTTGATGAAGGAAATTTAATGGACGTTGTCTATTTGGATTTCAAAAATGCCTTTAAGGAGAGTCATCATTAACATGGATGCAAATTGACTCAAAGACAGAGAAGAGTGAATTGTGGCTGCTTTTCAGGCTAGAGGATGCCAGGAAACGGTGTTAACAAGAGTCAGTGCTCAGAAAAGTTCCTTGTATGATAGATATGTGATTTGATATTGAAATAGAGCAACAATCTGAACCTGTCTAAAGCTCTGGTTAGGCCACAACTTTAGTTCTGAGACCAGTTCCATTCACCACACTTTAGGAAGGATGTGAGTGTGCTTGCAAGGGTGCAGAGGAGATTTAACAGAATGGTGCCCAGAATGAGGGATGTTAGCTAGAAAGTTAGTTTGGAGAAGATGGGTCTGTTCTTTTTGCAGCAAAGGCATTTAAGTGGATATTCAGTAGAAGTGTGCAAGATAATGGAATGTCTAGTGAAAGGAGATTAAGGAAATTTCTTCCCATTAGCTGATAGTATTTGGAGTTGGGGCATAGATTTAAGGTCTCGGGAAAGAGGTGCGGAGTGGGAGGGCGTGGTGGTGGAATGTGAAGAGGAAAGGTTTTACACAGTGAGTGCTGATAACCTGGGCTTTGCTGCCAATGAGATTGTTGGAAGTGGAGATGATGAATCATTTCAAGAGGAAATTGCATGTTCACTTAACTAGAATGAATTCATAGGACTATGGGGAAAGAGTGGGGTAATGGGACTGGTAGCATTGCTCATAGAATGCTGGCATTAATTCGATGGGAGAATGGCCTCCTTCTGCGTAATAATGACCCTATGACACATTCCTGAAGCTATAGAACAGACATTTAAATCTGCTCAATGGAAATCATTTACTGTTTTGTTTTCCAATAGATAGCAATGCCATACAAGGGAGCTACATTGAACCTGTTAATTCCCTTTAAGTATTGCCTCAGGTTTCACAGTCAGCCTGGAAGTGATGGTAATCTCTGTGACGTGGATTTCCCATTTCCCAACATCAGTTTGTATTGGGTACCAGGTCAGGGGATCTCTCGGCTTCCAGCGAAAATGATGCCATGAAGCAGGGGAAGCAGGAAATCACAAAGAAGTATTCTCACAGTCAACAAAGCTGGAAGTGAAATGCATGGAATTGTTCACCTTTAATTAAAGAATTGCAGAGTGAAATAAATGCCTGGCTCATACATATGGGATTAAGGTAACACCTGAAATATCACAAACAAACCTTACAAAGTATTACTTTAGAACATGGGGATTTTTGTCACGATGAAGGAATTTGACATTCCTCAACTAAATATTTAGTTTTGCAGAGCCAGCATGGCTGTTCAGCAGCAATTATGAACTTAGAACATAATTAAAAGCCCAGTTGCACCTTATTTAACAAGTCATATCTCTTTTTGAAAGGATTTTACGGTGAGATTAATCATGTAGTAGTGGGAGTTCTTGTGAGTTTGGCAATTGGGGAACAGAAAGTCATTGGAAGCACCTTCTGGATGTCCATGTTTAACTGCATGTGCATGACAACAAATTAACATGAAATTGTCAAAGTTCAACTACATTGTGAACCAAACGGAGTGTTGATGCCTATCCCTTGCATGAGGGCACTAAAGCCATAAAAAAGTGTGTAGTACAAGAATGAATCTGGGAGATAATATTTAATGATTTGACCCACAATAACGTTAATGATGAGGACCATTATGCTTGCCACCTCCATGGCTGTCTTTAATGAGTGATCGCATTGGAAAAGAAACAAAGCTGACATTAGGTTCACTGGAAGAAATGCAAACACAGGAAAAAGCACTAAAAATTGAGCAGAGCAGTGCAACGAGAGCCCCTTGGAATTCAGGGGTTAGGTTTCCAGAGATAGTGATTTCGCTAGGGGAGCAGATTTCTACTTTGGTCTACAGTGTAAGTACATGTTATGGGAACCATCCGCTTATAATCTGCCACATCCAATTTACTTTTCCATCGAAATGAATGGAAGGGGACAAATAGTGTAGTGTATAACGAATGGTCAATTTGATATCACCCATTTTACACCAGGGCAATTGGTTAACATATTAACGTGAGGTTTTCAGTTCACCCGCAGTGTCACTGAATCAAGCAGATTGGGAAACTGTTTAACTTATTGGGGGTAATGTTGACTTCCTTTGATGGTTTAATGTGGGTGATGTCTGGCCATCCTGATTTTCCATTCCATTGGCCTCAGGGGAAGTTGAGCTCAGCAGGGTTGGATAATCAGATATTAATTTAATATCAAATGTTATATGGGCCAAATTCTAACTCATATCAATCCCATTCACTTCCACAGGGTTAACATTAGCCTCAGTCTGTCACCAGATGTTAAAATTGCTGTTATTTCCATGAAGGCTATTCTTTTGCAGGGCGGTGAATGAGACATAACGAATCGGCTCCCATATATACAGCTCTCCCCGTTAATGTCATCATAAACATTGAAATTACTTCCATCATGTTAAAACAACCTGATTTATTTCAAATTCTAAAATGTGACAATTGTGAATGTCAGGTGGACTCAGTAACACATTTGAATTGAGCCATTGACATCCATTATATATGTTAACATCCCATTTAAAACAAAAGCCACCTGCCCCTCAAAGGCCAACCCCATCTACCCCAATCCTGCGATACCTTCTCAGCCCTGCATCTAAGTGTCAGTTCCCTGTAATGACATGTAACCAACGTCTTCTCACGTATTGGTGTGAGAGTTAATGGAGAACCACAGCAGACAACTATGTGAAAAATAACGCATGTGGGGCCATTATAACCTTCATTCTGTAACTGAAAGAGCAGGTGCGACTGGGAATTCTGCGATGAGTAACTCACCTTCTAACTCTCGGAAGCCTATTTATCATCTATGAGGAACAAGTCAGGGGTGTGATGGAATACTCTCCTCTAGCCTGACAAAGTACAGCTGAAAACACACACTAAAGCCTCCTCCCCAGCAAGGACAAAATAGTTCACTTGATCGTCACTTCATCCACCATCTTAAACATTGACTTCTCGCACTATCGATGGATAGTGGCTGCAGTGTGTACCATCGAGAAGGTGCCCTGTAGCAACTTGCAAATGTTTCACTGGCAACATATTCCAATCCTCAACCTCTACTAACTAGAAGGTCAAGAACAAAAGGCACTTGGGAACACCACCAGTTGTAATTGCCCTCCCAGCTACACACCATCCTGACTTGGAAATATATCGCCAACACGGGGTCAAAAACTTAGCACTCCGTCCCTAACAGTTCTGTGAATGCATCTACTCCATGTGGACTGCAAAGGTTTAAGGAGGCAGCTCACCATCACCTCCTTCCGGGCAATTAGGGATGGATTATAAATGTGGGCATTTTCAGCAATGCTCAATCCATAATTGAATATAAAAGTGTTATTATCTCTCTACTGTTGAAGATCTGTGCATCAGAACTAGCTGTGCCTCCAGCACAGCGACAACATAAGTATCGGCTTGTTGAAATGGAAAATACCTGGATATCAACTGGGCACAAAAAGCAGGACAAATCCAATCATGCTAATTATCGCCCTATCAGTTTACTCTCAATCATCAGCAAAATGATTGGAGGTGTCATCCAAACAGTGCTGTCGAGCAGCACTTACTCGTCAATATCCAGCTCACTGATGCTTTGTTTGTGTTCTCTCAAGGACACTGGTCTCTAGAACTCATCACAACATTGACCCAAAGATGAAAATAAGGTCTGAATTCCTGAGCTGAGCTGTCTGATCTTAAAGTCATAGTATCATGTGTCCTTCTGTGGCATCAGTAGAGGCCTGCAGTTAATTGTAGTCGGTGTAAAATCCACCACTGGAGGCAGTCATGCCTACCACAATGTAAGATGGTTGTGGTTGTTGAAAACCAATCATCTTAGTTACAGAGCGTTGCTGCAGGATTTCTTCAGGGTAGTGCTGTAGGCCCAACCATCTTCAGCTGCTTCATCAATGACCTTCCTTCCATCATAAGGTCAAAAGTGGGGATGTTCAGTGATGATTGCAAAATGTTCAGCACCATTCGCAGCTCCTCAGATAACAGACAGTGCCCACATGCAGAAAGATTTGGACAACATTCTGATTTAAGTTACTAAGTGATAAGTAACATTTATCCCACATAAGTGATATGCAACGATGATATGCAAGAAATGATAATCAAACTCCCTTCCTTTAACATTCAAAGGCATTAACATCACTGAACCCCCACAATCAACATTGTGGATATTGCCGTTGACCAGGAACTTAACTGGACCAGCCATATAAAGATCTATCCTTCAGAACCAGCCAAATAAACACATTGGCTAGAAGAGTAGGTCGGGGATGAGTATACTATGCCAATCAACTCACCCATGGACTCCCCAAATCATTTCCCCCAACTACAAAGCCAGTTGTATGATGGAATCCTCCTAATTTCGCTGGAAGAGTGCAGCTCGTGAAGTTCGATAGAACCATGGAAAATCAATTTTATTGGCACCACAGCCAGCACCTTAAATGTTCACTCCCTCCACCACTGGCAGGCAGTGGCAGCAGTGTGAGCCATCCACAAATGCATTGTCATAACTCATCAAGGCTTTGTCATTGAGCATTCCAAATCCGTGATGTCTACCGAGAAAATGAAGGGCAGCAGGACATGACAAGTTCCACCAATTGCAAGTTTCCCTCCAATCACACATTCCCACCACTTTGGAACTTTCCCAAGGATGGGCGGAGACTTCAGTTGGCTTCCCGCTTCACAGAGCCGAGCAGCATATTAAGCTGACTATGGACGTGGTTAGGTCCAATATTGTGGGCAGGTCAGCATTCTGTGCCAGCGGAGCAGCTGCCCTGTGCATGCGGAGGTGGCCATCATCATTGAGGAGCACTTTCCTGCACCAGTCAGGGGCTTCACAACCCAAAATGGGGCCTATTGGCACGAAAGGCTGCAGCGTTGGCCCAAGCAATACATTTGATGAGGTATCTGCTCCGCTTTGGGCACCTACTGGCTTCACTGCTCATAATATTACCTTAAAGCATATGCCACCCAGTCCGTCTCCATGTTGAGGTGCCCTGGTAGGACCGCCCTGCCTCAGCTGCAGCCAGCTGTCCCAGTGGGTGCTGCTGAGGCTCCAGGACTGCGAGCAAGAGATTGGGCCGGCAACACTGAGAGGCCACCGGCTGATCCAGAATATGATGATCAGTGAGGAGAGGACAACCTCTGGGAAGTTGGCCCTGTCCAGCTCACTGCCCATAAGTGTGGATTCGGTACCCCCTTTTCCTCCCACTGCTGGTGTCCTGTGTAAAAATCCAGTCTCGCGAGTCCAGTTCACCATTTGTCCGGTTGAGAGTTTTATATCTGGTCTATTCAGGATTCCCATCCTAGAACAACATGCGTTACTCTTATCTGCCCTCGGCAGTAACCTGGTCAGCTGTATTAAATTGTTACAGGAGCTTCAAAATGGAAAACAAGAAGCCAGGGTATGACTCAGCAAAGTAATAAGTGACTTGGACAACACTGATCATGTGTGATTAAATAGAACTTCAGGATATAATAAAAATACACAATTTACCTCTGAGCTATAATATCAGTGACTGGTCAGCGCAATTATGGACAATAAAGGTCAAACCCTCCTTCGGGAACAACTCCAGTTCTACCTATTGATGGTTCACAACCATACATTTTGAATAAGTACAATGCCCTTGATGGCGGAGCATACAGAAGCGACATTGTTGACATACAACATAGATGATCAATCAATATTGTGTACAGAGTGAGCAACCTTTCAGTATCTCCAATGATTTCTCTAAATAACAACAGAAAATCCTGCTCCGGTATATACCTATCTTGCCTACTTCAGAAGTATGTGTCACAGAGAAGACCTCAGGATATATCTGTTCCCAATGTCTTTGCAGATGGCCTAGTTGCATGAATACTTTTGTTGCTTTCTATTTATTCCTGGGATTTGGGCATCACTGACCAGGGTTGTCTTTCATTGCCCATCATTAACTGCACTTGAGGAGGCGGTAGTGAGCTGTCTTCTGGCCTTCATAAGATTCCATCTCATTGCTGTGGGTCTGCAGTTACACTTTATTCAGAACAGGTAAAGACGGCAGATTTTGTAAAATTGTCCTGTCCTACCAGCAGCAATTCCTACTAGAATATCTGCTGCATGTTTTGTGTATCACTAAATATGGGCTTCTACTGTGTGAGGTCCCAGACTCTTCACAGGTGACTGGCCACTTGCCTTCCTTCGTGCCATGACAGTGGCCTGGATGTGCCACACACCTTGCTGGTCTGGGCCTTCTAAGCCATTATCCTGCAAATGTGTTAGTAAATTCTGTCTCAGCCGCCATTCCCAGTCTTTGTGCACTTGGAAGAGGTGATGCCCCACACAACAGCAGCCAAAGCTGATGGGGTTTTCAATTAGTCTTTGCACGGCTGTCGAGTCGAGAGCCCAGGCTATGGCCACTGATCTGCACAACCAGTGACTTGGAGTCAGCAGTGAGATTTCAGGGTTATGGGACACCTGTTTTCCACACCAACACCCCTTTGGAAGTGAGCATGCAGCTTGGCAGGGGATCAAGGATACAAACCCTCACAAAATACCTCCCAAATACCCCAATTAGTAAACCAGATTTTTTTTTTTTTAAGATGTGGAAGCCTGATAGGTGGCATTCAAACATGGAGAGGGAGGAAAGATGGACAGGTGATTTGGACGTGAGCACACTTTCAAGGATTTTCGAGGGAAAGGCGAGTTTGGAGATGCTGGGGTAGTGTTTCTTCAATTAGTTCATGCATGGGTTATGGGCATCGCTGCGTATCTCTAGTTTCCCTTGAGAAGGTGACAGTGAGCTGCCTTCTGGAACTGCTGCAGTCCTGGACGGAGGGCCAAAGGTGGATTTGCTGAGGATGCTGATGGTGATACCAGAGGATGGGGTGAGTAACAAAGGAGAGGGAAACATTAACATAAACAGTTAACTCGGGGGCCAGGAATGGAATTTAGATAGTCAGCAGTTCGAAGGGAATAGTTCAAAGGGAGAAGGAATTAGATGACTCGGACAAGGTGAGCTCAGAGAAAGCACTAGGCAAGACAGGAGGGAACCTTGAGAAAGATACGGTCCAGAGTTAGGGGAGGAACGATCTTGGGAGAAGCTTGGCAGCCAGGGGAATGGAGGGAAGTGGCAGAGGAAACTGATCAAGATAATTCTAATCAAAGAAGTCTATGAACTCCGCTGGATTTGTTGTTGGAGGTGGAGGTGAAGGAAGCAGCAGCTGGGCATTTAGGTAGACAGTTTGCCATCAAGTAAAGAAGCTGGGGGTTATTTTTGCATTCCAAGATGATCTTGGAATAATGAGCAGCTTTGGCAAAGGAGGGCAGAGCCCAATACCTCTTGTGCCTAACTGAGATATGTCGTGTATTGTGCTATGGCACAACAGTTGGCAAAGGCTGAGTTATTTAAATCCCAGAGGGAAACTTGAACAACTGTCATAACTTCTATTTTCAATTGTTATGTTTGAGATGCAACTCTGAACACAGGAAAAAGACAACCGAGCCTCAAAAGGTTTTTTAATATAAAACTACATTAAACATTTATTAATTTACCAACAAATTAAATACATTTCCTACAAATTACTATCATAATAACTTTTAAACAAATCCCCAAATTAATCACTTCCAGGTAAACCTTCACCAAGCCATGGACCATAGATCAGTAACCCATAGACTTTAAACAGGCACCAGGCAAAGTGCATTTGACCATAAGAATTCAAAATGAGGTTCCTAGCAATTTGGTCCCTTTGCAGACTCAGTTGTAGGCTTCCAGGCTGGTTATATCTTAACTGAATCTGGCTTACACATACAAACTTCTTTCGGTTTATACCTAGCTTTTCCTTTGAATTACTACCTATTTTAATTTTACTGCTTTAACAATAACCCTTTCATTCCACCAATTTAATTACTAATATAAACACCTTGCATAGCATCTCCCGGCTAGGTTTTACTCATTCTTTTGAATGGTTTATTCAACAAATACAAATTTACACTTTACATTCTCTTCCTTACATTTATATAATTAAAATCTCAATAATACAGCAAATCAAAGCACCTAGACTAGCTGGCTTTAATCCAGTTCAGACACACACAGAAACACACATAGACATAGGCAAAATGATGTTCCACCTGGAACAATTGCTGAACCTATGGTTCCTGTTGAAGTTGCTCAACCAAGAATAGGCATGTCTGATGTCTCTGTCCAAGTGGACAACACTGAACTGCCTGTGGCTAATGAGGTTCCTGTCAAAGAATAATAAGTTGTTCAGCTACGGCGTTTCTCACGGAGCAAGAAACCACCTGAAAGACTGAACTTGTAATTTCATGACCTGTGTAAATATTGTAATGTCATGAGATAAATATCCTTGTAAATACACTAGGTACAGAAAAGATTAACAGGGAGGAATGTAATAATTGTAGTTTTGATAATCGTAGGAGTGTAGCTTTTGGAATAATGCTGTATTGTAAAATCACATGACCTGTGTAAACCAATGAGTTGGCAGCACCGGGGGGGTGGGGAGGGACCTTGAGGAAAGAGTTCTTTTTCCATTGAAGAGTTGGATGCACATATGTAGTGGCTGCAGCTGTCTTGTAAATAAACTCCAATTTTTCCACCAAGAAAAGTTGAATGAGAAATCAATGCTACAATAGTATGAATTTGAAAGGAAAAGCATAAAATTTGGTGGAAGGTCAGAAGATTAGAAAAGATTAGAACAGAAAAAACGGCAAAGGATAACGAAAAGAATAACAAGGTGGGATAAATTAAAGCATGAGTGAAAGCAAGCTAGAAATATTTTAAAGAGATAATAAGAGTTTCTACAGGTACTTAAAAAGGAGAAGAGTATCTAGAGTAAACACTGGTCCTTTGGAGAGTGAGTGATACAAACTAATCATGGAAAATAGGCAAATGGTGAATAAATTAAACCATTTTTTTGCAGTTGTCTTCACAATTGAGAATACAAATAACATCCCAGAAATAATTCTGAATAAAAAGATGAAAGGGAGGAAGAAGCTTAAAATAATTACAATTACCAGAGAAAGGGTACTATAAAAATAATTAGAATTAAGAGCTGAGGAGTCCCCCACTCCTGCTCCGTTCCATCCAGGGTCTTTGAAGAAGTGGCTGCTGAGATAGCAGATGCATTGTCTTCATTTTTCTAAATCCCTAGATTTTGGAAAGGTCCTGTTAGAGCGTAAAGTAGCAAGTGTAACTCCTCCAATCAAGTAAGGGGGGAGACAAAAGGTAGGAAACTACAAGCCAATTAGCTTAATCTTTCTCAGAGGGAAAATGCTGGAATTTATTACTAAGGATTTTATAGCCAGGCACTGAGGGAATCTCAATGTAATCAAGCAGAGTCAACATGGTTTTATGAAAGTAAAATCATATTTGATGAATTTATTAGAGTTATTTGAGGAAGTAACACGTACGTGGATAAAAGGGAACCTATGGATGTGGTGCACTTAGAGTTCCCAAAGGCATTTGCCAATGTGACACATCAAAGGTTGGTGCAAAGAATAATGGCTCATGTTGTAGGGTGCAAGATATTGCACACAAATGGGTCATTTTTGCATTGACAAAATGTAACAAGCAGAGTGTCACAGGGATCAGTGCTGAGGCTTCTACTATTAACAATCTTTGTCTATGATTTGAATGAAGAGACCGAATACATAGTTGCTAAATTTGCTGATGACACGAAGTTAACGATGGAAATAAGTTATGAAGTGGACATAAGGAATCTAAAAAGGGATCTACACAAGTTAAGTGAGTGGGCAAAACTTTGGTAGAGGGAGTATAATGTAGGAAAATGTAAACTTGTGCACTTTGACAGGATAGAAAAGCAGCATATTATCTAAATGGAGAGAGATTGGCAGAACTCAGAGTTACAGAGAAACTTTGGTGCCCTGGTTTATGAATCAGGAAATGTTGGCATGCGACTTCAGAAGTTGATTCAGAAGGCAAATGGAAAAGCAGCACCTAGAGAAGAGTGTGAGAGGTGGTCCCTTGCACAGGCAGCCTGCAGCAGATAGAGGAGAGTGTGAGAGGAGAACCCTGGGACAGGCAGTCAGCAGCACCTAGAGGGGGGAAGAGGAGGTATAAAAACAGTGTACAAAGTGACAAGATTTTGAGAGCAGAGGTGACTGAGGGAGTTCAGGGAGTAGGCGGTACTCCTCTTTTTACCTTCCCTCAGAAAGAAGAGTGGTAACCTTAGTAAGTAGGACCTGGTGAGTAATTTTGAAAAGTGTAATATTTTTAAACAAGTAGCTATACTTGGATTTAACTGAGAGCCGCCAGGAATAAGGGAAATTTAGGGCCAATATAATAAAGCAATATAAATAATCCAAAGTAGAATAAAGTTAACATAAGGAAGTAGGGTTCAGGCATAGCAGGGCAGCTCAGTCAAGTGGAATGTCTGTTCTGAAATAGGTGCAAAGTCATGGGCACTCCCGCTGTCCTCGCTGACCACATGTTCAGGAGGTGCTACCAGCTTCAGGAACTTGAGCACAGGGTTCCAGAGCTCAAGCAATGGCTGGAACCATTGTGGCACATTCGGGAGGCTGAGAACTATATGGATTTGGTCGCACCGTAGCTTTAGGGCCTGGATACAGAGAGGGAATTGCTGACCACCAGGCAGTCGAAGAGAAGTAGGTAGGTAGTGCAGCAGTCCCCTGGGTTCCCGCTCACAAATCAGCTTTCCAATTTGGAAGCTGGTGAAGGTGCTCATTCCTCAGAGGAGTGCAGTCAGAGGCAAATTGATAGCACCACGAGCAGATCGGCTGGACATGAGGGGAGGACAATGAAAGAAAAAGCAATAGTGATAGGGTTATGGGAGCAGGCAGGCTTTACTGTGGCCATTGCCGTGACTCCAGGCTGGTATGTTGCTTCTCTGGGTCGAAGGTCAAGGATGTCACAGAGCAGCTGCAAGACATTCTTCTGGGGGAGGGTGATCAGCCAGAGGTCATGGCCCATAATGGTACCAATGACTTAAGTAGGAAGGGATATGTGATCCTGCTATCAGATTTTAGGGTGCTAGGTCGAAAATTAGCAAGTAGGCCCTCAAATGTAGTAATCTCTGGATCACTCCCAGCACCACATGCCAAAGAGTATAGAAGTAGGAGGATAAGACTTATGACTGAATGGTTGGAAAGTTGGTGCAGTAGGGAAGACTTTAGATTCCTGGGACACTGGTACTGGCATTGGGGGAGATGGTACCTGTGCAAGTTGGACCGGTTACACATGAAAGAGCTGGGACTGAGTTGCTAGCGCTGTTGGGGGCGCTTTAAACTAACTCAGAAGGGATGCGGGAACCAAGAGAACATATTAGAGAGGAATATCAGAGTGCACAAAATACTGGGAGGGGCAGGTAGCACTAGTATAGAGAACAGTAAGTAAATAGTTAAAGTCAGGGTGAGGGAGAAAGTAGCAAAATCTGAATCTGGGTTGCTATGCTTTTATGTGAATGCATGAAGTATAGTAAATTAGACTGGGGAATTACAGACACAGGTTATCATTTAGAAGTATAATGTTGTGGGGATAACAGAGAACTGGCTCAAGGAAGGGGAAAACTGGATGTTAAATCGCCGTGGGTACAAGATGTTCAGAAATGACAGGAAAGGAGGAGGGGTGGTATCCTTGATTAAGGAGAGCATTGCAGTGATGGAGAAAAAGAATGTCCCAGAAGGTTCAAGATGAGAATCAATTTGGCTAGAGCTAAGGAACAAAAAAGTGCAACTACAGTGCATGGTGTAGTTGATAGACCAACAAAGAGTGCGGGCATAGAAGAACAAAACTGCAGGGAATTTTCAGAGTGATGTAAGTATTATAGAATATTTATAATGGGGGACTTTAATTACCTGAATGCAACCTGGGACACGAGTAATGTAAAGGGCAGAGAGAGACAAAAGTCCCTAGGTTGTGCCAAGGAAATTTTCTACAACAGTGTGTGTCCAATCCAACAAGAAAAGATGCATGTTTGAGCTGGCTTTTGGAAATGACATGAGTCAAGTAGATCAAGTGTCAGTTGGGAAAAATCAAGGAGACAGTCATCATTGCATTCCACATTTTAGGATGATGATAGAAAAGTACGATAGGCAATCTAGAGTAAGAATAATTAACAAGAGCCGACCTCGATGAGGCAAGAATGGGGCTGGACCAGATGGACTGGAATTAAAGATTAGCGGTATAAAATGTAGCTGAAAATGGGCTACCTTCAACAATGAATTGGTTTGGGCCCAGTCAATGTAGATTGCATCAAAGGGAAAGGACAAATAAATCCAGAGCTCCCTGGATGATAAAAGAGATAGAGATTAAGATAAAGAAGAAAATATTTGCTTTTGACAGGTGTCAGGTAGAAAATACATTTGAGAACCATGCGGAATACAGGTGGTTCAAACGGGAGTTGAGAAAGCAAGTAAGAGCAGCAAAGAGGGATTATGAGAAAAGACCAACAGCCAACATAAAGTCGAATCCCAAAGTCTTTTATAGCCTTAAAAATAGCAAAAGGCTGGTAAAAGGAGGAGGAGGGCCAATTAGGGACCTAGAAGGGAATCTACCCATTGATGAAGGGGCCACGGCTGTGGTATTAAATGAATATTTTGCATCTATCTTTACCAAGGATGCTACAAGGCCATGGTGACAGACGAGGAAGCTCTGTCTCTAGAAGGGTTCAAATTTGATAAAGAGGGAGTGTTGGATAGACTGGCAGTACTTCAATTTGACAAGTCACCGGCACCGGGATTGAAGGAAGTGAGAGTAGAAATTGCAGGGACACTGGCCATAATTTTCCAGTCTTCCTTAGACTCAGGGGAGCTGCCAGAGGACTGGAGAATTGCAAACATTATACCTTTGTTCAAAAAAGGCTCCAAGGATAAGTCCAGCAAATACAGACCGATCAGTTTAACTTTAGTGGAGGGTGCGATTCTAGAAAAAATTATTTGGGTTAGAATTAGCAGCCGCATGGAAAAATTTGAGTTGATGAGGAAGAGCCAGCATGGATTTCTAAAGGGGCAATCCTGTTTCACTAACTTGCTGGAGTCTTTTGAAGAATTAGCAGAAAATGTCGATGAGCGTACTGCTGTGATGCAGTGTACATGGACTTTCAAAAGACATTTGACACAATGCCACACAACAGATTTGTGAGAAAAGTTATTGCTCATGGAAAGAAAGGGCAGTAGCTATGGATATAAAATTGGCTGAAAAATAGGAAGCAGAGGGCATTGGTCAATGGATATTTTTCAGGCTGGAGGATGGTTTGTAGTGGAGTTCCCCAGGGGTCAGTATTGGGAACCTTCCTTTTCCTGATATATGTTAATGATATGGATCTTGGTGTGCAGGGGATAATTCAAAGATTGCGGATGATATGAAGCTTGGGAGTGTTGAAAACTGTGAGGAGGAGAGTGTAGAAATTTAAAAGGACATAGAGAAGTTGGTGGAGTGGGCAAATAGGTGCTGGAAAGCATGAGGTGATGCATTTTGGTAGGAAGAACATGGACAGGTAATATACAAAAGGGGTGATATTTTGAGGGGTGCAGGAGCAGAAAGAGCTAGGTATATATGTGCATAGGTCATTGAAGGTGGCAGGACTGGTGGAGTGAGCAACCAAAGGTGGTCTTCTGCAGCGCATACTCTTTCAAATTAAAGGATTGATGGCCATGTTCGAGTTGTACTAGAGGAGTTTGGTTTGTGCAGTTTCTAATTCCATTGTGCAAGTTTACAGCATTACAGACTTCATGTTCTCATCTCCAATTCCTTTCGTGATGCCCAGTGACTTACTTAATCACACGTAGAAACACGTAGAAATTTGCAGGACACTGGTACGCTTGATGATTGGGTCCACAGGGAAGGTGGAGTAGGCCGTTTGACCCAGCATTTGTGACTTAAGCCGTGACTTTAGTCTTGATTCCTGCACCCTCATGCTGGGTTCCACTATGAGGGTGTGATACTAATAAAGCCACTTCCTCGTTTTGTAAGCGGCCTGATCGTCCAGCACCATTTTGATAAGATGTGCGTTTGCACTGAAATTATCTCTGATCCATTGGTTATAAAATCTTCTAACTTCAGCTGCAACATTCTACTTCTGATGTTTAGTGTGCAGATTTCCATAAGTGGTCAATTTGCATGCACCATATTCTGAGCTAAGTCTCGTGCTGCGAATGGAAAGCCCCATCTGAAGTTTGCAATGAGCCAAGACTTCTCATGCTTTTGACAAGGTTGTTACTTCTGAAGAATATGTTGGGTAATGAAGCTAGAGATTGTACTGGGTGTTTGCTGCAGCAGGGCCTGGTATCTTCGCCAATTGAGCTTATAGATAAATCTAGCGACTCCCAAGTAGGACATGCATTTTGCCTCATGACATAATAGAACATGTTGCCCTTGTGGAAAGGGGCACTGTCATCATTGGACTAGCGCAGTGGAGACGTCTGCCCATGCTACCATGAGCAGATGTGTCGGGGATCCATAACTTGATGAGGATGAAATCAATTTATTTATTGCCTCAGGTTTGTTCCTGTACCAACTGATGAAAGTAAAATCCTACTGCTATATCATTTAGGGCAAAGCAGTTGGGTATTGTTGCCAGCCCTGACAGCCGTAGCTCACTTGCTAGCCCTCCTGCTGCTGAGTCAGAAGTCTCTGGGTTCAAGCACTAATCTAAGCCTTGGTCACTGTCACAAGGCTATGCCTCTTTATTTTTGAAAATATGATTTGTAAACTTTCAAATGACTGGAAATTTTGCAATTTGATCTGAAACAGAGCAAACTGCTTAAACAATGCAAGGTCACATTCCAAGGTGAAGGTGATAACCAAGGAAATCACCCTCAGAGGAGTGTGAAGGGAAAGACATTTCTTATGATACAAACACTTTTAAACCCCTCTACACAACGCTCCTGAGTTCTGCATTCTTCTTACACTCACATCCCTTGGATTTACAAACACCAACACAATCAAGGAATTTTAATAATCCCCCAAAGACCACCCAAATTTGTTATGACCACAGCCTGTGATAATTGCTGTGCAAGCCGAATCCCACAGGGAAACTTGGCTTAAGGGCCATAACCTTTTGTCTTTGTACTCTGAAATCGAGAAGAAGACATATCGATATCAGCAGTAAGAGGTCCAGTAACACTTTGGGGATTTTAAAAATTAAAGTAAATTTTTTATGAACTGAATGTTGGGAGGTGGTGGCATAGTGGTACCCTCGCTCAGCTGGTATTCCAGAGACCCAGGGGACCTGGGCTTTGAATTCCACCATGGCAGATGGTGGAATTTGAGCCCAATAAAACTCTGGAATTAAAAGCCTGATGATGACCATTAAACCATTGCTAATTGTTGCAAAAACCCATCTGGTTCAATAATTCCCTTTAGGGAATGAAATCTGCCATCATTATTCGGCCTGGCCAACATGTCACTCCAGACTTGACTCTTAAAATGTCCTCTGAACGTGAGCAATTAGGGGTTGGCAATAAATGCTGACCTAGCCAGTGATGCCCAAATCTAATAAAGTAAAATAAAAATAATTAACAGAGGTGAAAGAAAATTTAAGCACACAAGATTACAGTTACAGAATTAAGGTTAGCCTTACAAACATTCCTCCCAAAATCTCTTTACTTTGTCAATCCCATAGCTAATCATGTTCCAGGCATGTCCACTATGAAATGTATATAGATGTCCACTATGAAATCCAATAATATTACACAAGGCAAACTGTTGTAGCTTCATTAAAGGTGCATGACGTGAAATTTACTCCCTTCTACTCTGATGTGGAATCCACTTCTGAATAAAGTTGCTTGCTGCAGCCCAAGAATTTTCTGGCTTGGCTGAATGAGTTATTCAAACTACATTCTCTCCCAGCCAAGTGCTCCAGCCACCTCTACAGCTCAAACAGCTCCAACTATCTCCAGCCACCTCTTGCTCAACAGCTATCTCCAGCCATCCTCACTATCTCTAACTTAATGTTTTTTCTCCATTCATCTCTATTCTATTTCATATTCTCATACCTCTTTAATCCTCAGACCCTTCCAAATATGATGTCTTTCATGTTTTTGTCTTGTCTTTGCTTTTGGGTCAGTAAAATATAGTATCCTTACTGCTGCTTACCTATGGAACTCCTGCCAGGGCAAACACGTTTCTTGCTACCTCTGATTCCACTTTGAGGTTCAAACAAACTCTCAACTTACCTAAACATGCAAATGTTAGACATTAGCACATTTCTTAGCCAATATCACCACCATCAACGCTTCTTTGTCCTTTTATCTATGACGTCTTTTGGCAATCTCCACGTATCACTGGCCCTCTATCCAGCTCTACCTGTCCCACCGCCCCCTCCCACCACACCCCCCCCCCCCGCCCCCTCCCCCTTAAACCAGCTTATATTTCACCTCTTTTCTATTTTTCCTTAGTTCTGATGAAGAGTCATTCGGACTTGAAACGTTAACTGTATTCCTCTCCACAGATGCTGTCAGAACTGCTGAGTTTTTCCAGGTATTTTAGTTTTTGTTTTAGACTTAGCCCAATTAGTCGTATCTCAAGTTAACATCTCTGTCCTTTCTCATGTTTCAAATCTCCTTGACAATCTGACTCCTATCAAACTCGGCCCATTAAATCACAAACACACACACACACACAAACACACCCAGTTTTCTTCATAGGATAACACAATAGACCTCTAAATATTGAAAAAATAACATCCATTCTGACACCACCTTGTCTATATTCCTTGATACCTTTGCCGAACAAAAATCAGTCAATCGTAGTTCTAAAGTTAACAATTTATCCTTTGCGTGAAAAAGTGTAACCCATAACACCCCTGAAGGGCTTCGCTCAATTATTTTTCGACATTGCCCTCTCCTCCTAGACTCCTCAATAAGCGGAACTGTTCCTCCCAGTCTACCTGATAGGTTCCCATTCATATGTTGCAAATCTCAGTCAAACAACCCTTCCCAGCCCCCCTTAACCATATAGATTCTATGTCATATAACCCAGCTGTGTATAATGTACCCTTTTTCTTTCTTCATTTTTTTCTCTTTCACTCACCTTTTTCCTTCCCCTCTTTGTTAAACTGCATCCTGGAATGGGAAATGGTCTTGATCGAATGGGATTCGCAGGTCCAGTACACATCGTTGCACCCAATAACACAATTTTCAATGTCCCCTTGCTCAATAACTTTGATCTATATGATAAGGGCGGTGTTAAGAAGCTTTCCTCTGTGTGGACACTGCGGTACCGTTCGGCAGTTATTTTTGTTAGAAAATGTGTGCGTTCTGGAAGTAAGCATTAAACAATTAATAATAGGTGACACCTGTTGGCCTCATTATTCCTTTACATTAGGGCTTATACTTCGTAAATATTAGTGAGTAATGGTTCTATTTCAGTACAATGTATAGTCCAATGCATGTTTGGCGTTGAAGAAGCAAGTGTTAAAGTGACGGTCGCCTAATTTTCAGCTGAGGGATCTAAGTGGCTACAACTTCAATATAATTAATTTACTAACTGGAGTTAACAAATATTTAAATACTTTCTTTACCTCCTCTCTGAATTTTCTCTGGGTCATTCCATAAATACAAGTGTTTAAACAGGAGCTCAAGTGCATGAGGAAAAGTCCAAACTCATTGGCGATGTACGTGGGGCTTGAGTAGCTTCGGTCAAATTGATTGACCAAGGTTCAAGTACTCAGGAAAGTCACTGTTATTGTCATCCAGAATAGTGCATAACTGCCAGACACAGCAAAGAGTAAGACGATGGATTTTTGACGATTCTCTGTCTCATCATCATTCTTGTTTTGGTGAAGTGCATGTAAACGACGTCAAGATCATTACTCTCATAACCCTCTCTCTTACTTCTTCAAAGAAAGCCAGCAAGTTGGTTAAACACAATTTGCCTTTAAAAAATTCATGCTGACTTTCTTTAATGAACCTGTGATTACCCATGTAACTATTAATTTTGTCCAAATTACTGTTTCTAGAAGCTACCCCACCACCGAAGTTAAACTGACTGCCCTGTGGTTGCTGGGTTTATCTTAGACTTGTTTTCTGAACAAATGTGTAGGAATTGCAATTCTCCAACCCTGAGCCTAGGTAAGACTGGGAAATTATGATCAGTGCCAAATGCATGGATCACATTCCTCCCTTTGTACACAATGAACTCGCAAAAACAGTAAACCGTGAGAATGGAACACTGATTGTTATAACCATAACTCGTATTTATGTGTTTCTTTTAAAATAGTAAAACCTCCCAAAGCCCTTCAGAGGTGTGCCATCAAATAAAATTTGTCACACAGCCACATAAGTGGATGTTGGGGCAGTTATCCAAACTCTAGTTCAAAGACGTAAGTGACAGGAAGATATATCAATGCTATTGGAATTTATTGTAAAACAGAGGTATCAGTGTCAATATGTTTGTATGTGAGACTTAATTGAATTAAAGGTAGCTGGTCTGAAGGCTTTGATGTAAACATGGGAAACATGGTGGAAGTTTAGAATGAAAGCTGTAAAAGGTCATTTGCATTAAAAAAACAGACTAGATTGTTGCCAAAAGAGGGAACAAAATATTACACATAGCCAGGTGAAGTTAAGAAACAGTATGTATATTTTTCCCAACCATTACTTGTAAAATTAGTGTGATAACATTTTTATGATCAGGGATGTAAAGTCCAAAGACATAGTGAAACAACGTTTATTTTCATTCAATGGGGTAAATATGTATAAATGAGCAAAGGTGTCTGTAAGGGCAGTCATCTTTATAATTTAACTAATGTGAAAAGCCTTCAACATCCATGCATCAAGCAGTTGTTTTCAAAGAGCTGAAATTAAAGAACTCTTTTTGAAATCGCATGGTTCAGGGTATTGTGTCTCACTTTGCCTGAGTCTTTTAAAATCTATGTGTCTTACTGATGCCTTAACAAAACTACAACTGGGAGTTAGATTGATTCGGGGATGTAGAAGTTATCATAATGATAATTTGTAGATCTATATATGTGCTAAAATCACTTCTCTTATTAATAAATGTTTAATCTAGTTTTGTAACATCCTATAAGACTTGGTGGTCTTATTACTACTGCTATTTGGCCCATTGTGCCTGTGCCAGCTCGCTTCAAGAGCTACTCAGCTACTCATTGCAAGGAACGTAAACCACGCCCCCCTCCCCCATCAGCACCTTCCGCTCAGCCATGAATTCATCTGCTTTATCCTCATATTTCTTTACTTACTAACATGGCACCAGGAGTAAGGCAGGGAGTGCGACAATTGAAGTTTGATTACTTGTCCCTTTCCTAGCTTCCTAAAATGTGTCTACAGTATATCATACCTCTTTCAACCTATGTTGTTACTGATGCGGACCACGACCTTTGGCTATTCATGGTTCCCCCCTCAGAGCATGTGCCCTGCCAAAATGTACTAACTCATCAGACCAAGGGTGTAAGACAACACCCTGGATTCAAGTCAGTGGACACAGAATCGTGTGTCCGTTCCACTAAGTATTGAATCCCCTTCCTTTGCTGCTTTTCGAACCTTTCTCCTACCCACGCACGTCCCCCACTCATCTCTGCCGTGCAGCTGAACCAGCCGCCTGGACCTGGCTCTGGCTGCACTCCCGAATTCAACCGTCATCCTAACCAATGTTCAGAACTGCCATCCTATATTATCTTTAGATTAAACACATCCAACCTGAAGCGCTCCCCAGAATATCAAAGGAAAATAGAGAGGAAAACTGGCACTTTATGGCCACTGTAACCCCACGTGATTGGGGAAACGTCACTTTGCAGCTGCCCAATATTACTCGCCACTGATTGTAAAAGAAATTAAAAGAGGGCGAGGGGTGTGTATAGAGCCTTTCACATAATCCCATCAGATTCCCATTGGAAGAGGGCAATGGGTGTTCCAGGATCACCAGTCAGGTGGTGCAGAAATTTTATGACCGCTAATCGCTCTCAAGTCAGAATTCTAGTCTGAATATGTTTCCTGCCAAAATGCACTAACTCATCAGATCATCAGGATCATCAGATTCCAATTTGGTGGATCAGGATAAAGTTGCCCCCAAAATGTTATTATTCTATTGTTATTGGCCAACAACCAATTACAGGAGGACAGGAATAAACTTGCAGAAATGAAGCTGAACACAGATAACTTGGAGTTAGTACATTTGGAGGAAGAATCGGGAGGTCCGTTGTTAGCCGGTCTAGATGGGGCAAGGAAACATAGCGGTATCGGAGTACAAATACACCAATCATGCCATGGGGTAGCAAGGCCATGAATAAAACCAAGCTAAACATTAGGCTTTATTTCTAAAGGGGTTGAATTGAAAAGTTGGGATGTCATACTAAATGTGCATCGAACCACGCTTAGAGTACTGTATGAAATCCCAATCACCACATGTTGCATTTTAGGGGAAGAGAGGCAAACATATAGGTGAGGTGGAAGTAGATGTTTGTGATGAAAGATTTAGATGGAGAAAGATGAGATGAGGCTTGAGTGGAGCATGAACGATGCCATGATTGGCCAAAATGACCTGTTTCTATGCTATAAATCATATGTAATTCTCTGATTGAGCGGGAAGCTGTTACATAATGTGTCCATTATGATTCATGCAAACATTAAACATTCAATACCCTTGGATAACTCTCGGTCTCAGTATTCCTTTATAGCAGTGTATATTCAGCACAAACGTTTCTCTTAACATAGCAAGGAATTTTGAGTTTAGTGAAATGCACAGTCGACTCCCGTTTTAAGAAAGAAGAACCCAATCGTGAAGGGATGGGAAAGGAGGGAGGGAATTGTCCAGTTAAATTCAGATATGAAGTCTAGCCTGATTGTAGCTTTAATTTCATTAATTTAGCAACCTGGGTTATCAGATAGTTAATGGCATTCTTCACTTCGTTTCTAAACTTGCTTTGGGTCAATCCATAAATACAAGTATTCATGCAGGAGCTCAAGTATATGAGAAAGAGTCCGACCTCATTGGCGGTGTAAGTGGGGCTTGTGTGATTCTGGTCCAAGGGGGTGACTGTTATCCAGGTGCACATAAAAGTTACCGTTTGTGTCATCCACAATAGTATGTAAGTGCTGGACATACAAACAGTAAGACAATGGATTTTTGTCGATTCTCCATCTCACTGTCGCTCTGGCTCTGCCCCTGCCCACTGCCCAGTCCTTTCAGGGCTTTGTGGGCCCTACTGCCCGCTAGGATGTGGCTGACTGTAAGACCATTGAGCAGCAGAATGAGGAAAAATGGGAGCAGTGAGAGAGAGATACTGCAAATCCAGGAGAAAGTGACCCAAGCTGCAGAAATAAAAAAGATTGCTTTTGTACGACAGCCCCAATGAACATTGTCAATAATAAAGCTGGGCTCATACATGAAGTGGAAGGGGATGTATTTTAAACAGCTCAACAGACACATGGACATAATAACCACAGCTCCAGTTTTCTCTGTGCAAAACCTGAGTCTCAATTTTTGACAGCGGATGTCAGTGAATCGGCCAAAGGTAAATGTTACTGTTAACCAGACCAAGTAATCCAGAGTAATGATTCTCAGGTAGGCATAAGAAGGGCAGATTGCAGTTTGGGACAGGAATGACTAGGGGAAATAGTAAGTAAATATCTGGTTCAGCAGCACGTGAAGGATCAGAACAAGGGGGTCTGAGATTACCATCGCCACCATATAATGAGTGATTCCCCTGGAGAGACCACACTTTTCCTGGGACAGGTTCACAGCCGTCATCAGGTTTGCTGTAGGACACAAACAACAGGAAACTTATCAATTAAATAGAGCCAACAAAAAAAGTATTGGAGACAAATCACTGAAGTAAATGAAAAGAATAATTTTGAATAAACCATGTAATAAGAGTCACCTGCAATTCGTTAACCATTAAGTTAAGCTTATCAGCAAAGCCACACTGACAGCCAACTGTGCACTGAAGGGTAAAATCGGGTCACTAAGGCTCTGAAAATGAATTGAATGGTAGAAAAAAACAAAAGAAAGGAAGACTGCAAAAGACAGAAATACAAAGTATAATAACTTACATTTATATAGTGCTTTCCATTAAGTTAGGATGCCCCACACTGCCTGTGAGGTAGTTCCTTTAAACAGTTGCTGCTTACATGTACAAAAATAATTGGACACTTTGTGCAAGGCAAACACACACAACCACCAAAAACATGTTGACCGAATAATAACTGGAGCTCATATTTATTTAATAAAAACAGAATATGCTGCAAATACGCAGCAGGTCAGGCAGCATCTGTAGAGAAACAGCAGCACCATTTCAGGTGGTGGTGGTGTAGTGCCATTATTATTGGGTTAGTCCTCCTGATGCCCAGATTAATTCTTTGGGGAATCTGGTTTCAAATCTTGTTACAGCAGAGGGTGAAATTTGATTTCAGTAAAAAATCTTGAGCTAAAATTCGAATGAAGACCATAAAGCCATTGTCATTTGTTGTAAAAATCCATCTGTTTCACTCATGTACATTTGGGAAGAAAATTTGCCACCCTTGCTTGGTCTGGTCTACATGTGACTCCACAGCCACAGCAACGTAGTTGATTATGAAATGGCCTAGCTAGCCATTCAGTTCTCAAGGGCTATTAGAGATGTGCAAGAAATGCTGGTCCAGCCAGTGATGCCCACATCCTATGAATGAAAAAAAGTTTGATGATTTTTCATCAGAAAGATCTGTTCTGATGCTGATGAAGAGGGTCGGTAGAATTGTTAGGTTAGTTGACAATATATTGTGGCTTACTTCATCTGTCGTTGAATGAATTGAGCTCTGGAAACTTTTTCATCCAGTCTTAATGGTAGACAGGGCCTTGGATTATCATTTCATCTGAAAGACCGTACATGCTGACAATGTAGCACTCCCTCTCTACTTCATTGAAGTGTCAGCCTAGGTTATATCTCAAAATATTGAAGAGTCAGCCTGGGATATACCCAAAGTATTGAAGAGTCAGCCTGGCTTCTACTTCAAAGGATTCAAGAGTCAGCCTGGCTTGTACCTCAAAGGACTGAAGAGTCAGCCTGCTTTATAACTCAAAGTAATGAAGATTCAGCCTAGGTTACATCTCAAAAGTATTGAAGAGTCAGCTTAGGCTTTCTCTCAAAGTGTAGAATAGTCAGCCTATGTTGTATTGTAAAACATTGAAGGGTCAGCCTAGGCTATATCCCAAAGTACAGAAGATTCAGCCAGGCTTATGTGCTCAAAGCCTCCGGACAGAAAGCTAAACCTACAAACCTCTGATTTAATTAGGGTATTATCACTAAACCAAGGTTTATAGAGTCACAATGAACAATACGCAATGCACAATACTGCTAAGATGCGGACGATTTTCCCTTCAGAATACCTTTTAGATCGAAGAAAACCAAGGCTAAAGAGCTACACATACTCTTCGCACGTTGGGTGGAGGGTGCCAAGGTGGGGTCGGCGTGGGGTTGGGGTGCGGGGAGGGCATTTGGGTGCGAGGAGGAAGGGGGTGAGACACCCATGACCATCCATGTCAAGTACCCCCCGCTGGATTCAGATCCCTTCCTGTGATCACCACTTGCTATGCAGTCTGGAGTGAGAGTCCAAGCTGATCTTTCTTTCTCAGTGCACTATATCAGGACACAAGACTCTGCCTGGATGCCAGCACAGCAATTTTGGATTATATTCTTGCCTGGGCAGAGTGTTACTCTGACTATTCACCTTCTGCTTCGCAGGTGGATATGTTCCTGCTTAACGGAACGCTTGCTCCTCAATAGAGGTGGGAGAACACAAAATAAAATATTGTTTATAGAAGATAGCGCAATACAAATGGCACAGATCTCGATGAAGTCGTTCATGAAAGTGAGATCAGAAAACATGCAGCAGAGCGCCCAAGGTACCCTGATAAATCCGCTTCATTTCAACATTCTGAGCAAAAACAGTAACGCAAATAATTAAAAGTAAACTTAGCAAGAAGGAATTAAATTGTGATTTACCAGGCACGCCGAACATTGTCATAATTGAGTAGCCGATTTCTTTCCGTTACAGAATTGGAGCCCGTCCCATTTTCAGAGAGACGCAATGCCTATACGAACAGCGAGCCCAGGGCTCCGACTGCCAGCCTTAGGGTTAGGAGCGGGTTTCCGATCCTTATTCATACCTGAGGGCAATCTTCCCAATGTAACAGGAGGAGTTATATCACAACTGATGTTAGTTACAGACTTTAAAACAAACATATTTGAACATTCTTTTCTGCTCTAGCCGGCCGATCTCAGCGGTGAACTGCACTGTGCTGTGGACAGGAGAGTGTCAGGTTCGTTGATGTCTGCACCCCTCAATCAGTTGCCAGATTCCAACGTCCTGGCTTCATGCAAGGCAGCACTGGTTGGATTCCACCCCGTGCCTCGCCCTAGTGTGAGACCAAATAGGAAGATGGTGCGGGGGCTCAATGTGTTGCTTGAGGCTGGTGCTAGAAGGGAGGTCTTCAGATTCTCGGGACACTGGGCCCAGTTCTGTCTCAGAAGGCATCTGTTCAAAAGGGAAGGACTGCATCTGCTTAGGCCTAGGTCCAATGTCCTCGCATGGAGGTTAACTCCTGAGATTTTGGTGGATTTGCATTAAACTGCTAGCGGGACATGAACGAACATCTTAGTAGAAGAGTGGAATAGGGAATACAAAGGGGGTTTATGATAGTGTTGGGGATGGAAGTGCTGTCAGATTAGATGGGAGCAGACAAAGAAGGGCCACAAAGACAGATTTACAATACACTTTTATTCACACACAAAGTGTGCTGAATAAAGTTGGTGAACTACCAGCGAAAATAGCCATGGGGAATATGATGTAGTGACATTAACTGAAATATTGTTTTGAAAAAGTGGCAGGGGGAAGAGATAAGGAGGCAGCATTGGTTATGGGAGACATTGTAGTGTCAGAAAGGGAGAATGTGCTGGAGGGGCAAAGACAGAACCCATTTAGTTACAGCTGACAAGCTAAAATGGAACGATCACACTACTGGAGGTTCTCTGCAGCCCTCCAAATGGTGTGTAAGAGAGAGAGGGAGAGAAGGTGATGGGTGAGGTGGGGGGTGGGGAGGTTAGAGATGGGTGGGGGTGGGGAGCATACCTGCACAGAAATCACACAGATGCGCAAGAACTATCGAATAGTAATATTGAGGGAATTTGCTGACCTAAATTGCGATTGGGATAGTGTTAAACTAAAGGTAAAGATGGGGAGGAATTTCCGAAATATGTTCAAGAGACATGTGTGTTCTTGGTCTAGCTTGGGAGAAGACATTTCTGAAACTTGTACTGGGAACGAGGTGGCCCAAATGGACTAAGTGTCTTTTGGGAACACTTAGGCAAGAGGGATCATTGTATCACAAGGTTAGAGCAGCAAAGGAGAAGAGCAAGGAACAATCTGGGATAGAACTTCGAAGTTGGAAGATGGCTAACTTCAAGGAGATAAGAGTGGATGTGCCCAGGATAAAATGGAAACCAAGATTGACTGTAAAAATGGTGATGGAAATGCAGATGATTTTTAAGGAAGCAATGTTTTCGGTACAGGCTCAGTATATTTCAACAAGGGCTAAAGGTGCGGGAACCAGAGCCAGGGCTTCTCAGATGGCAAGGGGGATAAGAGAATATGTGCAACAAGAGACAAAAACTGAGAGTGTATGATGCTTGGAGGTTGAATACTTCAATCGAGGAGCCAGTCAAATAAAATATCTTGAGAAAGGAAACTACAACTGAGAAAGAGAGAATATGAAAACAAAATGTTAGTTAAAACAAAAGGGAATCCGAGATCTTCCACCAGAAGGTAAATAGTAGGCAGATATTAAGGGGTAGTGTGGGGCCTATCCATGGCAAAGTGAGTCATATGTGCTTAGAGGCAGAGGACAAGGCTAGAATACTTAATAAGTACTTTCTAATGGTATTTCATTTGGAAGAAGCTGCTGACAAAATATCAGTACATTTGAGATGGTAGAAACAGTGGACGGGGTGAAAATTGTATGGGGTAGGCTGTACCTGAAAGGCTGGTTACACATAGAGTGATGAAGTCACCTGGTCTGGATGACTTGCATTAAAAACCAAAAATGCTGGGAAAACTCAGCAGGTCCGGCTGCATCGTGTAAACAGAGTTAATATTTCGAGTCCAATATGACCCTCCTTCAGAACTTGCATCCCAGTTTGTTAAAGAAAGTGGGAATGCAGATACAGAAGGGCTTGCCATAACCTTCCAATCTTCCCTAGATATAGGGCAGGTGCCAGAGGATTGGAGGTCGGCAAACATAACATAACATAATATTCAAGATAGCGCGTAAGGTCATTCGGAGTAACTACAGGCCATTATTTTAACATCGGTGGTCAGTAATGCTTCAGAAACAATCATCAGGGAAAAGGTTAACAGGCACTTGGAGGGCTTGAGTTGGTTCAGGAAAATCAGCATGTATTTATAAAAGGAAGATCATGCTTGACTAACCGATCAATTTTTAAGAGCAACAGAGAAGATTGATGAAGGAAATGTAATGGACATTGTCTATTTGGATCTCAAAAATGCCTTTAGAAAGTACCATGTAAAAGGCTGGATAACAAAGTTGAGGCTCAAGGAATAGGAGAAGAGTGAATTGTGGCCGTTGAAGCAATCACACAGACCTATTCTCACAGACAGAAAAGCTGAAAGTGAAATGCACGGAATTTTCACTTTTAATTAAACTATTGCAGAGCAATATAAATGCCTGGGTCATACATATGGAATTAAGGTAATATCTGAAATATCACAAACATACCTTACAAAGTATTATTTTAGAACATGGGGATTTTTGTCATGGCGATGAAATCTGATGTTCCTCAATGTTCAAATTTGTTTTGCAGCCAGTGTGGCTGTTCAGCAGCAATTATGAACTTAGAACGTAATTAAAGGCCCAGTTGCTGCTTTTTCAGCAAGTAGTATTTTTTTCAAAGGGTTTTACGGTGATACTAATCATGTAGAAGTGGGAGTTCTTGTGAGTTTGGCAACTGGGGAACAGACAGTCACTGCAAGCAACTTCTGGATGTCCATAAACAAAAATAAAAATACCTGAAAAACTCAGCAGGTCTGGCAGCATCTGCAGAGAGGAACACAGTTAATGTTTCGAGTCCGTATGACTCTTCAACAGAACTGTTATCATACGGACTCGAAATGTTAACTGTGTTCCTCTCCACAGATGCTGCCAGAGCTGCTGAGTTTTTCCAGGTATTTTTTATTTCTGTTTTGGATTTCTAGCATCTACAGTTTTTTGCTTTTTTCTGGATGTCCATGTTTAACTGTACGTGCATGACAACAAATTGACATGAAATTGTCAAAGGTCAAGTACATTGTGAACCAGAGTGTTGATGCCTATCCTTTGCATGAGGGCACTAAAACCACATGAAAAAGTGTAGTGCAAGAATGAACCTGGGGGATAATATTTAATGATTAGGTCCACAATAATGTTAATGGTGAGGACCATTATGTCTCCCACCTCCATGACTGAGTGATCCCATTGGAAAGACCATGTTTCCCTTGAAAAGAAACAGAACTGACATTAGGTTCACTGGAAGAAATGCAAGAATATTGAGTAGAGCAGTGCAATGAGAGCCCCTTGGAATTCATCCATTGACCTCAGGGGAAGTTGAGTTCAGCATGGTTGAATAATCAGAGATTAATTTAATATCGAATGTTATATGGGCCCAATTTTAATTCATTCAAATCCCATTCACTTCCGCCCATCCCAGTCCAAATGTTATGATTGGAGTTAGTTCCATGAAGGCTATTCTAACTTCTTTTGCAGGGAAATGAATGAGAGATAGCGAATCAGTCCCCTCTTCTACAGCTCTCCCCGTTAATGTCAACCAAAAGGTTAAACTTACCTCCATCATGTGAAAACAATTGGATTTATTTCAAATTCTAAAACGTGACAATTGCGAATGTCAGATGGACTCAATAACACATTTGAACTGAGACATTGGCATCCATTATATATGTTAACGTCCCATTCAAAACAAACGCCCCCTGCCCCCCAAACACCAACCCCACCATCCCCAATCCTGCGATACTTCCTCAGCCCTGCATCTAACTGTCAGCTCCCTGAAGTGGGACATGTAGCCAATGTCTTCTCACTCAAAGGTGTGAGAGTTAATGAAAAACAACAGCAGACAACTATGTAAAAACTAACATATTGGGGCCATTTTAACCTTCACCCTGTAACTAAAAGAGCAGGTGAGAATAGGAAATCTGCGACGAGTAACTCACCTTCTACCTTTTTGAGGCCTATTTATCATCTATGAGGAACAAGTCAGGAGGTTGATGGAATCCTCTCCATTAGCCTGAAAAAGTGCAGCTCAAAAAGCCCGCGAAAGCCTCCTGCCCAGTCAAGACATGATAGTTCACTTAATCACCACTTCATCCACCATCTTAAATATTCGCTTCTCCCACTATCGATGGGTAGTTGCTGCAGTGGGTAGAGAAGGTGCCCCGTAGCAAGTCGCAAATGTTTTATTGGCAACACCTTCCAACCCGCAACCCCTACCACCGAGAAGATCAAGAACAACAGGCAATTGGGAACACCACTAGTTGCAATTGCCCTCCCAGCTACACACCATCCTGACTTGGAAATATATCACCAACACAGGTCAAAAACCTCGCACTCCATCCCTAACAGTTCTGTGGATCCATCTAGTCCACATGGACCGCAAAGTTTTAAGGAGCCAGCTCGCAATCACCTTCTCGAGGGCAATTAGGGATGGGTTATAGATGTTGGCATTGTCAACAATGCTCATATCCATAATTGAATATAAAAGTATTATTATTTCTCTAGTTTTGAAGACCTGTGCTTCAGACTTACCTGTGCCTCTAGCACAGTTACAACATAAGCATCAGCTTGGTGAAATGGAAAATGTTTTGAGGTCAACTGGGCACAAAAAGCAGGACAAATCCAATCAGGCTAATTATCGCCCATCAGCCTACTCTCAATCATCAGCAAAGTGATTGAAGGTGTGATCAAAACATGTTATCGAGTAGCACTTACTTCTCAATATCCAGCTCACTGATACTTTGTTTGGGTTCTCCCAGGGACACTGGTCTCAAGACCTCATCACAACATTGATCCAAAGATGAAAACAAGGTCTGAATTCCAGAGCTGAGGTGACAGACCATAAAGTCATAGCAGCGCGTTCCGTCTGTGGCATCAGTAGAGGCCTGAAGTCAACTGGATTCATTGGAAAGTCCTCCACTGGGGGCAGTCATGCCTACCACAAAGGAAGATGGTTCTGGTTGTGGGAGGCCAAACATCTTAATAACAGAGCATCACTGCAGGATTTCCTCAGGGTAGTGCTGTTGGCCCAACCATCTTCAGCTGCTTCATCAATGACCTTCCTTCCATCATAAGGTCAGATGTGGGGATGTTTGTTGATGATTGCACAATGTTCTGTACCATTCACAGCTCCTTAGATATGAAACAGACTGTGCCTACATCTGAAAGACTTGGACAACATTCTGATTTAAGTTACTAAGTGGGAAGTAAGATTTATTCCACATAAGTGACATGCAAAGATGATATCCAAGAAAAGATGATCAAACTCCCTTCCTTTAATAGTCAAAGGCATTAACTTCACTGAACCCCCACAGTCTACATGCTGGAGGTTGCCGTTGATCAGAAAACTAACAGGACCAGCCAGATAAAGATTTATCCTTCAGAACCAGCCAAATAAATACTATGGCTAGAAGGGTAGGTCAGGGATGAATATTCTGTACCAATCAACTCACCCATGGACTCCCCAAATCCAGGCTATGATAGAATCCTCCACATTTTCCTGGAAGAGTGTACAATAATTGGGAAGTGCGACAGAACCATGGAAAAACAACTTTATTGACACCACATCCAGCACCTTAAATGTACACTCCCTCCACCACTGGCAGGCAGTGGCAGCAGTGTGAGCCATCCACAAGATTCATTGTCACAGCTCATCAAGGCTTTGTCAACTGAGCATTCCAAATCCATGACCGCTACTGAACAGAAGAAGGGCAGCAGGACATGGCAGCACCACCACTTGCAAGTTTCCCTCCAATCACACATTGCCACCACTTTGGAAGCTCCCCAAGGATGGGTGGGGACTCCAGACGGTTTCCTGCACCATAGAGACGAGCAGCCAATTAGGCCGACTATGGACGTGGTTTGGTCTAAGTTTGCGGGTGGGTCGGCATTTTGCCCAGCGGAGCAGCTGCGCTGTGCATGCGGAGGCGGCAATCGCCATTGAGGAGCACTTTCCTGCACCAGTCAGGGGCTTCACAACCCTAGGTGGGGCCTATTGGAATGGAAGGCTGCAGCCTTGACCCAAACAATACGTTTGATGAGGAATCCGCTCCACATTGGGCACTTACTGGCTTCACTGCTCATAATGTTACCTTAAAGCATATGCCACCCAATGCGTCAGCAGCAATGTAAAATGTTGCTAACACATTGAGAAAGACAAGGAGGGGCAGTTAACTATGTTCCATAGGGCTCCATACGTAACTTTGAAAAAAGGCCAGTCTAGTCCAGAGGTCGGAGTATGATTGTTGGGATTCAAACATGGATGCAGGAAAGATAGACAGGAAATTTGGAGGTGATAACACTTTCAAGGATTTTGGAGACGAAAGGTAGTTGGAAGATCCTGGGATAGTTTTTTGTTTTTCTTTATTTATTCATGCACAGGATGTGGGCATCGCTGCCCATCCCTAATTTCCCTTGAGAAGGTGGTGGTGAGCATCCTTCTTGAACTGCTGCAGTCCTGGACTGAAGGCCAAAGGTGGGTTTGCTGAGAGTCGTGATGATGATAAGAGAGGATGGGGACAGTGCCAAAGGAGAGGGACCCATTAAAATGAATAGTTAACACGAGGGCCAGGAATGGAATTTAGGTAGTCAGCAGATTGGAGGGAATAGCTTACAGGAAGAAGGAATTCATTGGCAGGGGCAAGGCGAACTCAGAGAAGGCACTAGGCAAGACAGGAGAGAATTGCAAGAAATATACGATTCAGGGTTAGGGGATGGAGGATCTTGGGAAAAGCTTGGCGGGCCAGGGGAATAGAAGGAAGTGGCAAAGGGAACTGATCCCAATAAAAGAAGCCCATGAGCTGCATTGCATTTGTTGTTGGAGGCGGAGGTGCACGGAGCAGCAGAGGTGCATTTAAGTAGGCAGTTTGCAGTCAAGAAAAGAAGCTGGTGGTTACTTTCACATTCCAAGATGATCCTGGAATAGTAGGTAGTTTTGGCAAAGGAGAGCAGAACCCAATACCTCTTGTGCATAACTGAGATATATTGTACAACACAGCAATTGGCAAATGCTGAGTTCTTTAAATCCCAGATGGAAAGTTGAACAACTGCCATAACCTATACTTTCAGTTGGTATGTTTTTTATGCAACTCTGAATTCAGGAATATGACCACCGAGCCTCAAAAGGCTGTTTAATATAAAACTAAATTATAAATGTATTAATTTAGCAATAAATTAAACACATACACATGTGTACACATTACTACCATAATAACATTTAAACAAAGCCCCAAATTAATCACTCCCAGGTAAATCTTCACCAAGGCAACAGTAACCCATAGACATTAAACAGACAACAGGCAAAGCATATTTGACCTTATGAATTCAGAATGAAGTTTCTTGCAATTTGGTTCTTTGCAGACACACTTGGGGGCTTATAGGTTGCTTACATCTCCGCTGTACACACACAAACTCCTTTCTGTTTATACCTAGCTTTTCCTTTGAAGGTAAATTTTCCATGGTATCACTAGGCTTTTAACACTACATCTCCTAACAATAATATCCTTTCATTCCAACAATTGTTATTAGTGATGTAAACACGTTGCATGGCATCTCACAACTAGGTGCAAAATTTTACCCATTCTTTTAAATGGTTTATTCAACAAATGCAAATTTACACTTTACATTCTCCTCCTTACCTTTATCTAATTAACATCTCAAAACAGCTATACATCAAAGCACTGAGACTAGCTGGCTTTAAACCAATTAAGACACACACACAAAGGCACACACATAGACACAGGCCCAACTACAATTCCAATTTCACAATAGTTTCCAATAACATTATAGGCATTAACATATCTCATGACAATTATATGTATTGTATTTTATGTAACCAAATGTCCACCAGAAACGATCATGTCTGTGACCCTTAAGTGGGGCTTAAGGTGCAGTGAAGTGGGCAGTGAGAGGCAATGACCGAGATGAGGTAGAGGAGGAGTTTCAATGGAGACTAGGCACCATAAAGTGAAAAAAGTTCATGACTCAGGCAGTGGACTACAGAGCAGATCTTTTATGTTGATCAAATGACCATTCGGAGTATCACGGCGACTAATGTTCACTCAGCCACTGACTGTGCCGTGATGGTGAAAATGTGGCAATGAATCTTGTACTTAAGTGAAAGGTACAACCAGATGATCACCCAGTTTTATTCCCCTGCCAGTTTCGATATTCTGCCCGGTGGAGTCAATTATTGTGTCACTCTTAGAGATTTTGTTGATACCTTTGATATTTTGTACTGCACTAACGGATGGATTTCAGATTTTATTCAGCCCTTTTTCCCTCCAGCATTTTCTTTTTTGTTGTTTCGGGCTTCCAACATCCGCAGTGTTTTGCTTTTATCCAGCAGATTCCCCGCCCTGATTCCGTTTCTGCGCTCCTGAGGCTGTTTGTTTTTGGTCTTGGTCTTAGTTCTGCGTGGGAGCCATCACTTCAGTTTTAAAATACTCCGAATGCTGGAAATCTGAAACAAAAAGAGAAAATGCTGGAGGAACTCAGCAGGTCTAACAGCATCTGTGGGGAGAGAAACGGACTTAACGTTTCGAGTCTGTATGACTCTTCTTCAGAGTCTGTCGGCCTGAGTGACCAATGCCGCTGTGGTTTCTGCATTACTCCATCAGGTCATTGTGCAACGCATTTCCAGCATTGATTTGCAGAAGAAAAATGTTTTCATTTGCTTGTTTGAAGACCCCTAGCTAATGCAAGCCCTTGTGAAAGACCTCAGCCTCCCCAGGGATGCGATAGTGTATAAAACAGCACCTGTTACCAGGTGACTTGGTACCCAAGCCTGACTGAGCCTCGTTTCCACAATTGCCCGGTTTCTGCAGGAAATGGGTCGCTCCGCAGTTCTGGACGAATCAGTGATTTGTTATCCAATCCTTGCCATTGTTGGCATCCCCAGTAAGTATGAACACACATTTACTGAGCACACCATTATTTCAATACGTTGTCGATTTCTCTCTGCGGCCTTTGGTGCCCCTTCGTCAGTCCTTGGTTAGTCATTTTGTGGTCATGGTTTATTGAACAGAAATCTCTCACCTTTCCATGTTTATTTTGAAGTGGTAACGTTCATGATACTCTAATGCTCCCTAAAAGTGACTTTGCTAGGCGCCTTACAGCCTGATGCCGAGACTTAGAGGGACGATCAGGTCCAACAGGCTGGGGTCACTGCGTGAAGCCTCTTTGCCTCATAGGCGTGGAGGCACCTGTTGTACATCTACAATATTAGCCAAGTGGTTATGGTACTGGGTTTGTAACCCCTCAATCAAGAGTTCAAATCTCACAATGACAAACTATGAAACAATGTAACTTCATCTGAATAGGTACAGATGGAAACATGCTTGTACTCGAAAGAGTTACAATATTTAGTTCTTCGGACTCCCGTGTGTTTCTACACTGCCCTAATGCTGTGACTTGACTTCGGCACAGTTCTTACATAGGTCTGAATTTAGGAAACTATCAGGGTGAAATGAAAACAGAAAATGCTGGAGGGGGGAGGGAGGGGGAGGAGGAGGAACTCAGCGGATCTGGCCGCATCTGTGGAGAGAGAAACAGAGTTAACATTTCGAGTCCGTATGACTCTTCTTCAGATCACCCTCTGTTTTTATTTCAGATTTCCAGCATCCACAGTATTTTACTTTTAACTATCAGGATGGGATGATTTCGTTCCAGGGCCAATTCACCCATCCCTGAAGTCAAAGGATTATAAAACTTACTTTTCATTCGATCCAAAGGTTGAAATGACACATTTTGAGACAAAATTTGAATCAAAGATGTGGTCATCTGACTGTTTTAATGAACCGTGTCCACTAACTTAGAACGAAACAGCTTCTCAGCAGTAAAGTGTCCCCCAAATGATCATTAATAAAATTTTGAAGCTGTCACAGTTAACTCACACATGTCAAATGAGGGGACAATCTCCTGTAATTTTAATACCACATAAAGTTTATTTTACTCAGTTGAGGCCGGAAAAATCAGCAGGAAACAGTGCGTGAACTTGGCACTGTCCTGTGCCTGTTGACTATGTACACCACCCAATGAGCTATGAGGGAGCCAGTTTCAATAACAGCTCCCCGGTCTCACAATTCAGAACTATGCTATTTCAAGTAGATGTGATTTTGGATTGCTATTTTCTTATTATTTCTCCTGATTTTCTTTTGAATTTATTTACAGTGAATTTGATGTCATTTGTGATCTTGACCCGGGGAAATTGTGGTCTCTCCAAAGGAATCACATGTTACATAGTGGCCATGGCAGTTGCAGATCTAATGATTTGTATTTTTAACGTAACTGCTGAAGGCATCTTTAGGTATCATTTCCAGCACTCATTCCTGAGTTACACATATACATGCCATTTCACTGCTTTTATGCAAGTAGTTAGTACCCAACTCTCTGTCTGGTTCACAGTGTCATTCACCTATGACCGCTTCATAGCCATATGTTGCCAGAAATTGAAACAAAAATACTGCACTGAAAGAATCGCCATTGTGGTCATCACTGCAGAGTGTGTACTCAGCGTTTTCATTAATATACCGGTTTATTTTCATTACAAGCCATGCTTTATTGCGGAAGGTGTACAGTTCGGCTGCCACACAGTAACAGGATATTCAGCTTCACCGGAATGGATAGCTTACAAATGGATTAAAACTCTATCCAGTCCAATAATTCCATACCCATTGATGTTGGTGTTGAATTCACTCACGGTCAGGCATATCTTAATGGCCAGTACAGCTCGCAAAGCCTTGAAAAGATGCAAAACTGGGGAGGCCAGGAGTGATCCCGAGATGAAGAACTGAAGAACATCCATCATTCTACTCTTCAGCATCTCCGGCAGTTTCATCATGTTGTCAGCACCAATCACAATAATACACATCTGTGTCGGAGTCACAGAGGTAAATATATTGCAAGGCTCAAATTCACTTTATTTGGCAATTAGAATCACACTTCTGTTGAATTATTTCAGCTCTTGTACAAACACATGCATTTATGCATTGACCCAGAGAAGATTCTGGGAAGAAATGATGAATATTGTGAAACATCCACTTGTTCTCATTCTTAGATTATTTAACTAATGAACATAAGTAAATTTAAAATAAACCCATGTTCTAGTTGTCTAGCATGATGTCATTTGACTGGCTTGACTGAGGCAGGGGTTTGCATTCATTCTTATCCTTCCACAACACCAGTTCTTCCACTTTCCTTTTTGTCATGACATGGTAGTAACGCTGTTGTGGGGCATACCATGGTGACTTCAAGACATTTCTTAATTCCCCATTTTGACGCAAATGTATAGCAGACCAAGATCCCCACTGGTGCTTGACATAATACAAAAACATATATTTTGGTCCCTATGGACACAGATATCACAAATACAATGGAAAGTTTCCACCTGGTATTTACTTGTAGGGAAGTCATTGAGAATAGTTCTTCTGCAGCCTATAAGGAAATCAGTGTGGTATCTTTATGTTGTTTTAAATTCACTCATGGGATGTGTGCTGGGCCAGCATTTTTTTGCCCATCCCGCATTGCCCTTGAGAAGGTGGTGGTGAGCTTCCTTCTTGAACCATTGCAGTCCATGCAGTGTAGGTACACCCACAGTGCTGTTAGGAAGGGAGTTCCAGGATTTGACCCAGCGACAGTGAAGGAACAGCCAATATGATTCTAAGTCAGGATAGTGAGTGGCTTGGAGGGGAACTACCAGGTGGTAGTGTTCCCATCTATTTACTACTCTTGTTCTTCTAGAAGGTAGTGGTCATGGGTTTGGAAGGTGCTGTTGAAGGAGCCTTGGTGAAATCCTGAAGTGCATCTTGTAGATGGTACACACTGCTGCTACTGTGTCGGTGGAGGAAGCAGTGAATTTTTGTGGATGTAGTGCCTATCAAGTGAGTTGCTTTGTCCTGAATGATGTCAAGCTTCTTAAGTGTTTTGGGGGCTGCACTCATCCAGGCAAGTGAAAAGTATTCCATCACACTCCTCACTTGTGCCTTGTAAATTGTGGACAGGCTTCGGGAAGACAGGAGGTGAGTTGTTCATCAAAAGATTTCTAGCCTCTGACCTGCTCTTGTAGCCCATCCGCTGAAGGCAAAATTCTGCCCCTAATTTCAATGCTTTAGTATCTCATTATAAGGCCTGCTTGCCAGAATCATCCCCCAATTCTGGATCTCTGGGCACATCGACTGTGTTTCACAATTGTGCATAAGCGACGTGAACCTGGTTAGCTGCACTTTGCTCAGGACTGCAAAGTTTGCTTTCCAGTCTTGCTTTATGCAGTACTCACACACATCAGTTCCAGTTGTCGAGAAGATATAATAATTCTTATAATGTTATTGGAATTTATTGTAGAGTAGAATAATCGTGGGATGTGCCTATGTGTCTATATTTGTCTGTGTGTGAGACTTAATGAAATTAGAATAGATGCTTTGATCTAAGAGAAGAAGTTAGGTTTGAAATGTTAATTAGATAAACATGGGGAAGTTTAGAAACATAGGCATAAAGGGAATATTTGCATTTTGAAATAAATCAGGTGAAATTGTTTTCAAAGGAAAGCAGAAATGTGTGACCTGGCCAGGTGAAGTTTTGAAACAGTGTGTTTATTTTTCCCAAAGATTATTGGTAAAACTTAGTGCTACAAGAGGTTTTTATTATCAGAGAGATAAAGTCCAAAGGCACAATGAAACAATGGTTATTTGCATTCAAAGAGGAAGATACCTATAAAGAAGAGAAGACAGTTTTGTAAGGGAAGGCATTTTTAAGATCTTACAAGTATGAAAAGCCTTCAGCATCCATGCCTTATGCTGCTGTCTTCAAAGGACTTGCTAAAAGGATATTGGCTAGTACCATTGTCAGAGAGAGTAAAGGAGATATTGGCTGTTGTGATGCCAAATGGACTATATCAGTTTAAAGTTGTGTCATTTGGTATGAAGAATGAACTTCTGACATTTCAAAGGATGATGGACAAAGTAATTGTCTAAGCAATTGTGCTGTTTATGTTGATAACTTAATCATTTTCAGTTAATCTTGGGATGAGCATTTACAACATCTGGAAGAATTATTTGCTCAATTACAAGAAGCTTATTGGTGATGAACTTGACTAAAAGTGAATTTGCATTAGCGCAAGTCACATATCTAGGCCATACCATTGGACATGGTAAGGTGGCTCAGGGAAATGTGAAAGTTAAGGCTATTGTGGATTTTCCAGTGCCTACAACAAGATGAGAAGCTTTGAGGTTTCTGGGCATGACTGGGTTTTATCGGAAATTTGTACCAAATTTAGCAATGTGTTTGCTCCACTGTCTGAACTATTTAAAAAAAAGCAAGAAGTTTCAATGGATGCAGGAGTGCCAGAAGGCATTTGACAGTTTGAAAACTGTATTAACTACAACATCAGTGTTGACAGTGCCCAATTATACCAAGTAATGTAAGTTGGCTATTGACACAAATGATGTCGGCATTGGAGCCACATTGTTACAAGATGAGACTGGAAATGAAAAATCGATAGGGTATTTTTCAAGGAAGTTGAAAGCACAACAGAGAAGATATTCAATGATCAAAAAAGAGCCATTGTGTTCGGTGTTAGCATTGCAGCATTTTGAAATTTATGTGGCAAACAATTCATCAGAAACATGTGTTCTCCAGATCACAATCCTTTAAAGTTTCTGGACTAATTTTGAGACAGAAATGCAAGGCTATTCATTTGGAGTTTATTACTGCAGTCACTTAATCTACAGAATATACATGTGACTGGATGGGAAAACCTGATTGCAGATGCTTCTTCAAGAATTTGAAGCTCAAAGGGAAAATTGGACATTTAAAAACCTGGACTCTGAACTGGAATGATTTCTGTTGATGTGAAGGATTTGTCTTGGGAATTTTCTCTCTGTCTTTCCTGCCGTTCTCCAACACTCATTTCCCATATTACTATTTTCCTTTTTTATCTTGTCTCTATGCTTTGATATACTACATCTTTCCACATTTGGTCCCTTGCCCCCACTATTTAGTTTAAAACCCTCTCTACTTCCCTAGTTATGCAGTTCACAAGAACACTGGTCATAGCCCGGTTCAGGGGTGTAGACTATTCCAACAGTAGAGCCCCCACTTTCCCCAGTACTGGTGCCAGTGCCCCACAAACTGGAACCCACTTCTCCCACACCAGTATTTCAGCCACGTATCCAGCTCTGTAATTTTATGTGCCCTATGCCAATTTACACAAGGTCAGGTATTAATCTAGAGATTATAACGTTTCAGGTTCTGCTTTTTAATATAGTGCCTAGCTCCTCATACTCTCTATACAGAACCTCTTTCCTAGTTCTACATATGTCTTTAGCACCTACATGGACCACCACAACTGGATCCTACCGCTCCCACTGCAGGTTTCTCTCCATCCCTGAGCAGATGTCCCTAATCCTGGCGCTGAGCAGGCAACATAGCCATCTGGGCTGTCATTCTTTGCTGTAGAGAACAGTGCCAATCCACCATACCATATTGTTACCTACTACCACTACATTCCTTTTTGCTTATCCACATGAATGGCTTCTTGTACCATGGTGCCATGATCAGTTTGCTCATCCACCCCTCAGCCTCTGCTCTCAGAATCACAGAATCACACAGTGTGGAAGAGGCAAGGATGTGAGGCAACCTGCCTCCACCACCCTTCCAGGCAGCGCATTCCTGACTGTCACCACCCTCTGGATAAAAAAGTTTTTCCTCACATCCCCCCCTCCTGCCCCTCACCTTGAACTTGTGTCCATTCGTGACTGACCCTTCAGCTAAGGGGAACAGCTGCTCCCTATCCACCCCGTCCATGCCCCTTATAATCTTGTACACCTTGATCAGGTCGCCTCTCAGTCTTCGCTGCTCCAACGGAAAACAACCCAAGTCTATCTAACCTCCCTTCATAACTTAAATGTTTCATTCCAGACAACATCCTGGTGAATCTCCTCTGCACCCCCTCCAGTGCAATCACATCCTTCCTATAATGTGGCGACCAGGACTGCACACAGTACTCCAGCTGTGGCCTCACCAAGGGTCAATACAACTCCAACATGACCTCCCTGCTTTTGTAATCTATGCCTCAATTGATAAAGACAAATGTCCCATATGTCTTTTTCACCACCCTCCACCTTCAGAGATCTATGGATACACAAGCCAAGTTCCCTTTGTTCCTCAGAACTTCCTGGTGTCATGCCATTCATTGAATACTTCCTTGTCAAATTACTCCTTCCAAAGTATATCATCTCACACTTTTCAGAGTTAAATTCCATCTGCCACTTATCTGCCCATTTGACCATCCCGTCTATATCTTCCTGTAGCCCAAGACACTCAACATCACTGTCAACCACCCAACCAATCTTTGTGTCATCCGCAAACTTACTAATCCTGCGCCCACATTGTCATCTATGTCATTTATATAAATGACAAATAATAGGGGACCCAGCACAGATCCCTGTGGTACGCCACTGGACACTGGCTTCCAGTCACTAAAGCATCCTTCTGTCATCACCCTCTGTCTCCTACAACTAACCAATTTTGAAGCCACCTTATCAAATTACCCTGTATCCCATGTGCATTTGCCTTCTTTATAGGTCTCCCATGTGGGGCCTTGTCAAAGGCTTTGCTGAAATCTATATAAACAACATCAACTGCCCTACCTTCATCTACACATATGGTCACCTCCTCAAAAAATTCAATCAAATTTGTTAGGCATGACCTCCGACTGACAAAGCCATGCTGACTATCCCTGATCAAACCTTGCCTCTCCAAATGGAGACAGACACTCTCTTTCAGAATTTTCTCCAATAGTTTCCCTACCACTGAAGTGAGACTCACTGGTCTGTAGTTCCCTGGCTTATCTCTAAAACCCTTCTTAAATAGCAGCACCTCATTAGTCCTCTGGCACCTCCCCCGTGGCCAGAGAAGAATTAAAAATTTGAGTCAGAGCCCCTGCGATCTCCTCCCTTGCCTCCCTCAGCAGTCTGGGACACAAATCATCCGGACCTGGAGATTTGTCCACTTTTTAGCCTGCCAACATGTCCAATACCTTGTCACTCCTTATATCAATTTGTTCAACAACCATGCCATCTGTCATCCCAAGTTCCATACCTTCATCCTTATTCTCTTGGGTGAAGATGGGTGTGAAGTATTGGTTCAATACGCTAGCGATGTCCTCTGGCTCCACCCATAGATTGCCCCTTGGTCCCTAATGAGCCCTACTCTTTCCCTGGTTATCCTCTTCCCATTGATATACTTATAGAATATCTTGGGATTTTCCCTACTTTTACCAGCCAGATTTTCTCATATCCCTTCTTTGCTGTTCTAATTGTTTTCTTAAGCTCCACTGTACACTTTCTGTACTCCACTAATGCTTCTGCTGATTTGCTCTCCTTGTACCTGTTGAAAGCCTCTCTTTTCCTTTTCATCATATCCTGAATATCTCTGGTCATCCATGATTCTCTGGGCTTGTTATTCCTTCCTATCACCCTAGAGGGAACATGTTGAGCCTGTACCCTCCCCATTTCCTTTTTGAATGCCCCCTCCCCCCACTGCTTCTCTGTAGATTTCCCCACAAGTTCCCAGTCTACCTCGGCCAGATCCTGCCTTATTTTACTATAATCCACTCTCCCTCATTCCAAAACATTTTTTTTGCAACTTGTCAATTTATTTGTCCATAACAAACTTAAGCTGTACCATGTTGTGGTTGTTTTCACTAAAATGCTCCCCCACCATCACCTCAGCCACCTGTCTGGCTTCATTCCCCAGATTTAGGTCCAGCACTGCGCCGTCCCTTGTTGGACCTTCTACATATTGACCTAAAAGGTTCTCCTGTACACATTTCAAGAAATCCACTCCACCCAAGCCCTTAACACTATGTCTATCCCAATTAATGTTGGGAATGTTGAAATCACCTAATATAATTACCCTATTGTTATTGTTTTACACACCTCCACAAATTGTGCACATATTTGCTCCTCAATTTCCCGCTGACTATCTGGGGGTCTATAATAAACACCTAACAATGTGGCTGCCTCTTTTTTATTGCTAAGCCCTACCCACAAAGCTTCATTCGATGCCCCCTCCAAGATATCATCTCTCCTTACTGCAGCAACCTACACCTTAACTAATAACGCAATGCCTCCTTCCCTTTTACCCCCTCCCATGTCTCGCCTGAAGATTCTATATCCAGGAATGTTGAACTGCCAATCCTTCCCCCTCCTCAACCACATCTCAGTAATGGCTACAATATCACAATTCTACTTGTTAATCCTCACCTTTAACTCATCCGTTTTACCTGTAATACTCCTGGCATTAAAGTAGAGGCCATCCAGCCTTGCCTTACTCCATTGAAACTTAATACATCTGTACTCCCTCTGACTTGATTGTTTTACTGTATTATGATGTGTCCCTATTCTGCTAACATTCTGTGTCCCCTCCCCCTGCCGAATTAGTTTAACCTCCTCCCAACAGCACTAGCAAACCCACCCGCAAGGATGTTAGTCCCGCTCTGGTTCAGATGTAGTCCGTCCCGCTAGTACAAGTCCCACCTTCCCCAGAAATGGTCCCAGTGATCCAGGAATCTAAAACCCTCTCTCCTGCACCAACTCTTGAGCCACATATTCATCTGTGCTATTCTCCTTTTTCTGAGCTCATTAGCACGTGGCACTGGGAGCAATCCAGAGATTACAACCCAAGAGGTCTTGCATTTTAGACTACTGCCTAACTCCCTGAACTCTTGATGCAAGACCTCATCTCTCTTTCTACCTATGTCATTGGTACCAACATGTACCATAACCTCTGCCTAATCACCCTCCCCCTTCAGGATGCCCTGCAGCCGTTCAGTGACATTCCGGACCCTGGCACCAGGGAGGCAACACACCATCCTGGAGTCACGTTGATGGCCACAGTAGCACCTATCTGTTCCCCTGACTATAGAATCCCCTATTACTATTGCTCTTCCTCTCTTCCTCCCCTCCTGTACAGACAGGCTGTTTGTGGTGCCAGAAGATTGGTTCTGTCTGCAATTCTTGGAGGAACCTCCAAAATGGAATACATATTTGTGAGCTGGACCCCAGGGGACTCCTGAACTACCTTCTTGTTTCTCTTGGACTGCCTGTTGGTCACTCACAGTGTTCCCAGCCGTCGTTCCTGCTCTGAAACCCGAACTTCCAGGAGCTGCGAGCTGGACGCACTTCCTGCACACATGATGGTCCCGAGCACTGGAAATGTTCCTGGCTTCCCACATGGAGCATGAGGAGCACAACACGGCTTTGAGCTCTCCTGTCATGACTTATCCCTTTAAATTAAATCTTTTAAATCAATTACTCTAGGGCCCTTCTTTCCTGATCCTTGTTACTATAGAATAAACAAACTATAAACCACAAAAAGGCCTTAAACTATAAGCGATTAAAGTAGTAAATACTTACCCGACCTTACACATTACTTACCAACTATTCCTTTCCCTTGTAGCCTGTACTGCTGCAGCAGTGCAAGACCACATTCTTAAGATTTAAGAAATTGGGTAGCAAGGAAAAAATGCAAAGAGCACCTCTTCCCCTCTGCACTGAATTCCCACTGTGCACCAAATTGCCATTACCCACACTCACTCTGGCTGTGTCTCACTCAGGATGAGCTCTCTCCCCTGTTCATGTGCAAGCACATCCAAGCAAGCTGAGAGAAGCTCAAACCTATTGGACAATTGGAGAGGTTCGCACTTCTGCACACTTGCCTTCTAGGTCCCCTTACCTGCCACACTTGCAGTCACACCCTCCTGTCCCTGACCACTGACCGAATCTGAAGAACCTATCCTAAGCGGTGTGACTGCCTCCTGGTACAAAGCATCCAGGCAACTCTCCCCCTTCCTGATATGTCACACTGTCTGCAGCTCAGCCTCCAGCTCAAGAACTGTGAGCCGAAGTTCCTCTAGTTGCAAACATATACTGCAGGTGCGTTTGCCCTGGATCACAGTGTTATCCAGGAGTTCCCATTTGCTGCAGCCTTGACACATAACTTGTCTTGCCATCCTTCATCTGTTTTGAACAATTACTTAATTATATTAATTGTATTATTCGCTTATATATGTTGCTGTTTCACATATTTTATGAACTTAACCAAAAATTTGTGTAATATTTTAAAACTTAGGGACAGAGTAGAACTTACCCACTTACCAGAAACAGCTTCTTTCCCTGTAGTAGAGTAAGATCCAATTCCTACAGAGTAAGGAAGGTAGAAAAAGGAAATGAACACCTCCTCCCACAGCACCAAACCCTCTCAGTCACCAAACTCCAAGTTTGCACTCAGTTTCCTCAGCCACACTCTGTTTGCCTTCGCTGCACCAAAGAGGCTTGATTTATAGTCAGCTGAACTGGGGCTAGAGTAACCCAATTCAATGCTTTAGTTAATGAACACACAGCAGGGCAGAGTTAATTTATCCTGTCTAAGCAGCAAGGCAGAAATAACTTAGCCTACTTACACAGTACTTTCCAGTTACTGCTAACTGCAGACTAGATTAGATTTTAACAACAAAATTTAAGAACACAATTAACACTATAAACTCCTCCGCTCACCAAACTCCAAGTCTGCACTCAGTTTCCCCAGCTGTGCTCCGTTCCTTTTTGCTTCACCTCCAGCAGCTGGCGAGTGTTTTCCCTTTCCCTGTAAGCTTTCATTCATTCATCTTTATTCTGCCCGAAGTCAGGTTCTTTAACTTGTTGTCTGCTGGTGCTTTATCCTGAATTGTTTTCATCTCAGTGGTGGTTTGCTGCTGCATTTCAATCTCAGGGGCAGGGCAAGCAGATGGGTCCAAAGTCTACCTCAGCTGGATCAGGAATCGATCCAGTGCTGGTGGCATGACCCTCAACCATATGCCAGTCATCTCGCCAACTGAGCTAACTGTCCCCCGCTGCCTTGGGGCAGGAAACTGTAACTTGCTGTGACTTTACTAAATTAGTGGCTTATCGACATCTTAAATAAATATAAGTATAAGGATAGCTGGATATGGTAGAGCAGCTGGTGTGCTATGAGTGAAACCTGTGGAAGTTTGTGCAGAGCATTTAGGATCCTAGACCCAAATGCGCAGTGAGCATAGGCAGGTTGAGCAATTTCGGCTCAGAGTTGTTGAGCAGGAGCCCAAGTTGCAGACATTGTAGATCATCGGGGAGGGGGCAGAGAGTTGGGGGAGAGTGCGTTATCTGGGACTTTTGTTCCAGGAGCTAGTCATGTCCTTTAAGTTAGGTAGGACTTCAGGATTGGTCAATGGTCAGGGACAGGAGGTGTGACTATGAGTCAGACATGTAAGCAGGATGTAAAGATACAGGAGCCTCAGTCCTTGACTTTGGCCAACAGGGACGAAGCACTTGTGTGGAACAGGGGCTGCAGTGCAGATGCAAAAAATGACCTTTAAAACATGGTGCAGGAGTTCATGCAAGTGGAGGCAGTGAAAAGGAATGTTCTATTTAAAGGGGACAATATAGTCAGGGAGATAGGTATCATTCTAAGCAGCCACAACAGGGAGTTCCAAAGGTTGTGTTGCCTGCCCAGTGCCAGGGTTAAAATATCTCTTCATGACTGGGAAAGAACTTTGACTGGATGGGAAGGATCCAGTTGTCATTGTTAAGTGAGAATTATATTTTACTGAGAGGTTTTGATGAATTCATGTCCCAATTAAAACGCAGAACCTCAAAGGTAATAATCTCTGGATTGCTAACTAAACCACACACGAGTTAGCATAGGAACAAACAGATTAGAGATGTAAGATTATTAGATTACCAACCAGGATACTAATTATTAAAATCTAACTTTATTAGGACTTGTCTCGGTAGCATTGTAAAGTCTGAAAACATAGAAATAGGGTATGGGTTTGAAAAAAATACCAAGGCAGTGGGAAAATTATATCATGCTTTATAAAGAAGTGTTCTTACATGCGAGAAGGCTGTCTGTTAGAAACTGCTTGTGTAAGAATGGAATGTAAATGTCCCTCTCTACGAGATAGGAAATCACAGGATGTAAAGGGCTTGAGATACAATCGTAAACACAAAGGGCTTGACATAAATATGTTAGGTGAGAACAGCCACATGAACTATTCCTGATTGGTCAAGGAAGCATGATTGCCATGAAGGTGTAAATGGTAGAGGAGGTGGAGGGGTTAATTGAATAAGAGCCAGGGTAAAAGAGGAACTCCCATTCATATTTGCATGGTGGAAGAATCTAGGAAATAAGACAAGACCAAAGGCATGGGAGAGGGAGAGAAACCGAGAGGGAGAGTTGGAAGACCAAAAGCTGCAGGAAGAGAAGTCATCCAGTCACAATGCAGGAAGTATACAGCCTGTGTTAGAATGTAAATCACTGGCTGAGTTTGTTGCTATAGTTTATCTGAAAACTCCATAAACCTGTCCTGACTTTACCTCGTTCATTTAGTCTCATGACTGAACCTTTTGCCAGTCCAATCCCATAGCAATTAGGGGTTCACAAAACCCCCAAACTGACAGAGAATTAATAAACTCAAAACTGGGGTGGAAAAGAGGGGTTTACATTCATCAGCCACTGGCACCACTTTTGGTGTTAGAGGGAGATGTTTCATTGCGATGGGCTGGTGTCCATGCCCTGGAAAATCATGAAACCAGGGTTGTGGTAGGGCTTTAACCTAAAAGAGGGGTTGGGGGAAGAGACAGGTGAAGGGAAATTTAGAAATCTAGATAGAAGAGCCGTAGCAATTTGGGTAAAGGCAAGAAGAGCAGGGCAGGAAGGGACAGAGGCCGGGGTTTTCCGGCCCCCCCCTTCACTGGCGGGACCCGCCGTGGGTGAGGTGGCGCCCCCTCCAGAAGTCCATCGACTTGCAGCGGGACCGGCAGATCCCGGCGGCGGGCGGGTGTGGAAAATCCCGCCAAGAGGGTTTAGTGGTAAAATTGCAACGAGGCGCATGCAAAGAATAGCAACAAAAAATAAAGCTAATGGATGAATGTGTGAAACATCTATGTACGAGCAGCGCAAATTGAGATCAATGGTGTTTCACCAATATTCCTTCATCTAGCACAGGGCCCAGAGATAAAGGGCAACAACCAACTACCAAATCATGCGAAGACCAACTGGAGCAGCATCATCTCTGGCCAGACAGGGAAAGTGGTGCCCTGGGTGAATTTGTATTTTGGTTTCCTTTCTTTGAGTTCACATATGTCGCAATACTGTGTTAGTAAAAATAAGGCACCTTTACATGTCTAAACTCTCTTGCCTCCATTAAAAATGAATTCACCCTGCCAATACATACTCCAGGCTGCAACAATATCCTACTGTACAGAGGGACTTCCTTTGATCTATTACACTTTTAAGTTTTCTTTTTAAATCTCTGTTCCTTGAACAAAGCTCAGTAAAAGCCTATGTACTAAAAACAAGAGGATTTTATACTCATTTCACTGATGTATTCAGAAACCTGCTTGAACTCGGGCACCACTAGGCTTGGTAACAGCGGGTCTACCTGGCTGAGCCATCTCGTTGCCTATCTCAGCACTTCTGCATGTGCGCTCTCCTGGGTTAGCCAGTCAGGTCACTCGGTAAGGCACCTGTGGGTGGCCACCCTCCGCTGGCCATCTAGGGGCCTCTACACATTGTGGTCTGATGCAGAACTCCAGTGGGAGCGGTGACTGTCCTGCCTAATCAGTTCCCTTTTAGACCTCCCTATTGAAGTGTATGGGGGTCGGGGGGATGGGGGAGAGGAGCCAGGGAGGTTCTGCTTGATCTGACTGTCGAGAAATTCAGTGCTCAAAATGTGGCCGTGTAACCCCCCACCCCCACAATCCCCTCACTGCAGCGCCCCGAGGCTGTGATCCAGCTAAGCCATTCACAGGCTGGACTGGGGAACAAAACTAGCGACTTTAGTCCGCATTTTGACCGAATTCAAGGGCAAGGGGCAGGTTTAGGCTGGGTTGATCTTGGGGGTAAACTGGTCCTGAATCTTGCTACTGGTCTTTAGGCTGCAGCTCTCAACACACGGTGAAGTATCACCAGGACTGCCCGATATCAAACGACTGATTGATACTTATATCCACTTTGCACAGTCCCTCTCCCACATTGCTTCTGTCTACAGATGTTACATAACTGGATTTGGTTATTGTGAACCAGCTGAGTCAGAAGAAAAAAGATTTGTAGCATTGACTTAACTTTTCCTGTGAATAAATAGTGAATTTTTGCTTGGTAATTAATCATGGAAGTATTGCTGAATTAAAGACATGTCAAAGCTTTTCAGCTTGCACACATCAGGACACTGCAAGAATACCAAAGGGGAAAACAACTATTGACATACTGGTTGAGAAATCTGCCAAGAGGTTCTCTGCCACGGTCTACCGCAAGCCTACCTCCACTGGCCAACACTCACGCTGGGATTCTTACAGCTCCACATGCTATAAAGTTGGCCTTATCAACAACCTTGTAAATAAGGCCCAAGGCATTTGCTCACCATGCACGCTTGATGCTGAAATAGGGTGCATCAGAGGCATCCTGCAGGATAATGACTATCCTGATCAGATCATTTTGTGCTATGTATCACGTGAACTGATGAACGGGCCTAAGACCGTGCCCAGTCTACTTCAAGTTATCCTGGAAGGGCAAGGTATCTCAAAATTTGAGCAACGGGTGAAGCTAGATGTTTCGTGCTGCTACTATACAGTAGCAACACAAGTGGTATTCGCCACTAACAGGATGCTGCCATCAAGCCAAAAAGACATTCTACCTATCACACAAATGACTAATGTGGTATATGAATTTCAGTGCCAGTGTGATGCTAGGTATGTAGGCCTTACATCCCAAAGACTAATGGGTCATATCAAACAGCATGCCCCTTCCACTGTTCGCAATGGGCAAGATACCCACCCAGACCGTAATTGCAAACCTCAAAACACAATCTCCAATATTAGATGTGATTCTGCAATTGGACAACATTTGCTAAATGCTGCTCATTGTGATAAGAATTACGCTGGCAAACAATTTATGATTGTCAATCGGGCTCATGGTGTGGAGCATTTACATGTCCGGGAAGCTACATATATTAGTACACGGGGCCCTGTTCTTTGCAGACAGAAAGATCATGTACACACATTGCGACTGTTTCAACTAAACAAGCTAAAGAAGAGTCATATGGCCTCGAAACATTAACTCTGTTTCTCTCTCCACAGATGCTGCTAGAACTCCTGAATTTTTCCAGCATTTTCTTTATCCATTTAATGAGGAGAGTCCTTGGCTTTCAGACACCAAAATCATTAAGGTGGCATTGTAACTTGATAATAACATTGAAAGAGCACATACTTTATCTCAGTTTAAAATACAGACCTAGAAAATAAAAGCCACACAAACAACAACTTATATTCTTATCTCACCTTTAATGTAATAACCACTCCAATCAAATATGGGAAGAATGGCAATATAGTTCCAATTCACATCCCAAGAACAAATCAAAAAAGAGTAAATAAAACAAGTGCCATATCTTTGACACGTGTTGGACAAACAAATCTGAGAACTCAGAAATTTTAATTAATCCTGTTGGTCCTTTCACCTCCCATTCATTTCTTACCATCCAGATTTAAATACGAACCTAGCCAAAACATTTTTACTTTACATTCAAAACCTCAAAATATTTGTGCATTATTTATAATGAATAAAATTTATGAATAGTAGAAAAATAGTTTGTGACTTGGAGGGGAGCTTTCAGGTGCTGGTATTCCCATGTGCCTGCCTCCCTTGTCCTTCCAGTTGATCCCTTCTAGCTGATACACATCATGAATTTGGAAGGTGCAGTCGAAGGAGCTTATGGGAGTTACTGCAGCACATCTTGTAGGTGGTACACACTGCCACCACTGTGCGTCAGTGGTGGAGGGAGTGAATAGTTAAGGTGGTGGATGGGGTATTGATCAAGTGGGCTGCTATGTCTTAGATAGTGTTGAGCTTCTTCACCATCTTTTTACTTTAACAATATCTATCTTTACTAAAGATACAAATAGCAAATGCATGACAATTCTAATCATAACAACACTCTATAATGAATGATGTATTATACTTTCAGGTAACTGAGCCATTTCAGTTGAACACTAACAGTGGCTGCATTCGGAAGTTCGGTACACTTCTTGTGTTCACAAAAATAGGAGGGAGCCAAGATCCATAGGCCATTAACAGCTCATTGATCAACCTGATAGCATTTAAGGAGCATTTTAAAGAAGGAGAACACGACGGAAAGGCTGGTGAGATTTAGGAATGGATTTGCAGAGCTTCAGCTCGAAGCATCTAAAGACAAAATTAAATGTTCTTACTCTTGAAAAGGGGGGAAATTCAGAAATTTACATTAAAGACAATGCAAGGATGGTATCAATGAAATATTCTTTATCCCTTGAAGCAGAGCAGTTTATCAGACTCCATATGACCGGGGGGCGTCTAATAATTAAATGGTTTCATAACTGTAGGTGGATGAATTTCAAAGGATCGCGTGTACAGCCTGTTAGGAGGAAGGGATAGACTTTCTCTGTGAATCTATCAGTGAAAGTGTACAGATGAGACATATCGTCGGCATCGTACAGTGACACCTGTCCTGATTCATAGTCCAGGTAAACACACAGCTTTTGGGGCTTGGTTCTGATGGGGAGGGCGGTACGAGGTGACATCAGAGTGGTGTACTCCTCCTTCAACCGCCACAAGGCCCAGACCCCAGACTTAGGCTCTGGCGAGAAGTCCTTCTTTCGCGGCACAGAGTTTTTTGCCACTCCCACGGCCCAGGTGCTGTTCTTCCCCACCTCCACTTCCCAGAGGTGCCTGCCTGTTTTGAATCCCTGACTCGCCAGGGCGATGTGCCAATTCAGAAAGCGCCCTGCTTTGTCAGGGACCTGCTGTTTGATATCACCAAATCTCACGCTGGTCCAGTTGTCAGAAAGGATGAGTTTGGGGTGCGCCGTATCCGGGTCCAGATTCAGAGCAGCTGGAACTGAAGGAAAGGCAAGGTTAGAATGCTCATGAAGTATGCTGCTTGATGCACTTACTCTCTGCAGATTTGCTGTTCTCTCTGCAGGCATGAGCTGGCAACAGAATTGGGCTCAATAGCTGTAGTTAATAATGGGCCGCAAAGAACTTCAAACACATGGTGCAAGTTATGATGGGAGTGATTCGCTTTGGTAATTCAATTGCCCCTGCCCTCCACCCTATTGTGAAACTTTATATTCTGTTCTTCCCCTGTCCACCTTTCCCTGGCTCTGTACATGATTAAGAACTGCTCATTGCCAGCCTCTTCCCAGTTCTATTGAATGGTCATTGATCCGAATTGTAACCTGTCTCACTGGGTGAGACACCCACGGAATCTAGTCGGGTGAAACTTTAGTTTTAGGCCCTGATCAATATTACTCTTCAGCGACTTCAATTAAGATTAAAATTAAGCAGAGCTGTAAAACCAGCGTTTGACCCAAACCAGGGCAGGTTAAAATTGCCCTGACACTGTTTCTCTCTCCTGGCGTGCTGTGCATGTCACCAGTTCCTATTTTCATTTGAGATAACCGGGTAAATTGTTGGAGGTAAACGCATTTTGGCCACATGAGATTGACCATATGAGAGTGACACGGTACTGTCCATGACTAAGAATACACAATTTATACAATATGAAAATACAATTAAATTATGAGCAACAGGCTAGTCTTACTTCAAAAAAGAAAGACAGAAGGATATGAGGCCCTGAGATGTATTTTCAGGGTTAGTGAATATAATCATAGAAACAGAATTTTATGGTATGGAAGGATGCCATTTGGCCCATCATGCTATTGTCAGTTCTTTGAAAGAGCTATCTGATTAGTTCCAGTCCCTGCTCTTTCTCATAGTGCACTGATTTTCTCCCTTTCAATTGTTTACCTAATTCTATGTTGAACGTTACCACTGAATCTGTTTCTGCCGTCCATTCAGGCAACACACGGCAGATCTTAACAACTCTCGGGTTGAAAAAATAATCTCCTTGTGTGCACTCTGGATCCTTTGGCAATCAACTCACATCTCGGTTCACTGGTTACCAACCTTTTCGCCAGTGGCAGCAGTTGATCTTATTCATTCTTTTTTTTAAAAAAATTATTCACAGGACGTGGGCTTCACTGGCTGGGCCATCCCTAGAGGCCCTTGAGAAGGTGAAGGTGAGCTGCCTTCTTAAACCGCTGCAGTCCCACCAAATCCTTTCACAATTTTGGACATCTCTATTCGATTCTCCCTCAGCCTTCTCCGCTCTAGGGTGAAAAATCTCAGCTCGCATCCCCTAGTCACTCCTTGCAGCCAAAAATGTAAAAGAACCATGTGATGGGATATAAGGCAGAGTATTCAAACTCCGTCTGAAGCAGAGACCAAGTTAACATTTAAGGATAAGTTCTGCAAGGAAAGGCCAGTAAAGAGATCTGGGAAAATATTGGGCACAAGGGGTTGCAAGTTACTGCTCAAGTGGAGATGAAACATCAAAACGGGCTGGCTGGCCAAACCCCTTTGTTTCACGGTGTCACCTCTATGTTTTGGGGGTATTTTCTAGTAACCTGTTTAAAAATATTACATTTGCTTCATTTCAACTGATCTAATCATGCATTACAACATCCATATCTAAATTAGGGGTAGGCAATGAATGCTGGCCAAGCCAACGACACCCATGAATGGATAAAAAAAAATTTGCAAACTGCCCATGTAAACCCATGATAACCCCTCAGTGGAGTTGATGAAGAGCCACTGCCTAGAGGTGCAGGTCACCACAATACGATTGTATGTGCAGATGTATTAGTGAAGTTGTTAAAAAAAATAGTTCAAATGATGGAGAGCAGCATCCCCAGGCAAACTCATTCCTGCTTTAACACTACATTTTTCTAACACCTCACTGCATGCATTTTTTTTTAAATTGTGTTGCTTCAGTCCACACAAACATAATTTTACAGCAAAACAAGTAAACTTCAGTGGCACTTGACCATCATCCCTCCTCATTCCTACCAAACAGCCACTTTACCTGGATCAATCAGCTTCAACATCCGCTTCCAAGCTGCGTACTGCAAAGGGCCATTAAATTCGCCAAGGTCAAGATCAGTAAACACTCTCGCCGGCTTCTGAAATGGCACTATAGACCTGGGCAAAGTTCAAAATGAAGAACATAACTGAGATTTAGGAATAGGGATGATACATCCAAAATCTGAAAGAGAAAGATTACCCACAGATAAAATAAAATGGCACCGACGCTCAGATTTCTTTTCCCAAAAGTTTCCTAAGGTGGTTCACAGGCTGGTCACAAAATTCTAAGGTGGTCAGTCCGCTCAAAGGGTGAAACGTTGACATAGGAGGATAAGGGAAAGAAAACGCTGCATTTATATTGTGCCTCTCACAAATGCAAGTCACCTCAAAGCGCTTTACAGCCGGAAGGATGTCCCGATGGTGGGAGAGTCCAGAACCAGGGGTCACAGTCTGAGGATACAGGGTAGACCATTTAGGACTGAGAGGAGGATAAATTTCTTCACCCAGAGAGTGGTGAGCCTGTGGAATTCGTTACCACAGAAAGTAGTTGAGATCAAAACGTTGGATGTTTTCAAGAAGGAGTTAGATATATCTCTTGGGGCGAAAGGGATCAAAGGGTGTGGGGAGAAAGCGGGAGCAGGCTATTGAGTTGGATGATCAGCCATGATCATAATGAATGGTGGAGCAGGAGCGAAGGGCCGAATAGCCTACTCCTGCTCCTAGTTTCTATGATTCTGTACTTTTACACTTCTGTGGAAGCACAACAGGCAAAATGCATACAACAACATCCCACAAACAGCAATGGGACAATGACCAGATAATCTGCAATTTAGTTTTGGTTGAGGGGTAAATATGGCAAGATAACTAGGGAACACTCATCTGCTCTTCTTCGAAATAGCGCCATGGGTCTTTCATTGCCCATCTGAGAGAACAGACAGGGCCTCAGTTGATGATCCCATCTAAAAGACAGCACCTCTGACAGTGTAACCGGCCCTCAGTGCTGCATTGATTCTCAGCCCCAGTACACGAGGCTCCAGACTCATGTGCACATTCTGTAGTGCTTGCATGTGTGCTTGCCTGTAACTGCTGGAAGTGAGCACAATGCTCGGATACGTGACACATTAGCATTGCCTATTAATGTTAATGGAGCTATCGATGGAGCAGGAGGCATCAAGAAAGAAAAGTGGAAGCCAGACATGGTGAGGAAGAGGTCACATACCTGTCAAGAATAGGTTTGATTCCCTGCAAAAGGAAGGATAATTTTATGAGAGACAGCCGGAGAAATGTTTAAACCGAGAGAAAAATAAATTATTTCAGCAATCAGTCCTAGTTTACTGCCCTTACACTAAGAGTTCATTTGCAAATATATATAATGCTTATTGGAGTCATATCAGAATGGAACATACATGTTTTTTCGCCCTCACATGAATCAAACTATAGCTTTTTCATTGGGTCGCATTCATGTGAAGCACAGTTAACAACTAATGAATTCCACAACCTCAAACTTCTGATACAGAACCTTTGATTTTCTTATCTGACACATTTTAGATCTAAACACTGTTCTGGATGTATTTAAAATTCTTTTTCAGTATGTTCGTTCATGCCAGAATTTATTTCCTGTTCCTAATTGCCCTTGAGGTGGTGGTGGTAAGCCACCTGCTCAGACCGCTACAGTACTTGTGGTGCGCGTACACCAACAGTGCTATGACAAAGGGAGTTCCAGGATTTTGAGCCAGCGAAAGTGAAGGAATGGTGATATAGATCCAAGTAAGGATACTTAATCAAAAACAAAAATACCTGGAAAAGCTCAGCAGGTCTGACAGCATCTGCAGAGAGGAACACAGTTAACGTTTCGAGTCCATATGACTCCGCAACAGAGTCTGTTCTGTTGAAGAGTCATACGGACTCGGAACGTTAACTGTGTTCCTCTCTGCAGATGTTGTCAGACCTGCTGAGTTTTTCCAGGTATTTTTGTTTCGGATTTCCAGCATCCGCAGTTTTTTGCTTTTATCTTAAGGATACTTAGTACTCGGAGGGAACATGCAAATGGTGGCGTTCCTTTATATATGCTGCCCTTGTTCTTTGAGGTGATAGAGATGGCAGGTTTGAAAGGTGCTGTCAAAGGAGTCTTGGCAAACTGCTGCAGTGCATTTTGTAGATGGTATACACTGTGCCACTGTGTAGTGGTCAAGTGGCTTGCCTTATCCTGGATGATGTCAAGCTTCTTGAGTGTTTTTGGAGCTGAACTCATCCAGGAAAGTGGGAGAGGATTCCATCATACTCCTGACTTCTACCTTGTAGATGGTGGACAGGCTTTAGAGAGTAAGGAGGTGAGATAGTCAGTGCAGAATTCTCAACCTCTGACCTTCTCTTGGAGCCAGTATTTATATGGCTGGTTAAGTTAATTTCTGGTTAATGATAATCCCCAGGATATTCATGGCCGGAGCTTCAGTGATGGTAATATCTTTGAACGTTGGGAGGGGGTTAGCTTCCCTCCTGTCAGAGACTGTCATTGTCTGACACTTTTGTGACATCAACATTACTTGCCACTTATCACACGAAGCCAGAATGTTGGTCAGGCTCGCTACCATTACCAACAAGCCAGAGGATCAAACCTGGTTCACTGTAGAGTGCGGGAGGGCATGCCAGGAGCAGCACCAGGCATACCTAAAAATGAGGTGTCGACCTGATGAAGCTACAGCACAGGACTACTTGCATGCCAAACACCATAAGCAGCAAGTGACAGGCAGAGCTAAATGACTCCACAACCAATGGATCAGATCTAAGCTCTGAAGTCCTGCCCCGTCCAGACGTGAATGGATATCCCCATCCTCAATGATGCAGGAGCCCAGCACATCAGGGCAAAAGGTAAGGCTGAAGCATTCGCAACAGTCTTCAGCCAGAAGTGCTGAGTAGATGATCCATCTCAGCCTCCTCCGGAGGTCCCCACATCTTCAGCCAATTCAATTTGCTCCGCATGATATCAGGAAACAGCAGAAGGCACTGGACACTGCAAAGACTAAGGGCCCTGACAATTTTCTGGCAATAGTACTGAAGATTTGTGTTCCAGAACATGCCACATCCCTAGCCAAGCTGTTCCAGTACAGCTACAACACTGACAATGTGGAAAAATGTCCAGAAATGTCCTGTACACAAAAAGCAGGACCAATCCAACCTGGCCAATTACCACCCCATCAGTCTACTCTTGATCATCAGTAAAGAAGGCGTCATCAAGAGTGTTTACTTAGCAATAACCTGCTAACTGACGCTAAGTTTGGGTTCCGCCAGGGTCACTCAGTTCCTGACCTCGTTACAGCCTTGATTCAAACATGGATAAAAGAGCTGAACTCCAGAGGTGAGGTGAGAGTGACTGCCCTTGATAACAAGACCACATTTGACCAAGTGTGGCATCAAAGAGCCCAAGCAAAACTGGAGTCAATGGGAATCAGGGGGAAAACTCTACGCTGGTTGGAGTCATACCTAGCACAAAGGGAGATAGTTTTGGTTGTTGGAGGTCAATCATCTCAGGACATCACAGCAGGAGTTCCTCAGGGCAGTGTTATAATCCCAACCATCTTCAAATGCTTCATCAATGACATTCCTTCCATCATAAGGTCAGAAGTGGGGATGTTCACTGATGATTGCACAATGTTCAGCTCCATTCGCGACTCCTCAGATACTGAAGCAGTCCATGTCCAAATGCGACAAGACCTGGAAAATATCCAGGCTTGGGCTGACAAGTGGCAAGTGACATTCGCGCCACATAAGTGTAAGACAATGACCATCTCCAACAAGAGAGAACCTAACCATCGCCCCTTGACATTCAATGCGATAGTGGGCGATTCGCTGAATCCCCCACTATCAACATCCTGGGGGTTACCATTGACCACAAACTGAACTGGACTAGCCATATAAATACTGCGGCTACAAGAGCAGGCCAGAGTCTGAGGATCCTGCAGTGAATACGCACCTCCTGACTCCCCGGAGCCTGTCCACCAAATATGAGGTACAAATTAGCAGTGTGGTGGAATACTCCCCCCTTGCCTGGGTGAGTGCAGCTCCCACAACACTCAAGAAGCTCAACGCCATCCAGGACAAAGCAGCTCGCTTGATTGGCAAGCCACCCACAAACATTCACTCCCTCCACCACCGACACACAGTAGCAGCAGTGTGTGCCATCTACAAGATGCACTGCAGGATCTCACCAAGACTCCTTTGACAGCACCTTACAAACACATGACCGCTACCATCTAGAAGGACAAAGGCAGGAGACATAGGGGAACACCACCATCTGCAAGTTCCTATCCGAGCCATTCACCATCTTAACTTGGAAATATATCGCCATTCCTTCACTGTAGCTGGGTCAAAATCTTGGAACTCCCTCCTTAAAAGCACTGTGAGTGTACCAACACCACTTGGACAGCAGTGATTCAAGAATCCCTAATTGTCCTTGAACTGAGTGGCATGGTAGGCCATTGCAGAGGCCAGTTCAGAGTGAACCACATTGCTGTGTGTCTGGAGTCACATGCAGCCCAGACCAGGTAAGGATGGCAGCAGACAGGGCTACGGGCCAAGTGCTGGAAAATGGGATTAAAATAGATAGGCCGGCATGGACATGATGGGACGAAGAGCTTGTTTCTGTGCTGCATATCTCTATGACTCTAAGGCAGCTCACCACCACCTTCTCAAGGGTAATTAGAGATTGGCAATAAATGCTAGCCTAGCCATCAATGCCCGCATCCCATGAATGTACATAAGTTGCAGGGCTGTGGTGAAAAGACAAGGGAGCGGCACTAACTGGACAGCTTTCAAATAAAACTAGGACAGGAACGAGGGGCCAAATTGCCTCCTTCTGTGCTGGAAGATCTATGATCCTGTTGCTCAGGTATTAACCCAGTCCTTTCGTTTTTCACTCCATTCGATTTTACTTCCCCTTGGATTTTAATGGGCAAGTAAATTGAAATGGTTGAGTGCATTACGTTAAAATTGGGGCTTATTAGACTATGATGAAGCCATTTAATGAGTCCAATCTTAACCCATTCAAACTCCCCCACCCACACAGAGTTAAAATTGGCCATAATGTTTCTGCATTACCTCTTCTTGTTGATCAACTGATATCAGAACCTGTTTGCCTTATAAATAGTGGATGATTTGCCATGTAGCAATAGTTAATACCTGCAGGAATTCTGCCTCTTGTAGAGTCAATCGCCTCTGCATTTCCGTCATCGTTCGTTCGACAGCAGCACGTCCTTCAGCGATTTTGTCCAGGTTTTCTTTTATTTTTTGCAATATCGTCTTCTCTTTTTGCTCTATTTTTGCTTTCAGGCTCGCTTCCTCCTGATGCAGAAATTGGTGCAATTGGTTGAATTTGGATTCAATGTTTTTCCGTAGGCTCTCACTTTGTTGCTGTTGAAGTAAACAAAAACATGCATTCAAAAGCACTTTTGAAGTAATTAAATGTCCCAAGATGGTTTACAGCGGTAATTATTAGAGAAAATTTGTCACTGAGCCACATAGGGAGATATTAGGACAGGTTTTCAAAAATTTAATCAAAGAAGAAGCTTTAAGGAGCAAGATATAGGGGTTAAGAGGGGTACGTAAGCGGGAAAGTGCCAGGGTGGAATTGCAGAGCATCAGGTCTCGACAGCTGAAGGCAAGGAGCGGAGGAAATCAGGGAAGTGCAAGAGGTCAAAATCGAAAGAGCACAGATATTTCGGGGGTTGTAGGGGCTGGAGGAGATTACAGAGATAGAGAAATGCTTTCCCGTGGAGGGATTTGAACACAAGGATTCACACGTTACAAACAAGACATTGTTGGACCTGGAGCTAATGCTGGGCAACCAGGGGATGTTGCAAGTTAGGGCATAAACAGTGGAGTTTTGGATGAGCTCAAGTTTAGGGAGGTTGGTCGGCGGTAGGCTGGCCAGGAGAGCACTGGAATGACTGCCTTAAACAAACATGACCAGAATCAGATATGCTGCACAATGATTAACTCAACAGCACGATTTCAATAAACTGAGAAGACTGGAAGGATATTTATATACCCCTTGTTCCTGATTACCACACTGGTAGAAAAGGATTCGCTCACCTATAATAATACTCAGATTTTGTCTGTCTGTCTGGACTGTTTCGATTGGTCATTTTGGATTGTTGGGGTGTGTTTATTGGTCTGTGGTACCTGATAAACATGGAGGCACATGGCATGCATGGAGGGCTGGAGTGCATGGTGCATATGCAGCTACCAACTGTTGGTGGTGGCAGCAACGGAGGAGTAGAGGGGAGGGGGCTGGTGGAGGGCCAAATCAACAAGGGGCACTGGGAGCTCAACAACAGAGTTACCCGTGGCTGGAGAGGCTGTTTCTGTGAAGAATGAGGCGGGGTTGATGGGAGGGGCAGGGGTGGCATGGGAGGGTGGATGAGATAACGACATTGGTTAAGTGTGATAAAATGGCAGTAACAATTGGTTGAGGCAACTTATTATTCAAAAGCTATTCCTTTTTCTAAAAATGAAGATTAATTGGATTTGAATGATTTTTTTTTAAAAGCTATCAGGGCGAACTAAAAGAATACATCAGCGTTGATCCTATAGATGAAGAAGATAAGAACAGTCTATACCCTCCAGAGTTTCAGCACAATCTACCTCCAATGGGCAGGGCACTACACAATCCTAGGCACAAGGAAGGATCACTTATAATGCTGTTCACAACTTGAATCCTAAACAAGGACATTATTATGGAATAACATTGGTAGTTAGGAAGCTGCTTTCTTCGATAACATGAAGAAACTCAAGCATACAGATTTCAAGAAACAGACTGATCATTCCTCAACTAATATCGAGTCCATCACGTGTAACCCTGCCTTTCCAGCTCAAGAGAAAAGAGTTCCCAATTAGACTTGCATACGCCTTGGAAATATATCGGCCGTTCCTTCCCTGTCGCTGGGTCAAAACCCTGGAATTCCCTCCCTGGCAGCACAGTGGGTGTGCCTACACCACAGGGACTGCAGCACACTGCCACCTTCTCAAGGGCAACTGGGGGGTGGGTAATAAATGCTGGCCCAGCCAGCGAAGCCCACATGCCATGAATAGATTAAAAAGAAATTCTATGACTATAAACAAGTCACAGGGCCAGGCTCTTGACAATGTTTGGATTTATATTCCTTGATCCTTGTTTTTACACATGGACAGCTTTATGTAACTTTTTCCCGAGTGACGAGTTTTGTTTCTGTTCAAGTCTTTGGTGAAAGAATAACTAGAATTACAATAAGTTACTAATTTAACCGCAAATGTTTTGTGGGACACTGATGGTTATTATTCAGTTATTAATCCTCAAAACAACCTTGACAGTTTGACTGCCTGGGGAAAAGAGAAAGTTCAATGAAATTCTACTCAATTCTTCAGCCCTGGTTGCTCATGGTTGGAAACTTGGTAAACACAGGGCGGAATTTTATGGCCCCTCCTGGGCAGTGACGGGCCTTCCCCAAGGATCAAGGACCCCAAGGGTGGAAGTACCACCCACTGAGAGCTGCCTGCCAATTAGAGGCTGGCAGCTCTTCATTGCTCAGCAGCGCCATTGGGGACGCAGTGGCTGCTGCCGGTAATGCACCCACACAAGGCCCAGGAGCAGCCAAGGGACCCGGGTCACAGGTGAATGATGGTGGGAGAGGGATCATGGGGTGGAGTCACAGGGGAGAGGTAGGGTTGACAGCAAGAGGAGGGAGGATGGCTCTGAGCTGCCCTCCCCCCCTTCCTGATGTCAATCAGGCACTGGAATGCCTTTGAACAAGCCCCCCACTCTCTCCCCACAACCAGCAAGAACAGGATGAGGCCTTCAAGTGGGCATTAACTTCCCCCTTAAGGGCTTCAGTTGGCAGCAGAGTAGAAAGTCAGCCACCACCCTCCTGCCCAATTAAATGCACCCCCACCACCAAACTCACCACAGGGGAGGGCATTAAATTCTGTCCAAGATCTACAGAGAGCGCTCCTGGTAATAGGCTAGCGAGGAACATTAAAGGGAGCCTAATTTTTTTTATCCACATACAAAGAGAAGAAAGGTATACAATGAAAGAGTGGAGCTGATTAGGGACCAGAGGAAAAAAGCTTCTCATGAAGCAGAGATCACCAAATCTGAGGTATTAAATTCAAGTTTTGCATCTGTCTTCACTAAAGAGGATGCTGCCAATGTTACAGTAGAGGACTTCGAAAGGTTTTTAAAAATGTATGATAAAAGAAGGTACTTTAAAAGTTGGCAATGCTCAAATCAGAGAGATCGCCCAGTCTTCATGGGCTGTGTCCTCTTTTATAGAGGAAAATAAAGATGGAAAGTGTGGATGCTCTGGTCAGAATCTTCTAATCCTTCTTAGACATTGGAGCGGTACTGGAGAAATGAAGGTTATAAATGTTACACCTCTTTTCAAAAACGGAGGAAAGGCATAAACCCACAACCACAACCCCATAAGCTTAACTTCAGTGGTGGGTAAACTATTGGGGACATTCGGCTGGGATACGTGGCACTTGGGAAAGTATGAGACAATGTAGGAAAGTCACCACAGAATTACTTAAGCCAAATCCTGTTTGGCTAACATGATTGAGTCACTTGGTGAAGTGACAGAGGATGGATAAGGCGGGTGTGACTGATATTGTGTGAATAGGTTTTAAAAAATTTTTTGATAAAGTTCCACAATAGACTTGCTTCTAAATTCGAATCCCATGTGATTAAAGGGCAATAATGTTGACACGAAGCTGGCTAAGGGTCAAAGAGCAGGGAGCATTGGTGAATGGTTATTTTCAGATTAGGGGTTATGTATGCAGTGGTGTCCCCAGGGTTTGATTTTTGGACCACTCCTCCTCTTGATATACGCCAATGACCTGGGCTTGGGTGTAAGGGACGTCATGTCAAAATTGTCAGCTGAAACGAAGCTCGCCAAAGCAGCAAACAGACTGCATGAGAACATAGGCAAACAGGTGAAGCAAGAGCTGGGGAGACCTGGGAGTGTGTGTACGCAAGTCTTAGAAGGTGGCAGGTCAAATTGAGATGATTGTTAAAAACAGTCCTCAGTTTTATAAATAGAAACATAGAGTAGGAAGGCCAGCATGCGCTGCTGAACCTTTACAAGCCATCATAAAACAGCTGGAGTACCGTGGCCAGTTTGGAATATCCACATTTTAGGGTGGATGTTAAAGTTTTGAGAGGGTGCAAAAGGGATTTACTAGCATGATATGAGGAATTAAAGAGTTCAGTTCAATAAAGAGACTAGAGAAACTGGTACTGTTCTCCTTAAAGCAAAGAGGGCTCAAGGAGATTTGAGCGAGGTGTTCAAAATCATGAAAGGTTTTGATAGAGAAAATGAAGAGAAACTGGGGAGAATATTATGCTCCCCCCCCCCCCCCCCAACGCTGTGTTTGGAGGTGGCAGGGCAGGGTGGGTGAGCATAAAATTTCTCAGATGGGCTTCCCGCTTGGCTCCCACCTGCCCCGACCTCTCTGCAATTTTACACTGGGACAAGTGAGGCCTTGGCTGGCCCTTGTCCCAACTGAGGCCCTTCAGTGGCCAATTATTAACCACTTAAAAGCCGTTTCCTACCCAGCCTCAATTCTCAGGTGGGCAAGGGGCTTTCTGGGCAGGGGAGATGCCTGAAAATAAGTTGGGTTCAGGCCAGTGGGGGTGGGGGGTGGGGGGTGTAAATGTCCAGTGAGGGGGAGGGGCAACTCCATCAGCAGCCCCCTTTCATCACTGGGCACCCCCACCTTTAAAGGGCTGGTAACCACAGGACCTCCCTCCCCATTCCCTCTCCCCCGAGCCTCTCCACCAAACTCCCTCTGTCCGCCACCCCCACCCAGGCCTCCCCTACCCCATCCGCCCTGAGAACCCCAAAACTCACTTGTTCCTGGAATCCCGGGGCTCATGCTCCGCGGACTGCTTGCAGTCCCGGTCCTGTCCACTGCGGCTTTCTGGTGCTGCACGGACTAGAGAGCTGTCGGCCAATCAGGTTGGCTAGAAGCTCTCTAAGACGGGTCTTCCTCTCTCGAGAGAGAGAGAAAGGGGTGTAAGTCCCATCTCCAGCCAATTAACACTCATTGGAGCGTGAAATCGCTCCGGGGGACACAGTGTCGGCGGGGGTTAGTTAAGCTAATTGGCAAAAGAATCAGAGGTGACATCAGCGAAAAAAAGAGGCTTGCATTTATATAGTGTTTGCAGACCACCAGAAGTTCCAAAGTGTTTTCCAGCTATATGAAGTAAAATCACCTTTGCAGTGTAGGAAATTCAGCAGCCAATTCTCATACAGCAATCAGTAAAGTGATAATAACCAGATAATCTGATTTTTGGAATGTTGAATAAAGGATAAATATTGGCCAGGACACCAGAGATCCCTTCCCTGATCTTAGAAATAGTAATGGCGTCTCATCCAAGGGACAGAAACTCCGACAGTGCAGCACTCCCTCACTACGACATTAGGAGTGCTGGTGTTGTGCAGCATGCTGTTGTGATCAGGACTGCACTGCCTGAAATGGTTGTGGAAGCAGATTCAAGGGCAGCAGATAGATGGGAGTACCACCACCTGGAAGTTTCCCTCTCAAGTCACTCACCATCCCGACTTGGAAATATATCGCCATTCCTTCACAGTTGCTGGATCAAAATCCTGGAACTCCCTTCCTAACAGCACAGTGCGTGTACCTACAGCACATGGACTGTAGTAGTTCAAGAAGGCAGCTCACCACCACCCTCTTAAGGGCAACTAGGGATGGGCAATAAATGCTGGCCCGACCAGCTAAACTCACATCCCATGAATGAATGATAAGAAAGTTTCAATATGCAAAAGAGCAAGGAGTAGGACTACATGCATCGCTCTTACAAGGAGACAGCAGAGACACGATGGGCTCAATGGCCTCCTTCTGTGCTGTATCATTTTCTAAGTCTATTCTATAAATTTTACATAGTGAAAGTTTAATGTGAATGTGGTCATGAAAAACACAGCTGACCAGAATTGCAAGTATCTGTAGTATTTTTATATATTAATCGTAGATTATATCCAGGCCAGCCCACAACCCTAAAATGAATCTATCTACTTTCATTACCTCTAGACACAGTTGAAGAAAGGCCTGTTGTTACCTCCAGCTGGGGGTGGAATCTGAAGACAAAATTTCTAACCATAATCTGATGAACATTAAATTTATCAAATGGATTTGTCCAAATTTCAGTGGAGATTAAATGGAATTGGGAAGCGTCTATCAGCCACTCATAGCTCCTTATAAGTACACAGTTCCTATCAGGTTTCTGCACTTCCTGTATCGGAAAATTATTCCCATTCCACTTTCCCCACTTCCTGTTCTGGATCAGTGTTCATATGCCTGGCACTGCAGCCTAGTGCTGAAGAAAGACTCGTGTGTCCGCTCTTCTGCATTCTGCAGCTTGGTATCGTGGCAGTGCAGGATTGGGGTACAGCTTACCTTCAGCGTCTTTAAATCCGCCTCTTCTTCCTTCTGACTTTGGCAAATCTCTTTCATTTGCTTCTGAAGCGAATCCACTGTTTTTTGCAGCATTTCCTGGAATGCAAATGTTTTCAAATGAAATCACCCAGGGTTTTTGATTAAAAAGTAAACAAACAACCTGTTTCCAGTGATTGTGGAGTCCACTCTCTGTGGCACTTACAATAAACGGTGAGGAATTGGGTGAAGAGAGATGGGGGGGGTAATGCCACCACACAGACTGCCGTCATCTGATGAGAATGCTCTGTTGGACTAGATGGTTAAGGCATGGATCACTGGAACTTTTCACAGAAAGCTGGTCAATCGTGGGAGCAAAGGAAGGCTCAGGTTTGTGGTGAGAGAATAAGTTCTTGATATAAGGTATTTGAATTTTTCAAGGTAGAAGCATTACTGATGGAACTGCCATCTTGTTTTATTCATTCATGGGATGTGGGTGTCGCTGGCTGGGCCACATTTATTGCCCATCCCTAATTGCCCTTGCAAAGGTGGTGGTGAGCTGCCTTCTTGAACCACGGTAGCCCACATGGTGTAGGTACACCCACAATGCTGTTAGGGAGGGAATTGACCCAGCGACAGTGAAGGAACGGCGATATATTTCCAAGTCAGAATGGTGAGTCACTTGGAGGGGAACTTCCAGGTGCTGGTGTTCCCGTCTATCTGCTGCCCTTGTCCTTCTAGATGGTAGTGGTCATGGGTTTGAAAGGTGCTGTCGAAGGAGCCTTGGTGAATTCCTGCAGTGCATTTTGTAGATTGTACACACTGCTGCTACTGTGCATTGGAGGTGGAGGGAGTGAATGTTTGTGGATGTGGTGCCAATCAGGCAGGCTGCTGTGTTCTGGATGGTTTCAAGCTTCTTGAGTGTTATAGGAGCTGCACTCATCCAGGCATGTGGGAAGTATTCCATCACACTCCTGACTTGTACCTTGTAGATGGTGAACAGGCTTTGGGGAATCAGGAGGTGAGTTACTCATCACAGGATTCCTAGCCTCTGACCTGCTCTAATAGCCACAGTATATTAATATGGCTAGTCCAGTTCAGTTTCTGGTCAATGGAAACACCCAGGATGTTGATAGTGGGGGATGGTAACGCTATTGAACATCAAGGGACAATGGTTGGTTCTGTCTTGTTGGAGATAGTCATTGCCTGACACTTGTGTGGCACGAATGTCACTTGCCACTTGTCAGCCCAAGCCTAGATATAGACCAGGTCTTGCTGCATTTGGACATGGACTGCTTCAGTATCTGAGGAGCCGCGAATGGAGCTGAACAGTGTGCAATCATCAGTGAACATCTCCACTTCTGACCTTATGATGAAGCAGCTGAAGATGGTTGGGCCTAAGACACTACTGCAGTGGAACTCCTGCAGTGAAGGGGACGAATATGATTACATTGCCTGATTCTATGTTACATACAGCTAATGCTTTATTAATTAGATCACAGCTTTATTTCTGTCTTACACTGAATATGGTACATATTTCTTCTGGGAAAAGGGGAGGACCTGGGGTATCGCTATTACTACTCCAGTCCTATAACCCTCTGCACTTCTCCAATCCCGGCCTCTTGGGCATCCCGATTTTCATCGATCCACTATTGGTGGTTGCACCTGAAGGTCATGGAATCCCTTCCCTAAAACTCTCCTCCTTTCCACCTCTTTCTTCTCTCTTTCAAGACGCTCACCGACCTCTTTGACCAAACTTTACGTCAACATTCCTAACTTTTCCTTCTTTCGGTTTGCCACCAAATGTTGTCCCATAATCCCTCCTGTGAAGAAGCGCCTCCTGGTGGTTTACTGGGTTGAAGTCACTACACAAATGCATATTGGTCCTTTATTTTGTTTTCTTTCTCCTCTATCCTTTCATCAGACAGCAGCATCACTGGCTGGGCCAGCCTTTAGTTGCCCTTCCCGAGTTGCCCTGGAACTGAGTGGCTTTCTGGGCCATTTCAGGGGGCAGTCAAGAGTCAACCACATTGCTGCGGGTCTGGAGTCACATGTAGGCTAGACCAGGTAAGGACGGCAGATTCCCTTCCCTAAAGGGCATTAGTGAAACAGGTGAGTTTTTTTTTAAATATAGGCCATTCGATGACAGTTTCACTGAGACCAGCTTTTATTTTTAAACTCTAGATTTATTGATTGGATTTAAATCCCCTCAGCTGCATTCGCCCAGACCTCTGGATTGCTACTGCAGTGGCAATGCCACTACTGCCCCCATCTGCCCCTTTGCCTTGCTAAGGCAGGTTCAGCGAGGAAGGCAGTACCTTGTAAAGATCGGCAGCTTCCTTTACAGGGCTGATTGCATGGCCCTTGTGATCTTGGGACGTGGCGCACACCACACAGATCGCTCTCTGGTCATCTTTGCAGAAGAGTTTCAGCTTCTCGTCGTGCTCAACGCAGTGCAAATCCGCCCCGGCCTCTCTAACATCCAGCTCCAGCTTCCGGACGTTCTCCACAATGTTGGACACAAAATGGTTAGGCCTGACATTCCTCTGGCTAAACTCGGTCCGGCACTGCGGGCAGGTCACCTTCCTTCGAGCCGGTTTCCAGTAGTTTAAAATGCAGTCTCGGCAGAAGTTGTGGCCACAGTCTATGGTCACCGGATCATTGTAGAAGTCCAAACAAATTGAACAGACCGCTTCGTCTTTCATATTTTCTAAGACTTTTAACGACGCCATTTCCACAGGATTAGACTATCGCTTGCAGTTTCACCAAACCAGGAAGTCCAGAGGGAGGCAAAATTTCATGAACGTTTTTTTTAAAGGGACCGTGCCTTAGGTCTACTTGCTTTGCTTAGCCAGTTAACGCCTGTTGGCTGCCAACAGGACAAATATCAATTTGTAGGCCAAACTATTCCCTATGATACATTCCTAATCTGGCTGTTGTTGCAGCAGCCAACAGCTGCTGGGATGTTTCTCAGTTGTGATACCTTGACTCTCATGAGTAAGGCTTTAGGACGATATCTTTTTTTAAATGTTCACTCACGGGATGTGGGCTTCGCTGGCTGGGCCAGCATTTATTGCCCACCCCTAATTGCCCCTTGAGAAGGTGGTGGTGAGCTGCCTTCTTGAACTGCTGCAGTCCATGTGGTGCAGGTACACCCACAGTGCTGTTAGGGAGGGAGTTCCAGGATTTGGACCCAGCGACAGTGAAGGAACGGCGAGATATTTCCAAGTTCTGAGTGACTTGGAAGAAAATAGTGGCCATGGGTTTGGAAGGTGCTGTCTAAGGTGCCATGGTGATTGCTGCAAACTCACTGTTCATCATATTTCCATTCTATGGGATTTGCAGTTGGTATTTTATTCACTGCTGTTGATTCAGCCAGGTTTCCTGTTTCACTGATATTGGTCAGTAGATATTGCTATGAATATGACATGGACTAAAATACTTCAAGTGCTCATGTGAATCGAATAAACCTTGGCACTCCAATTAGCACTAATCCAGAAGAAGCCCACATGCTCCTGCTATCCCCAATTTATCTATAATATCACATTTCATAACTTTTGACATGACAACAAATGAAGTTGCAATCAAAAATAAACAGAGACACGCAATTCGAAAGAAACAACTTCTATTTATGTAGCGCCTTTTATGACTCTGCGAGGCCCCAAAGTTCTTTACAGCCGAAGGAATATTATTTTGAAGCACAGTCACTGTTCTATTGTAGGCAGCCAATTTGCACACAGCAAGCTCCCACAAACAGCAATGTGATACTGATAAGATCAATTTTTGAGTGATCTTATCAAGGAATAAGTATTGGCAAGAACTCCACCTGATCTTTTTCAAAATAGTGCCATCACACTTATGTTACCTGTGAGGGTAGATGGGAGGTCACTTTAATGTTTCATTTGAAAGACTGCAACTCCTCAGTTCAATGCGTCCTCAGTACTGCGTTGCGAGTGCATTACTTGCTCAAGTTTCCAGATAGTAAGTGATGCCCAGGCTTCCATATTGCCAATAAGTAGATGTGGGATGGCATGATTGGGAAATTTGCAGATGACACAAAAATTGGCCATGTAGTTGATAGTGAAGGGGATAGCTGTCAACTCCACAATGAATCAATGGTTTGGTTGAGTGGGCGGAAAAGTGGCAAATGAAATTCAGTCCGTAAAAGTGAGAGTTAATGCATTTGGGGAGGACAAACAAAGCAAAGGAATACTCAGTAAATGGAGGATATTGAGTGGGGTTGAGCAAGTGAGAGACCTTGGAGTGCATGTCCACAGGTGGCAGGACAAGTGGATAAGATGATAATGAATGCATATGGAATGCTTTCCATTATTGGACAAGATGTTGAAAGCAAAAGCAGGGATATAATGCTGGAACCGTATAAAATGCTGGTTAGGCCACAGCTGGAATTTTGTGTACAGTTCTGGTCACCACATTACAGGAAGGACATAATTGATCTGGAGAGGGTACAGAGGAGATTTACAATAATGTTGCCAGGGCTTGAAAATTGCAGCTACGAGGACAGATTTTGGTAGGCTAGGGTTGTTTTCCTTAGAACAGAATAGGCTGAGGGGTGACCTAATTGAGGTGTACAAAATTGTGAGAGGCCTAGATAGGGTAGACAGGAAAGACTTGTTTCCCCTAGCTGAGATGTCAATTACCTGGAGGCATAGATATAAGGTGATTGGTAGAAAGATTCGATGGACATGAGGAAAAAAATTTTCACCTGGAGGGTGTTGAGCATCAGGAATTCGTTGCCTAAGTTGGTGGTTGAGGCTGAAATGCTCAACTCATTTAAAAGGTTCCTGGATCTGCACCTGAAGTGCTGTAACCTGCAAGGCTATGGACCAGGTGCTGGAAAGTGGGATTAAAAATGAGCAGCTAGTTCCTTTCCCTTTTTTTTGGCCAGTGCAGACATAATGGGCTGAATGGCCTCCTTCTGCACCGTAACTTTTCTATGGTTCTAGATAAAGGGGAATCGCGTTTCTTTTGCTCATACCCTACAATGATGCCAGACACATACAGATTTTATCTGAAATAAAAACAGAAAGTGCTGAAATAAATTCAAAAGTTCTGCCAGTATCTGTGGAGAAAGAAACAGAGTTAACATTTCAAGTCCAATATGACTCTTCTTCAAAACCCACGTGCACTGTATGTGTGCTTGCTTGTGTGCAGCTAAATACAGCAGTATGGTAATTTGAAAGAAGGCAAAGACATCTCCAGATGCTTAATCCAGTGTTCCTTAGCGCGATTACTTTTGACAAGTTGCAAATTTGTTGGGATCCTTAACATTTCTTTACAGCACTGACTTACTGTTTTTAAAGATATGCCAAAAATACAATATAAATATGAAATATTTTTATCGCCTAAACCTAATATTTGAAATTTATTGCAAAAATATAAAATGCTCAGATCAAAGCTGATTTGCACAGGTAGGATTGTATAATACTTCATGTCGTGTTATAGTTGGTATGTGCCAACTGCAGTTAGAATTTTTGTGATAAATGCAAAGACAAGCACACAGAAGTAAAGAAACACATAATCACACATAGGGAGATACACATACAGTTGCAGAGAGATACACACAATGACGCACACATCGATAGATTTCTGGAGATGAATAACATCAAGGTATATGGAGAGAGCACAGGAAATCGAACTAGAGGTGGACAATCTGCCATGATCTAATTGAAAAGCAGAGCAGGCTCGATGCACTGAATGGCCTTCTCCTGTTCCTATGTTGCACTGAAGGGTATACACACAGATACATGCACATACACACAAACAGGCCCATGAGTATGCCCAGAGAAACAGATGCATATAGAGAAAGAGATTCATGCACAAGCACATAAACACAAATGCATAAAAAAGTATATAAATACACACGAACACATATGCAGACGGAGACACACAGACAGAAAAACAGGCACACAAACACATATATATATATACATGCACAGACATGCACAAAATGGCACATAGAATCTCACACACAAACCATATGCACACACATGGACACGTAACTACAAACATACACAGACACAGGGACACACATACAGACAAACATCACAACAAACACACAGAGGTATACAGACACTCCACAAATACATACAGACATACACAGATATGCACTAACACATAATATAGGTGTTAAAGGTGCTGCTGGAGTAGATGGAACTCACCATACCTCAGTGAAATATATGCCCCTGAATTGCATTATTGATCTCACGTAAGTTTTCACAAGACAAGGACACTGAACCGCTTAGCACATCAAGATATTGCCCTACATTCCCATTTAGCAATAAATAGGCATCAGACACATTCTCTGCTGTAACGGATCTGCCAAACGAAGCATGTAAAAAGGCACCTCAATGCCAGTCCCACTGGACAAATCTTTTGGTAATTCAGAGCCTGTGAAATGGATGATGCATGTTATGTTGCTGAAATGTGTATGCTTGTCACAATAAGATTCTCGCTGTAATATACATTTGGGTACTGGACTGGCAACAGGACTGAATGTTCTCTCAATAACTCAATGCCCTCTCTGAACTCAGGTCCAACGCCTTTCCCCATATCGGTTTCCAAAACAAAGGCCACGTCATTCAACCTCTGTAACATCATCTACTTCTCAATCTACCTCAGCCCATCTGCTGCAGGGAGGTTCATCTACACCTTTGTCACCATATGACTCAAATATTCCAATGTTCTCCTGGTACCTGTGTCATGCAACCATTGGAATATGGCTGCGTAAAGTAAGTCCTGTGATGGAGGATGCCTCGTTTTCCTTTGTAGCTGGTGAAGAATGATCTGGGATTTCCTGGAATTTGAATGGGGCACAAACATTGATCAGGAAACAGGAAAGAACTCCTTTGCCTTTCTTCGAAACAGTGGGAAGGGGCCTTTCACTTCCACTTCAGGAGGCAGATCGAATTTCGCTTTCATTCCCCATCCGAATTTGCTCATTGTTGCATTTCTAAATGCTTAGGGACAAACGTCACAGAGGTAAATGGCAACAAGCTGCCCTACCTAAACTAAAGCTCGTCTGTGCAATATACACATGGTTGCAACAGGCTAGTTAACCTTAGACCCTGACTATTTGCTCCCCGGCCTTATTATTGTTTGGGAGCAAAGCCAGTAGTTTAAGTGTTGGCAGACATCCAAAGTACGAACAATTTTTAAAGCAAGCTATGACTGAAATTCAGGTCCTGCACTTTACATCACACAACATCCTCAGCATATGCAACTCAGAACTGGTGATAGAACACACCAGAGGGCAAAACAGCCCAAAGTATAACTAATTAAATGGCACCAAAGTAAACCGATTAGACACATGGCTGCGGTTTGAAATAATCTAAAGGGATTGATTGATGGAAGGTAATTTAATTGTCATTATTGGTGTCTGGGTGGGTTGCACAGAACGTCAGTTAAGGAAAGTACTAAACTGATTCTCTAAGTTCGATTTCAAAAGAATGATGGAGTTAGAGGACAGACTGAGGCAGAAAGAGCACATCGGTTATTGGGTGTTCATAGGAAGAAAAAATTCGACCTGTTTACTCTGAACCTGGCAATTTTGAGAATATAAAAGCAAAATACTGAGGATGCTGGAAAACTGAAAAAAAAACAGAAAATGCTGGAAAAACTCAGCAAGTCTAACAGCTCCAAAGAAGAGTCATACGGACCCAAAAAGAGTCATATGTACTTGAAACATTAAGAGTATTTTTCTCTCCACGGATACTGTTGGTCTGCTGAGTTTTCCAGCATTTCCTGATTTTGAGAATGTGAAAACATTACTGTAGAGTCCTCACCTCTTTCTAAATCCCACCCCCCAGAAACACACAATTGTTATGGTGTAGAAGGAGCCTGTTTGGCCCATCATGTCCGCACTAACTCCCTCAGCATTTTAACTTAGCATCACATGCACAAAATGGCACATAAAATCTCACACACAAACCACATGCACACACATGGACACAATAACTACACACATACACAGGCACAGGGACACACATTCAGACAAACATCGCAACAAACGCACAGACGTATACAGACACTCCACAAATATATACAGACATACACAGATATACACTAACACATAATATAGGTGTTAAAGGTGCTGCTGGAGTCGATGGAACTCACCATACCTCAGTGAAATATATGCCCCTGAATTGGATTATTGATCTCATGCAAGTTTTCACAAGACAAGGACACTGAAACTCTTAGCACATCAAGACCTTGCCCTACATTCCCATTTAGCAATAAATAGGCATCAGACACATTCTCTGCTGTAACGGATCTGCCAAAAGAAGCATGTAAAAAGGCACCTCAATGCCAGTCCCACTGGACAAATCCTTTGGTAACTCAGAGCCTGTGAAATGGATGATGCATGTTATGTTGCTGAAATGTGTATGTGTGTTACAATAAGATTCTCGCTGTAATCTACATTTGGGTACTGGACTGGCAACAGGAATGAATGTCCTCTCAATAACTCACTGCCCTCCTTGAACTCAGGCCCAACGCCTTTCCCCATATCGGTTTCCAAAACAAAGGCCACGTCCTTCAACCTCTGTAACATCATCTACTTCTCAATCTACCTCAGCCCATCTGCTGCAGGGAGGTTCATCCACACCTTTGTCACCATATGACTCAAATATTCCAATGTTCTCCTGGTACCTGTGTCATGCAACCATTGGAATATGGCTTCGTAAAGTAAGTCCTGTGATGGAGGATGCTTCCTTTTCTTTTGCAGCTGGTGAAGAATGATCTGGGAATTCCTGGAATTTGAATGGGGCACAAATATTGATCAGGAAACAGGAAAGAACTCCTTTGCCTTTCTTCGAAACAGTGGGAAGGGGCCTTTCACTTCCACTTCAGGAGGCAGACTGAATTTCGGTTTCATTCCCCATCCGAATTTGCTCATTGTTGCATTTCTAAATGCTTAGGGACAAACGTCACTGAGGTAAACAGCAACAAGTTGTCCTAACTAAACTAAAACTCGTCTGTGCAATATACACATGGTTGCAACAGGCTAGTTAACCTTAGACCCTGACTATTTGCTCTCCGGCCTTATTATTGTTTGGGAGCAAAGCCAGTAGTTTAAGGGTTGGCAGACATCCAAAGTACGAACAATTTTTAAAGCAAGCTATGACTGAAATTCAGGTCCTGCACTTTACATCACACAACATCCTCAGCATATGCAACTCAGAATTGGTGACAGAACATACCAGAGGGCAAAACAACCCAAAGTATAACTAATTAAATGGCACCAAAGTAAACCGATTAGACACATGGCTGCGGTTTGAAATAATCTAAAGGGATTGATTGATGGAAGGTAATTTAATTGTCATTATTGGTGTCTGGGTGGGTTGCACAGAACGTCAGTTAAGGAAAGTACTAAACTGATTCTCTAAGTTCGATCTCAAAAGAATGATAGAGTTAGAGGACTGACTGAGGCAGAAAGAGCACATCGGTTATTGGGTGTTCGTAGGAAGAAAAAATTCTGTCTGTTTACTCTGAACCTAGCAATTTTGAGAAATGTAAAAGCAAAATACTGAGGATGCTGGAAGTCTGAAACAAAAACAGAAAATGCTGGAAAAACTCAGCAAGTCTAACAGCTCCAAAGAAGAGTCATACGGACCCAAAAAGAGTCATATGGACTTGAAACCTTAAGTCTATTTTTCTCTCCACAGATACTGTTGGTCTGCTGAGTTTTCCAGCATTTCCTGATTTTGAGAATGTGAAAACATTACTGTAGAGTCCTCACCTCTTTCTAAATCCCGCCCCCCAGAATCACACAATCGTTATGGTGTAGAAGGAGCCTGTTTGGCCCATCATGTCCGCACCAACTCCCACAGCATTTTAACTTAGCGCCACATGCACAAAATGGCACATAAAATCTCACACACAAACCACATGCACACACATGGACACATTAACTACACACATACACAGAGACACACATTCAGACAAACGTCGCAACAAACGCACAGACGTATACAGCCACTCCACAAATACATACAGACACACACAGATATACACTAACACATAATATAGGTGTTAAAGGTGCTGCTGGAGTCGATGGAACTCACCATACCTCAGTGAAATATATGCCCCTGAATTGGATTATTGATCTCACACAAGCTTTCACAAGACAAGGACACTGAAACTCTTAGCACATCAAGACCTTGCCCTACATTCCCATTTAGCAATAAATAGGCATCAGACACATTCTCTGCTGTAACGGATCTGCCAAAAGAAGCATGTAAAAAGGCACCTCAATGCCAGTCCCACTGGACAAATCATTTGGTAACTCAGAGCCTGTGAAATGGATGATGCATGTTATGTTGCTGAAATGTGTATGTGTGTTACAATAAGATTCTCGCTGTAATCTACATTTGGGTACTGGACTGGCGACAGGACTGAATGTCCTCTCAATAACTCACTGCCCTCTCTGAACTCAGGCCGAACGCCTTTCCTCATATCGGTTTCCAAAACAAAGGCCACGTCCTTCAACCTCGGTAACATTATCTACTTCTCAATCTACCTCAGACCCTCTGCTGCAGAGAGGTTCATCCACACCTTTGTCACCATATGACTCAAATATTCCAATGTTCTCCTGGTACCTGTGTCATGCAACCATTGGAATATGGCTTCGTAAAGTAAGTCCTGTGATGGAGGATGCCTCCTTTTCTTTTGCAGCTGGTGAAGAATGATCCGGGATTTCCTGGAATTTAAATAGGGCACAAATATTGATCAGGAAACAGGAAAGAAGTCCTTTGCCTTTCTTCGAAACACTGAGAAGGGGCCTTTCACTTCCACTTCAGGAGGCAGACGGAATTTCGGTTTCATTCCCTGTCTGAATTTGCTCATTGTTGCATTTCTAAATGCTTAGGGACAAACGTCACTGAGGTAAACGTCAACAAGTTGTCCTACCTAAATTGAAGCTCGTCTGTGCAATATACACACGGTTGCAACAGGCTAGTTAACCTTACACCCTGACTATTTGCTCTCCGGCCTTATTATTGTTTGGGAGCAAAGGAAGCAATTTAAGGGTTGGCAGACATCCAAAGTACGAACAATTTTTAAAGCAAGCTATGACTGAAATTCAGGTCCTGCACTTTACATCACACAACATCCTCAGCATATGCAACTCAGAACTGGTGATAGAACACACCAGAGGGCAAAACAGCCCAAAGTATAACTAATTAAATGGCACCAAAGTAAACCGATTAGACACATGGCTGCGGTTTGAAATAATCTAAAGGGATTGATTGATGGAAGGTAATTTAATTGTCATTATTGGTGTCTGGGTGGGTTGCACAGAACATCAGTTAAGGAAAGTACTAAACTGATTCTCTAAGTTCGATCTCAAAAGAATGATGGAGTTAGAGGACTGACTGAGGCAGAAAGAGCACATCGGTTATTGGGTGTTCGTAGGAAGAAAAAATTCTGTCTGTTTGTTTACTCTGAACCTGGCAATTTTGAGAATGTAAAAGCAAAATACTGAGGATGCTGGAAATCCGAAACAAAATCAGAAAATGCTGGAAAAACTCAGCAAGTCTAACAGCTCCAAAGAAGAGTCGTACGGACCCCAAAAAGAGTCATATGGACTTGAAACCTTAAGTCTATTTTTCTCTCCATGGATACAGTTGGTCTGCTGAGTTTTCCAGCATTTCCTGATATTGAGAATGTGAAAACATAACTGTAGAGTCCTCCCCTCTTTCTAAACCCCGCCCCCCAGAATCACACAATCGTTATGGTGTAGAAGGAGCCTGTTTGGCCCATCATGTCCGCACCAACTCCCCCAGCATTTTAAGTTAGCGCCACATGCACAAAATGGCACATAAAAGCTCACACACAAACCCCATGCACACACATGGACACATTAACTACACACATACACAGACACAGGGACACACATACAGACAAACATTGCAACAAACGCACAGACGTATACAGACACTCCACAAATACATACAGACACACACAGCTATACACTAACACATAATATAGGTGTTAAAGGTACTGCTGGAGTCGATGGAACTCACCATACCTGAGTGAAATATATGCCCCTGAATTGGATTATTGATCTCACGCAAGTTTTCACAAGACAAGGACACTGAAACTCTTAGCACAATAAGACCTTGCCCTACATTCCCATTTAGCAACAAATAGGCACATTCTCTGCTGTAACGGATCTGCCAAAAGAAGCATGTAAAAAGGCACCTCAATGCCAGTCCCACTGGACAAATCCTTTGGTAACTCAGAGCCTGTGAAATGGATGATGCATGTTATGTTGCTGAAATGTGTATGTGTGTTACAATAAGATTCTCGCTGTAATCTACATTTGGGTACTGGACTGGCAACAGGACTGAATGTCCTCTCAATAACTCACTGCCCTCTCTGAACTCAGGCCCAACACCTTTCCCCATATTGTTTTCCAAAACAAAGGCCACGTCCTTCAACCTCGGTAACATTATCTACTTCTAAATCTACCTCAGCCCATCTGCTGCAGGGAGGTTCATCCACACCTTTGTCACCATATGACTTAACTATTCCAATGTTCTCCTGGTACCTGTGTCATGCAACCATTGGAATATGGCTTCATAAAGTAAGTCCTGTGATGGAGGATGCTTCCTTTTCCTTTGTAGCTGGTGAAGAATGACCCAGGTTTTCCTGGAATTTGAATGGGGCACAAATATTAATCAAGAAACAGGAAATAAGTCCTTTGCCTTTCTTCAAAACAGTGGGAAGGGGCCTTTCACTTCCACTTCAGGAGGCAGACCGAATTTCGATTTCATGCACTATCCGAAATTGCTCATTGTTGCATTTCTAAATGCTTGGGGACAAACGTCACTGAGGTAAACGGCAACAAGCTGTCCTACCTAAACTGAAGCTCGTCTGTGCAGTATACACACGGTTGCAACAGGCTAGTTAACCTTACACCCTGACTATTTGCTCTCCAGCCTTATTATTGTTTGGGAGCAAAGCCAGTAATTTAAGGGTTGGCAGACATCCAAAGTACGAACAATTTTTAAAGCAAGCTATGACTGAAATTCAGGTCCTGCACTTTACATCACACAACATCCTCAGCATATGCAACTCAGAACTGGTGATAGAACACACCAGAGGGCAAAACAGCCCAAAGTGTAACTTATTAAATGGCACCAAAGTAAACCGATTAGACACATGGCTGCGGTTTGAAATAATCTAAAGGGATTGATTGATGGAAGGTAATTTAATTGTCATTATTGGTGTCTGGGTGAGTTGCACAGAACGTCAGTTAAGGAAAGTACTAAACTGATTCTCTAAGTTCGATTTCAAAAGAATGATGGAGTTAGAGGACTGACTGAGGCAGAAAGAGCACATCGGTTATTGTGCCTTCGTAGGAAGAAAAAATTCTGTCTGTTTGTTTACTCTGAACCTGGCAATTTTGAGAAATGTAAAAGCAAAATACTGAGGATGCTGGAAATCTGAATCAAAATCAGAAAATGCTGGAAAAACTCAGCAAGTCTAACAGCTCCAAAGAAGAGTCATTCGGACCCAAAAAGAGTCATATGGACTTGAAACCTTAAGTCTATTTTTCTCTCCACGGATACTGTTGGTCTGCTGAGTTTTCCAGCATTTCCTGATTTTGAGGATGTGAAAACATAACTGTAGAATCCTCACCTCTTTCTAAATCCCGCCCCCCAGAATCACACAATCGTTATGGTGTAGAAGGAGGCTGTTCAGCCCATCGTGTCCGCACCAACTCTCCCAGCATTTTAACTTAGTGCCACCCGCACAAAATGGCACATAGAATCTCACACACAAACCCCATGCACACACATGGACACGTAACTACAAACATACACAGACACAGGGACACACATACAGACAAACATCGCAACAAATGCACAGACGTATACAGACACTCCACAAATACATACAGACACACACAGATATACACTAACACATAAAATAGGTGTTAAAGGTGCTGTTGGAGTAGATGGAACTCACCATACCTCAGTGAAATATATGCCCCTGAATTGCATTATTGATCTCACGCAAGTTTTCACAAGACAAGGACACTGATACGCTTAGCACATCAAGATATTGCCCTACATTCCCATTTAGCACTAAATAGGCATCAGACACATTCTCTGCTGTAACGGATCTGCCAAACGAAGCATGTAAAAAGGCACCTCAATGCCAGTCCCACTGGACAAATCATTTGGTAACTCAGAGCCTATGAAATGGATGATGCATGTTATGTTGCTGAAATGTGTATGTGTGTTACAATAAGTTTCTCGCTGTAATCTACATTTGGGTACTGGACTGGCAACAGGACTGAATGTCCTCTCAATAACTCACTGCCCTCTCTGAACTCAGGCCCAACACCTTTCCCCATATTGTTTGCCAAAACAAAGGCCACGTCCTTCAACCTCTGTAACATTATCTACTTCTAAATCTACCTCAGCCCATCTGCTGCAGGGATGTTCATCCGCACCTTTGTCACCATATGACTTAACTATTCCAATGTTCTCCTGGTACCTGTGTCATGCAACCATTGGAATATGGCTTCGTAAAGTAAGTCCTGTGATGGAGGATGCCTCGTTTTCCTTTGTAGCTGGTGAAGAATGACCCAGGTTTTCCTGGAATTTGAATGGGGCACAAATATTAATCAGGAAACAGGAAATAAGTCCTTTGCCTTTCTTCAAAACAGTGGGAAGGGGCCTTTCACTTCCACTTCAGGAGGCAGACCGAATTTCGATTTCATGCCCTATCCGAAATTGCTCATTGGTGCATTTTTAAATGCTTGGGGACAAACGTCACTGAGGTAAACTTCAACAAGCTGTCCTACCTAAACTAAAGCTCGTCTGTGCAATATACACACGGTTGCAACAGGCTAGTTAACCTTACACCCTGACTATTTGCTCTCCGGCCTTATCATTGTTTGGGAGCAAAGCCAGTAGTTTAAGGGTTGGCAGACATCCAAAGTACAAACAATTTTTAAAGCAAGCTATGACTGAAATTCAGGTCCTGCACTTTACATCACACAACATCCTCAGCATATGCAACTCAGAACTGGTGATAGAACACACCAGAGGGCAAAACAGCCCAAAGTGTAACTTATTAAATGGCACCAAAGTAAACCGATTAGACACATGGCTGCGGTTTGAAATAATCTAAAGGGATTGATTGATGGAAGGTAATTTAATTGTCATTATTGGTGTCTGGGTGAGTTGCACAGAACGTCAGTTAAGGAAAGTACTAAACTGATTCTCTAAGTTCGATTTCAAAAGAATGATGGAGTTAGAGGACTGACTGAGGCAGAAAGAGCACATCGGTTATTGTGTCTTCGTAGGAAGAAAAAATTCTGTCTGTTTGTTTACTCTGAACCTGGCAATTTTGAGAAATGTAAAAGCAAAATACTGAGGATGCTGGAAATCTGAATCAAAATCAGAAAATGCTGGAAAAACTCAGCAAGTCTAACAGCTCCAAAGAAGAGTCATTCGGACCCAAGAAGAGTCATATGGACTTGAAACCTTAAGTCTATTTTTCTCTCCACGGATACTGTTGGTCTGCTGAGTTTTCCAGCATTTCCTGATTTTGAGGATGTGAAAACATAACTGTAGAATCCTCACCTCTTTCTAAATCCCGCCCCCCAGAATCACACAATCGTTATGGTGTAGAAGGAGGCTGTTCAGCCCATCGTGTCCGCACCAACTCTCCCAGCATTTTAACTTAGTGCCACCCGCACAAAATGGCACATAGAATCTCACACACAAACCCCATGCACACACATGGACACGTAACTACAAACATACACAGACACAGGGACACACATACAGACAAACATCGCAACAAATGCACAGACGTATACAGACACTCCACAAATACATACAGACACACACAGATATACACTAACACATAAAATAGGTGTTAAAGGTGCTGTTGGAGTAGATGGAACTCACCATACCTCAGTGAAATATATGCCCCTGAATTGCATTATTGATCTCACGCAAGTTTTCACAAGACAAGGACACTGATACGCTTAGCACATCAAGATATTGCCCTACATTCCCATTTAGCACTAAATAGGCATCAGACACATTCTCTGCTGTAACGGATCTGCCAAACGAAGCATGTAAAAAGGCACCTCAATGCCAGTCCCACTGGACAAATCATTTGGTAACTCAGAGCCTATGAAATGGATGATGCATGTTATGTTGCTGAAATGTGTATGTGTGTTACAATAAGTTTCTCGCTGTAATCTACATTTGGGTACTGGACTGGCAACAGGACTGAATGTCCTCTCAATAACTCACTGCCCTCTCTGAACTCAGGCCCAACACCTTTCCCCATATTGTTTGCCAAAACAAAGGCCACGTCCTTCAACCTCTGTAACATTATCTACTTCTAAATCTACCTCAGCCCATCTGCTGCAGGGATGTTCATCCGCACCTTTGTCACCATATGACTTAACTATTCCAATGTTCTCCTGGTACCTGTGTCATGCAACCATTGGAATATGGCTTCGTAAAGTAAGTCCTGTGATGGAGGATGCCTCGTTTTCCTTTGTAGCTGGTGAAGAATGACCCAGGTTTTCCTGGAATTTGAATGGGGCACAAATATTAATCAGGAAACAGGAAATAAGTCCTTTGCCTTTCTTCAAAACAGTGGGAAGGGGCCTTTCACTTCCACTTCAGGAGGCAGACCGAATTTCGATTTCATGCCCTATCCAAAATTGCTCATTGGTGCATTTTTAAATGCTTGGGGACAAACGTCACTGAGGTAAACTTCAACAAGCTGTCCTACCTAAACTAAAGCTCGTCTGTGCAATATACACACGGTTGCAACAGGCTAGTTAACCTTACACCCTGACTATTTGCTCTCTGGCCTTATCATTGTTTGGGAGCAAAGCCAGTAGTTTAAGGGTTGGCAGACATCCAAAGTACGAACAATTTTTAAAGCAAGCTATGACTGAAATTCAGGTCCTGCACTTTACATCACACAACATCCTCAGCATATGCAACTCAGAACTGGTGATAGAACATACCAGAGGGCAAAACAGCCCAAAGTATAACTAATTAAATGGCACCAAAGTAAACCGATTAGACACATGGCTGCGGTTTGAAATGATCTAAAGGGATTGATTGATGGAAGGTAATTTAATTGTCATTATTGGTGTCTGGGTGGGTTGCACAGAACGTCAGTTAAGGAAAGTACTAAACTGATTCTCTAAGTTCGATCTCAAAAGAATCGTGGAGTTAGAGGACTGACTGAGGCAGAAAGAACACATCGGTTATTGGGTGTTCGTAGGAAGAAAAATATTCCGTCTGTTGTTTACTCTGAACCTGGCAATTTTGAGAATGTAAAAGCAAAATACAGAGGATGCTGGAAATCTGAAACAAAAACAGAAATTGCTGGAAAAACTCAGCAATCTAACAGCTCCAAAGAAGAGTCATACGGACCCCAAAAAGTGTCTTATGGACTTGAAACCTTAACTCTATTTCTCTCTCCACAGATACTGTTAGGTCTGCTGAGTTTTTCCAGCATTTCCTGATTTTGAGAATGTGTTTATCCCGAGAAAACATAACTGTAGAGTCCTCACCTCTTTCTTAACCCCGCCCCCCCCCGCCCCCCCAGAATCACACAATCGTTATGCTATAGAAGGAGGCCGTTCGGCCCATTGTGTCCGCACCAGCTCTCCCCGCATTTTAAATTCGCGCTAATCTCCTTGCCTTCCACCCCCCCCCCCCCCCAATAACCCTTCACGTTGTTTCTATTTAAATAATCGCCCAGTGCCCTGCTGAATGCCTCAATCGAACCTGCCCTCCACCAGACTTCCAGGCTTTGCATTCCAAACCCTAACTACTTGCTGTGTGAAAATTGCCGTGTTTGTGAGAAAGCTTTTATTAAATTGAATTCAAATTCACCAGCGGCCGTGTGGGGGTAGGATTTGTAGTCGTGTCCCCAGAACATTGAACAGGACCAATCCAGTGGCATTCGCCCCGCACCAAGTCACTAAGACTGACAAACTGCGGGAAGTCCTAAATATTGTTGAAGGTTACAAACGACCTTGGTAAACATGTCTTAATTGCGGTACCGCCTTTTGCACCTAATTACGAAAGTGAAAGTGGTGATCAGAAATTGCAGCAACAAACCGGCTTTAAATGGCCTCAAGGAAACAGCTGGAAAATTTGACCAAAGATGTTTCCTGCTCGATCTGCCTGGATTTTTTTGAGGAGCCGGTGTCTCTGGACTGCGGGCATGTGTTCTGCCGAGTCTGCATTCTGGTGTTTTGGGAGTCTGGGAACTGCTCTTGTCCGGAGTGTCGTCTCCTGTGTCCGGGCAAGGTCCTGAGGCCCAGCAGGCGGGTGGCGAATATCGCGGCCAGTATCCGCTCCTTGACGGTCACGCTGAGAGAGAGGGAGAACGGCGAGGGGCCGAAGGGGCTCTGCGGGACCAGGCAGCGCAGCGGGGATGCAACTGAGCGTCTCCGTCCCAACACTCGACAGATCCAGGTCCGGTCCTCTTCCTTCCGGGGATAGTTCAGCATCCCGCTCGGTTTAGTTCCTTCATCTCTTTCTGTCCATGGCAAACAACTCATTAACCAGCCCTGAAGAAGGGTCATACGGACTCGGAAGGTTAACTCTGTTTCTCTCGCCACGGGTACTGCCAGACCTGCTGAGATTTTCCAGCTTTTTCTATTTTTCTTAACTCACTCTTTAGGCCTGTTGGCAGTTTTAGGCTAATTTTACAAGGGTTAGGTGATCAATGATGCACCTTAGCAGCTCATAAGACAAATCCGAAGGACACTAGTAGGTGGGTCCAGTCAGAAGGGAAACACAAGGCAAGGAGGCTTTCTGGTAGTTTTGAACCAATGTATCTGGGCTAAAATCTTTTTCTGAGGCCACCGAGCACATTATCAGTTTTGCTGCATTCCTTCAGATATGCTCCAACCAGAGAATCTGACCATTTCTCATTGACATTCAATGGCACTACCATCACTGAAGTCCCCAATTTAACATCCTGTGGATCACTATTTACCAGAGTGCCATGGACTGGCCATACAAGTAATATGGCTACATGGGCACGTCAGAGGATCGGAATTCTACAGCAAATACCTCTGCTTCTGACTCCCCAAAGCCTGTCCACCATCTACAAGGCGCAGGTCAGGAGTGTGATGGAATACTCCCCACTTGCCCAGATTAGAGCAGCTTCCACAACACTCAAGAAGCTTGACACCGTTCAGGACAAAGCAGCCCCACTTGATTAGAATCCACTCCACCAGCTTAAACATTCACTCCCTCCATCATAGGCATACAGTGGCAGCAGTGTGTACCATCTACAAGATGCACTGCAGGAACTCACCAAGTATCCTTTAAGAGCACCCTACAAACCCACAACATCTACCACTTACAGCAACAAGAACAGGAGACACATGGGAACACCACCTGAAAATCACCCTCACTTGGAAATATATCGCCGTTCCTTCACTGTCGCTGGGTCAAAATCCTGGAACTCCCTCCCTAACAGCACTGTGGGTGTACCTACACCCCAGGGACTGCAGCGGCTCAGGAAAGCAGCTGATCACCACTTTCTCAAGGGCAATTAGGGATGGGAAATAAATGCTGGCCCAGGCAGCAATTCTCAGATCCTGTGAATGAATAAAACTAAATAAATAATGCACTCAATTTTTTGGTATTTTATACTAGGTATCTATTTAACTCAAATGCTCCCCCTCATCCAAATATATTAGAGGTAGGAAGTTGGAATTTTTCCAGCTTTACTTCCTAACACAATCCTCTGACAACTGGAATCAATCTTCTGTTATAGATGCTGCCTTTCACAGAAGGAGTATAACGCTGCATTATTATTTTTGCAGAAAAGGGTAAAGGAGCTCATGCGCCATTTCGAAGTTGAATTTGCTGAACTGCATCAAATTCTTAACCAAGAAGAAGAGGAGGTGAAAAAAAGACTCAACCAGAGAGAGCAAGAAATATTGTACAGGCGGGGGAGCAGCACCAGAGCAACTACTGAAATGAATCCTTCCTTCAAACAAGTGATGTGGAATTTTCTGCAGGTACTTTTTGGACCATTTGCTCCTGTTGTTTCAACCATTATAAGGGTAACACTCTTACTAGTCAAGGCAACAAAAAAAGCTTCCCCCTCATTTAGAAAGTGGAGATTTCATTAATTTTATTGAGGCAAATCTCATCCAATCTTGGGAAAGTATGAATATGAAGATATCAGAAACATCAGTCTGCTTTGGCTTCCTGTTTTACACCAGTGTAATTATAGAAATATTGATTACATTGGAATTTTTACTCAGTACAAGGTGAGGTTCAGATAATGGGACTGAAAAGGGGTATAATGCATATAAGTATGGTGGGTCAGAGGAGAAGTGTAGTGAAGGAAGCAGAAACAGTGCCATTTGTTTATAACTACCTGCAACCCAATAATGGCCACCGAGTAACAGGATCAGCTTTGGAATTACATTGAGCTGATATAAAGCAATCATGTTCTTCAAATGCAATCAACGGAATTTATTAATATACAATAATTTTTTGAAATTTATTCTCCCATGGGTGTGAGTGCTGCTGGCAAGACCGGCGTTTGTTGCCTATCCTTAATTGCCCTCGAACTGAGTGGCTTGCTCAGACTCAATATATAAGTTTGGCAAAATAGCGAAACATCAAAATAGTGAAACTCACTTAACACAGCAGGTTACCCTTTAATATCTGACCAAAAACTACTATCAAGATTTGTAAGGTAAATCTATCAAATTCATATTTTCTACATTTATTTTAGGAGATGAAAACAATTCTTAGTGGGTAAGTACTTATCTATTTTGTTATTTGATTTTTCTGTCTCGCACTGTAAGAATTGTGCAGTGTTGATCCCCAATTTTAATATGATTTCTTTTTATTTCTGAAGATCCAGTGATGAAATCAGACAAGAAAACGAAGTTTCTATCAATATGCTGATTGGTGAATTTGGAGGACCCCTTCAATACATAGTGTGGAAGCAGATGAGAAAATCAATTAAACCAGGTAAACACCACCAATTGCTGATCAAAATCTATACCACCATCGACTGACCCTTTTAAATTCCTGCTGGTTCCAATTGTACAGCGCTTATGGAAAACATGATCAAGATATGGAGCTCGTATCACAGTTTTAAAATATCACTTATTTCTTCATTTAGTTCAGAATGATTTGATGAACACAATCAGATTTCAACTGGCAAAAATATAACTTCACCTTGTTTTGAAATGCCTATGGTTCGATTGAATGAGGTGAAGAATTATAAAATAATCTTTGGTCTGTACACATTATAGGTTGCATTTTAGATGAGAAATGCTAAGAAATTCAAACCCAATTGGGGGAAATTTTAACCTAATTTCCCCATCTGGAATCTGATGGGTGAAATGCTGGTTTTGCACCACGCCTGCTCTTGGTCTGGGTGTAAACCAGCATTGCACCAAATCGCATGGGCTCTCTTCCAGGCGAGTTAAGTTAAAATAAATCCTTCCCAGCAGAGATCAAGACTACCTGTCAGAAAGTTGGAAGATGAGCTGATTTCCTGAGGCTAAGACAATTGTGTTGGCACACCAAATTTGCAGATATCTAACTCAGAACAATTTATGAACTCTTAAGTCTCTGCAAAGCTTTGCATTTGTGTAAAACTAACCAGATAATCAATGTCCGGATGCATTCAAGTGCTTTGAGTGCTATTGTCTGAAACTGCTAAGGTAGTCAGAGTGAAATTTAAGTAAAGCATGAATATGTTGCCTAAATATTTACATATCAATATATTCCAAACTCAATGTGCTACATTGAGTGCAATGTATTCCAACGAAGAGTCGTATTGAAATCATTAACCCTATTTCTATCTCCTTGGATACTGCCAGCCCTGCTGCACTTTCTATTTCTGTTTTAATTTCAGATTTCCAGCATCCGCAGTATGTTATTTTTATTTCGACATATGACAGTCTTTCCTATGTTACTTCATCTCTACTAATATTCTGGTTTCCTTACAGCATTGATCCGTTGGACTCTGTGTCCAAACTCCGCTCACCCCAGTCTCATCTTGTCTGAAGGCATGACCAGGGTAAGAGTTGGGTATATGCAGCAGCATCTCCCAGACAATCCAAAACGGTTTCAACGTCGTATCTGTGTGCTGGGGTCGCAAGGATTTACATCAGGGAGACACTACTGGGAGGTCGAGGTGGATCAGGGAGCCAAGTGGACGCTTGGTGTAGTGAAAGAATCGGTACACAGAAAAGAGCTCAAAGATCTGACCATATGGAATGGCTACTGGGTCATCAGTCCTCAAACGACCAATTGGTTGCAATGGTTGCTGGGATTCTTTGCGCAGGGGGAAAGAGCTTCACAACAGGTTAATCACCTCACACTTCAAGTGAATCCAAAAAAGGTTGGCATTTATTTGGACTGTGAGGGGGGGCAGGTGTCATTTTACAATGCGGAGAACATGTCTCACTTGTACACACACAGCGGGGCAATGAAAGGAAAACTGTTGGCTTTCTTTTCACCCGGAACTGCCTCAAATAATCAACTGAAGCTCCTTCAGGTGTCATCGTAAATCTGACTTGTCTTGAGTTTTATTGCAGGGACAGTCATGCTGGAGAATCACTGAAAAAAATTTGGATTTAATGTCCTTATTTTAAAGTCATGTTGTGAATTTAAAAAAACACAACAAATATTCCTTTGCTACCACCCAGAGTTATCTTGTGGATGTTTTTGGAATCATTAAAAGAGTAATTGACTTTGAACTGGAATAAACTATTGCTGTTCTTGCGCTGACTGTGGAACTCTGTTATTGAGTAGAAGACGTAAAGCGGGGAGGGGAGAAGTACCATTAAATTACTTTGATTTCTAAGGTTTGCAGCCAATTTTGATGCAGACTGTGGGGTTCAAACCCTTTCAACCAGTTTGCTTTGCAGACTGTCAGGACCCCCAAAAGGCACACACTCTAGATACAATAAAACATCTGGGTGAAGCGATACGGAGTGATTCATTTAGGTAGGAAGAATGGGGAGAGGGAAAGGGGCACTATTCTAAAGGGAGTTCAGGAACAGAGGGGACCTGGGTGTATGTGTGCACAAATCATTGAAGGTTGCAGGGTAGTTTGAGAGTACAGTTAATAAAGCATCCGGGATCTGGGGCTTCATAAGTAGGGGCATAGAGTACAAAAGCACAGAAGTTATGATAAACCTGTACAAAATACTGGTCCGGCTTCAACTGGGGTAATGCATCCAGGTCTGTCCACTGCACTTTAAGGAAGAATGTGAAGGCATTAGAGAGGGTGCCAACTGGATTAATGAGAATGGTTTCAGGGCTGAGGGGCTGCAGTTGATTTTTTTCAAAAATTCATTTACGGGATGTGGGCTTCGGTGGCTGGGCCAGCATTTATTGCCCATCCCTAATTGCCCTTGAGGAGGTGGTGGTGAGCTGCCTTCTTGAACCGCTGCAGTCCATGTGGTGTAGGTACACCCACAGTGCTGTTAGGGAGGGAGTTCCAGGATTTTGACCCAGTGACAGTGACGGAACGGCGATATATTTCCAAGTCAGGATGGTGAGTGGCTTGGAGGGGAGGTTCCAGGTGGTGGTGTTCCCTTCTATCTGCTGCCCTTGTCCATCTAGATGGTAGCAGTTGTGGGTTTTGAAGGCACTGCCTAAGCAGCCTTGGTGAGATCCTGCAGTGCATCTTGTAGATGGTACACACTGATGCTACTGTTTTTCGGTGGTAGAGGGAATGAATGTTGGTGTCTGGGGTGCCAATCAAGTGGGTTGCTTTGTCCTGGATGCCGTCGAGCTTCTTGAATGTTGTTGGAGCTGCACTCATCCAGGCAAGTGGGGAGTATTCCATCATACTCCTGACTTGTGCCTTGTAGATGGTGGACAGGCTTTGGGGAGTCAGGAGGCGAGTTACTCACCACAGGATTCCAAGCCTCTGACCTGCTCTTGTAGCCACAGTATTTATATGGTTAGTCTGGTTCAGTTTCTGGTCAATGGTAACCCCGCGGATGTTAATAGTGGGGGATTCAGTGATGATAATGTCATTGAACGTCAAGGGGTGATGGTTAGATGGAGAAGATGGATCTGCTTTCCTTAGGGAAGAGGAGGTTGACAGGAGATTTAACTGAGGTGCTCAACCGCATGCACGATCTGGGCAGAGTTGATGGGGAGCAGCTTTTCCCACTGGTGGAAGGGTTGGGAACCAGAGGACACCAATTTAAGGTGACTCGCAGAAGAAGGAGAAACGACATGAGAAAAATCTTTTTTTATACAGTTTTTAAGATCGGGAATGCACTGCGTAGGAGTGTGGCAGCGGCAGACTCAATCATGGCTTTCAAAAGAGAATTGGGTTATTATCTGAAGAGGAAAAATTTGCAGGGTGATTGGGGGAAAGGCAGGTGAGTGGCACTTGGTGAATCTCTCTTGCAGTGAGCTGGCACAGACATAACAGGCTGAATGGCTGCCTTCTGAAATAAACATTCGATGATAAAGAAACCAGACAGGAAACAATCCTCCAGCAGTAAATAATATGGAGGGGAAGGTTTTACATCTGCTGCCCATTATATACCCTGTTTAATATTCACCATAGTCAATGGAGTAGAGTATCGGGCAGAGAGTAGAATGGGCAATTGATTCAACACCCCTAGTTTTGTGTCTCTGGTCTCCAATTTCACCAAAATATTTATTCCTTCATAGTTGGGACAACCCATTAAATCCACAAGTTACTATCAAACTGGATGTTCACGTCTTTAACAATACACAAATTCATAGAGAAAGCCAATCTATGACAATTGACTTCCTATTGTCAAGCTTTTGTCACACTTTTCAGTCAACTATTGTAAGATAAATTGCTATGTCTACATTTGTAGTGAAAATACTCATAGAAGCTGATTTCTGAATCTGGCCAATAGGATCACAATAAATAGGAGCAGCCATGGGCCATTCGGCCCGTTGAGCCTGCTTCACCATTCAATAAGATCGTGGCTGATGGGGAGAAAGTGGGAGAGTGGTACTAGATGAATTGTTTCTTCAGAGAGCCAGCACAGGCACAATGGGCCAAATGACCTCCTTCTGTGCTGTAACCATCCTGTGATTCTGAACTCCACCTTCCTGCCTGTAGCCTCACCCCCTCCCCCCGATAACCCTTGACTCCTTTGTAGATCAAAAAGCCAAGTGTCACAACAATATGGCTATATTTATCCATTGTACTATTAAAACATTCGCTGGAAGATTTTAGTCTTTCCCAAGAGCCTAGGCTTGGAGCTAATATTATTGCCCAGAGCTGTGGCTCTATGAGCTGAGTTCAGATTGTCCATCTCAGCAATTGACTTAAATGGAGAGGAAAATCAGGCAGGGCTAAGCTGATCTGGTACCACCCATTATGTGCCATCCAGACTTCTGAAGCAACTGCTGTACTCGGGACTCGAGTGTGTTAGTGACTCACAGGAGGACAACGCAAATGTTTTGAGGGATGTCCTCAAAGCATCCCAGGAGAAGTCAAGCATCCCTGCCGACTCAAGGGAGTCCCTGGCTTGTGACTGACCAAAATGGCAAAGGTTCATTGGGGAAGGCACTAAACATATTGAGAGGCATTTTTGGGAACACGCACAGGTGAGGTTGATGCTTCGAACCAAGCACACGAACCTGCCAATAACTTATCTCCCCAACCCTCCACCTGCCCTGTGTGTGGCAGAGTCTGCAGGTTGCACATTGGACTTAGCAGCCATCTCAGGACACATTGAACTGGAGTGGAAGCAAGTCATCCTCGACCCTGGTCTGAGAAAATGAAGAAGTTTGCCAAAGTTCAAATTATAACATCTTTCTTTCTACCAGTACCGAACAGAACATTAAAGCATTACAAAACACATTTCAGTCTCTTTAAATATACCTGTTACTGTGAACATGGTTAACACTTCACATTTTACTCAAAACCATAGCAAAATACATTATTTGTTTATTCCAAGTCTGATGAAATACTGCTGAAGTCTGTTAATAATAAAATATATTTCATATTTAAGCAGTTTCAGTTACTCCCCATTACCCACACAGGGGAGTCTGATGTGTTTCTTATCCCCGTGAGGGAAGCAGTTTTAGGGACTCCCCTGTACAGTAAATGCTGAAGAAAGGATATATTTTCTCAGTGAATGTGTCAGTGAAAGTGCACAGATCAGACATGTCATCAGCGTTACATATTGATACTTGGCCTCCTTCATAATCCAAGCAAACTAGGAGTGTCTGGGGTCTCACTTTCAGGTTAAGAGAAACTGAAGGTAAGGTGTGAGCTTTGTATATCCCACTCCACAGCTCCACAGCCCAGACTCCAGCCTTAGGGTTCAATGCATAAAGTTCCTTCCGCGGCACAGACTCACTTGCAACGCCAACTCCCCAACCTGTCATGTCACCCACATACACATCCCAGTAGTGTATCCCCGATGTGAATCCCTCAGACCCTAAGATGCAGCGCCAGTTGCTGAACCTTTCCGGGTTGTCTGCGACCAGGCGCTTCCTGTCAGCAACTGTAACTGTCCTGCAGTCGTCAGATAGGAAGAGCCAGGGATTTGCTGTTTTTGCATCTAGGATCAGGGAAGCAGGAGCTGGAGCTGGAACTGAAACAGATAAATGCTGACAGGTCCCTCCTCATGAGGCAAACAATCAAATAAGCACCATCACCATTAGCACATTCCTTAGATAATATCACCACCGTCAACACCCCTTTGTCCTTTTGTCTATGACATCTTTAGCAATCTCTTCTTTGCCTCCACCTATCACTGGCCCTCTATCCAACTTCACCTGTCCCACCCCACTCAACCAGCTTATATTTCACCTCATTTCTATATTTCCTTAGTTCTGTTGAGGAGTCATATGGACTCAAAATGTTAACTGTTTTCCTCTGTGCAGATTTTGTCAAACCTGCTGAGTTCTTCCAGCTATTTTTGTTTTTGTTCCAGATTTCCAGCATCCGCAGAATTTTGGTTTTATTTTAATCATATAAGCATTTTCTTCTCTGTCTTTTAACAATGTTGAATATAAATAGAGCCAAACAGGGTGAGGGCCATCAGCTGCAGATATTTCATGCGCAAGGGTTATATTAGGGATAGGCTTTCTAATTGCCGCCTGGGCTGCAAAACCAAGGGTGGAATTTCTGCCAGCGGGATTTTACAGTCCCACCAGAGTCAATGGACTTCTGAATAGCTCACCGCATTTTACGGCCCAGCCCCCATCGGGGGGGTAAAACTCCACCCCAAATGTGGGAAACAATTTTAGCTTTGGACCTTGATGCAAATAGATGAGTGGAGAAATTGGGCATGAACCAGGAGGCAATACAGACAGATAGGGCAGGTCCGATATTTAGTTCCACTGACGTCCATGCGATTCTCCCTGCTTTTAGTTCCCACCCCTGTCCAGTTTCACTCCCATAAATGATTGTATCCACAGGTCATGAACGAGGCTGACTCTGAGCACAATACTGGAGAGAACATTTGGACCTTATTAGACTAAGTGCTGTGCAGAGCATGTGAAGGAAAAGCAAACTGCACCATATTCACTTGACATGATCACATATATTATGGAAAATATTGTTTTTGTTTTACTTCTTCATGGACAATTGTCCCATGCAATTATAATTTGCCAATCTTTTGAACACTGCTTTGTTTCTAACTCAAGTTCTTATGTTGATAGGATCAGTTTACCAATATCTTTCTATTCTATTTCACCAAATTCACCATTTGCTCAGTTAAAGCACAATGCATCAATGTGCACCTCGGGTGGTATCGCAAAACAGGCTACATCGCATCAGCCGCCTGTTCCATGCCACGTCCAATACTGAGCTTTATTGACTGCACTGAAAGTGAATATCAGGCAGGGCTGAGAAGGGATGTCTTGTGCTAACGCTGAAAATTAATTTCTACACCAACTTTACCTGGCTTGACGAGCTTCAACATTTGTTTCCAAGTTGTGTACTCCAGAGGCACCGTGAACTCCACAAGTCTGAGATCAGAACAGCATGGTTTGGGTTTTTTAAATTTGACACTGGACCTGAAAAAATTATGAATTTAAAGCATATTAAAGCTCCTCTTCAATGGTTTATCATAAGTAAAATGCTATGTTGTTATAGTATTGATTTACAGTGATTCCACTGCATTTATTCAAATGATGGTCATCGGTGTGCATGTAATACTCTATTGTCAAGGAGAATGGATTTGTAAATTCAGCATTGAAAAATAATTTAAGGATGGCTTGAATGGGAACAGGTGCTATTACAAGCAATTCGCAGCACAGGAACAGGTTATTAGACACAACAGGCTTGTACTAGTGTGCAGGGATCATGCTAGCCCCTTCCCCATTTCCCCCCACCCACCGCCTTCATCTAAATCTATCAACATAACCATCTACTCCTTTCTCTCACATGTACTAATCTACCTTCATGTTAAATGTGTCTATGCTATTTGTCACAATCACTCCTTCCAGTAATGAGTTCCACATTCTAAACATTCGCTAAGTAAAGAAGTTCTTCTTGAATTCCTTTGTGGATTTATTAGTGGCTATCCTATATATTAAAACGGAGAAAATAAAATAAGATACAAAAGGAACTGGTCAATAAGGGAAATATTTCAACGTTTCTCTGTCAGTGGGGCATATTTGAGCAACAAATTGGGGAAAGGTAAAATATACGGGTTTTATTTTACTGCAATTATGATACAAAATGAAGAGCTTAAAAAGTTACTAAATTGAAGAGAGTATTGGGAGTCTACAGCCATAATAAAATTATTTTAAACATAAGAGAGAGAACATGAGAAATAAAAAAAGGTAAAAGTAAAGAAAGACTTAAATTTATATCAAAACAAAAACAGAAAATGCTGGAAAAACTCAGCAGGTCTAATAATATCCGTGGAGAGAAAAGCAGAATTAACGTTTAGAGTCCTTATGACTCTTCTTCAGAGCAGGTCATAAGGACTCGAAACGTTAATTCTGTTTTTTTTATCCCTCCACCGATGCTGTTAGACCTGCAGAGTCATCACAAGAGTGAGAGCAATTGAAAGGGATGAGAACATCAAGAAGGGAGGTTGAGGAGAGAACGTCATGAGTGATCTTGGGCCTCAGCTCCACTTTCCTGCCCACTCCCCATTTACCTTGATTCCCTGAGACACCAAAAATCTGTCCATCTCATCCTTAAACATACTCAATTATGCACATCCACAACTTTCCAAGGTAGAAAGTTCCAAATATTCACAACCCTTTGACGATAGAAATTTCTCCCCACATCAGTGCTAAGTGATCGGCTCCTTATGCTGGAACTGTGGCCCCTTGGCCTAGGCTCAGCAGCCAGAGGAAACAACCTCTCAGAGTCTAACCTGTCGAGCCCCTTCATATCTCGAATATTTTAATGAGATCGCCTCTCATTCTTCTAAACTCCGGGGTGTACAGACCCAATTTACTCAGCCTCTCATCATAGGAAACCCTCTCATCCCAGGGACCAATCTAGTGAAATATGCTGTACTGCTGGAAACGCAACTATATCTTTCCTTAAATATGGAGTCCAAAATTGCACACAGTGGGCAGGATAATACACTCCCAAATCGCAAGCATTTCCACATCCAGAGACATATTATTGGGCATGTTGATAGAGGGCAGCGATCCCGAGGTCACCATGCCAGTTTTGTGTAATATGCAGGTGGGCAGGTGGACTTAAAAGTTGGAACCCCACCCGTGTTATGTAAATGCCATTTAAGATCACTAATGACTCAATTTACTGCTATAATACGGTGCGAACGCTATAATGTGCCTTTAGAGTCAGATTCACACCACGTGTGGTTCCAGTTTTTTAAGGAGAAGCTTGTTGGGGTGGGTTTAAAAGCTACAGCCGAGTACTGAGTCTCAGCTTAGCAGCTGGTAGATCTGTTACTGCTGGGCGTGCCTATTGGAATGAGCAGACTATCTATTTTAAATCCATTTTGAACAATGGGCTAGCTTCAAAAAAGAGTAGAAATGTGGTGAAATATATACTGTATGGGGGGGGAGTGGGATAGATGAAGCTGGATAGAGGGCCAGTGATAGGCGGAGGCAAAGGAGAGAATGCAAAAGATGAAATAAACAAAAGCTTGAAGGGATGTTGATGGTGGTGCTACTGGGTAAAGGAGGTGCTCATGGTGATATTAAAAGTAGAAAGCAGGATGAGCCAGTGACAGATAGCCCTAGTGGGGGTGGGGTGGGAGGAGGGGGATCAAAATAGGCTAAAAGGTGGGGATAAAACGATGATTGGAAATAAATTTTAAAAATAATAATAGAAATAGGCGGGAGAAAAATGTATACATAAAAATTTAAAAATAAATATTTGAAAAAAGGGAATCAAAAAGGGTTGGGGATGGAGGAGACAGTTCATGATCTGAAATTGTTAAACCCGATGTTAAGTCTGAAAGGCTGTAAATTGCCTAATCGGAAGATGAGGTGCTGTTCCTCCAGTTTGCGTTGAACTTCACTGGAACATTGCAACAGGCCAAGGACAGACATGTGGGCATGAGAGCAGGGTGGAGTGTTGAAATGGCAAGCGACAGGGTTTTGGTAATGCTTGCGGAGAGACCGAAGGTGTTCTGCAAAGCGTTCACCCAGTCTGTGTTTGGTCTCTCCAATGTAGAGGAAACCGCATTGGGAATAACGAATGCAGTAAACTAAATTGAGGGAAGTGCAAGTGAAGTGATGCTTCACTTGAAAGGAGTGTTTGGGCCCTTGGACGGTGAGGAGGTCAGAAGTAAAGGGGCAGGTGTTGCACCTTCTGCGGTTGCATGGGAAGGTGCCGTGGGAGAGGGTTGAGGTGATGGAGGAGTGTCCCGGAGGGAACGGTAGCTACGGAATGCCGACGGGGGGTGAAGGGAAGATGTGTTTGGTGGTGGCATCATGCTAGAAATGGCGGAGGATGATCCTTTGAAGACGGAGGCTGGCGGGGTGAAAAGTGAGGACAAAGGGGACCCTATCATAGTTCTGGGAGGGAGAGGAATTTGTGAGGGGAGAGGCGCAGGAGATGGGTCGGACATGGTTGAGGGCCCTGTCAACCACGGTGGGTGGGAAACCTTGGTTAAGGATGAAGGAAGACATGTCAGAAATACTGCTTAGGAAAGTGGCATCATTGGAGCAGATGCGACGGAGGCAAAGGAACTAAAAGCAAGGGTTGGCGGGTATTACCACCATCAACATCCCTTCGACCTTTTGTTTATGGCATCTTTTGCAATCTCTCCTTTGCCTCCACCTATCACTGGCCTTCTATCCAGCTTCATCTGTCCAACCCCCTTATGCAGTATATATTTCACCTCATTTCTACTTCTCTTTAGTTCTGAAAAAGAATTATCTGGACTCGAAACGTTAATTCTTTCTCTCCACAGATGCTGCTGAGTTTTTCCAGCAATTTTTGTTCTTGTTTCAGATTTCCAGCATCAGCAATATTTTGCTTTTAGCTTCAAAAAAGAATTGGTTTGGGCACAGTCAAGGTAAATGCCATCAAAAGGGAAAGGAAGGGCAAACAAATCCAGAGCTCTCCGGATGAAAAAGGATATTGAAATTAAGCTTATGACAGGTGTCAGGTAGAAAATACGATTGAGAACCAAGAGGAATATTTGGCAATACAGTAATTTGTGCATTGAAGTTTAAATTCCTTGCATTCTGTGCCTTGTGAGTCAGGAACAATTAGGTGTCTGTCGTATTTAAAAATAACCCAATTGACATTGTTGTTATCATCACGGACGAGAGAGAATGTTCAGTGGGGAGGTGAAAAAGCATATTACAGAAGCAAAGAGGGATTATGAGAAAAGACTGGCAGCCAACACAAAGGGGAATCCCAAAGTGTGCTATAGACATATAAATAGTAAAAGGGTGGTAAAAGGAGGATTAGGGCCGATTAGGGACCTAAAAGGGAATTTACATACGGATGAAGGGGCCATGGCTGAGGTACTCAGACCTCTCAGGCTGTACGATTCACAAATATTGTATGTAGTGAACACTAAATGTATCATAATTGTATTGAAGCACCTCAGAGTGCAACATGATGTACGTAGATAACTCCAATCCCATTGCACTGTCTGTAATGACCATATTGAAATGACTGTAATGTTCATTGATTGTATTGAAGAACTTCATGATCCATGTGTAAAAGTTGAATCTGATTGCACTATTTGTGATGGCCATTTAGAAATGTTTTGTAGTGTTCTTTCTGATATTTTATGAATAAAGTATATTTTTTCCAAAAAAAAACTTTGCATCCGTCTTTACCAAGTAGGTAGAAGCTACCCAGACCATGGTGACAAACGAGGAAACTCTGTCAAGAGAAGTGTTCAAAATTTATAAAGAAGAAATGTTGAATAGACTGTCGGTACTTAAAGTTGACAAGGCACCGGGACTGGATGAGATGCATCCAAGGATATTGAAGGAAGTGAGAGTAGAAATTGCAGGGGCACTGGCCATTAATCTTTCAGTCTTCCCTAGACTCGGGGGTGGTAGAGGACTGGAGAATTGCAAACATTATGCCCTTGTTCAAAAAAGGTTTAAGAATAAGCCAGCAATTACAGACCAGTCAGTTAAACTTCAGTGGTAGGCAAGATTCTAGAAACAATTGTTTGAGATAGAATTAGTAGTCACATGGAAAAATATGGGTTGATAAGGAAGGTCCAGCATGGATTTCTAAATGGGAAATCATGTTTAACTAACTTGCTTGAGTTTTTTGAAGGGGTAACACAAAAGGCCGATGAGGGTAATGCTGTTGATGTGGTGTACATGGACTTCCAAAAGGCAGCTGACACAGTGCCACACAATGAACTTGTGAGAAAAGTTATTGCTCATGGAATAAAAGGGACAGCAGCAACGTGAATACAAAATTGGTTGACAGATAGGAAGCAGAGAGTAATTGTAAACGGATATTTTTCAGGCTGGGGGAAGGTTTGTAGTAGAGTTCCCCAGGGGTTGGTATTGGGACCCTTGCTTTTCCTGATTTATATATTAATGATCTAGATCTTGGTGTGCGGGGTTAATTTCAAAGTTTGCGGATGATATGAAGCTCGTGAGTGTTGTGAACTGACAGGAGGAGGGTATGGAGCTTCAAGCGGATATAGACAAGTTTGGTGGAGTGGGCAGATAGGCAGCAGATGAAGTTCAATGTGGAGAAGTGTGAGGAGATGCATTTTGGTAGGAAGAACATGGACAGACAATATAAAATAAAGGGTGAAATTTTGAAGGGGGTGCAGAAGCAGAATATGGGTGTATATGTTCATAGATCATTGAAGGTGGCAGGACAGGTGGAGAGAGCATATGGTGTGCTGTTCTTTATTAATAGGGGCATAAAGTACAAGAACAGGTTATGCTGAATTTATATAAGATGCTGGTTGACCTCAGCTGGAGTATTGTGTACAGTTCTGGGCGCCACATTATAGGAAGGATGTGAACATATTGGAGAGAGTGCAGAAGAGGTTTACAAGAATGGTACCAGGGATGAGAAACTTCAGCTATGGAGAGATTGGGACTGTTCGCCTTGGAGAAAAGAAGGCTGAGGGGAGATTTGATAGAGATGTTCAAAATCATGAGGGGGCTGGACAGAGTAGATAGGGAGAAGCTGTTCCCACTCATAAAAGGAACAAGAACAAGAGGGCACAGGTTTGAAGTGATTTGCAAATGAACTAAATGTGACACGAGAAAAAACTTTTTCACACACCGAGTGGTTTGGGTCTGGAATGCACTGCCTGGAAGTGTGGTGGAGGCAGGTTCAATCAAGGCATTCAAGAGGGCATTGGATGATTATTTGAATAGAAACAATGTGCAGGTGTACGGGGAAAGGGCAGGGCAATGGCACGGGGTCATAATGCTCATTTGGAGAGCCGGTGCAAACATGATGGGCCAAATGGCCTCTTCCTGTGCCATTAAAATTCTGTGATTCTGTGATTTTAAAAAATATTCTGCTTTTCCATTCTTATGAACCAAAGTGTATAACTTTAGAATTCCCACATTATACCCCATTGCCACCTTGTTGCCCGCTCACTTAACCTATTTATATCGCTGCTGCCTCTGTGTTCTCCTCACAGCTTACATTCTCATCTAGCTTTTTATCATCAGCAAACTTAGGCACATTAATCTGTTTCTTCACCTGAGTCTTTAATATATATTGTAAGTAGCTGAGGCCCCAGCACTGATCCTGTGGCAGTCGACTAGTCTCAGCCTGCCAATTTGAAAATATCCCATTTATCCAGACTCTTTGCTTCTTGCCCATTAACCAATCTTATATCCATGTAAATATATCATCCTCAGCTCCATGAGCCCTTATCTTCTGTTGTGTGGCAGCTTATCGAATGCCTTCTACGAATCCAAGTATCTACGGGTTCCCCTTTATCCATCTTACAAGACACATCTGCAAAACATTCTAATACGTTTGTCAAATAGGATTTCCATTTTGTAATACTATGCTTTTCTAAGTGCATTGTTTAGACTTCCTTCATAATAGATTGCAGCACCCTTAAGACTGATGTCAGGCTAATTAGCCTCTAGTTCCCCATTTTCTCGCTCTCTCATTTTGTGAATAGTGGTGTTACATTTGCTAACTTCTAGTCTGCTGAGACCACTCCAGAATCTAGGAGATTTTGGAAAATTGTAGGCGGCACATCCCCTATCTCTGCAGCCATCTCTTTTCAACCCTGGGATGTGGGCCTTCAAGTCCTGGGGGTTTGTCAGATTTTAGTCCCTTGAGTTTCTCCAGTACTTTTTCTTCTGCTGATATTAATTACCTTAATTCCCTCACTCTTATTTGCCCTAGGTTATCTTCTATTTCTGTGCCTAACGTGTGTCTTCAAGTGTGAAGAAAGACATAAAACATTTGTTCAAAACACATCCTCATTCCTCAGGAAAATTTCTCCTGACTCTGTTTCTAAGGGACCTTTTTTTTTAGCTACTCACTACCTTTTAATATGCTTGTAAAAGCACTTACAATCTGTTTTTATATTCCTGGCTCGTTTACTCTCATATTATTATTTCTTTTCCTTTTTATCAACTTTTTGATGGTCCTTTGCTGGTTTCTAAAACACTCTCAATCCTCAGACTTATTATTTTTTGCAACATTAAAAGCCTCTTCTTTTAATCTAACACTATCCTTAAACTCCTTAGTAAGCCACAGATGGATCTTTCTGGCCAGTTTTCATTTTTTTCAATGAAACATGATTTTGTTGAACATGTTGAATTGTTTTTTTTCAATGTTTTCCACTGTTCATTTACTGCCATAACTTTCTGTCCATTTGCCCAATCAACCTTAGCCAGCACTCCCCTTATACCTAAGTAATTGCCTTTGTTGAAGTTTAAGATTGTTGTTTGTGACTGGAGTATGTCGTTTTCAAACTTGAATTGGAATTCAATTGTATTATGGTCACTATTTCCCAGCGGATCTTTTACTTAACATTGCACAACATTAGACCTAATATAGCTTTATCCCTAATATGTTCCACAACATATTGTTCCAGGAAGCTATCACGAAAGCATTATATAAACACATGTTCCAGATGACATTTGCCAATTTGATTGGTCAAGTCTATATGAAGATCAAATTCCCCCACTTCCTTTCTCACTGATATCCTTATGTCATCCTTTGCCTCCAACTCCTGCCAACCCCTCAAGCCAACCCCTCTTCCTTTTCCCTTCTACCTGTCTGTTTGGAATGTTGCATAACCTGTAATCACTTCTCTGTAATGGTGATTAGATCTAAATGATTTATCTTTATTTGTGACTTTATTTGTGCCACTAGTTCATTTATTTTATTGGGGATACTAGGAGATTTTGGAAAATTGTAGGCGGCACATCCCCTATCTCTGCAGCCATCTCTTTTCAACCCTGGGATGTGGGCCTTCAAGTCCTGGGGGTTTATTTTATTGGGGATACTAGGAGATTTTGGAAAATTGTAGGCGGCACATCCCCTATCTCTGCAGCCATCAGATAAAGTGACTTCAATTCTATATTCTACTACTATTACTTGCATGGATCTTATTCTCTGATGCACTATTACCGTTAAACTCTCTGTCCTTTCCTGTCCCTCTCAGCATGTCTTTACCCACATCGATATACTTTTCTGTTGCCTCAACTTTTATTTTTGGAGTTATAACTCTCCATTTCCCGCAACCTCCTCCTTTCTGTTAGTTGAAGGTCATGGGCAAAGAGTAGGGGAGTGAGACTAAGTGGATAGCTCTTTCAAAGAGCCAAGACAGGAATAATAGGCCAAATAGCCTCCTTCTGTGCAAATGATCCTATGATTCTTCACAGGATAATATGCACCAGGGATTTACTTTGAAGAAAGAAAAATGTCACATACCTGTCACTAATCGACTTGTCATCCTAGAAAAGAAAATAGTAAATATCACAAGGAGTTAGAGGCAAATTTTCAGCAGTGATCATATTTTTGAACAAAATGGTGGCTGATATAGTATCATCTGTTTGGCACAATCACCAGAAGTCATAATCATGGAACCATAGAATGGTTACAGCAAAGAAGAAGGCCATTTGACCCACTGATTCTATATTGGCTCTTGGCAAGAGCAATCTAACTAGTCCCACTAACTGCTGTTTCCCCATGGCCTTGCAATTTTTTTACCTTCAAGTCCTTACATAGTTTCATTAAGAAAGCCATAATTGAACCTGCCTCCATCACTGTCCTTGGCAGTGTATTCCAGATCCTCATGTTGCCCTTTGTTCTTCTGCCAGTTACCCTCAACCTATGTTTTTCAACCCTATTGCCAATGGGAGCAGTTTCTCTCTATCTACTTCATCAAGGCCCCTCATGATTTTGAACAACTCTACCAAATCGCCTCTCAATGTTCCCTTAGCTAAGGAGATCAGCCCCAGCTTCTCCAGTCTAATCGCTTAACTGCAGCCACTTATCCCTGGAACTATTCCAAAAAGTCTTTTTTGTACCTTCCTGTGCCTTTTCTTCACATCTTTCCTAAAGTGTGGTGTCAAAAATTGGACCAAACCAGTGTTTTCTAAAGGACGTTGTAACTTTCTCTTAGAAACTTTCTTTTACATTTATACCTGAAGTATTTTATTGGGTTTCAGCACTGAATTAAAAATAGCAAGAAAGAGCTGGGAGTCAAAATTCATCCAGTGTAGGAGGACAAACCACACAGAATCATCTAGACCGCCCTATATTCAGTTCAACTGTAGGCTGTCTGGAATCGTCCTTCCAATTTCAGACTACTACCTAGGACAGAGCTCCACCCTCAGAGATGTTGCTTAACTACATTTAATTAGTTGGAACTCAGACATTTAAATGCATTTCATCAAACTCAATATTTTTTTTCCAATTTGTGGATGCAGTGATAGGTCCAGGAAATTTCAGGTCACAATTAACCCAACTGGGCTGGGAATAGAGGGGGAAGGGGGGGAACTGGGGGGAGTGGGGTGGTGCCATGAGGGTGGGGAGGGGTTGTAGACCTAAGATAACCGATGTTTTCAATATTTCAGATGGCATTTACAGAGTTCTGCATAAATCCCAGGGCATCATGGCATGGGTGTATATAAATGCATCCATCATTCCCATCGCAGTTTCTGGGTTTTGCATTGTGTAGCACAAGCATGACGCTGGAGATGCACCAACACAATGGTGCAAATATCCAGGAAATTCGAAATGCCTCTAGAATACCTTCTTGCAGGAATGTTTACGGGACTCCACAATAATTTCCCCAACTGGTCCCCATCTCATCCCAAAATTTCTATAGGACAGCTGAATTCACTCTTTTGATTAGAACTATCAATTGGAATCAGCCCATTATAAATCTTATCAGTGATCTACTTGTGATGCAGAAACTGTTGTACCTGCAGTAACTCCATCTCCTGTAGTTTTAGTTTCTTCTGTATATCTACGATAGTTTGGTTAATGGAGTCTCTTTGTTCTGAAATGTCCTCCAGGTTTTCTTCTATTTGCTGAATCAGCGCCCTTTCCTTTTCCTCCAATTTCTTTTTCAGAGCTTGTTCCTCGTCGTGTAGAAACTTGTGTAATTTATCAAATTCAGACGCAATCCTCTGTCGCAGTTTATCTCCTTGGCTCTGGTGAAGTGAACAGGGCATTAGTAAGCTTCGCAGCACCAACCTAATAGTGTATCCGATCAGCTACACAGCACAACTTAAAATATGTTTTATCACCGGGAAAATCTAGACGTTTGAAAAATAAAATTTTGCTGCAAATAACCTCTCACCTGCCCCTGAGTGTCAGAGAGGGACATGATGATTGGAGATGATGATATAATTACAAAGGTACAACAGTGCAATTAAAGGCTTCTCTGAGAGCCTAGGGCAGGGCTTTCCAGGTGTTTTCCTGGTGTGAGCTTATTTTAACGCCTCGGACTTCACATGGCCCTGGATGGTGGGGTGGTCAGGGTAGCTTCAGCTGCTGAGTGGCGGGGGGGAGATGTGGTTTAGCTCCTGAGTGGAGGATGAGTGTTGGGTGGGGGGGTGGGGTGGAGAAGTTCACCGTGGTGGGAATCGTACAAACTGCAGGATTTTTTTGGAAGAGAAAAAACGCCTACCCTTTCGCAGGGTTTTTTTTTTTGCAGCAGCTTCCTGACCTCAGAGACCTGTCCTTCAGGCCAGGCCCACCAATAGAAAAAAATGCTTGGAATTTAAAGGGGCCTCGAAGCTGTTAGCTTCAGCCTTCAGGCTGAGCTCCATGGCTGTCGTTCCTGCCTTGGAGTTTGCAAACCCAAAGTCTCGGCTTGGAAAGTTGAGCCAACCTCAAAGTTCCCATTCCTGGCTTTCGTTTAGTTGGCTGACCTCAACCAGAGTGACAGCCACATGCAGAACGTTTACCTCAGCAGTCCTGGGTCCAAAAGATGGAACAGCACCATTGTCGCAAATTCTCATAGTTATCCAGTGGCACTTGTTTTTTTATATCCTTTGAGATCATGGGATGTGGGAGTCACTGGCAAGGCCAGCATTTGTTGCCCACCCTAATTACCCTTGAACTGAAAGGCTTGCTAGGCCATTACATAGCACAGTTAAGAGCCAACCACATTGGTATCGGACTGGAGTCACATGTAGTCCAGACCAGGTAAAACCAGCAGATTTCCTTCTTCGCGTAAATGGTCCACATTTGTGAACCAGATTGGTTTTTTACAAAGCCAATGAGAGTTTCACGAAACATCATTCCTGAGGCTAGCTTTCAATCCCAGATTTAATGAGTTGAATAGAAATTCAACCCATGAATCCAGATCATTAGCCTGGGCCTCTAGATTACCAGTCCAGTGACATTAAGACTCTGCCGCCATCTCCCACAAGAAAGTGTGACGTATGGTTGTCCAGTAAGGATATTGTGATATGTGGAAGGTTTCAAATTGTTTACCTAAGTTAATTGGCAAAATGCACGGGCTGAATTTTCTGGTTGGCGGGGGTCAGATCAGGTCCGCGCCGCTATTTTACGTGGGAGGGCCAATTAAGGCCTGCCCAGCATAATGCGCGACTCCCAAGGATAGCGGGAGTGGGTGGCAGCAGGAGTGCACTGTCCGGCGGGTCCAATGGCGATCTAGCGGCCTGTTTATATGAAGCGCTGGCAACCTTTGCAAGGCTGCTCACAATGGCAAGTGGAAATGCTTACCAGAGGGCTTCTGGTGAGCAGGCCAGTCCAGAGGATAGACGAGTGAAGTGGGCCAGGCTGGAGGGTAGGGCAGCGGGGCAGGCCAAGCTGGAGGGTAGGGTAGCCAGTGTGCCCCTCATTTTTCGGATGACTGCCTTGCTGCCCCCCTCAAGAGGTGGCAGCACTGCTGGAGGTATTGGTTCCCCAAGGTAGGAAGAGGAGGCCCCCTCCACATGACCAAATGTGCCTGGGAGGAGGTGGTGATCTCCAGCGACATGGTGCAGCATACCTGGATCCAGTGTCGCAAGTGCTTCAATGACTTGTTGCGCTCTGGCAGGATGAGTACTATGTTGGCTTTGGGCATTTAACCCAGCAGGTCGGCTTTCCCCCCTGCTGCTTCTCCCCACCCCCCCCCACAACCCCCAAGTCTGAGTGTAGTGACTGCATTGAATCTTTGATGGCTTTTGTCCTTTGCTGGGTGGGGATATTGCCCGTGCTGAGGTCAGCCTGAGAGGGTGATGAAGAGACGTTTGCCCCTGCAGTACGTATTACACTGAGTCCCACAAGACTGGTTTGGGGGCAACCTGGAGGAGCTGCACCTAGGCGCTGTGTTTGAACTCCAGGACATGTCCAAATCAGGGTGATGACATGCTGGGAGGTGAGCTTCAAAGTGGCGTGGCAACAAACCATATGCTGCACTCTGCGCTCCGTGAACTTGTGCCTCCTTGCTATGGAAGGATATACCGTGTGGTGCCTAATGTAATGTAGGCAGCATGTGTCCAAGGGGGGAGGGTGGGGGTTGGGGAGCAGGTTTAGCATCTTTGTGTGAGTGTTCGGCAGCAGCGGGATGAGGAGGCACTGGAGCCCTGATATGTCCCACTCTGGTTGGGGTGACTGTGCGCGAAGAGAATCCATGTGCAATTTGCACTAATCAATGCTCGTCTCTAATCTTCAGAAGAAGAATTCTCATAACGCGGCAGAGCATGCAAGGACTGGTGGCGGCCAGGCGCAGATCGCCATTCTTAGCTGCTTCTAGCAGGAGGCCCTGGATCTGGAGAGGCGCCATGCGCTCAGGTCCACTGGTGTCAGTGAGGCTGGGGTGCCATGGCCAGGTATTTATGCCCAACAGTGAGGTCAGCATTGTTCTCCCAACAGCCATATCACTGCTGAATGTTAATTGATTTAATTTTGCGACATGACTTGACGATTGGTTATGGAAAGATGAGCGCATAATGATCCGGAGGACAGGTAAGTACTTTGTCATTGTCTCCATGTTAACTGATCCACAGTCCTCATTCTTCCCTTCAGCATCATTGGAGCGCATCTTGAGAAGACCGATGGCTCTTTCCACTATAGCCCTTGTGGTGCCGTGGTTCCTATTGTAGCGCTGCTCAGCTTCTGTTCTTGGATGACAGAGAGACGTCATGAGCCACCTTTGCAGGGAATAGTCCTTGTCACCCAGCAGCCGGGCCAGAGCACTGAAGAGCCCCGGCACCTGGGAGTGTCTGAGGATGTAGGCGTCATGGGAGCTGCCTGGGTACCTTGCACAGACTTGTAGAATCTGCATCATGTGATCACACACTATCTGCACATTCATGGAGTGGAAGCCCTTCCTGTTGATGAAAGCAGCGGGCTCACCTGCTGGTGCCTTGGTGGCCACATATGTGCAGTCTATAGCACCCTGGATGCGGGGGAAGACAGCAATAGCCTCAAAGCCTCTGGTTCACTCAGCCTGGCTTGCCTGGTCCAGCGGAAGTGGATGAAGGTCAATGCACGCCTGAGCAGAGCGTCCATGACCTACTTGACACAAGTGTGGACAGCTGATTGGGAGACACCGCACAGATCACCCACCGAGCCCCGGAAGGAGCCAGAGGCATAAAAGTTGAGGGCAGCTGTAACCTTCAGAGCCACTGGCATGGGGTCTCCACCCACACAGTTCGCGAAGATCTCAGGCCCAATCATCTGACAGATATAGTTGACTGTCTCCCTTGACAGTCGAAGCTTCCTTCGGCACTGCACCTTAGACATGCTGAAGTAGCTGCTTCACTACCTGTATACCCTGGCAGCAGGATAGTGGCATCTTCTGTGGCCCCTTCTGCCTTGGACAACCTCTTGGCCCTGCGCCCCTTGTGCCTGCGCCTGTCCTCCCAAAGGTGGCTCCCCTGGAGGCTGAATGTGCATTCCTGGCCTCCTCCCCCTTCTAGCCCTCCCTTCCTCCTCAGGGGAGCTGCCTACAGTGGAGAGTTCAGCTCCCATTCCCAGGCTAAGGGAAGGCTGCCTGAAACCTGCAGACCCAGAAAAGATTCCTCACTGCAGAGTGCTGACCTGAAGGTTAAAAGTCCAGAAAAAGCAACTCGTGTGTGTTTTGAAGTACTGCAGATCACACAGACAAGTTTCAATAACTTTCAAAAATAAATACTTGACCGTGCACACTCGCGATCCCAGTGAGCCCTCTTATCCCGCCCGTGGATGAGGTTTATACATTTCCCGCTTGCCCAGTGCAGCCGTGCGCCAACCCGAAGATGGCACAGGTGCCGAAAAATCAGCGGCGATTGGTGAGTCAAGGGCCTTAAGTGGCCCTTTAATTAATGGCGGGTGCACGTCAGACACCATTGCGCGCCCGCCCAGCGAAATATCGCGATGGAGCACGGTGGCCTCGGGCCGCTTGCCCGACATCGCTGCGCGTCATTTTATACGCGGAGGTGCGGAACCTGCCCCCGCACACCAACGGGAAAATTCTGCCCTCAGTGAAGCATGAAGAGACAAGCATTACTTTGTGTCACGCACAGGATGTGTTGAGAAAGACGTAGTTGAGAGTCCAATGCATGGCCCAGATCCATTAATGAATGTTGCTTTCTTGCGTCCAGTTGGATCAAGTGTGAAAGGGAAGCAACACTGATGTGGAAGTTATGTCCGATTATAATGACCAATGCAGATATTTTTCTTTTTTTCCCTTCCCCAGTGGCATGGAAGCATTCAGAATTCCAAAGATTTGGAAAATCCATTTAAATCCAGAACAGGCTTAAAAACACATCTCTGACAGGAACATTCCTCTCCCCGCACCCAACCCACCACCACCCCCCCACCCCCCCAACCCCCCCAGCAGTTTTGCATTCATGGTCAGTGCTAGCACACATCAATCCGCTTCATCTGCTCCTCAGGTTGATATTGGGAACTGGATAAGTATTTGAAAATTTAAAAATAAATGCCAGGCTACGGAAAAAGATCAAAGGAGTGAAACTAATCAGGGCAGGCACTGACGAATCTAACAAGGAGGATTTTTTTCTCTTCATCCTTTCACGGGATGTGGGTGTCACTGGCAAGGCCAGCATTTGTTGCCCATTCCTAACTGCCCTTGAACTGAGTGGCTAGGGCCATTTCAGAGAGCAGTTAAGAGTCAACCGCATTGCTGTGGGTCTGGAGTCACATGTAGGCCAGACCGGGTAAGGGTGGCAGATTTCCTTCCCTAAAGGGCATTAGTGAACCAGGCGGGTTCTCACTATAAATAAAGAATAAAGAATTCAGGTGAAACTTCTTGAATCAAAGAGTGGTTGGACTGTAGAACTTGCTACCGTGTGGAGGGATTAAGGTTAATAGCACAGATACCTTTAAGGGGAGGCCAGTTAAGTGCATGAGGGAGAAAGAAATAGGTAGTTATTCTGAAAGGGTTGGATGAAATAGTGTAGGCAAACGCTCAGCACAGACCTGTTCGGCCAACTAGCCCGTTCGTGTGCTGTATCTTCTATATAGTTCAATATTTAATAATATTCATTCGACGAGCCAGGGCAGGCAGAATGGGACCAAGGGCTTCCATCTGTCTGGATATGAGTCTGTGATTCTATGATAATAGGACCTTGGAAGACAGCGGCGGTGGGCGGTGGGGGTGGTGGGGGTGGGGGGGGTGGTGGGGGGGTGGCAGTTGGTGAATGGGCGTCTCACCTTCAATTTGATTAAATGTCCTTCTTCTTCATTTTGGCATTCAGAAATTTCTTGAATTTGTTTCTGAAGGAAATCCAGCACATTTTGCAGCTTCTCCTGAAATAAATTACTAAGAGCCATCACCCAGCATCATGAACTTGTTTCAGGATATTAAGGACAACAAAAGCAACAATGACAACTGGCATTTTTACACCGCCTTCAATGGAAACAAAAATCACAGTATGGCGGGAGAACAGGAGGACACTACAGAATTACAAACCACACTTTCCTGTTAAGTAACATGTACCAAGAATAGTGTTGACACTTAGCTATGTTTTTTTTTTCAAATTTCCCTGTTTTCAGCCACAGATAACAAATAGGTCTGGCAGCCCTACTCTGCATTTGCTGGAGATCATTTTAGCGATGGAGTGTTATGAAAGTATAATAATTTTCATCATATTTTTCTGGTTTTTTTTGTAAAGTAGGTTTATGGGTGTGGGCTCTGCCTGTGATTTAATTACATCTGGAGTCAGGTGGTCTGCAAGCTTGAAATTATCAAAAGAAGCTAGATGTAGAAATGTACTCGAAATGCTAATGGGTAAACATGGATGCTGGCTTAGCATGTAAGGTGTGAAGAGAAGTTGCATTTTTAGATAAGTGAAGGGATTTGTTTGGATTTCAAATGGACGTTAATCTGTTTACAGCTAGCCAGATAAGCAAGTCTAAGGAGTGTGTTTCCTTTTCCCAAAGGTTACTAACAATATTGGCAACATGGACAGGCAGTCAGCAGCACCTAGAGGAGAGTGCGAGAGGAAGAACCTGGGACAGGCAATCAACAGCACCTAGAGGAGAGTGTGGCAGGAGGACACCGGGACAGGCAGTCAGCAACACCTAGAGGAGGGTGCGAGAGGAGGACCCTGGGACAGGCAATCAACAGCACCTAGCAGATTTGGTCTATCTAGAGGATCCAGCATCTAGTCTATACTCAAGTAGCAGTAAGGCTAAAATAAAAGCAAGGGTCCATATTTTGTTTAGTTAAGATATGTCTGGGGACCTCAGTCCCGTGATTTGCACATCCTTCACTATGTGGGAAATCCTAGACGCTCCTGGCGGTCTGGATGACCATGTGTGCAGGAGGTGCCTCCGACTGGAGCAGCTCGAGCTCCAGGTTTTGGAGCTTGAGCGGCCACTGGGGGCGCTACGGTGCATTCATGAGGCGGAGAGGTTTGTGGATAACACGCTTCAGGATGTGGTTACCCAGCAGCTTAAGGAAGCGCAAGCAGAGAAGAAATGGGTAACCGTCAGACAGAAGAAGGGGACCAGACAGGTAGTGAGGGAATCCCCCGAGTGCACCTTGCTCGCAAACCGTTTCTCGACCTTGGAAAATGCTGAGAGTGACAGTTCCTCTGTGGAGGCCGACCAGAACCAAGGCCATGGCACTGTGGGTGGTCCAGCTGCTCGGGGAGGGCTGGGGGGGTGGGGACGAAGAAGTGTGGAAGGGCAATAATGGTAGGGGATTCGTTAGTGAGGGGAATAGACAGGTGCTTCTGAGGCCATAGACACAACTCCAGGATGGTATGTTGCCTCCCGGGTGCCAGGGTCAAGGAAGTCATGGAACAGCTGCAGGGCATTCTGAAGGGGGAGGGTGAACAGCCAGAGGCCATGGTCCATGTTGGGACCAATGACATTGAAAGAAAGAGAAATCAGGTCCTGCAAGCAGGCTTCAGGGAGGTAGGTAAGAAATTAAAAAGCAGGACTTCAAAGGTAGTAATCTCTGGATTACTCCCGGTGCCACTCAGTAGTGAGAATAGGAACAGAAGGATAGAACAGATGAATGTGTGGTCGGAGAGATGGTGCAGGAGGGAGGGCTTTAGATTCCTGGGGCATTGAGGCCATATTTCTAGGGAAGGTGGGACCTATACAAATTGGCCGGTTTACATCTGAACAGGAACAGGACTCGCGGGGAGGTTTGCTAATGCTGTTGGGGAGGATTTAAACTATATTGGCAAGAGGGTTGGAATTCTGGAAAGTAGTTCAGAGGGGAGAGAAGCTGAGATAGAATTATAAATTAAAATGCTAGTGAGTGAGTCTGGAAGGCAGAGGAAACATAGGCTAGATAAGAAAGAAGTGAGTCTAGCCAGACTAAATGGAATATATTTTAATGCAAGGAGCCTGAGGAATACGACGGATGAGCTGAGGGCACAGATAGGCACGTTGGAGTGTGATATCATAGCTATGATTGAGATTTGGTTAAAAGAAAGGCAGGATTGGCAGCTCAACATTCTTGGCTATAGGATATTCAGACGAGATACAGAGGGGGATAGAAGAGGAAGGGAGTTTGCAATATTGATCAAGCAATCAATTATAGCAGTGAGGAGGGATGATATCTTGGAAATATCATCAAATAAGGCCATACGGGTAGCAGTAAAAAACACAAAAGGGGCAAACACGCTGTTGGGTGTGTACTATAGGCCCCCAAACAGCCAGGGAGAGATAGAGGATCAAATATGTAACCAAGTTTCAGAGAAGTGTAAGAATAATAAGGCAGTAATACTAGGGGATTTTGACTACCCAAATATGAACTAGGATAGTTTCAATGTGCAAGGTAGGGAGGGAACAAAATTCTTAATTTGAATCCAGGAGAACTTTACTAGCCAGTATGTAGAAAGCCCAACAATGGAAGGGGCAGTTCCGGACCTAATATTCGGAAATGAGTCCGGGCTGGTGAAAGGCATTTTGCAGATAGTGACCATAACTCAGTTAGATTTAGGATAGTTATGGAAAAGATAAGGTTGGGCTGGGAATAAAACTTCTAAACTGGGGAAAGGCCAATTTTACTTAGATGAGATATGATTTGGCCCAAGTGGACTGGGAGCAGCTACTTGCAGATAAAACTGTATCAGAGCAATGGGAGGCATCCAAAGAGGAATTAGCGAGAGTACAGGGTAAATATGTTCCCATAAAGACAAAGGTGGGGACCAAGTCCAGAGCCCTGGATGTCAAGGGACATAAAGGTTAGGATTAAGAAAAAAGAGAAGCTAATGGCGGAATCCCTTGAGGAGTATAAAATGTGCAGGGGGGAACTTAAAAAGGAAATTAGGAAAGCTAAGAAAGTGCATGAGAAAGCATTGGTGGGAAAATTAAAGGAAAACCCAAAGAGCAAGAGAATAACTAGGGAATGAATAGGGCCAACTAGGGGCCATAGAGGTAATCTATGTGTGGACTGGCAAGACATGGGTACAGTCCTCAATGAATACTTTGCACTGGTTTTCACAATGGAAAAGGACGACGCAGGTATAGACATCAGGGTGGAGAACTGTGAAATATTAGAGGAAATTAACATAGAGAGAGAGGAGGTACTAACAGGTTTAGTGGTCTTAAAAGTGGATAAATCCCCGGGCCCGTATGAGATGTGTCCCAGGCTGTTGAGGGAGGAAAGGGAAGAGATATCAGGGGCCCTCACAGTAATTTTCAAATCCTCTCTGGCCACAGGTGAGGTGCCAGAGGACTGGAGGACTGCTAACGCTGTCTCATTATTAAAAAAGTGAGGAAGGGATAGACCAGAAAATATGGGCCAATCAGTCTAATCTCAGTGGTGGGTAAGTTACTGAAAAGAATTCTGAGGGACAGAATACATCTGCACTTGTAGCAACACGGATTAATTAGTCAACACCTCTTTGTCCTTTTGTCTATGACATCTTTTGGCAATCTCCACCTATCACTAGTCCTCTATCCAGTTCTACCTGTCCCACCCCCCCCTTAAACCAGCTTATATTTCAACTCTCTTCTATTTTTTCTTAGTTCTGTTGAAGAGTCATACGGACTCGAAACGTTAACTGTATTCCTCTCTGCAGATGCTGTCAAACCTGCTGAGTTTTTCCAGGTATTTTTATTTTTGTTTTTGTTACGGATTAATCAGGGATAGTCAGCATGGGTTTGTTAAGGGAAGTCAAGTTTGACAAATCTGGTTGAATTTTTTGAGGTAACCAAGAGTGTTGATGAGGGCAATGCATTTGGTGTGGTCTGCATGGACTTTAGCAAGGCTTTTGACAAGGTCCCTCATGGCAGACTGATCAAGAAAGTAAGAGCCCATGGGATCCAAGGCAAAGTGGCACGTTAGATCCAAAATTGGCTGAGAGGCAGGAAGCAGAAGGTGATGGTAGAGGGATGTGTCTGTGACTGGAAGTCTGTTTCCATTGGGGTTCCACAGGGCTCGGTGCTGGGACGCTTGCTGTTTGTGGTGTACATAAATGATTTGGACTTAAATGTAGGGGGTATGATCAAGAAGTTTGTGGATGACACACAAATTGGTAGGGTGGTAAATAGTGAGGAGGATAGCTGTAAACTGCAGGAACCTATCAATGGACTGGTCAGGTGGGCAGTGCAGAGGCAAATGGAATTCAACCTGGAAAAGTGTGATGTAATGCACTTGGGAAGGGCTAACAAGGCAAGGGATTATACTATGAATGGTAGGACCCTGGAAAGTACGGAAGATCAGAGGGACCTTGGTGTGTATATCCACAGACCCCTAAAGGTAGGTAGATAAGGAGGCATATGGGAAACTTGCTTTTATTAGCCGAGGCATAGAATACAAGAGCAGGGAGGTCATGCTGGAACTGTATAAAACACGATTAGGCCACGACTGGAGTACTGTGTGCAGTTCTGGTCACCACATTATAGGAAGGATGTGATGCACTGGAGAGGATGGAGAGAAGATTTACCAGGATGCTGCCTGTGCTGGAGGGTCTGAGCTATGAGGAAAAGATTGGATAGGCTGGGGTTGTTTTCCTTGGAGCAGCGAAAGCTGAGAGGGGACCTGATGGAGATGTACAAGATTATGAGGGACATTGACAGGGTAGATAGTAAGGCACTTTTTCCATTATTAGAGGGGTCAATAACCAGGGGTCATAGATTTAAGGTAAGAGGTAGAAGGCTAAGAGAGGAGTTATGGGGACTTTTTTTTCACCCAGAGGGTGTTGGGAGTCTGGAGCTCGCTTCCTAAGGGGATGGTTGAGTCAGAAACTCTTGTAACATTTAAGAAGTATTTAAATATTCATTTTCATTGCCATGGCCTCCAGGGCAATGGGCCACGTGCTAGAAAATAGGATTAGCATAGTCAGATCTTTGTTGACCAGCGTGGACACGATGGGCCAGATGGCATCCTTCTGTGCTGTAAATGTCTGAGTTTATGAAAGTTTTTATATTATGGGAAAGGTACTGTTCCAAAGACATATGTAACAACAGATTTTACATATTAAATAGAGAAAGAGGAAAATGAAAGGCTATGTGAGGAGAGGGCCATGTAAGATCTAACAAGAGTGTGTAACACAGCCTTCAAGAAGCCTCCAGCCATTTGTGCATAAGCCGGCTATGTAAGGTAACTGAAGTTGGAGAAAACCATTTGGAATTCCACTGTTAAGTGGGTACTATGTTAACTTTCTGGTTTCGTTTTTAAATCTAAAATCTATTTTAGAGTGTTGCCTTAAAGGGGGAGTGCAACTGGGAGTCAGGCTAATTAGGAATTTTAGGATTATTTTTATGGTATTAAGTAATTGTAGTCTTATGTATGTGCTTGAAATCTTTTCTTTTGTTAATAAATATTTAGATTTAGTTTTTAAGAAATCTCTAATGGTCTTGGTGGACTCATAACTTTTAAAAGTGAACAAATCTTCTTGTAATAAATACAAATTGCAAAACCATTGTGATAGAGCGACCAAGTTTCCCATGTGGATGTGGTCAGCCTGGCACACGTCATCTGCCTTGACATAACAGTGAGGTTAAAAATGGGCGATAATGAAGTGGTCGCCCATTATGCATCCTGTCCGCATTTCTGTTCTGTGAAGTCAATCCATGGACATCAAAAGAAAAACACTGCAGAGAACGCTGGAAATACGCAGCAGCAAATGTGGAGAGAGAAAAGGAGCAAAGTTAACAGAAGCTGAAACAGAGTCTGTGTGGTAGGGGTAATTAAAAGACAGAAGGGATGATGGTGCAAGGCCAGAAGGGGGGATGCTAATGCGACCAAGAAAGAGGCAGAAGCTGGGCTCTAGAGGACCTGTGACTGGCAGCATCAGAAATTGGGAGGTAACATAGAGCGCTGTGTATCATAAGCAGCCAATTTCGAGGGACCAGAGGGGTGCAGAAGCGAAAGCAGCCCAACAGCAATGTGTGCAACAAGCAGTAGTACCTTGCAGAGTTCAGCAGCTTCTTTTATAGGGCTGATTGCATGGTCCCTGTGATCTCGGGACATGGCACACACCACACAGATCGCTCTCTGGTCGCTGCTGCAGAACAGCTTCAGCTTCTCGTCGTGTTCACGGCAGTGGAAAGCCGCCTCCGCCTCTCGCTGCTCCTGGCTCAATTTCCTGACGCTCTCCACAATGTTGGACACACAGCGGTTGGGCCTGACGTTCCTCTGGAGGAACTCAGTCCGACACTCGGGGCAAGTGACCTTCCCTTGTCCCGGTTCCCGATCCCAACACTGTAAAATGCAGGCTCGGCAGAAGTTGTGTCCACAGTCGAGGATCACCGGATCTTCGTAAAAATCCAAACAAATTGAACAGGTCGCTTCATTCTTTATCTTTTCGAATTGTTTTTCCGACGCCATTTCACCGCCAGCTTCTAAGCTCACTTTTTTTCTTACTTTTACTTTTGCTAGGCTTTCCGGTAGGAGGAGCCAGCTGAATAGTTTATTTAAGGCACAATGTTTGTGCATCTGTTTCTCTTGGAACGTTTTTTTTTGCATGGCCAAAGGCGCTATATAAATGCAAGTTGGCAAGAACTGGTGGAGGCAGGTTCAGTCGAGGCATTCAAAAGGGCATTAGATGATTATATGAATAGAAACAACGTGCAGGGGTACAGGCAGGGCAATGGCACTAAGTCATAAAGCTCATTTGGAGAGCATCATGCAGACACGATGGGCTGAATGGCCTCCTTCCGTGCCGATAACATTCTGTGAATACTACGGATGCTGGAGGTCTGAAAAAAAAAGCAGAAAATTCTGGAAAAACTCAGGCAGCATCAGTCGAGGGAGAGACGTAGCCGATGTTCCGAGTCCATAAGACCCCTTCTTCGGAGAGGGGTCATATTGGACTCAAAACGGTAACTCTTGTTTCTTTCGCTGAGCCTTTCCAGAATTTTCTGCTCATGTCAAAAATGCAGAATACCGCGGACGCTGGAAACCTGAAATAAAAACAGAAAATGCTGGAGATACTCAGCAGGTCGGGCAGCATCTGCGGAGAGAGAAACAGAGCCTGTGACCTTTCATCAGGACTGAGGGAAAGTTAGAGATGTAATAGGTTTTGAGCAAGGGGTGGGTGGGACAAGGGCAAAAGGAAAGTCTGTGATAGGGTAAAAGACAGGAGAGATTGAATGATGGAAGAGTTAGTCTTCCAGGACCAAAGGGAATAGTGATGGGGCAAGAAAGAAACAAAGTACCAAACGATGTGCTGAGTGTGATGCTGTCTGAAGGCAAAAAACAAGCAATAAAAGCACCATATCCAAACCACCTCCCCTCGAAAGACAGCCTATTTTTCAGCTCCAGTTTTGCTTGCCAATCTTTGATTCCAGTTTATCTGGGCTGGATCCATTTTCACCTCATTGAAGCTTTCCCTCCCCCATTAAATCATTCTTACTCTGGATTTGCTCCTTGTCATTTTCCATTGCCATCGTAAACCTGATGATACAATGATACTCGTCCCCTAAATGTTCCCCTACTGTCACTTGTTCCACTTAACCCACCTCCTTCTCAAGAACTAGGTCTGGCAGTGCCTTCCTCCTCATTTTATTGGACACATTATGGCGTAGAAATAAAAACAGAAAATGCTGGAAAAACTCAGCAGGTCTGACAGCATCCGAGGCAAGAGAAACAGAGTTAACGTTTCAAGTCTGTATGACTGTTCTTCAGAGCTAAAGGGATGGGTGCGACCTCTCTGTCACTCTGAAGAAGTCATACAGACTCGAAACGTTAACTCTGTTTCTCTCTCCACAGATGCTGTCAGACCTGCTGAGTTTTTCCAGCATTTTGTTTATTTCAGATTTCCAGCATCTGCAGTATTTTGCTTTTATGATGATGTAGAAAGTTCTCTTGAACACACTGTAGGAATTCTTGCCTTTCCCAGTCTTTTAGAATATTACCATCCCAGTCCATATTTGGATCATTAAAATCTCCCATTATACCTACTCTATAATTTGTGCACTTCTCTGTGATTCTATAGCAAATTTGTTCCTCTACATCTTACCCCCTAGTTGGTGGCCTATAGAATACATCAAGCAGTCAAATAGTACCCCTATTGTTTCTTAGCTCTGGTCATTTTGATTCTGTCCTTGACCCTTTGGGACATGTCTCTCTCCAGCACGTTAATGCCCTCCTTAGTCAATACTGCCACCCATCCTCCTTTCTTTCCATTTATATCTTTCCTGAACAGCTTGTACCCATGAATATTTAGTACCCAGTCCTGTCCTTCCTTAACCCACATCTCCATTATTGCCACACCATTGTATATCCATGTGGCTATCTATACTTGCAGCTCAACATCCTTGTTTACCACACTCCATGCATTGAAACACATGCACAGTAACCCAAATGTTGACAGTATTGCAGTATCTCTTACACTGATCCCAGCTTACTATTTCCTACTCGAGTGCTATCTGTGTCTCCCAATTCACTGTGCACCTTAGTATTCCTCTCTAATGATGCCTCCTGGTTTCTACACTCCTGCCATGTTAGTGTAAACCCTCTCCAATAGCGCTAGAAAATCACCATCAAAAAATTTGATCCCAACTCTGATCTGGTGACCCGACTGGACTGTAAATCCAGATCACCCGCTAGTACAGGGCAAATGCCCTGATTTGTGTTATGACTTCTATCTCGGATGTCAGCATACATCCATGCCTCGAGTTTCAATTTTGCTGCATCATCTCTTACCAAATCCTCTCTGGTTTTCATGTGCACAGGGGAAGGAGGGGGCGAGATGAGGGGGAACATGATGAATAACCTCAGCGCAGTGATCAAATTCAGGAACTGCATTTACTAGACATGCATGTTGCAGGAATTCATTCTGGACAAAAGACCAAGGTAGATGATCCACAGACCCTTTAATACTTGTCCAATATTCAGTTCAAGTGACTGCTATGTAACTGAATGTTGTGAGGAATTGCAGCATCTCTTACACTGTGATTCCCAAGTGATTCCACCCCTTCCCACTCCACGGATTTTAATTCGTTCCCTAATTTTAAACTGTTATTTCTGCTTAGAGTTGAAATATATATAAGCCTGTGCATCTTTTTTTTCAGATTTTGATGTTTTTATGCATGTTATAGTTAATCTGAAAATCAAATGATACTTTATTTGTTCCCAAAGGAAGACATCGATGTGTGATTGACAAAGAAAAATAGTTTCATCAAGTAATTCAAATCTGGCTTTATTGCAGTGAGCTATTGAGATACAAAGAAACAACATCAATTAACTTTCCCAGTTTGTTCAGATCAGCAAAATATTAAATCTGGCAACAGCAAAGTAATGTAATTTATACTATTTTCCTCTCAATTTGTATCTTGTTTTATTACAATACTTTAATCAATAACAATATTGATAAATGTATCACTGATACCTTTGCCCATAGCCCAGGAATGACATATACAACATGGTTATTGCTATAAAAGGAGAAATGCTGTTGAGGCTTTTTCTCCTGCACTCATCAGGACCGAATGGCAAGAATACCAAATCTCAAAGGGAAGCACCATGGCAATGTCTCGACCAATCAGAACCCACATGCCAACCAATCAGCACCCTTTTCTCAAGCAGTGTAAATTGCTCTTCGCTTTTAAATTGGCAAATAGAGAGACAGAAAGGCAACGGTAGAAAGGTGAGAGAATGAAGCTGCAAGTTTAGTTGCAGTTTCTTCCATCGCAGCCTCAGTGGTCTATCAGTGGAAAAACCTGGGGAAATGTTCCTCCCAGGGTTCTGCAAAAAGGTGCGCTGGAATTATAACAAAGGACAAAGATGTTCACCTTGATGTTCTGGTGTGAAACTGCCATTGTGAATCGGCTGGTCAAGCTGGCACAATCCAGTTAAAATGCAGATTGCAGACCCCATGACATCATATGGGCCCAGCCTACTATTTTAGTTCAAGGTCTGAGTGAGTGAGCTGGGCCCCACTGGCTGTCCTTCCCCTCATTTAAACAGCTCCTTCCCTCCGCACAGGCAGGGTTGGGGGAGTTCAAATAAGGCAGATTGTTTCACCTGGGAATTAGTAAAGTTGACATTGGAAAACGTTTTATTCACCGGCATTCTTTCCTTTGATGACCACACAAATGTTTTACTGTGCAGATACCTCCTAATCCTCGGCTGAATCTTCAGCAGAGTGGCAATCGCTATCAGGTTGCCACTCTGCTCCTTTTTAAACTTACCCTAGACTGGAGCTGCACATTTCTTACCTGAGCTTCTGACCTGGGCCTGGTGAGAAATGTGCAGCAACAGCTGCTGGAGCTTCTGCTGTGCAGGAATCGTCAGGGAAAGTGAAGGGACACGAGCTGCCATTAACCAGTAAATCTAAATGTCCTATCCACTTTGACAAGAGAGAAGGTAAGTGTGTAAGGTTAGTGGGAAGGATAAGTTGAGGGTTGGTGACATTGGTAGGATGGATCGGGCGGGGTAGCATGTGTCGGGAGGTTTGGGTGGTCAGGGATCAGTCAAGTGGTCGGGGGGATCAGAGGATGATGGAGATGCCGGGATTGGGGGTAGTCAGGGGGTTAGGAGGTGAGGGTGTGGTCAGGGTTGGGGAGCTAGTCAGGTGGTTTGTCGAGGGCGGGGGGGCATAGCTGGGGGCTTAGTCAGGGGCTGGCCGGGTAGTCAGGGGAGTTGTTGGGGAATGGGGCCTGGAGGTTAGTCAAGGGGTCCAATGGGTGTTGGAGATGGGGGGGGGGGGGGGGGGGGGGGGGGGTGCGCTGTGGGCATCAGTTACTGAGGAATTAGAAGTGGTTTAAATACTTCTAACTTTCCTGGATAATTACTGTGCTAGGAAAGTTGGAACCACCTGAAGTCTCTGACTTTAAATTGAAGTTTCGGAGTGTTCCAGCTGCAGGGTAATTGACCAGTGGGAGCTGAAACTTCCTGGGCAATTCTGATGCAGTTTTTTGTGTGGTGACAACCAAGGGGACCCCGCCCTCATCCCCTCGTACAACTGTCAGGGCACATCTGGGGTACGATCCTCCAGGGAACAGAAGGTCTGGGCCATGATCAGAACTGTAAATGGAAAAGCTCTAAGGTTGGTGCTACATATTGTTCATTGTGATTGATGCTAAAATACGGGTAAAGTTTCTCCGTAAACTTGTCGTTGAAAGTATGAATATGCGACATGTCCCCGGCATTGTAAAATGACAACTGTCCTTTCTCGTAGTCGAGGTAAATGCCAATCATTTTGGCATTAATATCAAGGTTGATGGTGACTTTTTCATTGCCGTAGGCCCGATAATTTTCCCCAATTCTATGTCCTATGGTCCAATATCCGTTCTCCGGTTTGGTTACTGCACACACCTTCCTATTGACTGATGCTGCAGCCACACCGAGAAGCCAGTCAGCACCTTCACTGACATTTATCTCCCAGTAATGTATTCCTGAGGTTAAACCCACTGAAGCAAAAACACTGAGGTGGTTCGTAAACCTCTCAGGGGTGTCTGGCGGCTTTGATTGAATTTCACAATACTTTAGTTTTCGTCCAAGGTTTGATATGCGAAGGTAAGGATTTGCTGTTCTTGGATCGAAGTGAAGTGCAGTTGGAACTGTAAGGGAATTGGATATAAACAGGCAATTATACTCTCTTTCGCTGAATATAGCGGAGCAGAGGTTTGGAAAAAGTGTTCTTTCTGCCTGTCAGTCTTGTTCACAATACACAACGTGGGGTAGATTTTCAGATGTCAAGGTCTTGGAGAGGGTGCAATAGGAGATTTACTAGAATGATACCAGGGATGAGGGACTTCAGTTACGTACAGAGACTAGATAATCTAGGATTCTTATCCTTAGAACAGAGAAGGTTAAGAAGACATTTAGTAGAGGTCAAAAATTATGAGGGGGTTGATGGAGTCGATGGTCTGAAACTGTTTATACAGGCAGGAGGATTGGTAACAATCAAGAACCTTGACACCATCCAGGACAAAGCAGCCCACTTGATCTTAACCCCATCCACCACCAATGTACAGTGGGCAACAGTGTGTACCATCTACAAGACGCACTGCAGCCACTCACCAAGCCTCCTTCAACAGCACCTTCCAAACCTACAACCTCTACCAACAAGAAATACAAAGACAGGAGACATATGGGAACACCACCACCTGGAAGTTCCCCTCCAAGCCACTCACCAGCCTGACTTGGAAATATATCGCTGTTCCCTCATTGTTGCTGAATCAAAATCCTGGAATGCCCTCCGTAACAGCACTGTGGATGTACCTACACCATATGGACTGCAGTGGTTCAAGAAGGCAACTCCCCACCACCTTCTCAAAGGCAATTAGGGATGGGCAATAAATGCTGGGAAGAAATTTCGATAATTGGCAAAAGAACCAAGAGAGAAATGAGCAGTTTTAAAACAAAATGCAGGAAGTTTTCTGATCTGAATGAACTCCCTGAAAGGGTGGTGGAAGCAGATTCAATAGTAGCTTTCAATAGGGAATTGGATAAATACTTGAAAAGGAAATATTGGCGTGGTTATGGGAAAGAGCTGCGGTACTGATTGGATCGCTCTTTCAAAAAGCCTGCACAGACATGATGGGCTTCCTGACCTCCTTTATTGTTATAAGGTTCAATGTGGGGAACCGCCAGCCTAATGTACCCATTGGAAGATTGGCAGGATTGCATATAGAGCTGGTTCTGCATCCCACCCAATGTTACCCCTTCTTGATGTCAGAGATTAACATTGAGCAGGTTGTAAAACTGACCTTCAAACTAAGACCCATCACACTGGTTTCCTACACAGTGAGTCAGGTTAAAATTCTGTGACTTTTATCTTTACTATCAGCATTTGGGCAGAGGGCAGCTAGGTCCCCACAGTTTTAACCTGCCCAACAAGAATTTTAGCTTTCGGGCTTTAGCTGCCATCGACTTCAACTGCACATAAAAACAAACAGGAATCAGGCATGGAACCTGGACACTGTGCGGATACTGTGACACTGAATGTATTTAAGACTGAGATAGACAGATTTTTGCTCTCTCAGGGAATCGAGGGATTGGGGGGGTGGGTAGGCGGCACTGAATAGGAATGTGGATCTGAGGCGAAAGGTCAACCAAAGCTGTATTGAATGGAAGAGCAGGCCCCAAAGCTGTATGCTCCACTTCTGCTCCTATTTCTTATGATATTGTGCTCTTAATTAATGAAGCTCAAAGTTAAGTGTGCAAGCATGTCCCTTTAAGAAGCTTTGCACAAATATAATGAAGTGCCATAATCGAGGCAAAGAAAAATTATAATGTTAAAATAACCTATTGTGATGATATTCTTCATCTGTTTCCAGGCTCCATACTGTAGAGGACCATAAAATTCATCCACTTTGAAAATTGGTGCATTCAATACTGGATCATAAATTGATTCAGATCTGCAATAGGCAAACATGACTGAGTTGATTTCTTCAGAAAGGTACAACAATATGCACCATTATTGCTTTCCCAAACTCCCCTTTGTGTTGCTTTTGTTTACTGAAGAATTTGGACCCTAAAATTAGAGCCCAAACTCTGCACTTAATTTGCTTCAACACTGCCCATCTCAAGTCTATTCTCTGGCTACTTAAGGATAGGTTGGGGCACTTGCCCATCCCTGCTCTCACCCACCCCTGCAGAGACAAAATTGTCAACAGCATCTTCCTGCTGCATCAGACACCCAGAGGTTGTGATTGAAGATCTTTCTGCAGTTAATAGCTGCCAAGGAAAGATGGCTTGGAACTAGATGGGAGGAGGGGCTAAATTAGCGATATGGCACCGGGTGCCTGTTACACGCTCTGTTTGATCTTCAATTCTATGTATGGCAACATAATTGAATATAAGTGGCAGATACGATATCGCCCAGTTGGTGCTGCTGCTAAAATGAATTGTAGTCACAGTTCAGTGGCTGCACCCTTGTATTAAATGGCAGACACGAGAAAAGAAAAGGGTCGCATTTCCACTACACATTCCCCCGATCTGCTGCTGCAACATCAGTCAGGATCTGCACAGCCTGTTTAGCTCATTATGCTGTGCCTGAGCATACGCAGGGTGCCAATTGGAGTCGGATTGTCACTCCGCTCCTACTTTTTCTTTACCCTGTAACATTTACCCTCCAGCCTCACCCGACCTTCTGACTCAGCCCGGCTGAGAACTGTGCAGCGCAGCATGCCCCTGGAAGCCTGCAGTCAAGTGCTGCCGAATCAGACGCAAGGAGGCCATTCCCCCTCCCCACCCACCCACCCCCGTTTTTTTTAACGGCATAGGCTGCACAAAGTCAGGTGAGATTAAAGGTCCACACCTCACTTATCACCCCACCAGCCTCCGCATTCAAAGGATCATCCTCCGCCATTTCCGCCAACTCCAGCATGATGCCACCACCAAACACATCTTCCCTTCACCCCCACTGTCAGCATTCCGTAGGGATCGTTCACTCCGGGACACCCTGGTCACTCCTCCATCACCCCCTACTCCCCAACCTCCGCCTATGGCACCACCCCATGCCCACGCAAAAGATGCAACACCTGCCCTTTCACTTCCTCTCTCCTCACCGTCCAAGGGCCCAAACACTCCTTTCAAGTGAAGCAACATTTCACTTGCATTTCCCCGAACTTAGTCTACTGCATTCGTTGCTCCCAACGCGGTCTCCTCTACATTGGAGAGACCAAAAGTAAACTGGGTGACCGCTTTGCAGAACACCTGCGGTCTGTCCGCAAGAATGACCCAAACCTCCCTGTCGCTTGCCATTTCAACACTCCACCCTGCTCTCTTGCCCACATGTCTGTCCTTGGCGTGCTGCATTGTTCCAGTGAAGCCCAACGCAAACTGGAGGAACAACACCTCATCTTCCGACTAGGCACTTTACAGCCTTCCGGACTGAATATTGAATTCAACAACTTTAGGTCTTGACCTCCCTCCTCCATCCCCACCCCCCTTCTGTTTCTTCCCCCTTCTTTTTGTTTTTTTCCAATAAATTATATAGATTTTTCTTTTTCCCTCCTATTTCCATTATTTTTAAATATTTTTAAATCTTTTATGCTCCCCCCACCCCCACTAGAGCTATACCTTGAGTGCCCTACCATCCATTCTTAATTAGCACATTCATTTAGATAATATCACCAACTTCGACACCTATGTGTTCTTTTGTTCTACCGTCTGTGACATCTTTTGATGATCTGCTTCTATCACTGCTTTTGCCTACAACCACACCCCCCCCTCCACTTCTCTCCCACTCCCCCCCCCCCCCACCCCACCTTAAACCAGCTTATATTTCAGCTCTCTCCTGGACTCGAACTCAAGTTCTGTCGAAGGGTCATGAGGACTCGAAACGTCAACTCTTTTCTTCTCCGCCGATGCTGCCAGACCTGCTGAGTTTTTCCAGGTAATTCTGTTTTTGTTTTTTATTAATTATTTCAACCCTTCCTGGGATTCACCTAGTTCTGTCGAAGGGTCATGAGAACTCGAAACGTCAACTCTTTTCTTCTCCGCCGATGCTGCCAGACCTGCTGAGTTTTTCCAGGTAATTCTGTTTTTGTTTTTGAGATTAAAGGTCCAGCCACTTTCAAGTCAGGGAGGAGGTAAGCTTGTCAGGTAAGTGGTTAGAATTTGGTGATGGGGTGGGGTATGGTTGGGTGTTCTCGGCCAGTTGGAGGATTGGGGGTGGGAGAAGGTGGGGATTAGGTCTGGCTGGGCCTGAAGGGTGTAGTTGGGGGTTGGGGGTGAGGCAGGAAGTCCCTTGGGGAGGTGGGGTCCCTGAGGGTTCAGGGGTGTGAGGGGAGTCCCTTGGTGAGGGAAGGGGGCAAAATCAGTGTGGGTGCATACATTAGTTACCCAGAAGCTAGAAGTGGTTTTAGTTCTTCTAACTTTTTCTGGGTAACCAGTTATGTTGGAAACATCCAAGGTTTGCAATTTAAATCCCAATTTTTGAATGGTTCCCAGTGCAGGGCAATTGCCCACGGGAAGTTTGCACTACCCTGGCAATTGCAGTGCAAACCTTACCTGGGAACTTCCAGGGGTGGGGTGTTTGGTGTACCCCCAGATACAACACCCTGGAACTCGGAAGTTATGGCCACAGCCCTGCTTGTGTACTTAAGGCAGTCAGTCAGAAGTTAGGTTGAAATTAATCATAACAGGTTAGGGAGGGTTCAAAATAAGTGGTATACATACCTCTTCTTAAGACTGTCATATTCCTGGGAAAGAAAGAAAGCATACTCTTATTTTGTCGCTTAATTTGTTTCTGAACTACCACATAATTTAGAAATTGCAACTCCCAGACTGTGAAGTCAAATCATTTCCATTGCTACCTCTGCTAACTCACCTGCAGTAACTGGTAGCTGTCTTCTGAATTTATAACCTCACGGATGGCTAGTATTATTGCTTCCAATGTGTCACAATGTCTTGATAGCAGCAAAACGTTCTCTTCTAGCTTTTGCAGAACACGATCTTCTTCGTCTGCAAGTTTTTCTATGATTGCACGTTCTTTCTCATCGAGAAAATTATGCATCACCTTAAATTGTCCTGCTATATCTTCTCTCAGATGTTCCATTGTATCCTATAAGAGTGTTGGTAAGAGCATTGTAATCAAAGTTGTCATAGATTTTATTGCAATCCCTAAAGACATTGATAACTTTTTTTTAAAAAGAGATTCAAACTTCCAATTATTAGCTGAAAGAATGACTTGATAAGACTTTATGTTTTAAAACTTTTATTGTAACAAATTATTTTAAAAAAGCATGAGTGACTAAACATTATTTTCTTTTTGTAGGCAACTTATACTTTAACTTACAGAAACAGAAAGTGACATTCCCCTTGTACATTTAGGGTAGCAGATATAACTCCACTATTGAAAAAAGGGAGGGAGAAAACAGTAAACTACAGATTGGTTGGCCTAACATCAGTAGTAGAGAAAATGCTGGAGCCTATTATAAAGGATGTGATAACAGGACACTTAGAAAATATCAACAGGATTAGATAAAGTCAGCATGGATTTATGAAAGGGAAATCACGTTTGACAAACCTACTGGAGTTTTTTGAGGGCGTAACTAGCAGAATAGATAAGGGAGAACCAGTGGATGTGGTGTATTTGGATGAGAGGTTAGTGTATAAAATTAAAGCACATGGGATTGGGGGTAATATATTGGCATGGACAGAGAGTTGGTTAGCAGGCAGGAAAGAGAGAGTAGGAGTAAATGGGTCTTTTTCAGAGTGGCAGGTGGTGACTTGTGGGGTACCGCAGGGATCAATGCTTGGGCCCCAGCTATTCACAATATATATCAATGATTTGGATGAGGGAACCAAATGCAATATTTCCAAGTTTGCTGATGACAAAACTTGGTGGTAAGTGAGCGATGAAGAGGATTATAAGAGGCTTCAAGGCGATTTAGACAGGTTGAGTGAGTGGGAAAATACCTGGCAGATGCAGTATAAAGTGGAGGTGTGTAAAAGCAATAACAATAGAGTAATTATATTAGGTGATTTCAAATTTCCCAACATTAATTGGGATAGACATAGTGTTAAGGGCTTGGATCGAGTGGATTTCTTGAATTGTGTACAGGAGAACTTTTTAGGTCAATGTGTAGAGGGTCCAAAAAGGGACAGCGCAGTGCTGGACCCAATTCTGGGGAATGAAGCCGAACAGATGGCTGAGGTGGTGGTGGAGCATTTTCACGATAGCGACCACAACATGGTACAGTTTAAGGTTGTTATGGACAAAGAAATAGACACGTTGCAAAAAAATTTTCGGATTGGAGGAGAGTGGATTTTAGAAAAATAAGGCAGAATCTGACCAAGGTAGACTGGGAACAGCTACTTGTGGGGAAATCTGCAGAAGAGCAGTGGGGGGTGGGGTTGGGGGTGGGGGGGTGGCATTCAAAAAGGAAATGGGGAGGGTACAGGCTCAACATGTTCCCTCTAGGGTGATAGGAAGGAGTAACAAGTCCAGAGAACCATGGATGACCAGAGATATTCAGGATACGATGAGAAGGAAAAGAGAGGCTTTTAGCAGGTACAAAGGGAGAAAATCAGCAGAGGCATTAGTGGAGTACAGACAGTGCAGGGTGGAGCTTAAGAAAGCAATTAGGAGAGCAAAGAGGGGATATGAGAAAGCTCTGGCTGGTAAAAGTAGGGAAAATCCCATGATATTCTATAAGTATATCAATGGGAAGAGGATAACCAGGGGAAGAGTAGGGCCCATTAGGGACCAAGGGGGCAATCTATAGGTGGGGCCAAAGGTCATCGCTAGAGTGTTGAACAAATACTTCATATCGGTCTTCACCCAAGAGAATGAAGATGAAGGTATAGAACTCGGAGACAGAGACTGCGAAGTTGTTAAGCAAATTGATATAGGGAGTGACAAGGTATTGGAGGTGTTGGCAGGCTTAAAAGTTGGCAAATCTCCAGGTCCGGTGATTTGTGTCCCAGACTGCTGAGGGACGCAAGGGAGGAGATCGCAGGGGCTCTGACCCAAAGCTTTAATTCCTCTCTGGCCACAGGGGAGGTGCCAGAGGACTGGAGAACAGCTAATGTGGTTCCGCTATTTAAGAAGGGTTGTAGAAATAAGCCAAGGAACTACAGACCAGTGAGTCTTACATCAGTGGTAGGGAAACTATTGGAGAAAATTCTGAAGGAGAGAATCTATCTCCACTTGGAGAGGCCAGGTTTGATCAGGGATAGTCAGCATGGCTTTGTCAGAGGGAGGTCATGCCTAACAAATTTGATTGAATTTTTTGAGGAGATGACCAGTTGTGTAGATGGGGGTAGCGCAGTTGATGTAATTTAAATGGATTTCAGCAAAGCCTTTGACTAGGTCCCACATGAGAGACCTATAAAGAAGACAAATGCACATGGGATACAGTGTAATTTGATAAGATAGATTCAAAATTGGCATAGTTGTAGGAGATAGAGGGTGATGACAGAAGGCTGCTTTAATGACTGGAAGCCAGTGACCAGTGGCATATCATAGGGATCTGTGCTGGCTCCCCTATTATTCGTCATTTCTATAAACGACATAGATGACTATGTGGGGGGGTAGGATTAGTAAGTTTGCAGATGACACAAAGATTGGACGGGTGGTTAATAGTGAGGCTGAGTATCTTGGGCTACAGGAAGATGTAGACGGGATGGTCAAGTGGGCAGATGGAATTTAATCCTGAAAAGTGTGAGGTGATACAATTTGGAAGGAGTAATTTGACAAGGAAGTATTCAATGAATGGCATGACAATAGTAAATTCTGAGGAACAAAGGGACCTTGGCATGTGTGTGCAGATCTCTGAAGGCAGAGGGGCATGTTAGTGGGGTGTTGAAAAAGGCATATGGGACACTTGCCTTTATCAATTGAGGCATAGATTACAAAAGGTCATGTTGGAATTGGCGAGGCCACAGCTGGAGTACTCTGTGCAATTCTGGTCACCACATTATAGGAAGGATGTGATTACACTGGAGGGGGTGCAGAGGAGATTCACCAGGATGTTGCCTGGGATGAAACATTTAAGTTATGAAGAGAGGTTGGATAGACTTGGGTTGTTTTTGTTGGAGCAGAGAAGACTGAGAGGTGACCTGATCGAGGTGTACAAGATTATGAGGGGCATGGACAGGGTGGATAGGGAGCAGCTGTTCCCCTTCTTTGAAAGGTCAGTCACAAGGGGACACAAGTTCAAGGTGAGGGGCAGGAGGTTTAGGGGGGGATGTGAGGAAAAACTTTTTTACCCAGAGGGTGGTGACAGTCTGGAATACGCTGTCTGGGAGGGTGGTGGAGGTGGGTTGCCTCAGATCCTTTAAAAAGTATCTGGAGAGCACTTGGCACGTCATAACATTCAAGGCTGTGGGCCAAGTGCCAGTATATGGGATTAGGTAGATAGGTCAGGTGTTTCTCACGTGTCGGTGCAGACTCGATGGGCCAAAGAGCCTCTTCTGCACTGTGTGATTCTGATTCTGTGAAGTCTGAAGTTGTCCACTTTGGTAGGAAAAAGAGAAGGCAGGGTATTATTTAAATGGTGATGGATTGGAAAATGTTGATGGACCTGGATGTCCTTGTACACCAATCATTGCATGCAGGTGCAGCAAGCAGTAAAGAAGGCAAATGGTATGTTGACCTTCATTGCTAGAGGATTTGAGCACAGGAGCAAGGATATCTTACTGCAGCTGCATCGGGCCTTTGTGAGACCACACCTGGAGCATTTGTGCAGTTTTGGTTTGCTTTTATAAGAAAAACATACTTGCCTTCGAGGCAGTACAGCGAAGGTTCACCAGACTGATTTGTGGGATGGCAGGATTGTCGTATGACAATCGTATTAGAAAAATGAGAGGAGATCTCCTTGAAACATATAACATTCTGACAGGGATAGAGGGATTGGATTCAGTGATGATGTTTCCTCTGGCTGGAGGATTCTAGAACAAGGGGGTCACAATTTCAGGATAAGGGATAGACCATTTAGGACTGAGATGAGGAGAAACTTCTTCACTCAGGGTGGTGACCCTGTGGAATTCTCTACCACAGAAGGCTGTGGAGGTAAAGTCACTGAATATATTTAAGAAGGAATTTCTAGAATAGGTTTCTAGACTCTGAAGGCGTCAAGCGGTATGAGGAGAGTGTGGGAGTACGGCGTTGAGATAGAGGATCAGCATTGATCATATTGAATGGTGGAGCAGGCATGAAGGGTTGAGGGACCTTTGTCTATGATCCAAACCTCTGACTCTATCAGTCTGTGACCGAGCAATGTTGCAACAATAAGAAATCAAACAATCATCAGTGTTTTGGATGGTGGGAAGGCAGAGCAGATGTCACTGTGGACCTCAAATACCTGGCTGTTCAACCCCAACCTCACCAGCACCAGCGGACCTGGGCGTGTGGCACCTCTGAAGCACCAGGGCCTCCTGCTCAAAATGGCTCAACGTCATGAGCTGGGCCTGGCCACCTCCAGCCCTTGAATACTCACATGCATTGTGAGCATTCTTCTCCTGGAAAACAGAGGAGACCATTCATCGCAGCAATTTGCACATGGACTCTGCATGTGGACGTCACACCCCAATCACAGTGGCCCATCTCAGGTTTTCAGTGCCTCCTCTCCCCGTTGTTCCTGATCAGTCACACAAAGGTAGTGCAGCTGCTCCCAACTCCCAACGGCCACATTGGACACATTCTGCGTCCATCACTTTAGGAAACACACGGTCTTAGCTCCCATAGCAAGGAAGCGCAACTAGGTGCAGCGTCGAGGGAAGCAGATGGCTCTTGGCCACGAGATCTTGAGGCTCCCCTTCCACAATCTCATCACTATGGATAGGACGATGGAATACTTAGAATTGGAGTTCTGAGTATGCGCTTAGCTGCATCTCCCGCAGGCTGCCCCCAGATTAGTCATGTGCGACTAAGAGCAACATATGGTGCGGGGGAGAACTCATGACCTCATGAACCACTCAGGCTGATCTAAACATGGGCACTATCTCCTTGCTCACCCAGCGTACGAGAAAAGCCCAACATGATTCAATGCAGTCAAGACAGTAAGACTTGGGGGAGGGGCCCTCAAAGGCGAAGGCTATCTGCTGGGTTAAATGTCTAATGCCAACATGGTACTCACCCTTCCACAGCACAACAAATCATTGAAGTGCTTACGGCACTGGATCCAGATGTGCCGCACCGCATGGAGGGAGCTCACCACCTCCGCCACCTCCTCCCAGCAGTTTGGTCACATGCGGGGGGCCTCCTCCTCCCATCCTGGGGGGACCAACACCTCCCACCATGCTGCCACCCCCTCGAGGAGGGCAGCAACGCATTCATCTGAAAAACAAGGGGTGCGTTGGCCGCCTCTGGCCTACCCTGCAGCCTGCCCTGCTCCTGTGGCAGACCCTGCGGCCCGCCCTGTTCCAATACCCTTCCCTCCAGTGTGCGCTGCTCAGCGGTGTTGTCTGGCAGTGGCCATTGTGAGCAGCCTAGAGGAGGCTGTGAGGCCTTCCTGCAGACAGACTGCCTGGCTGGGTCGCCAATGGACCTGGCGGTCTGCGCATGCCCGGCTATTCACGGGAGTTGGAAATGTGCTGGGCGGGCCTTAATCGGCGCGGCCCCTTCTGCCCTGCCCGATGCGGGAAATATTCAGGCCATTGAGAGAAGTTGAATGCGATACTCCCAAAATGGAGAATGATACATAGCTGAAGTCGTCATGCTGTGTTACAGTCGGACAATCCATTGTTCCCACTTTGGTGCCACTCCAGAAATTGAATGTCTCCCCCTTAGAGAGTGTTGGCTGGAAATTTCGGCCATTGTTGAATCCACCCCTTATCCCAACTGCACCTCCCTCTCTCAGCCACCCACACACTCCAATATCCCATTAAATCAACTCAAATAGAGCTGGATATCGGGCTTGGCGCCCGATTTCAGCTTCTGCCAAACACACCTTTCTATATGTTTTTAAAAATCCTTTGAATAAAGGATTAGAAACAATTACAAGGTGCAATGGGAAATAGCTAGCTAGCTGTGCACAACAAACACATCGCACTGTTCAGAGACTCACCAACAGATGTGAAATCTTATCCCCTTGTGAAATGCGCATTTTCACATGGTCTGTAACCTCATTTTCGAGCAATGTCATCGAACGTTTCAGTATATCCTATAAAAAAAACGCAGAATAAATTGACAAATTATTTTTTTTTGGCCCTATTCACTTCATAGTAATTATAATCTGAGCGCGCCCAATTTTAACTGAAGCCACACATTGGGAAATTGATGGGATCGGGTGATACATTGTTGAAGTCAACGCGGACTAATATTGGGGGGTGGGGTGTAAAATTTGTGTTCCACCCTGTCCCATGGGATTCCCACTTGGCCAGCTACATTAAAATTACCGCCTATGAGAATGCTGATCCACCAATTAACTGGATTATGGATAACCCAGTTATCGATATAACTCCCTTGACCTTGCAAAGAATCAAATTCCAGATTTCTATTAACCCTCCGTGTGTTTAAAGAAAAACTTTAAGCTCTGATACTGTTCTGGTGAATCTGCACTGGATTCCCTATCTTTGTCCTGGGATGCTCACGACTGAACCCAGGGCACCAAATGGGGGGCTGACCAAGATACGACATAATGAAAATGTAATTTCCTTCCCTTAGTATCTCAGTCCCTGTGAGCTAGAAGTTGATATTCCATTAACCCGCTTCATTACCTTATGTTCCTGTGTTCTTCTTTAATAGGAGGATAACGGCAGGTAATGGTCAGGATTTCCCCGCCCGACCGACTCGGCGGCCGGCCGATTGCCGCTGGCGAAATGGGCCGTGCCGCTATTTCCCGCGGGCCAGTTAAGGCCCACCCAGCGGGTAAGTGACTCCCGTGGGGAAGGGGAAAATAGTCGCGGGGGTGTTGGACAGCCTCAGACTGCCGGTTCCAATGGGGAACCAGCAGCCTGTATAAAGAGTGGCCAGGCAGCCCGCTTGTGGCAGTGCACCATGGCCATTGGGGGAGCGAGGGAGGGAGGGAGGGAGGTCCGAGTGGACAGCAGCATGAGTAGGAGGAGGGGGGCAGGCTGCAGGAGAGGCCAGCAGGGGGGGGCCACTGTGCCCCCTCATTTTCCGATGCATGCCTTGCCGTCCCCCTGCAAGAGGTGGGCATCCGTCGGCACCTTCTGTATCCAGACGATGGGAGGAGGAGGGCTCCCCATGTCACCAGCCGGGTGTGTAAGGAGGTGGGTGATGCTGTTAGTGCCCATGATGATGTGCGGCGCACTGGCACCCAGTGCAGGAAAAGATTCAATGATTTGCTGCACTCTGGATGGGCGAGTACCATGTCTGTCTTGGCCATTTGACCCAGAAGGCGGCCTTAGCCTTTGAGCCCCACCCCCCCCCCCCCCCCCCCACCATGTCTTGCTGTCGTTACCGCATAGGGCAGTAACTGGGTGGGCAAACGGGTACTGATCATGCTTACAGCAGCCTTAGTGGTTGAGGTGAAGAAGTGCAGCATATGTTGGTGTTTGTGGCATTTGAGTAGTCTGGGGGCAACCTGCAGGTGAGGCCACACAACACATACTCAGAACTCCAACACATGTCATATTGATGCTGATGAGATGGTGGAAGGGGAGCCTCAAGGTGTTTTGGCCAAGTGCCATCTGCTGGCATCGGCGCCCCACCTAGTTGCGCCTCTTTGCCATGGGTGCTAAGACCCGCGTGTTATTCAAAGTGATGGACGCCGAATGTGTCCAAGGTAGCCACTGGGGGAGGGTTTTGGGAGCAACCGTACGATCTTCTGGGGACTGATCACCAGTATTGTGTACAGGAGCCGGTGGAGGCCTCAGATGGGCCACTGTGGTTGGGGTGTGGCGTGCGTGTGCAGACTGCATGAGCGATCAGCTCCAATAAATCCTCTTCTCTGTTTTGCAGGCAAAAAGTCACCACAGTGCTCAGGAGCGCCAGAGGATTGGAGGTGGGCACGCCCTCCTGCAGCGCCTCACGCCTTTTGAAGAGCAGGCCATGGAGCTGGGCAGGAGTCAGGTGGCCTGGGTGGCCGGGGTCAGTGAGGCTGGGGTCCGGCGGGCAGGTATTTGAGGTCCACAGTCCCATCCACTCTGTCTGCCCACCATCCAAACCATTGATGGTTGCTGCAATCGTTAATACTGAAACACTGCTCATTCACAGACTGAGACATTCTGACGTGTGGGTCATACAGAAGGGACCCTCGTCCCCTTGAGGAATCGCATCTCCTCCACCTTCCAAAGTCACCTTATCCCATTTGTGACCACTATCATCATGGTCTAACACGCCATTGGATCGCTGCTGCACAGCCAAAGACTTATTGTATCTTGGGTTTGGGACCTCCAGCACCCTTTCAGCCAGTGTGCCCCACATTACTCTGTCCAAAAGGTCCTCAGCACCTCAGCTGTGAGCCTCATGGCACTCAACCTAGATGAATGAAACAATGTTACTCATCCCTGCACCAAGGGGAAATGTTGCCTTCTGCCCACCAGGTCTTTGCCCCTCATAATGGAATGAAGGTCAATAATGTGACCTCTCAAACTCCTGTGATCAACGGCAAATATTGCTACTGTTTGTGATGTTTCCTGAACCCCACAACTATCCAGGCCACAATGAATCCAGGTCAGGTACCTCTGCACTCTCCCCACTCCTATGGTTCATAACATGCCATGTGGCATTCCTGAGGCCATGTGACCAGCCTGTCTGCATGTGCGTTTAATGGTAGGGGCTGGTCTTGAATCTTTTCCACCTCACCAATGTTCTTCTCCTTAGGGTCTTGAAGGGTGAGCGACTTATGAAGCTGGAGGGGAAAGGGATGAAAGGTTGAACTGAATGTATACTAACTGATGCACTGTCCTTGTTGTTAATTTCAGCATCACCACCAGAGTGAGCTGCACCTCCACACCTGTGGGCCAACAAGTACAACTTGCGGCACATCATTTCAGCCAGCCAGGCACCAACGCAGACACACACACCTCGGTGGGGACTTTACCATCGGCTGGTGTCCCAGGTCACAGTGGGGAGGGCACATCACGATCGCTGGAGGAGATGGTCGGGGCAGAGAGTACGGATAGGGCCAGCAGCCGGAGGGCTGCAGGGGACGAGGCACATGCTGAGTCCAGCACTGATGACGTGCGTCTGGAGTTGTCCCCAATGCAGCAGCTGCAGGACAGGCGGCAGGAAGTGCATTTGCATCTGGCAGGGTTGCATGAGGGAATAATTCAGTTGCTCTCTGTGACAGAAGAGTCCAGGCAGAGTGCACGTGAAGGTTTAGCCCTCAGGGCAGAATTTCAGGCTTCCTCCAATGAGAGATTGGCGACTCACATAGAGAGGGGCTTCAATCGATTGGAACATTTCATGATTGGGATACGCTTTGACCTGCAAACCCTCACAGCGGTACTGGCCATGGGTGGTCATTCCCAATGTGGGAGATGTTGTGGACACCAAGCATTGGCACTCGGTGGCCATGAATCTGTGGTGAGCAGAGAGGTCGAAAGGGACCTCACGTCGGCGCAGCAGCTGCCTGTCATCGCTGCGAGCTCCTCTCAGGACGTTCCGGATGAGGGCAACTGCTCCTCCGTCCCTCTGCCAGTCAACGTTTCTTCCATTGAGGCTGTGACAACTTGGGAGGTGCCAGTTCTGGAACTGGCCACTCCCTCCCAGGCGGGGCCATCACAGGCTCCACGGGCCAGAGGATGCCCACCAAGGTCATCGAGGTCAACAGGACAGCAGAGTCAGCAGGCTGTCTCACAAGCCACTCCGAGCGATGGGGTGGCACCTAGACGTACCACCCAAAAACATAAGCATAAGGCACAGTAGGCACTCCACGGGTATGTCACTGGTGATTTTGTGTTGGCCTTAGAATAGGGACCCATATTTTTGTGCTCGCAAAAAAGTGCTGTGTGCTTTTCTTTTGGACAAAATAAAGTCCACCTTTGTAACCATGGCTGAAGGTCTTTTGTTTGTGCTGCATTTTTCTTTTTCACATATTGATCATTAGTGTTTGAGTGGACATTGATGTTTCTGTACTAAGTCCTTATTTGCAGCTGAACAGGTGGAAGATGTTGCACCTAAGTGCCACGTGTGGAAGCGCCAGGCAATGCTGGTCCTGCTGATCCACATGTGTGGAGCTAGCTGAAGGTTCTTTGGATTAAATTGTCGCGGGTGTCCCTGCCTCCTTGGTGTAGTAGTGCGTCAGTGTGCTGCCCCTCATCATTGTCCTGTGCTTCCTCATCCTCTGAGCCACTGCTGGATTCAGCATGTGCAGCCTTATCCACTGCGTCAAGGTCTTCATTGTCATCTGCATCCCCCCCTTTCCAGCGCAAGATTGTGCAGAGTGCAGCATGCTACCACTATCTCAGAGACACGATCTGGAGGGTACTGGAGTGCGCCCCCTGAGCAGTCCAGGCAACGGAAGCGCATCTTGAGGAAACCGATGACTCTCTCCACCGCAGCCCTTGTGGTGCCCTGGCTCCTATTGTACCGCTGCTCAGCTTCTGTTCTTGGATGGCGTAGTGGTGTCATGAGCCACCTTCTGACGGGATAGCCCTTGTCACCCAGCAGCCAACCATCCAGCCGAGCCAGAGCACTGAACAGCCCCGGCACCTGGGAGTGTCTGAGGATGTAGGTGTTGTGGGAGCTCCCTGGGTACCTTGCACAAACTTGCAGCATCTGCATCATGTGATCACACACTATCTGCATGTTCATGGATTGGAAGCCCCTCCTGTTGATGAAGGCACCGAGCTCATTTGCTGGCACCTTGATGACCACATGTGTACAGTCTATTGCACCCTGGACGCAGGGGAAGCCAGCAATGGCCGTGAAGCCTCTGGCTCGCTGGGCCTGACTTACCTGGTCCCAGTGGATGTGGATGAAGGTCAATACCCGTCTGAACAGAGTGTCTGTAACCTACTTGACACAAGTGTGGAAAGCTGATTGGGAGACACCACAAAGATCACCCACCGAGCCCTGGAAGGAACCAGAGTTATAGAAGTGGAGGGCAACTGTGAGCTTCAGAGCCGCTGGCATGGGGTGTACACCCACAGAATTAGGGAAGATCTCAGGGCCAATCATCTGACAGATATAACTGACTGTCTTCCTTGAGAGTCGGAGCCTCCTTCGGCACTGCACCTCAGTCATATTGAGGTTGCTGCTTTGCCGCCTGTATACCCTGACAGCAGGATAGCGGCATCTTCTGCGATCCCTTGCACCTTGGGCAACCTCTTGGCCCTGCGTCCCTTGTGCCTGTACCTGGCCTCCCAAAGGTGGCTCCCCTGGAGGCTGATTGTCCTGTCCTGGCCTCCTCCTTATTCTATCCCTCCCTTCCTCCTCAGAGGAGCTGCCTCCAGTGGAGAGGTCAGAACCCGTATCCCCAGGCTAAATGGAGGCCTCCGGAAAGCTGCAGGCCCGAGAAAGATTACTGATTGCAGACTGGTTTCAAAGTACACAAGGAGCTCTTGGAAATCGATGAGAACTGTTAACAATCACACAGGTAACTTTTAAACACTTTCAGCAATTAAAACTTCATGGAAAACATGAACAACCCCTCTGAGTCCACAAATCCCGACTTTGCATGAGTTTTCTTAAAAACTCTCCTACCCGCCTGCCTGTTGGGCCCGTGCGCCGACCAAAGTTCACACCGGCCCCTCAAAATCCAGGACAATTGGCAGGTTAAGGGCCTTAACGAGCCCTTCAATTAATGGCGGGCGAATGCTTCACTGCTGAGTGTGTCCGCCGACCGAAATATCGCGATGCCGAGAGCTGATGTCAGGATGCTCCCGCGACATTTTAAGAGCTGACATGCGGGTTCCACCACCCCCACGCCAGCCCGAAAATTCTGGCCTATATAACTAAAATGTAATTTCCTTCCCTGGGTTTCTCAGTCCCTGTGAGAAAGAAGTCGATATTCCATTAACCCACCTCATTACGTTATGTTCCTGTGTTTTTTTTTAATTGGGGGGGGGTATCGGCAGGTAATGTGTCATAATAATGGCAAGTTTGCTGCTGAATTTCAGTGCCTTGGGGCAATTTTAACTGCATCTGCCCATCAGCAAATGACCCGATTGGATGCACTCCCACCGGTTTCCCTCTCCCTTGAACTTGGAAGGTCAGAAACATTGGACCATGTGTTGAAGGCAAGGTTTAAATTAGCCACCAAAATGGTGTCCAGCATTGCTCCCTGGAAGAAAATATCTTTCATCCACATGAAAGTTAATTTCACCCTCAGCATCCGATTAAAAGAAATACAACCCACACAACACGAAATTTTGGCTGCTACTGTATGGTTGGGATTGAGCTGAGTCTATTTAATTGAGGGCTTCCTTGAGGAGCTTTTCCTCATTAACCTGGAAATTCCATGCCATTTTCTCAAACCAGAGATTGGCAGCCCTCTAATTTAAACCTGAAGTTATTCCAGAAAATCCAAATGACCACTATTGACATTCAGGAACTCCAATCTTAATATCACACTCAGAGCTAAATACAAACAGGTGGAGTGGGCCAATTAAGGCACAAAAAAGAGAGACCCATATGTAGAGGCAGAGGGCAAGGCTAAGGTGGTAGCGGAGGAAGAAGGGAACTGCAGGTCAATTACTCTGCCAGTTCTGGTCGGGAAAGTGTTGGAATCTATTGTTAAGGAAGTCTTCACAATGCACTTAGAAAATCAAAACATGGTCAGAAAAAGAAAAGGAAAATCATGTTTGACTAATTTATTAAAGCTTTTTGAGGATGTAACTAGTATGGTTGATAAAGGGAAACCAGTAGATGTAATATACCTAGATTTCCAAAAAGCATTTGAGAAGGTGCCACACACAAAGCTGTTTGGCAAGTTAAGGGCACGTGGTGTTGGGAATGATATGTTAGTATGCATAATATGGTTAATGGACAGGAAACAAAGCATAGGTATTAATGGAATATTGTCAAGTTGACAGGTTGTGACTTTTTATTCTTTCATAGGATGTAGGCATCTCTGGCAAAGCCAGCATGCATTTGCCCTTGAATTGAATGGCTAACTAGGCCATTTCAGTGGGCAGTTAAGAGTCAACCACATTGCTGTGAGTCTGGGGTCACATGGAGGCCAGTAGATTTTTTCCCCTAAAGAAGCAGGTGGGTTTTAGAACAATAGATAAATGTGACAGATCTCATTATGACCATTATTGAGGCTGGCTTTAAATTCCAGATTTATTAACTGAATTTAAATTATACCAGCTGCCATGGTGGGATTTGAATCAGTGTCCCCAGAGCCTCAGGATTACTAATGTTATCACTACGGTCACTGTTTTTGGTGAGATAACAGAGGGGATTGATGAGGGTAATGTTATCGATGTGGTATATCTGGATTTCCAAAAGGCATTTGAGAAAGGGCCACAAAATAGGCTTTCCAACAAAGTTGAAGCTCATGGAGTAAAAGGACAGTGGTACCATGTTTACAAAGTTGGCTGAGTGGCAGGAAACAGGAAGTAGTCGTGAAAGGTTGTTTTTGATGACCAGAGGAAGGTATGCAGTGGATTCCCACCCTCCCCCTTCCCCCTCCAGAGACCAGCACAAGGCCCACTGCCTATCATGTTATATATTAAGGGCTTAGACTTGTAATTATAGTGCACACTTCCAAGATTTGCAAATGACAGAATTTGGAAGAATAGTGAATTGTAAGGAGGATAGTGATTAATTTCAAGACAATATAGATGGTGGAATGGGCAACCACGTTGCAGATGAAATTTAACACAGATAAGTGCAAAGTGATACATTTTGGTGGGAATAATGAGGAAAAGCAATATAACCTAAAGGGTACCATTCTAATAGATTGTGCCAGAACAGCGAGGTATATGTACACAAATTACTGAAGGTAACAGGGCAGGTTGAGAAAGTGGTTAAAAAAAAAAGTATGTGATGACTTGGGCACAGAGTACAAAAGCATGCCAGCTATGCTGGAATTTATAAAACATTTGATCCATGTCAACTGAAGTCTTGTGTCCAATGCTGGACACCATGCTTTAGGAAAGAGGTGTAGGATTTAGAGACAGTGCAGGGAAGATTTACCAGAATGGTCTCAGGGATCAGAGAATTCAATTATGTGGAATACGAATGTACAATTCAAGATTCTCCTTAAAGAGAGTTGTTCAAGATCACAAGGGGCATAGTCATAGTAGATAGAAAGGTTTTCCCACTGGCTGGAAGGTTCAAGAACCAGAGGACTTGGATTAAAAATGGTTGGATTAAGACCCCAAGGTGATTTTGGGAAAAACGCATTGGAGAGAGTGCAGAAGTGGTTTACGAGAATGGTTCCAGGGGTGAGATACTTCGGTTATGAGGAGAGATTGGAGAAGTAGGGACCGTTTTGCTTGGAGAGGAGAAGGCTGAGAGGAGACTTGATAGAAGTTTTCAAGATCATGAGGGGCCTGGGCAGATCAGATAAGGAGAAACTGTTCCTGCTCGTAAACGAATCAGGAACCAGAGGGCACAGTTTTAAAGTGTTTTGCAAAAGAAGCAAATGCGAGGTGAGAAAAAACTTTTTTCCACACAGCCAGTAGTTAGGGTTTGGAATATACTACCTGGGAGTGTGGTGGAGGCGGGTTCATTTGAGGTATTCAGGAGGGCATTGGATGATTATCTAAATGGAAACGATGTGCAACATTACGGGGAAAAGGCAAGAGATTAGCACCAAGTTAAAATGCTCAGAGAGCCTGGGCAGACACGATGGGCCGATTGGCCTGCTTCTGCGCCGTAAGGATTCTGGGATTCTGAATTTTCATGCAGCGAATTTCGCCCCTGAATGAGTCAGATGCGCTGACAGGGAATCTCCACCCTGCCAGTTTGGAGGAGACGGGTCCGAACAAGCGACTGTGAGGTTATTACACCTACATTAAAAATAAGAATTGACACTTTTCGATCTTACCTTGCATTCCGTATAGCCTTCATCTATCGGGACGCAGTCGTGATATCTGTGTTCGCGGGAGGCTGAACAGATATAGCACACCAGCTGGTTGTCCTCTTGACAGAAGAGTTCAAGATCTTTCCCGTGCCTGACACATCGCCGACTGTCAGGCCCTGTTCTTGTCTGTGTTAGGAGGTCCTGCAGTCCGGCTATGACATTGGCCAGTTGCAGGTTGGAGTAAATGGATTCGTCCTCAAACACAGCTCGGCAACAGGGACACGTAAACACCCCCTCCGACTCGTCCATGTGTCTTTGTATGCAGGTTCTGCAGAAGTTGTGGCCGCACCTTAGCAACACCGGGTCTCGGTAAACTTCTAGACAAACCGGGCAACTCAGGTCTTTGTCCAGGTTAGTGGCCATTTCGCAGCCCTCCCCGCAAAACCGGTCTGAGCGTCTGCAGAGTCACAGGAGACTGCGGAGATTCTTTCTGTTTGTTAAGAGGGGAAAATTACCTGGCAAACTGCCCTCTTCGCCATCAATTATGTAAGTTATTTTTAAATCCATTTCCGGAATGTGGGCTTGGCTGGCTAGACCAGCTCTTATTGCCCATCCCTTGGAAAGGTGGTGGTGAGCTGCCTTCTTGAACTGCTGAAGGAAGGGCAATATATTTCTAAATCAAGATGGTGAGTGACTTGGAGAGGAACTTCCCAAAGCCTGTCCACCATCTACAAGGCACAAGTCAGGAGTGTGATGGAATACTCCCCACTTGCCTGCATGAGTGCAGCTCCCACAACACTCAAGAAGCTTGACACTGTCCAGGACAAAGCAGCCCACTTGACTGGCACCACATCCACAAACATTCACTCCTTCCACCAGCGATGCACAGTAGCAGCAGTGTGTATCATCTACAAGATCCACTGCAGGAATTCACCAAGGCTCCTTAGGCAGCACCTTCCAAACCCATGACCACTACGATCTAGAAGGACAAGGGCAACAGACACATGGGAAAACCACCACCTGGGAGTCAGGTGGTGGGTTACTCATCGCACGATTCCTAGCCTCTGACCTGCTCTTGAAGCCACAGTATTTATATGGTTAGTCCAGTTCAGTTTCTGGTCAATAGTAACCCCCAGGATATTGATAGTGGGGGATTCAGCGACGGTAATACCATTGATTGTCAAGGGACTTTGGTTAGATTCTCTCTTGTTGGAGATGGTGATTGCCTGGCATTTGTGCGGCATGAATGTTATTTGCCACTTGTCAGCCCAAGCCTTGATATTGTCTAGGTCTTGCTGCATTTGGACATGGACTGTTTCAGTATCTGAGGAGTCGTGAATGGTGCTGAACATTGTGCAGTCATCAGATAACATCCCCACTCCTGATCTTATGATGGAAGAAAGGTCATTGATGAGGCAGCTGAAGATGGGCCAAAGACACTACCATGAGGAACTCCTGCATTGATGTCCTGGAACTGAGATTACCGACCTCCAACAACCATAACCATCTTCCTTTGTGCCAGGTATGACTCCAACCAGTGGTGAGTTTTCCCCCTGACTCCCATTGACTCCAGTCAATGCCAGGGCTCCTTGAGTACACACTTAGTCAGATGCTGCCCTGATGCCAAAGGCAGTCACTCTTATCTCATCTCGGGAGTTCAGCTCTTTGCCCATGTTATATATCTTTAAAAAAAGTGACTGTGGCTCAGTCATACTGGGTCTTCAATTACCTTTTCACTTGATTAAAACAGAAAATGTTGGAATTTCTTAGCCGGTCTGGCAGCATGTGTGGAGTGAGAAAGAATTATCATTTCATTTTGATACGCCTTCATCAGAACTGGAAGAAGTTGGAAATGTGATCGGTTTTAAGCAAGCACAGAGATGGGGAGATGGCTGAAAAAAGCAAAAGAGAAGGACTGTGATAGCCTGTGAAAGAATTAAATGACCACGGGGATGATGGTACAAAGGTTCAGAGTTGGATAAGTGCTGAAAATTAGTCTAGACGAGGTGTAAATGGGAATACCAGAATCATCACATCTCAGAGAGAAAAGAAAATGAAGACAGTGGTTATGATATGAAATTGTTGAGTCCAGTGTTTAGTCTGGAAGGATTCAACAAGATGAGGTGTTGTTCCATGAACTCAATTTGAGCTTCATTGTAACAAGGTAGGGGGCCGAGGACAGAGAGGTCGGAGTGGCAATGGAATGGTGAAGTGACAAGGGAGAAAAATCCAAAGGCCATGTTAATGGACTGAACAGACTTATTTTGCAAAGCGGTCACCCAATCTGTCCTTGGTGTCTCCAGTACACAGGAAACCACACTGTGAGCAGCAAATAGAGTATCCTAAATTGTAAGAAATATAAGTAAACAGCTATTTCACATGAGAGGGGTGTTTAGGCAATTGGATGATGGAAAGTGAGGAGCTAAAAAGGCAGATGTTGCATATATCCCCGTAAGCAGCTAACTCCAGGAACATCAACACAGAATGAGGCCATTCAGCCTTTGAGTTTGTTCTGCCATTCAGTTAGCCATGGCTGATCTGTATTTTAACAGCGTCTACTCATCTCTGTTCTGTAATCCTTTACATCCTTAGCTAACAAAAAAACCTATCCATCTTGGATTTGAAATTTTCAATTAGCAGCTCTTTGTAGAAGTGAGTTCCAGATTTCCATTACCCTTTGTGCTAAAATGTGTTTGCTAACACCAAGGATGAGTGGCCTGGCTCTAATGTTGAGGTTAAGCTCCTTTGCCTGGATTTTCTAACCAGAGGAAGTAACCTTTTTCCATCCCCCTATCAATTTGAATAATCAATTTCTCAATCCAGTCTTCCACCTGCTAAGAGCACCTGAAATACATCCAATTGGATTTGACAGTATTCAGACATCTGTAGCACTACCTAAAACAGGTGCTCAGTGCCTTGCATAGGTTAAAGAGGGGCTGACAACTGTTTCAGGACTTGTCCCAGAAATTCACCAGCACTGATCGAAGTTGGAGCCACTTTCCTCTGCTCAGAAGGCTGGTTGTTTATCCTAGCTGACCAGCAGTCCTTAAGGGGATGCCAGGAGTCCATAGACCAAATGCTTTCCCCCACTGAAGTCCCTCCTTCGGGCGTTGAGGCTGGCCCATATTGGGCTTCGAGAACCAAGGAGTTGTCTCTGGATGGGTATCAGCGACTCTCCAGAATTGGCTGGATGAGGCACAAGGTCTAACTTTGGATGAGCCTTGGGCACCTGCCTCAGTCAAGCAACCATTTCAACAAGAAAGCAGGCCTGAATCGCTCTTCTGATTTCCACTTCAACTGTGACAAATTGCAGAAGACTGTTCTTTCTTCGCTTGCGTCAAAGAAATTTTTTTTGCTGAGAGAATGATGAGAGTGCAGAAATCACAGCCACACGGACTGGTGCAAGAACCTTTTATGGGATGCTAGATGAGTAGAATGGAATAAAAGGCTCGGCTGATAGGGCGGGATTAAGTTGGGTGACAGGGGGCCAGTGTCCAGGATAAACGCTGGCACAGAGTTACATAAGCAAAATACCGCGGATGCTGGAAATCTGAAATAAGAACAAAAAAATGCTGGAAATACTCAGCAGGCCAGGCAGCATCTGTGGAGAGAGAAACAGAGTTAACATTTCAGGTCAAGATGACCTTAAAACAGAACTCTGTTTCTCTCTCCACAGATGCTGCCTGGCCTGCTGAGTATTTCCAGCATTTTTGTTCTTACACTGGCATAGAGGTGTTGGGTAGAAAGGCCAGTTTCTGTGCTGTAGATTCCATGTTGTTTAATGTAATGTCAGAAAGGAAATTCTTTTCCTCAGAAAATGATATTTTCTCAGGTAAATGCTTTCCCCAAAGAAAAACAGAAGGAACATGTTGTCTTGAATGAAAGTCTGGAATAATTATCTTTGTGTTATATCATGCTGTAAATCATACCACCAATTTATGGCTCCAGTAACATTCTTATCAGCATCTTTGGGCACATCAAGTAACGAGGAAATCATTGCAGAAAAAATTCAAAGTTGTTTTTCTCACAAGGTAACTATAGATGCCCGCATCATGATGTACACACATCTCTCTCTCTCATCATATGTTTATTATTATGCAAGACTTTAACATTCTGAAATGACTGCGCTTCCAAAAGTACTTAACTGGTTCTCCAGTGCTTTGCTCCATGGATATGAAAGGTACCGTATAAATGCAGGCCTATTTTTCCTTCCTGTTTTAAAAAAAGAACTGATGCCAAATTTTTTAATGACTCATAGGACCCGACATTTATGCTAGGAATAGGTGCAGTGGTAGCAGCTGGGAAATCACAACCGTCTTTCCCGGCAGGAAGTGATTTGGATTATTTTTCCCTCTTTTTTTGCACTGGCGGGTAGGCAGACAGAGGGGCTGGCTGTGGTTTGGGGAAGCCTGTAGGAATGTCACAGCTGGGGAGCAGATGGGAAGGAAAGAGGGAGGGACATGACATTGCATGAAGGTCAGATTGCAGGTCACGGGGGTGTGCCACAGAGAGATTGTGGATCAGGAAGAAGGTTGCAGGTTTGACACAGTGTGGGTGGCCAGGGTACGCTAGGGGTGAGGTGGGGGAGCAGTGAAGTGTGTGAGTCAGCAGAAGGTCGTGGGTCAGGAGGGAGATCACGGATTGTGAGGGGAGAGGGGTGTGGGCAAATATAGGGAGGGGCGGAATGGAAGCAGTTTAACTTGAGGAAATCGGGGCTTGGCACTCATACTCCCCCTGGCCCACAAGCATTGCTGGGAAGGCAGTTACCTGCTGGATCTATCCCTGTCTCTACTCCCTTCAGCTGCTGGGTTTCCTGAGCCCTGGGATACCCAGACCACAGCAGATAGCCTCTAAGAGCTGGGGTAAGAGCGGGCTAATCAACCCCAAACCCAACCACCACCACCTCCCTCCTCTCCCACCATTAAAACTAGTAGTGGACATGCTCAATTTTGGTCTCACAACTGAAATTCAACTGCATTCCTGGCCCCACCCTGACCCTAGATTGGCACTAATTTGATTCTATCCCACTCAACAGAGAGAGCTAACTTGATTGGGTCAGGGTATTGTTTTACATTGGAACCCATTTTGCTCCCATGGGTTCAATGGGGAGTAAATTCAGGAGCGTGCAGAAGGCTGAAGGCCAGAAGTCTCCATTGACCTGCCCAGTTCATGAGGTTGATATTAGACCTGAATCTTGATTATCCATTGGGCTAAGTTTTACAGCCCCATCCCATCGGTGCGATCTTCCCGTCTCACCAAAGTCAATGGACTTTTGAAAGGCATCTTCTGCCTCGGCCCCGTCATTCTGCCCATTGACTCACTCAGTCGGTGTTCAGCAACATGTCAGGGGAAAACCAGCTCAGGCTGATAAATTCCCATCATAACAAGAATATTAAAAAAGCCATCTACGAGCCAGTGGAACATGCGGTGTGGGCGGGGCTGGAAAATGCAGCAAGCTGTTCAAAACTCCATTGGCCTTGGTGGGAATGGGAGATCCGGTCAGCGGGAAGGGCCATAAAATTTCGCCTATGCGGCCGAACTATCCAGCGGCGGGATTTTATGGTCCCGCCGAAGTCCATGGGCTTTAGGCTGGCTCGCTGCATTTTGTGGCCCCACCACTGCTGCAATGGGACTGTAAAATTCAGCTCATGATCTCGGAGACAAAGGCTCAGTTTGCTCACACACTGTTCCACACCCCAGCCGCGAATGCCAGGGCTAATTTTGATACCGTGTTTTCCCTTCTGTCTGAAGATGAAGTGAGAGATCTTGGTGTACAAGTACACAGGTCCCTGAAGGCAGCAGTTCAAGTAGACAAGGTTGTAAAGAAAGCATATGGAATGCTCTCCTTCACTGGCAGAGGGATAGAATATAAAAGTAAGGATATAATGTTAGAATTGTATAAAACATTGGTGAGGCCACAACTGGAGTATTGTGTGCAGTTCTGGTCACCACATTACAGGAAGGATGTAATAGCCCTGGAGAGAGTGCAGAGGAGGTTTACAAGAATGTTGCCAGGGTTATAAAAGTGTAGCTACAAGGAGAAATTGGATAGGTTGGGGTTATTTTCTCTGGAACAAAGAAGGCTGAGAGGTGACCTGAATGAGGTTTATAAAATTATAAGGGGAATAGACAGAGTGGACAGGATAAAATTGTTTCCCTTGATGGAGAGTTCTAGAACCAGGGGACATAGATTCAAGATAAGTGGCAGAAGTTGTAGGGGCGACATGAGGAAGAACTTTTTTATGCAGAGGGTAGTGGGTGTCTGGAATTCTCTGCCCAAGTTGGTGGTAGAGGCAGAAACTTTAAACTGTTTTTAAGAAGTACCTGGATCTGCACCTAAAGTGCTGTTAGCTGCAGGGCTATGGGCCGGGTGCAGGAAGATGGGAATAGAAAGGGCACCTGGGTGTCCTTGGGCTGGCATGGACAAGATGGGCCAAATGGCCTCCTTCTGTGCTGTAACTTTTCTATGCTTCTAAGTTATCTATCCAAATTTTTTTTAAAAAAAAACATTTGAAGGGCATCATTTCAGGGAATTAACTTCTTGGCGTGGAGCGTTCTTCACTATGGATACATAGAATCATAAAATCATATGATTGTGGAATGGTTACAGGACAGAAGGGAAGCATTCAGCCCTTTGTCTCTGAAAGAGCAACCCAGCAAGTCGCATTCCCCCTATCTTTTTCAGATAGTTCCACGTTTCTTTTCTTTTCAGCTAATTCTCCAATTCCCATTTGAAAGCCATGACTGAATCTGCCTCCACCACAAGCTCCAGCTGTGCACTCCAGATCCTAACCTCTCGCTGCATATAGCAAGTTTCTCTTCAGCTGGTCCTTTTTTGCCAATCCCCTTAAATTGGTGTCCCCATGTTTCTCGACCCTGCCACCCATGGGAGCAGTCTCTCTCCATCCACCCTGTCCAAATCACTCATGATTTCGAACGCCTCCTCTCATCCTGCTCTTCTCTGAGGAGAAAAGCCTCAGCTTTTCCAATCTACCTTCAAACCCGAAGAGTCCCTCCCAACCCACCATTCAAATAAATCCTACCTGCACTCTCTCCAATGCCGTCACACCCTTCCTAAAGTGTGGTGCCCAATACACCAGTTGAAACTTAGCCAGTGTTTGAGAATGCTCAGCATAACTTCACAGACTGCTGGAAATACTCAGCAGGTCAGGCAGCATTCCTGATGAGAGAAACAGAGTTACTGTTTCAGTATTCTTTGTTTCAGATTTCCAGCATCCACCGTATTTTGCTTTGTCACCATAACTTCTTTGCTTTTGTACTCTCCACCTCTATTTATAAAGCCCAGAAGCCTGGAAGCTTTATTAAACACTTCTCAACCTGCACTGCCATCTTCAGCAATATGTTTACATTTACCCCAAGGTGGCTTTACTTCTACACCCCATATTGGAATTGTACCCTTTAGTTCATATTTCTGTCGAATGTAAACCTCATTAATGTCAGCGGGTGTGTCAGTGCACCAGTAATTTACTGACAGGCCGCTCACTGCTGGCCAAGTTCCACCCCTTGGCACTGAGCCCAGCAAAACCAGTCTGTGCCATGGAATTCAAGATGTTTACGCTTCAGCACCAGGTTAGGTAGGGGCGTTTTATCTCAGGTACTGGGAATTTCCTTTGGGATTTCCCCAGTCGGATGAGGGGGGTGCCGGGGGGGCGGGGGGGGGGGGGGGGGGAACAGTTGCGGAAAGGAGTGGTCATTTTAACCTAAACTGGCAGATGGGAAATCCACAGGATCAGGTGGAACTCAGATGGGAGTTCTGACCTACTTACCCACCGGTAAACTAATGAGCTGGGGTGAAACTATGGGAATCAAGGGAAGTTCTTCCACTGGTTGGAGTCATACCTAGCACAAATGAAGATGGTTGTGGTTGTTGGAGATCAGTCACCGCAGCTGCAGGAGTTCCTCAGGGTAGTGTTCTAGGCCCAATCATCTTCAACTGCTTCATCAATTACCTTCCCTCCATCATAAGAACAGAAGTGGGGTGTTCCCTGATGATCGCACCATGTTCAGCACCATTTACGACTCCCAGATACTGAAGGGATCACCCCTTGATGTTCAACGGCATTACCATCGCTGGATCCCCCACTATCAACATCCTGGAGGTTGCCATTGATTAGAAACTGAACTGGACCAGCCATATGAATACTGTGGCTACAAGAACAGGGCAGAGGCTAGGAATCCTGTGGTGGGTAACTCACCTCCTGACTCCACAAAGCCTGTCCACCATATACAAGGCTCAAGTCAGGACTGTGATGGAATACTCTCCACTTGAATGGATGAATGCAGCTCCAACAACAATCAAGAAGCTCGAAACAATCCAGGACAAGCAGCCCATGTGATTGGCACCCCATCCACCACGTTCAACATTGACTCACTCCACCACCGCACAATGGCAGCAGTGTGTACCATCCACAAGATGCGCTACAGCAACTCACCAAGCCTCCTTGCAATTCACCAAGGCTTCTTCAACTGCACCTTCCAAACTCGTGACCTTTACCATCTAGAAGGACAAGGGCAGCAGTTGGATGGGGACACCACCACCTGGAAGTTCCCCTCCAAGCCACTCACCATCCTGACTTGGAAATATACTTTGGAACTATTTAACCCCCTCCCTAACAGCACTATGTGTGTACCAACAACACATGGGCTGCAGCGGTTCAAGAAGGCAGCTCACCGCCACCTTCTCAAGGGCAAATAGCGATGGGCAATAAATGCTGGCCCAGCCAGCAATGCCCACACCACGTGAAATAATAATTTTTTAAAAAGCTGGAAGATGTATCCCAAACCACTAAAGATAAATAAGGCCCAAATACGAGAGGTCAAATGATTTCTTCATGCTGCACTGACGAATAAGAAATTGCACTTGCCTTGGCCTCTTCTGGCCCTGCTGCTGAATGCTGCTTGTCAGGAAGATATAATAATTCTCATAATGTCATTGGGATTTATTGTAAAGTAGAGTAAAAGTGGGGTCTGTGTCTGTGGGTCTATGTTTATGTGTGTGTCCGTTTGTGGCTTAATTAAATCAAAGCCAGCCGGTCTGAAGGCTTTGACGTGCCAGAAGGTAAGCTGGGTTTGAAATATTAAGCAGGTAAACAAGCAGGAAGTTGTAGAATGTAAGAGGTAAAGGGAACATTTGCGTTTTCAATAAACCAGACTAGCTTGGATTCAAAGAGAGGGAGTGAAATATTACACCTAGCCAGGGGAAGGTAAGAAACAGTGTGTTTGTTTTTTTCCAGAGATTATTGGTAAATGTGGTATGATGAGAGATTTTTGTTATTAAAAAGATGGGGCAGAATTTCCGGGCTAATGTGTGGGTGGTGGAGCCTGCATGTCAGTGCTTAAAATGTCGCGTGAGCGTCCCAACGTCAGCACACGGCATCGCGATATTTCGGTCGGTGGGGGTGCTCAGCAGCGGGGCGTTCGCCCGCCATTAATTGAAGGCCTCGTTAAGGCCCTTAACTTGCCAATTGTCAAGGCTTTTGAGGGGCTGGTGCAAACTTTGGTCGGCGCAACGGGCAGGCGGGTAGGAGAGTTTTTAAGAAAACTCATGCAAAGTCGGGATATGTGGATTCAGAGGGGTTGTTCATGTTTTACACAAAGTTTTAATTGCTGAAAGTATTTAAAAGTTGCCTGTGTGATTGTTAGCAGTTCTCATCGATTTCCAAGAGCTTCTTGTGTACTTTGAAACCAGTCTGCAGACAGAAATCTCTCTCGGGCCTGCAGCTTTCCGGAGGCCTCCATTTAGCCTGGGTCTGGATTCTGACCTCTCCACTGGAGGCAGCTCCTCTGAGGAGGAAGGGAGGGATAGAATAAGGAGGAGGCCAGGACAGGACAATCAGCCTCCAGGGGAGCCACCTTTAGGAGGCCAGACGCAAACACAAGGGACGCAGGGCCAAGAGTTTGTGCATGAGGCCACAGAAGATGCTACTATCCTGCTGCCAGGGTATACAGGCGGCGAAGCAGCTACCTCAATATGACTGAGGTGCAGTGCCAAAGGAGGCTGCGACTCTCAAGAGAGACAGTCAGCTATATCTGTCAGATGATTGGCCCTGAGATCTTCCCTAACTCTGCGGGTGTACACCCCGTGCCAGCGGCTCTGAAGCTCACAGTTGCCCTCTACTTCAATGCATCTGGCTCCTTCCAGGGCTCAGTGGGTGATCTTTGTGGTGTCTCCCAATCAGCTGTCCACACTTGTGTCAAGCAGGTTACAGACACTCTGTTCAGACGGGTATCCACCTTTATCCACTTCTGCTGCGACCAGGCAAGTCAGGCACAGCGACCCAGAGGCTTCACGGCCATTGCTGGCTTCCCCGCGTCCAGGGTGCTATAGACTGTACACATGTGGCCGCCAAGGCGCCAGCAGGTGAGCCCAGTGCCTTCATCAACAGGAAAGGCTTCCACTCTATAAATATGCAGATAGTGTGTGATCACAGGATGCTGATTCTACAAGTCTGTGCAAGGTACCCAGGCAGCACCCACGACGCCTACATCCTCAGACACTCCCAGGTGCCGGCGCACTTTGGTGCTCCGGCTTGGCTCTCTTCGGTGCTCCGGCTTGGCTGGATAGTTGGCTGCTGGGTGACGAGGGCTATCCGATCAGTTGTTGGCTCATGACACCACTATACAGTCCAAGAACAGAAGCTGAGCAGCGGTACGATAGGAGCCAGGACACCACAAGGGCTGTGGAGAGAGCCATCGGTCTTCTCAAGATGCGCTTCAGTTGCCTGGACCGCTCAGGGGACACACTCCAGTCACCCCCAGATCGCGTCTCTGTGACATTGTTAGCATGCTGCGCTCTGCACAATCTTGTGCTGGAAAGGGGGGATGCAGATGATGATGAAGACCTTGACGCCGTGGATGAGGCTGCACATGATGAATCCAGCAGTGGCTCAGAGGATGGGGAAGCACAGGGCAATGATGAGGGGCAGCACGATGACCCACTATTACACCAAGGAGGCAGGGACACCTGGGAGACTTTAATCCAAAGAACCTTCAGCTAGCTCCACATACATGGATCTGCAGGACCAGCATTGCCTGGCACTTCCACACGGGGCACTTATGTGTTACATCTTCCACCTCATCAGCTGCAACTAAGAGCTTAGTACAGAAATATCAGTGTCCACTGAAACACTCATGATAAATATGTGAAAAAGAAAAATGCACCAAACAAAAGACCCTCAGCCATGCTTACAAAGGTGGACTTTATTCTATCCAAAACAAAAGCAAACAACACTCCATTGCAATAAGAAAAATATGTGTCCCTATTCTAAGGCCAACACAAAATCACCAGTGACATACCCGTGGAGTGCCTAATGTGCCTTATGCTCACGTTTTCAGGTACTACACCCAGGTGCCGCCCCATTGCTCGGAGTGGCTTGTGAGACAGCCGCTGACTCTGATATCCTATTGACCTCAATGACCTTGGCGGGTGTCTTCTAGCCCGTGGAGCCTGTGCTGGCCCTGCCTGGGAGGGAGTGGCCAGTTCCAGAACTGGCACCTCCCCAGTTGTCGCAGCCTCAAAGGAAGAAATGTTGACTAGCAGAGGGCCGGAGGAGCTGCTGCCCTTATCTGGAGCGCCCTGAGAGGAGCTCACAGCGACGACAGGCAGCTGCTGCACTGACATGAGGTCCCTTTCAACCTCCCTGCTCACCGCAGATGCATGGGCACCGAGTGCCAACGCTTGGTGTCCACAACATCTCCCACATTGGGAATGACCACCCGTGGCCAGTACCACTGTGAGGGCTTGCAGGTCAGAGCGTATCCCAATCATAAAATGTTCCATTCGATTGAAGCCCCTCTCTATATGAGTCACCAATCTCTCATTGGAAGAAGCCTGAAATTCTGCCCTGAGGGTCAAACCATCACGTGCACTCTGCCTGGACTCCTCCGTCGCAGAGAGCAACTGAAGCATTCCATCGTACAACCCTGCCAGATGCAAACACACTTCCTGCCGCCTGTCCTGCAGCTGCTGCATTGGGGACAATCCAGACGCATGTCATCAGTGCCGGACTCAGCATGTACCTCGTCCCCTGCTGCCCTCCGGCTGCTGGCACCATTGGCACTCTCTGCCCCTACCATCTCCTACAGCTATCGTGATGTGCCCTCTGCTCTGTGACCCGGGACACTGGCCACTCTTTAGACAGCTGCTGGTTCCCCATTGGAACTGGCAGTCTGAGGCTGCCCATCCCCACAACTATTTTCCCATTCTCCACGGGAGTCGCTTACCCGCTGCATGGGTCTTAATTGGCCTGCCCATGGAAAATGGCGGTGCGGCCTGTTTCTCCAGTGGCAATTGGCCGCCCGCTGGCCACCGAGTCGGTTGGGTGGAAAATTCTGCCCAGTGTGTTTATTTTTTCCAGAGATTACTGGTAAACTTAGTACTGTGAGAGATTTTTGTTCTTAGAAGGGTAAAGTCCAAAGACAAAGTGAAACAATGGGAATTTGCATTCAAAGGGGGGAATATGTACAAAGGAGTGAAGGTTGTGTGTAAGGATACGCATTCTAAGATCTAACAAGTTAGAAAAGGCTTCAGCACGTATACCTCAAGCTGCTGCCTACAAAGTACTGAAGTTAAGAAGACTCACTTTGAATTGAATTATGCAGGGTATAATTTTTTTTTGCCCGGATCTTTTATAATCTGTGTGTCTTAGTGTTGCCTAACAAAGGTGTAACTGGGAGTTAGATTAATTAGGGGATTTAGAAGTTATCATAGTAGTAATTTGTAGATCTATGTATATATTTAAAATAATTTCTTCTATTAATAAACCTTTAATTTAATTTTGCAAGAAATCTATAAGACTTGGTGATCTTATTACTGCTGAATTCAAAGCATGCATCTTGAAATTTATCCAAATTGCAAAACGGTTGTGGCAGTTGTTTCAAGATTCCCTTTGGGATTTGAGCAACTCAACATTTCCCATCGGCTGTGCCATAAAAAAGCTGAGGGCTCTTTGCGGGATATATTTGAGATTCCTTGATTAGTTTGGAGTTGGTGAATCTTAAGGTTATGAGTATGGGAAGCACTTTGAATTCAGGAGCCGGTGTGAGGTTTTTTTCAGTGGCTTTGGCAGTTGCTAAGACTTATCTGGGAGTTGGCTGGTTTCCAAAAAGTAACTAAAGTTAAGTTAATGTAATTGGCAGATACATTACAGTTGGGGTTACCTGCAGGGGTGAAAAAAGCAGATCTAATTGAAGGTACAGCACAGCATTTAAAGTTTGAAGTGATAACTGACACTAGTGAGTCACAGTTGGAGATAGTGAGACTTCAGTTAGAAATGAAGAAGCCTAAACTTGAACAAGCAAAGGAAATGAACAACTTGAGCTAGAGACAGCGGAAAAAGAAAAAGGAAGAGCATTTCAACACACAGGAAGACAGGAGTGAGGAAGAAAACAAGAAAGGGAATTACAAATGGTGAGTTAGAAAATGAAGAAAGAGAATAAAAAAGAGATAATTCCAGCTTAAAATGTCAGCATTTAAAAAAGAGACATCAGTAGGTGAGGAAGGACTTATTTCCAGACTAGAACCCAGTGGGGAGATGTTTAACTTTGTACAAGCTGTTCCAAAGTTTGAGGAAAGGGATGTTGAAGCATTCTTTATTTCATTTGAGAAGATAACTAAACAGTTCAAATGGCCACAGGAAAACCGGACATTGTTGTTACAATCCAGGTTGGTGGGTAGAGCACATGAAGTTTATGCTTCACTGTGAGAAGAAATGTTGGTGAGCTATGATGTGGTTAAAAAAAGACTAATTTGAGTGCATATGAGTTGGAGGCATGCAGGCGGAAATTTAGGAATATGAGAACACAGCCTGGGCAAACTTATATTGAGTTTGAAAGAGTAAAACAAAGTAATTTTGACCAGTGGATACTGGCATTAAAGATAGAAACAACATATGCAGCTCTGAGAGAGGTCATTCTTTTGGAAGAATTTAAAGATTCAATTCCTTCAATAGTGAGAAGTCATGTGGAAGAACAGAGGGTTCAAATGATAAGGCAAGCAGCAAAGATAACTGATGATTATGAGTTAGTTCATAGAGCTAAACGTTTTTTTGTCACCCTAATAAATCAGAAAAGGATAGAACGTGGGAAGGTGAAAGGAAGGTGGGTAGTCAGGGAAGAGAAGGAGTAGGTGGAAATTCACAGGAAGGCTTTTCTCAAAATGCAAAAAAAGGCGCTGTGGGTAGAAGTGACATTTGAAAATTGAGGTGTTTTCATTGTAATAAAGTTGGACATACAAAATTTGTGTGTTGGAAATTGCAGGGAAAATCTGTTGGAATTATAGGGGTGCATAAAAATTCTGGAAGTAAGAGTTCTGTGAGTTCTTGGATTCAGGTGCAGGAAAAAACAGTGGTTTGTGCAGAGGTAAAACAGAGAGAATCAGTGATAGATAAAGGAATGGGAATGTGTTCACAATTTACCCTAGAAAATTCAGAGGAGCAGGTTGCAGAAATGTTTCAAGATTTTGTGTTAGAATGGAAAGTCTTTCCATGTGTATAGGGTGAAGTGGATAAAGGGGTTAAAATCTTAAGAGACACAGGGGGCTAGTCAATCCTTAATGTTGTGGGATAATGATATTTGTTGTTCAGAGGGAGTATTGCAGGAACAGGTGATAATAAGTGGGGTTCATGGAGATGCTAAACCTATTCCATTGTGGAAGCTAAATTTAAAGAGTAGGTGGAAAACAGGTGAGGTGACTGTTGGAGTGATGGAAAATTTGCACATTGCAGGGGTTCTTTTATTCTGGGTATTGATATAGCTGGATTACAGATGTAGGTGATGCCTATGGTAGTTGAGCAGCCTGTAGAAGTGTTTTCAACAGAAGTGTTGCAGAAAGAGCATTCTAGATTGTTTCCAGATTGTGTGATAATGGGATCACAGGCTCATAGGTTGAAACAAGAAAAACAAGAAGTTCAAAGACAGGGAGAAGGTGTGGAAATCCAATTAGCTAACACTAATAAGGTTTGATAAGATTGTTTAGGAAGAAAGACTGGAAGACAATTCAGCTTAAGTGTTCAAATCAAGGCAGTTGATAGATTTACAGAAAAAAATGATTTACAAATACAATATTTGGGGATTTGTATTCAAAGAGGAGAATATGTATAATGGAGTGAAGGCTGTGTGTAAGGGTAAGCATTCTAAGATATAACAAGTGTGAAAAGCCTTCAGCACCTATGTCTCAAGCTTCTGTCTACAAAGTACTGAAGTTAAGAAAACTCACTTTGAATTGGATTGTGCAGGGTATCATGTTTCTTTGCCTGGGTCTTTTAAAATCTGTGTCTTACTGTGCCTTAATGAAAATGTAACTGGGAGTTAGATTAACTATGGGATTCAGAAGTTATCATAGTAGTAATGTGTAGATCTACGTATGCATTCAAAATCATTTCTTCTATTAATAAAGGTTTAATATAATTTTGTAAGAAACCTCCAAGACTTGGTGGTCTTATTACTACTAAATTCAAGGCACCCGTCTCAAATCTCATACAAATGGTAACAAGTTGTGGTAGCTGTTTCAAATTTCTCTTTGGGATTTGAACAGCTCAGCATTTACCATCAGCTGTGCCATAACATGCCCCCTGGTGGCCTTGACACTAAGTGACCTGAGCTGGTGTGCCACAGCACAGTTGGCATCATGGCACCTTGAGGCCATGACTTTCACTGTTAAAGCAAGCCTTCACTTGGCTGCAGCAGGAGTCCTGTCCTCCATTAAATCAGTACCACCGCCTGGGAATTGTATGGCCTGAGGTAAGTAACTAAACTCGGTTTGATCTTAAGCCCTTCCATGTATCGCTATCAGTGGGCAAGGGGGAGTTAAAATCGTAACTGCTGGTGTGATTTCATTCTCCGTTGAAGACAATGGGCAGTAACGTTCGGCAGGATACAAACACCCTCCCATCTTCTTACCCGGTTAAGTTAAAACGACCCCCCTCTACTGACATCAATGGAGAATAAAATCAGGTTGGGCAGAAAACCATCACAGGGATCAATTTGAACCTTATTTGGTTCTCCAGAAGCTGAATGGGGTAGGCTGCAAAGCTAATTTTTAACCCGTCCAATTTTATTCTGCTCAGGGGTCCATGGGTAATAATATTGAACAGAGTGTAAAACTACTGTTCCAACCAATCCTATGGCTTATCAAAAATTCAAAATTCAAAATTCAAGATTGAAAATTACCTGCAAATGGAAGAGAAATTGGGTGGAGATCTGGAAATGGTTTTGGGGTACTTCCTGCATGTCTTTTTATCTCTGGGTTAACTCCAGGCAATGCTTAATGCCTTGCATTCAACAAGATGTCATGGCGTACAAACAGGAATAAATGCTTTGATTTAATTGTGTCACGGGAATGATCAATGTAAAACAAAAATCACGCTTTTTGCGTTACTTCCACTGGTGTGATTCACTCCACCAATTTACATGTCTGGTAAAGTTAAACATGTTGCAAGTATTGTGAGGTGAGAAAAAATATTTTCACACAACGAGCAGTTAGGGGTTGGAATGCACTGCCTGGAAGTCTGGTGGAGGTGGGTTCAATTGATGCATTCAGGAGGGCATTGGACGATTATCTAAATAGAAACAACGTGCAGGGTTATGGGGAAAAGACAGGAGATTGGCACTAAGTTAAAATGCTCGGAGAGCTGGTGCAGACACGATGGGCCGAATGGCCTCCTTCCACACCATAACAATTCTGTGATTCTGTGAAGTAAACTGCTTGGAAAAAAAAGTTTCCCAATGTGCCCTACAACTCCCCTTCAAAAATGTTTCTCACATAACATCTACATTTCCCTCAGAAATGAGCACGTGTTCTAGCCTGTGGCATTCTAATGCCCACTTTTGCATCAAACCAGTTGATTTTGTGCAGCAGCAATCTGGGAGCAGCTGCACACCGCTTTTGTCTGACTCCTTTTGGAGTTGATCCCAGCCTCATACAAAACCCATATGTTCAGACCATCCTTCAGGCCCCCTGAGAATCTGGAGAACCGATCTAGAGAGTGGCAGCCGTATTTCAATTGACAACACTCTCGCCTGAGTCCAGAACCTTTCTTTCCTTTTGCTCTCTTGAGTTAACACAAATTCACAACAAGATTGTGCAAATGTGGTTGACTTTCTCATCCCTAGACATTGATTTTGAATTTAACTCATTTACAAAAAAAAAGTAGCTCATTTCCATTTGTTTGACATATGCGTATTAAGACACGGAGGCATGGCTGAATCACTAAAATAGCATGTGTGCTAATTCCCTAAGGTTGCATTTAAGGGTTGTTCAAGTGTAACTATCCAAACTTGTTAGTAGCGAGGTGGTTTAAGGGTACTAGTTATTTCGAACTTTTGAAGAGCATTGATAGTAATGACACAGGAACATGGAAACGTAGGAACAGGGGTTAGCCCCCAACCCAGTTCCACCATTTAATGAGATCATGGCTGATCTAGACCTTAAATCCAAATACCTGTTTTTGTCCCTTATCCGTTCATACCTTTGGATAATGATCTCAGTTTTTAAGTTACAATTAGATTCATATCAATTGTCATTTGTAGAAGACAGTTCCCAAACTTCTACCATTCTTTGTGAAGAAGCGTTTCCAAATTTCACTCCTGAAAGGTCTACCTCCAATTTTCAGATTCTGCTCCCGAACCCTAGACTTCCCCAAAAGGCGGAAATTCTACTGTTTCCCTTAATATCTTGAAAACTTAGATCAAGTCGTTCCTTAACTTCTGAAACTCCAGGAAACAGCCCCAGCCTGTGTAATCACTCCTTGTAATAACCCTTTAGGGTCCACGTGTCTTTCTGGTAAATCTGTGTTGCACTCCCTCCAAGGCCTCCAGGGATATGGAGCAAAGGCGGAGCACAGCCAAGACCTAATGGAGTGGTGGGGTAGGCTGAAGGAGCTGAATGGCCTCATCCTGTTTTGAATGGTGGTCAAAAACATGCTAATCAAACATGATTACCACGTTTAAAAACAGGTTCTTCCAAAATAGAGGTGCCCAGAACTGCTCACAGTATTCCAGGTGTAATGTCTACACCCTTGTAGTCTGGCCCTCGATATAGAAAGGCTCATTCCATTATCCTTTTTGATTATTATCTGTACCTGCTCATTATATTTTAATGATCTACATGATTGATGTTAATCTTATCACTCCGTATTATGCGTTTTAAACATTTTGGGGCACAACATCATGTCTACAGGCGGCAATGTGCTTTTTGCAACAGTTTGGCTGTAAAGGAAGTCAAATGAACTTGCACTATGTGGAAATTGCAATTTATTGACCAATAACATTCATATAACGTCAAAGTCCTTTAGTGTTGAGTTCAAAATTCCCTATAACTGATGTTCACAGCTGCCTGGGCTGATTTTTGCGTAACATATTCTATCCTTGTCACTAACCAAAATTCTATTGTCTTTAAGCAGCCATACACAAAGAGGTAGGGAAGGGAGGGACTTGAATTCTCTCCCCACAGATGCTGCTAGACCTGCTCAGTTTTTTCAGCATTTTCTGTTTTTGTTTCAGATTTCCAGCATCCGCAGTATTTCTGCTTTTATCTAAAGTGTCAAGAGGACATAGAATCGACACGGGGATTTGGATAGACTAAGTAAGTGGACAAAAATTTGGCAGAATGGAGTAGAATGTGGGAAAGTGTGAACCTGTCCACTGCCGATTCACAAATAAGGCGTGCCACAAGAGTTATCTCCAGGGAACACGCCTTCTCTGCCGATTCAGGGAATGCTCCCTTGAGCACGAAGTGAACACTTGCTCCATTTGCATTGAGACCGAAAGTAGGGACCCAGCCGCTGGTGACATGGCGTTTGTAAAGGAACTAGAGAAGGCGAAATCTCAGGCGACCTGTTTACTCTGCCGAGATTTTTACAGGGACCCGGTGATGCTGGACTGCGGCCATGACTTCTGCCGCGCCTGTGTTTTCCAGCACTGGGAGGCGATGGCCGGAGTTAGCCAGCTGCCCGCAGTGCAGATAGCGCTTCCCCGAGAGGACCGTCAAGACCAACCACTTGCTGTCCAGCATAGTGAAGACCATTCAGGGTCTAACTCTCAGTCAGAGCCAGACCCACCACTGCGAAAAGCACGACGAAAGAATCAAAATGTTTTGCGAAGATGATCAAAGTGCGATCTGTGTGATTTGCAGAACGTCCCGGGATCACAAGGACCACACAGTCAGACCCTTGCAGGAAACGGTGGAGATGTGGAAGGTAATGCATTCCTATCCTGTCCATGTTACCTGTCTCATTGACGTCCTGCTTCACCTTAAAACCAACTCACGAGCAACGAGGACATCCATTGCACGACCTGGAAGGCGCCTGGTGTGCCTATCTCCATTTATCCCAACAGATGTGAAAGGGATTAGATAGGAACATAGGCATAGGCCGTTCAGCCCCTCGAACCTGCTCCACCATTTCACGAGATCACGCCTGATCCATCACCTCAACACAATCTTCTGCCATTCCCATATCCTTTGATATCATTGGTACTTAGAAACCTATCAACCTCTGCTTTCACCACACTGAATGACTGAGCCTCCACTGCCCTCTGGGGTGGAGAATTCCAAGGATTTCACACCTTCTGACTGAAGAAATTCCCCTTCATCTCAGTCCTAAATGGCCTGCCTTTTATTGTGAGACTGTGTCCCCTTGTTCTCAGCTCCCCCTTCCTCACCACCACAGCCGGGGAAACATCCTTCCTGCATCGACCCCATCAAGCCCCATAAGAATTTTGTACCCTTCGATGAGGCTACCTCTCATTCTTCTGAACTCTGGAGAATACAGGATCAGTCTCCTCAATCTCTCCTCATGGCAAAATCCTGCCGGGATTAGTCCGGTAAACCTCCATTGAGGAAATACAGAGGAACCATTCCCTCTGGTTGAGAAATTCAGGAGGAGGGGCTATACATATTAACATTGGAGCCAGGTCATTCAGAAGGGAAGTCAAAGAAGCACTTCCTCACTCAAAGGGTCATGGAAATCCGTAGCCCTCCCACCCCATCCCACCCAATCCATCCAAACAAAGCTGCAGATGCAGGGGATGTGGGGGAATTGGAGCTGTCAACACTGAGCTGGATAGATTTTTGTCGGATCAGGAAAACCAAGGATATGGAGCAAAAGCGGATAAATGGAGTTGAGGCACAGGGCAGCCAGGGCCTAATGGAGTGGTAGGTTGGGCTGGAGGGGCTGAATAGCCTCGTCCTGTTTTGAATGGTGGTCAAAAAATGCAAATCAAACATGCTTACTACATTTAAGATCGATTCATTGTGTTGAAACTGCACTCCAAATGCTGTCCTGGAAGCCTTTTGGTTTTTGTGTGGGTTATATAGGTCAGAGGGTCCAGGTTGGGTAGGGGACTGCTGATTAATTTAATCCCCCAATAGAGGACTGGGGATGGGTGGGGGGGGGGGGGGGGTTTAAAACCAATGCCCTCTGCTAATTTAGTTGCTTAGCACATGACCTAGATCTTCCTGGGAGAATTTGCCCCTAACCAGCCTCTGCATTCATCTGTGACAGTGGAGTAGTCGTCAGTGCAAGCATTTGTTTTCATGCAGCTCGTTCTGTTTCAGGAGAAGCTGAATGCGGTGAAGGAATCTCTACAAGCACAACTGAAAGACTATTCCAAAATCCAGAGTGAGGACAAAGCAGAGCAGGTCAAGCTAAAGGTGAGGTATTGAAATATTCATCATTATCTTGTGTCATGGAGGGTAGGACAATCAGCTGGATGATGTGTAAGCACTTGGCGAGTGAGGGGGGGTGGATGCTGATTGCCCTGTTCCTAACTTTTAAGTTCCCTTTGCCGTTGGCTCTTTAAGCTTTCCATTGACATCAACCTGATGATGCATCCCTGTGAAAATCAATAGGGCCTTGCGCAGCAATGTATTACTTGGTGGTGTGTGCACACTGCATGGCTGTAAACGAGCTCTAAAAAAGTAACCACCATCTGCATCCAAATTCGGGCAGGACTGCAGATAAGTATTTCAATCTGGCCGTGCTCCTAGAACAGAGGTGATACTGGTGATATGCATCATATTTGCAATAACCTGCTCTAAGTATATGATGGGTATGCCTATAAAGGATATACCAGGGAAACCGTTATGGTTCACCCATGCTCTGTTGATGATGTGTTGCTGCTTTAGCAACAATTCCATTGATGCCATGGATCTGTATTGCCTCAGACCGGTACTGCAGTGTTAGGTTCGGCTGAGCAGAACCATGAGTGAATTGGCCTAGCTGAAAGAGCTCCCCTCTCCCCAGGAGTTGGTCCACTTTAAGCTGTCCAGACAACAACAAACAGTTTGTGCTTATACAATACAAAATCAGAAAGTGCTGGAAAAACTCAACAGTCCTGGCAGCATCTGTGAAGGGGGAAACAGGGTTAATGTTTTAAGTCTATCTGACTCCAGCTGAGCTTGGTTTCTGAGGAAGTTTCACATTGGATTCCAAACTCTAACTCTGTTTCTATCTCCACAGATGCTCCCAGACCTGCTGACCTTTTCCAGCACTTTCTGTTTTTATATCAGATTTCCAGCATCCGCAGTATTTTGCTTTCATTTTGTCTTTATATTTGTGCCTTTAATGCAGTATAATGACTTCACAGGAGAGTTAACCAACCGAACGTGACACAGGAGATATCAGGGAAGGTGGCCAAAAGCTTGCTCGGAGACGTTTTAATGGGCACCTTATAAATGGAGAACGGTGAAGAAGTAGCAAGGGCTAAGGAGTGAATTTCAGAGCTTAGGGTCTGGGCAGTTGAACACAGGGCCACCAATGTTAGTGAAAATGTGCTGTGGGGAGTGGGGGGTGATGCGCAAGAGACATGAATTGGGGGAATGTAGAATTTGAGTGTTATGGGGCTGGGAGAAGTGACAGTGTAGAGTTTGAGTGTTATGGGGCTGGGGAAGGTGACAGTGTAGAGCCTGAGTGATATAGGCCTCAGGAAGGTGACAGTCTAGAGTGATACAGACCTGGGGGAGGTGACAGTATTAAGTCTGAGTGACCTAGGCCGGAAGATGTTGACAGTCTAGAGTTATACAGACCTGGGGGAGGTGACAATGTAGAGTGATATAGACCTGGGGGAGGTGACAGGGAAGAGTGATATAGGCTTGGGGAGGTGACAGGGTAGAGTCTGAGTGATATAGGCCTGGGGAAGGTGGCAGAGAGAAGGAAGGGTTTGCAAACAAGGAGAATTTTAAAATTGACGCTTTGGACCGGAAGCCAATGGAGATCAGTGAACAGTGGGGTGGTTGGGGATGGGGGAGAAGCCCTCGCTTCCTATTTAACAGGTGGCGGGTTCGAAACCCTGCACCCCAGATGAATTAGATCTCTCAGCAATTGCATCAACGGGGCCCGTGAGTGGCAACGTTTTATACCAGACTACCTGGCACGAGTCAACTTTCTCAGAGCAATTGAGGCCGTTTCTCTGCCTTTCGACCCCTTGGCCTCAGTTTAAAGTATCCCCGAAGGTAATACTGACAATGGGATTGCACTGGATGGAGCAGCAACACAGGTAATGCAGAGAAGCCAAACTTGCCAAAAGGTGAGGGGCGAATAGAAAACGTGACAGATTGTGCCCATGCCAAAATTTCCCCAGGTTTTCGGCAAACTTTTTGGCAAACTGACGTGCAGGATGTGACTTTTGTGATCTTTCATTCTTTGACAGTTGTGTAGAAATTTCGGAACAGTGGGTCGAAGAGATCCCATTCCTTCTGATCACTAAAACCTTTCCACTTTTTTGAACAGAAACAAATTTACAAACAGCGGCAGCACATCCAGTCCGAATTCATTAAATTACATAACTTCTTGGTAGAGGAAGAACGGAACCTCATGATTAAGCTTCAGGAGAAGGAAGAGCTTATTCTACAATTAGAGGAAAATATGAAGGAAACTTCCAAGGAAAGTGATTCGATCAGCCGATTAATAACAAATATCCAGGAGACATTGAGTCTGCAAGAGATGAAATTACTGAAGGTAAGCAGTCAGCAATACCGAGGTGAAGATAACAGAGGTTTAGCAAAAGTGGCTCCGGTTGAATATTACTGGCTATTGTAGAAATGAATACCTGAGTTAAACTGTGAAACAAAGCAGAATCACAGAATGGTTACAGCACAAGAGAAGGCCATTCATCCCATTATACAAACGTATGTAAATACCAACAAAGGAGCAGGAGCAGGCTATTTGGCTCCTGGAGCCTGCTCCACCAATTAATAAGACCATGGTTGAACTGATAGTAACCTCAAATCTGCATCCCGCCTACCCCCGATAACCTATCACCCCCTTGCTTACCAAGAATCTCTCCACCTCTGCCTTAAAAATATTCAAAGACTCTGCTTCCACCCGACTTTTCAGGAAAAGAGTTCCAAAGACTCTCATCCCTCTGAGAGAAAATATTTTGCCTCAGCTCCATTTTAAATAGGCAACCCCTTATTTTTAGACAGTCACCCTAGTTCTAGATTCTCCCACAAGAGGAAGCATCGTCTCCATATCCATCCCGTGAAGTCCCCTCAGGATCTAATATGTTTCAATCAAGTTGCCTCTTACACTTCTAAACTCCAGTGGATACAAGCCTAGCCTGTCCAACCTTTCCTCATAAGACAACCCACCCATTCTAGATATTAGTCTGGTAAACCTTCTCTGAACGGTCTCCAGTGCGTTTACATCCATCCTTAAATAAGGTGACCAATACAGTACACAGTAGTCCAAATGTGGTTTCACCAGTGCCCTGTGTAACTGAAGCATAACCTCCCTCCTTTTGTATTCAATTCCCCTCACAATAAATTATAACATTCTATTAGCTTTCCTAATTACCTGCTGTACTTGCATACTAACTTTTTGTTTTTCATGCACTAAGGCACCCAGATCCCTATGAATCTCGGAGTTCTGCAATCTCCCACCATTTAGATAATATGTCTCTCTTTTATTCTTCCTGCCAGAATGGACAATTTCACATTTTTGCACATTATACTCCATTTACCAGATCTTTGCGCATTCACCTAACCTATCTATATCTTTTTGTAGCCTCCTTATGTCCTCTTAATGACTTACTTTCCTACCTATGTTTGTGTCATCAGCAAATTTGGCAACCATCCCATCCATCCCTTCTTCCAAGTCATTTATGTCAATTGTAAACAATTGAGGTCCAAGCTCTGATCCCTGTGGCACACCACTCATTGCACATTGCCAACCTGAAAAAGACCCATTTATGCCTACGCTCTGCTTCCTATTAGCCAGCCAGTCTTCCATCCATGCAAATATGTTGCCTCCTATAATCATAAGCTTTTATTTTCGCAATAACCTTTGATGTGGCACTTTATCAAATGCCTTCTGGAAATCTAAGTGCAGTACTTCCGCCAGCTCCCCTTTATCCACAACACATGTTACTTCCTCAAAGAACTCCAATAAATTGGTTAAACATGATTTCCCTTTCACAAAACCATGTTGACTCTGCCTGATGACCTTGAGCTCATCCAAGTGCCCTGCTATAGTTTCTTTAATAATAGCTTCTAACATTTTCCTGATGAGAGATGTTAAGCTAACTGACCTGTAGTTTCCCGCTTCCTGTCTCCTCCATTTTAGAATAATGGAGTTACACTTGCTATTTTGCAATCTAATGGAACCTTTCCCAAATCTAGGGGAGTTTCAGAAAATTAAAACCGATGCATCAGCTGTCTCACTAGCCACGTCTTTTAAGACCCTAGGATGAAGTCCATCAGCACCCAGGCACTTGTCAGCTGCAGCTCCAACAATTTACTCAGTACCACTTCTCTGGGATTGTAGTTTTCCTGAGTTCCTCCCTCCTTTCCATTTCCTGACTTATAGCTGCTTCTGGGATGTTACTTGTACCCTCTATAGTGAAGACTGATGCAAAATACCTGTTCAATTCATCTGCCATCTCCTTATTTTCCATTATCAATTCTCCAGGCTCACTTTCTATAGGACCGATGCTCACTTTGTTAACTTGTTTATTCTTAAAATATGTATACAAATTCATACCTATCTGTTTTTATATTTCTGGGTAGCTTTCCCTTGTACTCTAATTTTTCCCTTGTTATTAGCCTTTTAGTCATCCTTTGCTGTTCCTTATATTTTGTTCAATCTTCTGGCCTTCCACTTATCTTTGCACGATTATATATTTTTACTTTAAGTTTGATGCTATCTTTCTAGTTAACCATGAATGGTCTGTCTGCCCCTTGGACTGTTTCTTAATCTTTGGAATGTATCTATTCTGGGTATTCTGAAATATCCCCTTAAATGTTTGTCACTGCATCTCTATTGACCTATCCCTTAACCTAATTTGCTAGTCTTGTCTGTGCTGGTTATCTCAAGGAGCAGTTCACCCAGCGCCATTCCCCTGCCTTCTGCCTGTACTTGCACATTCTTCCTTTTCAGATAATGATCCAATTCCCTCTTGAATAGCCTTGATTGAACCTGCCTCCACCACACACTCAGGCAGCAGATTCCAAACTCTGACCACTCGCTGAGTGAAAAATATTCTTCTCTTGTCACCATTGCTCCTTTTGCCAATCGCTTTATATCTGTGCCCTCTGGCTCTCGATACTTCCACCAATGGGAACAGTTTCTCTCTATCTACTTTGTCCAGACCTCTCATGATTCAGAATACCTCTACCAAATCTCCTTCAAACCTTCTCGTGTGAGGAAAACAGCTCCAATTTCTCCAATCTATCTATGTAACTGAAGCCCTCCAGCCTTGGAACCGTTCTGGCAATCTTTTCTGCACTCTTTCAAATGCCTTCACATCCTTCCAAAAGTGTGGCGCCCAGAACTGGACACGATACTCCACTTGAGGCTGAACTAGTGTTCCGGACAAGTTTAACATAACCTCCATGCCTTTGTACTCTAATAAAGCCTAGGATGTTTGTATGCTTTATTGACCACACTCTTAACCTGTCCTGCCACTTTCAAAGATTTATGCACATATACACCATTTGCCCTTGAAACCCTTTAAGAAATATAGCCTGTATTTTGTATCATCCCTCCATGTTCCTCCTACCAAAATGAATCACTGCACACTATAAGGCCATAAGACATGGCAGCAGAAGTAGGCCATTCAGCCCATTGAGTCTGCTGCGCCATTCAATGAGATCATGGCTGATCTAATAACTCCTTTCCTGCCTTATCCCAATAACCCTTGATTCCCTTCGTGATTAAAAATCTATCTCAGCCTTGAATATACTTAACAACCCAGTCTCTACAGCCCTCTAAGGATAAAGAATTTCACAGATTCACTACCCTCTGAGAGAAGAAATTCCTCCTCATCTCTGTCTTAAACAGGCGACTCCTTACCCTGAGATTATGCCCTTTGGTTCTAGACTCAACCACAAGGGGAAACAACCTCTCAGCATCTACCCAGTCAAGCCCCCTAAGAATATAAATATGTTTCAATAAGGTCACCTCTCATTCTTCTAAACTCCAAAGAGTACAGGCCTAACTTAATCAACGTCTCCTCATAAGAAAATCCTCCCATACCTGAGAACCTAGTGAACCTTCTGGACTGCCTCCAATACCAGTGTGTCTTTCCTTAGATAAGGGAACCTAAACTGTTCACAATATTCTAGGTGTGGTCTAACTAGTGCCTTGTATAGTTTTAGCAAGAGTTCCCTATTTTGATACTTCATTCCTTTTGAAATAAAAGTCAACATTCCATTTGCCTTCCCTATTACCTGCTGAACTTGTATGTTAGCTTTTTGTGATTCATGCATGAGGAACTCCAGATCCCTCTGTGCTGAAGCTTTCTACAGTTTTAACTTGTCTATATCCCTCTGCAGACTCTGTGTGTCATCTTCACCACTTACCTTCCCAACTATTTTTGTGGTCATTCGCAAACTTAGCGATAGTACATTCACTTCCTTCATCCAAGTCATTAATATATATTGTAAATAATTGTGGCCCCAACACTGATCCCTGTGGCACTCCATCCTGAAAATGCCCCCCTTATCCCAACTCTCTGTCTTCTATTAGTTAGCCAATCATCTATCCATGCTAATATACTAACCCCAACACCATAGGCTTTTATCTTATTAAGTAACCTTATGTGCAGTACCTTATTGAACGCCTTTTGAAAATCCATATATATTACATCTACTGGTTCCCCTTTATCCTGCTTGTTACCTCCCCGAAGAATTCTAATAAATTTGTCAGGCATGATTTCCCCTTCATGAAGCCATGCTGACTCTGCTTGATTATATTATGTATTTCTAAATACTCTGCTATTATATCCTTTGTAATAGACTCTTAACATTTTCCCAATGACACACGTTAAGCTAACTGGCCTATAATTAACTTTTTTGTCTCCCTCCCTTTTTGAATTAGGGTGTTACATTGGCAGTTTTCCAATCTTCTGGGACTTTTCCAGAATCTAAGGATTATTCAATGATTACTACCAATGCATCCACTATCTCTGTAGCTATTTTCTTTAATATCCTAGGATGCAACCCATCAGGTCCACGGGACTCATCGGTCTTTAGCCCCATTAGTTTCCTCAGTACTTTTTTTATCATGATAGTTATTGTTTTTATTTGCTCTCCCCATTTTTACCCTTGATTATTTGGTATTTTTGGGATGCTATTTGTGTCTACCGTGAAGACTGATGCAAAGTATTTATTCAGCTCCTCTGCCATTTTCTGGCTCCCCATTATTATTTCCCCAGCCTCATTCTCTAAGGGGCCTATGTTCACTTTGGCCTCTCTCTTCCTTTTTATATATTTAAAGAAGCTCTTACTGTCCATTTTTATATTACTTGTTAGTTTACCCTCAAAGTTTATTTTCTCCCTCTTTTTTTTGGTCATCTTTTGTCGGTTTTTAAAACTTTCCCAATCCTCTGGCTTACCACTAATCTTTGCCACATTGTATGTTTTTTCTTTCAATTTGATACTATCCTCAACTTCTCTGGTTAACCTTGGTTGGTTTATCCCCTTCCTAGAATCCTTCTTCCTCACTGGGATATATCTTTGTTGGGAGTCGTGAACTATTTTCTTAAACATCTGCCATTGTTTATCAACCATTTTTTCTGCTAAACTCCATTCCCAGTCCACTCCAGCCAACTCTGTCCTCATTCCTTTGTAATTACCCTTATTTGTTTAGCACGGTTGTTGCTGACCAAGTTTCTCACTCTCAAACTGAATGCTAAATTCTACCATGTTACGGTCACTGTTTCCTATGGGATATTTTACTCTGAGATCATTTATTAAACCTGGTTCATTACACATCACCAGATCCAAAATAGCCTGATCTCTGGGTGGATCCACAACATATAGTTCTAGGAAACTGTCCCAAATATACTCAATGAATTCCGGCTCATGGCTGCATCTGCCAATTTGATTTTCCCAATCTACATGAAGATTAAAGTCGTCATGATTAATGTACTACCTTTTTTACATGCCCTCATTATCTCCTGATTTATTCTCTGTCCTACAGTATAGCTACTGTTAGGGGGCCTATAGACTACTCCCACCAGTGTCTTCTTCCCCTTGTTATTTCGTATCTCCACCCATATGGATTCCACATCTTTCGATCCAAGATCATCGTACTTATTCCATCTCAGACTAACAAAGCTACCTCACCACCCTTTCCTTCCTGCCTGCCCTTTCGAAAAGTCATATACCTCTGAATATTTAGTTCCCAGCTTTGATCTCTTTGTAACCGTGTCTCCGTAATGGCTATAAGAACATACCCATTAATCTCTATTTGTGCCGTTAATTCATTTATTTTGTTTTGAATATTATATGCGTTTAAGTAAAGAGCCATTAATTTTGCCTTTTTACCATTTTTCCCCCTTTGACCCTATTGCTGCTTTTTTAATGTTTGTAGACTCTGTCTCTTCCTGTTACACTCTGGGTATCATTACCTAAATAGCTGCACTGCAATGCTGCCATATCCTTTTGCTTTGTAAGCCTACGTATCCCCTCTCCAGAACCGCACCGCCCCCCCCTCCCCCGCCACCCCCACCGACCCCCTATTTAGTTTAAAGCACTCTCTACAATCCTAGTCATTCAATTCGCCAGGACATTGGTACCAGCATGGTTCAAGTGAAGCCTGTCCCACTGGGACAGCTCCCTTCTACCCCATTCCTCCCACATTGAACTTTGAGCCACACATTTAACTCCTTGACTTTATTTACCCTATGCCAGTTTGCCTGTGGCTCAGGTAGTAATCCCAAGATTATTACCTCGGAGGTTCTGATTTTTAATTTAGCTCCTAACTGTTCAAATTCTTTCAGCAGAACCTCCTTTCTAGTCCTATCAATGTCGTTGGTACCAACGTGGACGATGACAACTGGATCCCTCCCCTCGCACTCCAAGTTCCTCTCCAGCCCTGAGGGGGTGTTCTTAACCCTGGCACTGGGCAGGCAACACAGCCTTTGGGACTCACACTCGTGGCTACAGGGCACAGTATCTCTCCCCCTAATTATACTGTCCACTTCCATTGCTACATTCCTTTTTCCTCTCCCCATGAATGTCTCCCTGTACCATGGTGGCGTGGTCAGGTCGCTCATCCTTCCTGCAGTCCCTGTTCTCATCACCTGCTCTGCATCAAATTTCATCTGCCATTTGTCTGCCCATTGTAACAACCTGCCTGGGTCCTTTTGGAGTTCTACACTAGCCTCCTCACTGTTCACAAAACTTCCAACTTTTGTATCATCTGCAGATTTTATTAGATATCAGGATAGTAGGGCTTATGCATTATCGATAAATCACTTTCAGAGTGAGATACAATCTGGAGATGAATGGACTCAGCAGCTGTAGAAAGCTGGGACTTGACTGGCTATAGAGAAAGGAATGAGGCACTGATGTCAGTTTTCAAATGAACTGTTCTCGGGCAACTGGAATGGGTTTCAGGGTACTATAGTCTAACTGAGATTTAATTTTAATTGCAATATGCATTTTACTTGCAATAATATCACAGGATGATAATCTGTACTAAGTATATGATGGGTATGGCTATAAAGAATATACTTGAAAAACGCTTATGGTTTGCCTGTTTGTCTGTTGACGAATATTTCAGATAGATCGGTAGATCGCTAGATAGCACAGAACCATCTAATGGCCAGAGTTTCACATTATGATGCTCCAATGGGAAATGTTAACATTGGGATTGTTCACAGAAATGCAAAGTCCAGGCAAAAGGAAATAAGTCTATGGGCAGGAAGGACGCAGCTTTTATCAGATTTTTTATATATACATATATATATATGAAATGGTTTACAAGTTTTGCTGACGGCATTTCACTTCTTTTGTAGATAGCTAAATCCATCGTCGACAGGTATGGAATTTATTAATATATTTGTAAATCTAAATGTGGAATATTAACGAACCATTATCTACAGTCAAATGTAATTTTATGGAAAATGTTTTGCTTTCCACATAGTTTTTTTCACAAAATGTTATGGCAGGCAGATGGTAAATGCCAAGCTGCCCAAATCCCAGCAGGAATCTTGAAGCAGCTGTTACAACAATTTGCACTTATTTCGAGGACTTTGAATTCAGTAAAAAGGCCGCCAAGTCTTACAGGTCTCTTAAAAAACTAAATTATACCTTCATTAAATAAAAAATTGATTTTAAGCACATGCATAGGTTTACAAATTACTACTATAATAACTTCTAGCTCCCCTGATTAATCTAACTCCTAATCTAACTTTACTGTTGCCCCCGTTAAGGCAACAGTAAAAATACATATATTTTAAAAGACCCAGGCAAAGTAACACAATGCCCTGAACAACTGAATTCAAAGTGAGTTTTCTTAACTTCAGTTCAGCGGTTTGGGCACAGAGGCTGAAGACTTTTCATACTTGTTAGATCTTGCAATGCCAGCCTTGCACAGAGCCTTCACTCCTTTGTACATGTTTTTCCCTTTGAATGCAAATTCCCATTGTTTCACTATATCTTTGGTCTTTACCTCTCTAATAATAAAAAATCAATCATAGTACCAATTTTTCCAGTAATCTTTGGGAAAAATAAACACACTGTTTCTTACCTTCTCCTGGCTAGGTGAAACATTTCACCCCTTCTTTTAAATTCAACCTAGTCTGGTTTATTTAAAAATGTAAATGTTCCCTTTACACCTTGCATTCTAAAACTTCACCATGTTTATCTACTTACCAGTTCAAACCTAGTTTATCTTCTGATACATCATAGCCTTCAGACCAGCTGCCTTTAATTCAATTAAAATGCACACACAGACTCATAGACACAGACCCCACTCTTACTGTCCTTTACAATAAAGTCCAATAACATTATGAAAATTATTATATCTTCCTGACAAAAAAAGAAAATCAAGGTTTTTGACTTCCCATTCGCTATCCTGTTCCCTTCCACTTTGAATTCGAAACTTCCAGCGAGACGGTTGTTCTCTTGTCCAACCTTTCTCTTGAAAGTTAACAGTGGGTAAATTACTCAGACTTACGTGTTTTAATGTACAACACAGTTACAGGCTTTTTGGTCCACCCAACTCTACACCCTCACTGTAGATCGGGAAGAATTAGACTACAGCACACAGGGGTCAGTCAGTCCTAATTTGGAAGCCGTCCTTATTTTTCCATAAGACTTTGATGTGTTATTGTTACTTAGTGTGAAATGAAAAGACTGTTAGTCATTTGAGAAGCTGGGGAGTAAAGTTAGTCGATGAGTAGGAGATTCTTTGCAGCCTAGTTTGAAGAGGTGGTTGGGGGTTGGCAAGTGAGAAGCACTTTGTAATTGCACAATCTACGAGGACATAAGAATTTATTATAATGGTATTGTCACAAGTATGAAAATTGCAGCAAATGGAAGTACAATTTCCCTGCAAGATGTCTAAATATAATATACCTTTAGCTATAGATGTGCCAAGAATAGAAAGAACTTACATTTATAAAGTGCTTCCACTACCTGAGGTCTTCACAAAGCACTTCCCAGCTAGCGAAATGACCCTTAGTGTAGTCACTGCTCCAGCGGAGGGAGAGACAGATGGATAGATAGTGATTTTGTTATAATTCATTTCAGGTTAATACTCGTATACAGTAGAAAGATAGGTTTGTGTTGTATGTGGGAACTATCGCCCACACTGGTGTGACACTTGTAAAAATGTGGGCCTAGCAGGGCATTTAGAGGGACTAAGTTAGAAAAGTTAAATAACTAAAGGTATGACTGATCTTCAAATATCCTCCTTGAAGGTGGTGGTTGTTGCAAGCTAAGGGACAGAGGACCATTTTGAGACATAAACCCATCTCTGCTATTATCTCATATTATAGGACTTGTTATATGTTGTAATATAAATAAATATAAATCCCTTTTATCATTTTTCGGTATTAAAGGTCGCTCAGTTGCAGTTTTTAATTAAAGCTGCTAAAGTACAGTTGTTTTCATTAGAATTAGTATGGAGAATCATGTTATGTTAGGAGCTCTGTGCAGTTGGAGTGGTTGTTAGTTTGAAGTCATCATTTATTGCCGAACAAGGGGAAATTGTAGAGAGGCTGAAAAACAAAGATCTACATGCTAAAGCCATGATTGGGTGGAATGGGGTTGTGGAGCATGAAGACACATGATTGGATGGATGGTGCTGCTGTTTAGTCTTGTGGTATAATGACAGGGGCTTAGGCCTTTTTCAGAGTAGTGGATTTAATATTGGGCACCAGGTGGGTGCACCAGGATGAATTGCAGGCAGTACAATGGACAAAGGCTCAATGCTACCCAAGGATCAACAGAGTAATTTAATTCTCGATTGCTCCTTGTAATCGCTCCACCATTGGTGGCCGTGCCTTCGGTTACTTAGGCCACAAGCTGTGGAACTCCCTCCCTACACCTCTCCTCCTTTCCACCTCCCATTCCTCCTGGAAGCCATTCCTTAAAACCTACCAAGTCTTTGGTTGCCTGACATAATATCTCCTTACATAGCTTGGTGTCATACTTAATTTTATAATGTTCCTGTAAAGCGCCATTTTATTTATATTGGCCATTTTAAAAGTGCTATTTATAAGTGCCATTCTATTTATATGGGACATTTTATTACGTTCAAGGCGCTATAAGGATGTAAACGTTTGTACACTGCTGCTCAAACATTGCGTGACTTAATAATTCACACCTACACTTAAATAATATGGAGATAGCTTCAAACGATTGGGGAGACAATCTAGAGGGATTGTAAATACTACATGGTTTTATGTAGTTTTTTTCAGGTGATTGACCAAATCAAAGAGGGAAAACACAGTCGACACTTATATACATTCACAAGCCATGGGATTAAACAATTCAGTAAGAAATAAACATCTAGCTCATTATTCATACAGGTGTGATGTTAAATTCAAGAAACCCACCAAAGTTTCCATCGAGCTCAATCTGGCTGAACTCGTTGGGCCACTACAGTATATCACATGGAGACGGATGCTAAGGATCATCCATCCAGGTAAAGCTAAATTAGAACCCTCTGTTCCTACTTGAGATATAACAAAAACACGCTTACCTTAACAACACAAACATACAGACTGTTAATGGGCTTACTGGGCATAGATGGCTGGATAGTACTGAAGTCATGCCACTTTCAGTGGCAAAGTGAAAACTATTGCTGGTTTAGCGTGGGTGCCAGCGGATTACGGTTGGTAAATCAGACATCTAAATGAGGCTCAAGAACAAAAATACCTGGAAAAACTCAGCAGGTCTGACAGCATCTGCGGAGAGGAACACAGTTAACGTTTCAAGTCCGTATGACTCTTCATCAGAACTAAGGAAAAATAGAAAAGAGGTGAAATATAAACTGGTTTAAGGGGGTGTGGGACAGGTAGAGCTGGATAGAGGGCCAGTGATAGGCGGAGATAGCCAGAAGATGTCATAGACAAAAGGACAAAGAGGCGTTGAAGGTGGTGATATTATCTAAGGAATTTGATAATAGGTGTCATTAAGGGTAGAAAGCAGACGAGCAAGGTAAAGATAGCCCTAGTGGGGGTGGGGTGGGGGCAAGGGATCAAAATAGGCTAAAAGGTAGACATAAAACAATGGATGGAAATACATTTAAAAATAATGGAAATAGGTGGGAAAAGAAAAATCTATATAAATTATTGGAAAAATGGGGGATCGGAAAGGGGGTGGGGATGGAGGAGAGAGTTCATGATCTAAAATTGTTGAACTCAATATTCAGTCTGGAAGGCTGTAAAGTGCCTAGTCGGAAGATCGGGTGCTGTTCCTCCAGTTTGCATTGAGCTTCACTGGAACAATGCAGCAAGGCAAGGACGGACACGTGGGCATGAGAGCAGGATGGAGTGTTGAAATGACAAACAACAAGGAGGTCTGGGTCATGCTTGCAGACAGACTGAAGGTGTTCCGCAAAGCGGTCACCCAGTCTGCGTTTGGTCTCTCCAAAGTAGAGGAAACTGCATTGGGAGCAGCGAATGCAGTAGACTAAATTGAGGGAAGTGGAAGCGAAATGCTGCTTCACTTGAGAGGAGTGTTTGGGCCCTTGGACAGTGAGGAGAGGGGAAGTAAAGGGGCGGGTGTTGCACCTTCTGCGGTTGCATGGGAAGGTGCCGTGGAAGGGGGTTGAGGTGTAGGGGGTGATGGAGGCATCAACAATTTCCAGTTCCCTGGCCCCAACCGCCTCCTCTTCACCAAGGTCCGATCCCTCTACACCTCAATCCCCCACTGGGATGGTCTGATGGCTCTCTGCTTCTTCCTCGAACAGAGGCCCGAACAATCCCCATCCACCACTACTCTCCTCTGGCTGAACTTGTTCTCTCACTGAACAATTTCTCCTTAAACTCCTTTCACTTCCTCCAAATAAAAGGTGTGGCTATGGGTACCCGCATGTGCCCCAGCTATGCCTGTCTCTTTATGGGGTATGTGGAACATTCCTTGTTCTAGTCCTACTCCGGCCCCCTCCCACAACTCTTTCTCCGGTACATCGATGATTGCTTCGGTGCTGTTTCATGCTCTTGTCAGGACCTGGAAAAATTTATTAATTTTGCTTCCAATTTCCACCCCTCCATCACTTTCACATGGTCCATCTCTGACACTTCCCTTCCCTTCCTTGACCTCTCTGTCTCAATTTCTGGTGATAGACTGTCCACCAATATTCATTACAAGCCTACTGACTCCCACAGCTACCTCGACTACAGTTCCTCACACCCCGCTTCCTGTAAGGACTCCATCCTATTCTCTCAGTTCCTTCACCTCCATCGCATCTGTTCTGATGATGCCACTTTCAAAAACAGTTCCTCTGACATGTCTTCCTTCTTCCTTAACCGAGGCTTTCCACCCACGGTGGTTGACAGGGCCCTCAACCGTGTCCGGCCCATCTCCCGCACATCCGCTCTCGCACCTTCCTCTCCCTCCCAGAACCATGATAGGGTCCTCCTTGTCCTCACTTCTCACCCCACCAGCCTCCGCATGCAAAGCATCATCCTCCACCATTTCTGCCAACTCCAGTATGATGCCAACACCAAACACATCTCCCCTTCACCCCCCCCCCCCCCCCCCCCCCCCCCCCCCCCACACCCGGTGGCATTCCGCAGGGATCGTTCCCTCCGGGACATCCTGCTCCACTCCTCCATCACCCCCTACACATCAACCCCCTCCCACAGTACCTTTCCATGAAACCGCAGAAGGTGCAACACCTGCCCCTTCACGTCCCCTCTCCTCACTGTCCCAAACACTCCTCTCAAGTGAAGCAGCATTTCACTTCCACTTCCCTCAATTTAGTCTATTGTATTCGCTGCTCCCAATGCAGTTTCCTCTACATTGGAGAGACCAAACGCAGACTGGGTGACCGCTTTGCGGAACACCTTCGGTCTGCTGGCAAGCATGACCCAGACCTCCTTGTCGTTTGACATTTCAACACTCCATCCTGCTCTCATGCCCACATGTCCATCCTTGGCCTGCTGCAATGTTCCAGTGAAGCTCAACGCAAACTGGAGGAACAGCACCTCATCTTCTGACTAGGCTCTTTACAGCCTTCCGGACTGAATATTGAGTTCAACAATTTTGGATCATGAACTCTCTCCTCCATCCCCACCCCCTTTCCAATCCCCCTTTTTTCCAATAATTTATATAGATTTTTCTTTTCCCACCTACTTCTATTATTATTAAATGTATTTCCATCCATTGTTTTATGTCTACCTTTTAGCCTATTTCGATCCCTTCCCCCTACCCCACCCCCACTAGGGCTAACTGTACCTTGCTCGTCCTGCTTTCTACCCTTTAATGTCACCTATTATCAAATTCCTTAGACAATATCACCACCTTCAACACCTCTTTGTCCTTTTGTCTGTGACAGCTTTTGGTTATCTCCACCTATCACTGACCCTCTATCCAGCTCTACCTGTACCCCCCTCCCCACCTTAAACCAGCTTATATTTCACCTCTTTTCTATTTTTCCTTAGTTCTGTTAAAGAGTCATACGAACTCAAAACGTTAACTGTGTTCCTCTCCGCAGATGCTGCCAGACCTGCTGAGTTTGTCCAGCTATTTTTGTTGTTGTTTTGGATTTCCAGCATCCGCAGTTTTTTGCTTTTATCTAAATCAGGCTAGAAGGTATCCTGCAGTCGAAATGGATCAAACTCCTTGGGAGATAGGTTCACAGATCTTTGGCTTTGTAGCATTCCTATAATGTGGTAAAACAAAGCAGCTTTTATCATTTTCTTAACAGACCTGAATATTGGGTGGTATGTCTAACAGGCAGTAGTTGCAATAAACCCCTATAATGCACACTTTTCCAACCATTGGGGCCTTGCACAGGCAGAATTGTCTTAAACACCATTCTCTCTCTTCAGGTACCATGCCCTTAGACGGCACTGGCGAACATGGATCTCCATGTTAATGTTACTATGGAGGCGTTGGTGGTACATTCATCCAGTTTGCGAGGCTCTTTAGAGAAATCGTTCTTTGTCTATTTTGATCTCTTATACCATCGATCTTTCCTGCAATCATCAAACTTTCTAAATCATGATTTCTTATTTCGTGCCCAAGAAATTCCAGCTGTCTCTTCCTGATCCTGGTCAGCAGAGGTCTTTTGGTCTCAGATTTCACTAGAACCTCTCTTTGTTGGAGAAGTCTCACTTGCTCAAGGTATTTTCATCATTGGCCTCAAAAGCCACAACTCTACAGCCTCAATTCTTGTCTGCATTGCTTCACTGATCGTGCAATGTTCGCTTCCATGTGTCAAAATTAAACACGCCAGTGAAAGGCATATTTGATTTGGACACACGGAAGGGTGATAGTGACTTGGGGTGATAGTGTAAATGGGTCATAGCAAGCAGGAAGGCCATTTTGCACCACTGTTGATTTTTATTTTGGTTGATTTCAATGATAATAGAAATCAGGAGAGCTGATAAGCAAGCTGCCAACTCACTACCACCAGTTTTGCACCATTTCACAGTCATGCTCTGCCCCCACAGTGTAATTTTGGGTGAAAGTGTAAAAGCAGCGGAGGAGAATTCAGCAACTGGTTATACTTCTCTGCAGATCTTTATTTCCGTTTTGTGTATAACGGGCGGTTAAATTGATATCAACCATTGTACATTATCACCCAAAGTCAGAATTAGCCACGATGCAAATGGGATTGTATCTACTGAAGGTCAAGTGGTATAAATGGACTTTTCATGTTTTGTGAACTTTGCTGTATATAGAAATAAATGCATTTTTTTAATAAAGAAAACATATCCAAAACTTTTATCTCACCAGTAACATTCATTTTTTTAAAAGCTCCCAGTTCCCTGACTCTGGATCCAATGACTGCACATCCGAACCTAAAACTTTCCAATGACTTGACCCAGGTAAAACGTGGTGAGACAGTGCAGATGGTTCTTCCCAACCCGAAGAGGTTCAGTAACCGGCGTTCCATTCTGGGCTCCGAGGGATTCACTTCTGGGCGGCACTACTGGGAAGTGGATGTGAGCGGCTGCAACTTCTGGGTGTTGGGCATGGCAAGGGAGTCTATCCCAAGGAAGGGAGATTTCCCCCTGGAACCCAAGGCTGGAGTGTGGGCAGTCGGACTATGGTGGCAGGATGGTTATAAAGCTCTCAGCTCGCCCCCTACCCACCTTCCTGTCAGTGTGAGGCCCAAGAAATTGGGAATCTATTTGGACTATGAGGGGGGACAGATGACATTTTGGAATGCAGATGACATGTCCCATCTTTACACCTTCTCTGATACGTTCAGTGAAGAACTCTACCCTTATTTCAGCACTGGCTGCAAGGCTAATTCACTAAAACTCGTCTCCTTACAATTGTAAGAAATACTTAGTGTTAAGGAGGGAGAGCTTTCATCAGCTCATACATAAGGATAAACGCATTTGTAATCAGGATTAAAGCAGGATAAAGCCATTCCAACTTTTACTGATGGTGTAAATTGGACGATATCCAATTAGTTGCCCATTATACATCGCCTGTAATTTTAATTCCAACTGAAGTCACTGAAATTTGATGTTGCCCATCTTACAATAATACCCAGAAGTTAGTCTGTTCAACACTCTGGAAGGTCTTGAATTTCTTCAGAGTTTCCCCAGATCAAACCTTCCACAAAAGGTCAGGAAAGTGATTGGAAACAAACCTGCAAAAATCCAGGGATGGCTAGCTTGCCTTCCTCATTAACATTTTTGGGTAGAAATTCATCTTGGGTGCTTTGCTAAATGCTTGATAAGTTAATGGTCTTCCATAACTCAACTGTATTGAAATAAATTGAACCAAATGTGAAAGAATAATAGGCAGCCAATTCTGTTTCAGCTGTTTTGCACTCCTGCCCAAGAACCATTTCACCCAGGTAGACCTGAGGACGTGGGATGACCTTCAGAGATAACAAAGAGTGAAATTGCACTTGGGCAATACCATAAAGCAGGCAATAGTGAATCAGCCATTCATATTAAAGCCTGCCTAATTTTCTTTTCTGCTGAAGACTAGTTGGATAACAGATTACACTTGGTTGGTGAAGAACAGAAATTACCCAGATTAATCCACGTGGTTCTCTTTGCCTGCTGAAGATATCGTGATATCAGTTTACCAGTTGGCATCCATTACAGAAACATCCCATTTTAAAAAAAAAAATTCAGTCGATAAATGATATATTTGTAACTAGAAAATTTAGAAATTTGTAAGGAAAGATCAGGACAGTGGGACTATTTTGATAGCATTTTTGATGAGCTAGCACAGGCATGATGGGCTGAATGGCCCCCTGTGCTGCCAAATCCATGGTGTGATCTAACACATGGGTTCCTTATACTGAAATGAAGGGTGTAATTAGTATAGCATTGAGAAAAGAGCAGAAGAGTGGGGCTAATTTAATAGACCTTTCAAAGAGGCCAAATGGACATAATGGACCTCCTTTTTTTAAAATTTATTCTTTCATGGGATGTGGACATTGTGGCCAGCATTTGTTGTCTGTCCTTAATTGCTCTTGAAATGAATTGATTGCTAGGCCATTTACGAGGGAGCTTAATTTCAACAACATTGTTATGGGTCTGGAGTAACATGCAGACCAGACCAGTTAAAAACAGCAGATTTCCCTCCTTTAAGAGGAGATTAGTGAACCAGATGGGTTTTTACAACAATGCATGATAGTCTCATGGTCACCATTAATAAGACTAGCTTCCGATTCCAGATTTTTTATTCATTGAATTTAAGTTCCATCAGTTGCCATAGTGGGATTTGAACCAATGTCCCAAAGTATTAGCCTGGGACTCTGGAATACTAGCCCTGTGATATTATCACTAATGCCATCTCCTCCTCTGTGCTGTATGAATCTAATAACCTTTTAATAATGCCTGATATTTAAGGGAGTAATTTTACTGATTTGACTTCAACTTCAAGTGCAATAATTGTATTAGAAATTGGTATTGCTGACATGAATTTGCATCAGTTTAATCATCAGCTTATGATTATCTTTCATGTTTTGAATGTGTTCTGCAAAAATATTTTAAGAAACTTGATTGTTGAAATTATATTTTTCGAAGAAAATCTTTTGGATTCATTATTTTTAACCTTCCATTCACTCTCACTGAAAAGTTAATGTTACGCTTTCTTGGTGGTAGTAAATTTCTAAGCCCTGATATCATTCAGGTGAATCTCTCCGAAGCCATTATCTCCTTCTTTTGTGCAGTGCACAAAACTGAATGCAGTCTCCAGATGGGATTTGACCAAGACTCTGGGCAACACAAGCATAATTTCCAACCCTTTGAATTTGCATCCTCTTAAGATAAAGGCTTTGGTAAATGATCTTCATACACATCTAATTTTGAATTGAAAAGCAGGATACTGCTGGAAACCTGAACTTAAAATCAGAAAATGCTGGAAGCCATTGACAGATCAGGCAGCATCTGTGGAGAGAGAAACAGTTGATATTTCAGATCAAGGACCTTTCACCAGAACTGGGAAAAGTTAAAGATGCAATAGGATTTGAGCAAGGGTTGGGTGGGACAAGGACAAAAGGAAAGTCTGCGGTAGAGAGGAAGACAGGAGGGATTGAAAGACAGAAGAGTCTTTTGAGGCCAAAGGGGATGGCAGTGGGGCTAGGAAAGAAACGAAGGAACAAAAGATGTGCCTAAAGCAGGTGCGCTGCTGACTGGAAGCAAAAATAAGAGAAAACAATCACTCCCAATGGCCCTTCCCCTTCCCGTGGCACCTTTCTATGCCAGCACAGGAGATGTAACATCTGCGCTTTTGGCCTCCTTTCTCCTCATTGTCCAAGACCCCTAACACTCCTTCCAGATGAAGCAGCCACGTGTGCTTCTATCAATTTAGTACACTGTATTTGCTGCTCACTATGTGGTATCCTCCACATTGGGGATACCGTGTGGAGATTGGTCACTGCTTTATGGAACTCCTCCGTTCAGTCCACCAGTACGACCCTGAGCTTCTGGTGGTCTCTAGTTTTAATTATAGACTTTGCTTTCATGCTGACATTTGCCCCCTTGGCCTTCTGCACTTTTCCAGTGAAGGTCGACACAAGCTTGAGGAAGAGCACTTCATCTTTCGATTAGACACTTTATAGCCTTCAGGATTCAACAGTGAGTTCAACAATTTCAAACTGTAATGCCATTTTGTTTCCTTTCCTTTGCATGTTTTGGTTTTTCTCTGTTTCTTTTTTCTTATTTTTGCTTTCGGTTAGCAGCAACAGCTGGAGGCTCATCTTTTGTTCCTTTTGGTGAGAGGGGCAAGAAAATATATATTCCCTTTGGCCCTTCAAGACTAACTCTCCTGTTGTTCAATCTCTGTTACTGTTTCTCTCTCCACAGATGCTGCCTGACCTGTTGAGTGTTTTCAGCATTTTCTACGTGTATACAAGTTTTGAGCGATTTGTTTACTTTCACATACAAATCTCTTTGCTCCTTCACAGTTCCTAGTTCCTCACCATTCAGGAAATCGTCCAATTTCTCTTTCTTGCATCCAAAGCGCTTGGCTGCACACTTGCCCATGTGGAACATCATTTGCCACAGTTCTGCCCAGTCCTGTTATCCAGATCTCTGTGCAATTTCCTCCTCACATCAGAGAAGAAAAAGCTGATTGGGGCTCCCACCATCATCTGCAAAACTCCATAGAAACTCTGTATTCCTTCTTCTCTGTGATTGATAAATTATAGAGCAAAAACCGATGCCCTCACACTTGTCATATTCTTCCAACATGAAAGCCAAACAGCATAAGCAGCAAGTGACAGACAGAGCTAAGCGATCCCACAACCAATGGATCAGATCTAAGCTCTGCAGTCCTTCCACATTCAATCGTGAATGGTGGTGGACAATTAAACAACTCACTGGAGAAGGTGGCTCCACAAATATCCCCATCCTCAATGATAGAGGAGCCCAGCACAACAGTGCAAAAGAAAGGCATTCGCAACAATCTTCAGCCCGACGTGCTGAGTGGATGATCCATCTTGGCCTCCTCTGGAGGTCCCCAGCATCACAGAAACCAGACTTCAGCCAATTCGATTCACTCCACATGATAGCAAGAAACGGCTGAAGGCACTGGATACTGCAAAGGCTATGGGCCCTGACAACATTCTAGCAATAGTACTGAAGACTTGTGCTCCAAAACTTGCCTTGCACTGAGCCAAGCTGTTCCAGTACAGCTACAACACTGGCATCTACCCGGCTATGAGGAAAATTGCCCAGGGAGGTCCTGTACACAAAAGGCAGGACAAATCCAACCCAGCCAATTACCGCCCCATCAGTCTACTCTCCGTCATCAGTAAAGTGATGGAAGGTGTCACCAATAGTGCTATCAAGCAGCACTTATTGGCAATAATCTTCTCCCTAAAGCCCAGTTTGGGTTCCGCCAGGGCCACTCAGCTTCTGACCTCATTACTGCCATGGTTCAAACATGGACAAAAGAGCTTAACTCCCAAGGTGAGGTGAGAGTGACTGCCCTCGACATCAAGGCAGTATTTGACTAAGCATCAAGGAGTCCTAGCAAAACTGGAGTCAATGGGAATCAGGGGGAAATCTCTCCACTGGTTGGAGTCATACCTAGCACAAAGGAAGATGGTTGTGGCTGTTGGAGGTCAGTCATCTCAGCTCCAGGACATCACTGCAGGAGTACATCAGGGTAGTGTCCTAGGCCCAACCATCTTCAGCTGCTTCATCAATGACCTTCCTTGAATCATAAGGTCAGAAGTGGGGCTATTCACTGATGATTGCACAATGTTCAACACCATTCGTGACTCCTCAGATACCGAAGCAATCCACGTCCAAATTCAGCAAGACCTGGACAATAACCAGGCTTGGTCTGACAAGTGGCAAGTGACATTCGTGCCACGCAAGTGTCAGGCAATAAACAAGTCCAAGAAGTGAGAATCCAGCCATCATCCCTTGGTGTTCAATGGCATTACCATCATTGAATCCCCCACTATGAACATCCTGGGGGTTACCATTGACCAGAAACTGAACTGAACTAGCCATATAAATACCGTGGCTCCAATAGCAGGTCAGAGGCTAGGAATCCTGTGACGAGTAACTCGCCTCCTGATTCCCCAAAGCGTGTCCACCACCTACAAAGCACAAGTCAGGAGTGTGATGGAGTACTCCCCACTTGCCTGGATGAGTGCAATTCCTACAACACCAAAGAAGCTGGACACTATCCAGAACAAAGCAGCCCACTTGATTGGCATCATATCCACAAATATTCACTCCCTCCACCACTGACGCACAGTAGCATCAGTGTGTACCATCTACAAGATGCACTGCAAGAATTCACCAAGGCTCCTTAGACAGCACCTTCCAAACCCACAACCACTACCTAGAAGGACAAGGACAGCAGATAGATGAGAACACCAGCACCTGGAAGTTCCTCTCCAAGTCTCTCACCATTCTGACTTGGAAATATATTGCTGTTCCTTCACTGTCACTGGGTCAAAATCCTGGAACTCCCTTCCTAACAGCACTGTGGGTGTACCTACACCACATGAACTGCAGCAGTTCAAAACAGCACACCACCACCTTCTCAAGGGCAACAAGGAATAGTCTATAAATGCTGGCCCAGTCAACGAAGCCCACATCCCCTGAATGAATAAAAAAAAAATGAACAAACCTTAACAATGTAACTGATAAGACATTGACACCGGGGGAAGTTGAGAAGATTGCTTAAAAACATGGGATCCTGGGCTTTATAAATAGAGATCTAGAGTGCAAAAGAGAGGAATTTATGCCTAGCCAATATAAATCACTGGTTAGGTCACATTTGAAATATTGTTGCCTATTTCTAGGCACCACACTTTAAGCCTTAGAGAGTGTGCAGAGAAGAGTTATTGGAATAGTACCAACAATCTGAGACTTTAGTTATGGAGGCATGAGAGAATCTGGGATTGTTCTGACATTAAAAGTTGTCCAGGGGAGGATTAATGAAGGAATTCACAATTATGAAGGGTTTTGGTAGAGTAAATGGGGAGAAACCAGTTCCCTGACATACAGGTCAATAACCGAACACAGATTTAAAGTTATTGGCAAAAGAGCCAGAAGGGAGAGGGGACAAACTGTTTTGAGCAGCAAGTTGTTATGATCTGAAATGCACTGCCCAAAGAGTGATAGAAGCAGATTTAATTCTGACATTCAAAAGAAAATTGGATAAATGCATGAAGGAAAGATTTTGAAGAACTGTGGAGAAAAAGTGAGTGAATGGATGCTGTAACAAGCTATTGTGTAAGGATTGCCTAGAGATACAGGAGAGAAGGCTGGTGTGACCTTATTTTAAGGGCAGGGCCAGTAACTTTACTCCTTTACTTTAAAAGCCAAGCTTCATCAGGCAGATAAATCCATATTTTATCTTCAATCTGCACAAACCAACTTTGCCCACGCCAAAAATTAACATTTTTACTTACTTTGAGGCACTGGGGATCAATGTCATATGCCCCTTCCCACACTTTCCTCCAAAAGGAGCAGTTATGCCATGAAAGGGGCCATTTCATCCATAACCTTATTGCGGGTGATTGCATTGATCTCTTGACCTTGACAGAAACTTGGCTTAGGATTGGTGACAGTTTGCCTCTTGCCCCCAGTTAAATTCTGTTAGATCTCACATGGCCTTCTCCTGACACAAAGTCTTTCATGCTCCTTTATATATGTTTCTTTCTTTTTATTATATAAATTCTATTGTTTAATACATCTTTGAAACTGTATTTTCCTCATAACATAAAACTTCAATGTTTCCAATATTGCTAGCAACCTTTGGGAAAAATAAACACATTCCTTAGCCTTGCTTATCAGGCTAGTTGTAAACAGACTAAAATCCCTTTGAAATCCAAATCTCCCTTTATTTATCTAAAAATGCAAATTCCCTTCACACCTTACATGCTAAGCCAGCATCCATGTTTAGTCATTAGCATGTCAAGCACCTAGCTTCTTTTGATGAGTTAAAGCTTGCAGTCTACCTGACTCCAAATATAATTAAATCACACACAGACAGACCCAACTATACTTACCCCCATAACCCACTTTACAATAAACCAGAAAAATATTATGAAAATTATTATACTTTTGTTACATTGGGGTAATTAATAATTTTGTAGAAGAACCTTTAGGGATGAGTGACCATAATATGATAGAATTTTACATTCTGCTTCAATCTGAAGCCGGGGTGTTAAACTTGAACAAAGGAAATTATGAAGGTATGAGGGGCAAATTGGCTGGGGTGGATTGGGAAATACAGCAAAAGTTATGATTTTACACAGTCTTTAAAGAATTATTACATAGCTTACAGCAACTATACAAGGCACAAAAACCCAAAAGGAAAAGTCAGTCAATGTTGGCTAACAAAGGAAGTTAAGGATTGTATAAGATTAAAAGAAAAGGCCTATAAAGTTGGCAGAAATAGTAGTAAACCTGAGGACTGGGGGCATTTTAGAATACAGAAAAGGGGGAATCAGGAAACTGATAAAGAAAGGGAGAACAGAATATGAATTTAAATTAACAAAGAAACGTAAAAATAGACTGTAAAAGTTTCTATCAGAATGTTAAAAGGAAAACATTTTATCTAAGACATATGTTGGTCCATTCCAGCAGAGTCAGCAGAGTTTATAATGGGGAATAGAGAAATGGCAGAACAGCTAAATGATTACTTTGTGTTTGTCTTCACTGAGGAAGATACAGGAAATCTCCCAGAATTAGAGATCCAAGGGACTAGGGATAATGAGAAATTGGAGGAAATTAGTAAGAAAGTTGTATTGGAGAAATTAATGGGACTGAGGTTCATAATTCTTCGGGACTTGATATTCTACATCCCAAGAGTGTTGAAAGAGGTGGCTATAGATATAGTGGATGAATTTGTGATCATCTTCCAAAATTCTATAGATTCTGGAATGGTTCCTGCAGTTGGAAGGTAGCAAATGTTTCCTCACTATTTAAGAAGGGAGGGAGAGAAAAAACAGGGAATTACAGACCTGTTAGCCTTACATCAGTAGTAGGGAAAATGTTGAAATCTGTTATAAAGCATGTGATAAATGGATACTTAGAAAATAATGACCTGATTGGGCATAGTCAATATGAATTTATAAATGAGAAATCATGTTTGACAAACCTTTTGGAGTTTTTTGAGTATGTTACTAACCAAATTGAAAAGGGGTGGATGTAGCATACTTGGATTTTCAGAAGGCTTTTGATGAGATCCCTCACAGGAGGTCGGTTAGCAAAATTAAAGCATGTGGGGTAGGAGGTGATATACTGGCACGGATTAAGGATTGGTTAACAGATAGAGAACAGAGAGAAGGAATAAATGGGTCATTCTTGCTTTGGCAGACTGTGACTAGTGGGGTATTGCAAGGATCAGTACTTGGGCTCCAGCTGTTCCCAATATACATCAATGATTTGGATGTGGGGACCAAATGTAATATTTCAAAGTTCATGGATGACACAAAGCTAGGTGGGAATGTGTGTTATGAGCAAGATGTAAAGCGGCTACAGGAGGATTTGGACAGACTTAATGAGTGGGCAAGAACATGGCAGGTGGAATATAATGTGGAAAAATGTGAGATTATCCACTTTGCTAGGAGGAACAGATGTGCAAAGTATTTCTTAAATGGTGAGAGTTTGGAAAATGTAGATGTGCAAAGGGACATGGGTGTCCTTGTCAATAAGTCACTGAAGGCTAACATGCAGGTGCAGCAAGGAATTAGGAAGGCTAATGGTGTCTTAGCCTTTATCGCAAGTGGATTTGAGTATAGGAGTAGCGAAGTCTTGCTTCAGTTGTATAGTACCTTGGTTAGACTGCACCTGGAGTTCTGTGTGCAGTTTTGGCTCCCTTTAGGAAGGATATTATTGCCATAGAGGGAGTGCAACAAAGGTTCATCAGACTTGTTCTCGGGATGGTGGGACTGTCCAATGAAGAGAAATTGAGGAAACTGGGCCTATAATTCGAAGAATGAGTGGTGATCTTATTGAAACCTACAAAATACTTAAAGTAGATGCAGGTGAGATGTTTCCCCTGGTTTAGAAGTCTAGAACCAAGGAACACAATTTTAAAATATGGGGGAAGCCACTTAGGACTGAGATGAGGAGATTTCCTTTTTACTCAGAGGGTTGTAAATTTTTGGAATTCCCGATCCCAGAGGGCTGTGGAAGTTCAGTCATTGAGTATATTTAAAGCAGAGATTGGCATTTCGAAATCTGTCAATGATGTAAAGGCATATGGGGATAGTGTGGGGAAAAATGCATTGAAATGGATGATCAGCCTTGATCGTATTGAAGGACAGAGCAGGCTCGATGGGCCGAATGGCCTTCTCCTGCTCCAATGTTCCTATGTTCCTCAGGGGCCACAAATGAAGATTGCAGGACTTTGAATGCATAATTTACCTGCAGTCTAACCATGAATCGTCAACGTGCTCATTTTGCCTTGGTGGATATAGAAGAGAAAGAACTTGCATTTACCTTTGTAGCTAAAGGGTAGTACAAGTGTGGAGCTCTCTCCCACAATAAAACTGGCTTAACTAATAATTGTAAATCTGGGATCAATAGACTTTTGCTATTCTAGAGTACAAAAGGATAGGGGAGTCAAGTGGAGTTCAGAAAAAGACGTGCCACAGAATGATAGAACAGGCTCAAGGGGCTGGATGGCTTACCTTGTTCCTAAGTTCTAATGAATTACATTTTTTGAAGTGTTATCACTATTGTGATGTTAGGAAACACGACAACCAATTTTCACGCATTGAGGTCCCATGAGCAGCAATGTCTTATGATGACTAGATTATGCTCTTTAGATTGAGATATAAATGTTGGCCTGACACCTCTTTGAAATAGGGAGTGCCCTGGGACCTTCTACGTCCACCTGAGAGGGCAGACAGGGCCTCAGTTTAGCCTCTCATCAGAAAGGCGCCTCTTCTGATAGTTCAGCACTCTTTCAGTACTGCATTGGAGTGTCAGCCTAGATTGGATGGTGCGCTCAAGGCTCTGGAGCATGTGGCAAATTCAGAAAGGCTGCAGCAAAAACAAACAGAAAGAATGCAGGTAGCAATCAGCAGATGGGGCAGCATCAGGCATCAGTGGAGAAGCTGAGGGGGGTGGGTGGTGGGTTAATGGGAGTGGGGTGGTGGCATGAAAGGTCAACATTTCAGCTGTTGATCTGTCACATATTCCAGCCTGGCCAAGGGCTGCACCCTAAACATTCCCATTTTCCCTTTTTTCACGGATGCTGGGTGCTCCGAGCATTTCTGCTTTGTTCTGCATGATAATTGGATGTTATAAGGGGTGAGGCTGATTAACAGTAAAGGCTGAGAACTGCCCTCTGACATCTGTAACAGGCACCAAGAACAGCTTGACCAGATTCCTCTCGGCAGATGGAATATTTATATGAGGCTGGCGCATGCAACCCTGACACATTTGAAAACGTGCATTTCAGCCAGATTTCCAATAGTATCCAGGTTCTCTGTGTTATCCATGGCTGTTGTGTCCATGTACCTAACAGTAAACCTAATCCTAATTATCAGCCATGTCCATGTATCTAACACTAAAACTAATCCTAATTATCAGCCATGTCCATGTATCTAACACTAAAACTAATCCTAATTATCAGCCAGTCTCTGCACAATACTGAAGGCTTCTTAAAGAAGTTTCTGATCTGCTTCCTCCGAAACACCCCGTCATGAGAAAAAGGCAACCCTGGCCCATCAGTGCAAAGTGGATATCTGGAATTTTAGGGCAGAACTTGACCCTTGGTGTGCGGGCATGCGCCTGAATAGCGGGAGCGTAAAATGACACGTGATGATGCCAGAGTTGGCTGTGCGCCCGCCAATAATTAAAAGGCCTATTAAGGCCATTAACAATGTAATTAAAGTCAATTCTACACTGCCAGCCCAACCTTATGATTGGCGGGCAGGCGAAAAGGCCAAGTGAGCTTTGCATTTCTTCTCGTCAATGGGCGGGATGAGGTTTCCAAAAGCAAATAAACATTAAATAAAAACTTTATTTTGGGATTAAAAACATGTCCCATCTCATATGACAGAACCACACGAGGGGACATGTTTTATTAAATTTTTACTGTCTTTATTAATTTTTTATAAAAGCGCTTCAATCTCCTTGAGGCAGCTCCGTGCCTCAGGGAGATTGAAGGTGCTGTTTTGCATGCATGTGCGAACTGTGCACTAGGCCCGACTCTCCCTTGTGCCCCCGACCGCAAAGACAGAGGTCAGCACTGCCCCTCGCGATCTGCGCAGGGCAGGCCTTAATCGGCCCACCCGCGTGAAATCACGGAGTGGAGCCGATGGCGGGCAGCAGCCGACTGCCCAACCACCACCCCCCCCCCCAACCGTCCACCCCCACCGAGCACCAAGGGAAAAATCCTGCCCTTAATTGCAGGTCCAAAGGGCAGTTTCCAAATACGTCATTTGGTCTAGACAGAATAGTGCCGTAAGTTTAAGTTTGGGCGATGGTGTGAAATGTGTGACTTTGAGTTAGCCGTTCCATTCTGGATTACGCTCCGTCTGTCCATCTTTGGAAGTTACTAAGAATGAAAGTCAGGAGATATATGGACCAGACTGCCCATTCACTGTGGCTCGTATCACTGAGTCACACAAGACCAAAGATACCCTCTCATTACCTACAAATAAACATTGTCGTTGTCACTATGTCAGTCGGTATTTTCAAACATAACAGCAACTTGCGTTCATGCATCACCCTTAACGTGGTAAAACATGCCAAGAATGTTCACAGGTGCATCAGCAAACCACATTGGCAGACATTAAGACGGGTGACCAGAAGCTTGGGCAATGAAGCAGGCTTTAGGGAGTGTCTCAAAGGTGGAGAGTAGAGAGGCCGAGGGCTGTAGGAAGGGAATTCCAGAGCTTAGGGCCTCAACTGCCAATGGTGGAGCAATTAAAATCAAGTGATATGCAATATTCTGCGTGTGATTTTAAAGATGAAAAGGGTGCTGTCCTAGTAAGGCACAGGATCATTTTGAGCTATTTTGGTGCTAATTACTGATTAGCATAATTTGAACATGGCAGGAGATGCCAAAATGGACAACCACAGATCGAACATTCAAGCTGTGTTGGGAAGCAATGTTCATGGGACAAGATGTGTGGGCTGCACACATCCACTTCAACTGAACGTGTGTAATGCGCTGGCTGACACACCCAGTGACAGGTTTCAGAATGGCTCCGGGACCGAGGAAAAGAGTGTCCATAGATCCCTGAAGGCGGAGAGGCATGTTAGTGGGGTGATGAAAAAGGCATATGGGACACTTGCCTTTATCAATTGAGGCATAGATTACAAAAATAGGGAGGTCACATTGGAGTTGTATAGAACCTTGGTGAGGCCACAGCTGGAGTACTGTGTGCGGTTCTGGTCGCCACATTATAGGAAGGATGTGATTGCACTGGAGGGGGTTGCAGAGGAGATTCACCAGGATGTTGCCTGGGATGAAACATTTACAGTTATGAAGAGAGGCTGGATAGACTTGGGTTGTTTTCCGTTGGTGCAGAGAAGACTGAGGGGCGACCTGATCGAGGTGTACAAGATTATGAGGGGCATGGACAGGGTGGATAGGGAGCAGCTGTTCCCCTTAGTTGAAGGGTCAGTCACGAGGGGGCATAAGTTCAAGGTGAGGGGCAGGAAGTTTAGGGGGGATGTGAGGAAAAACTTTTTTACCCAGAGGGTGGTGACGGTCTGGAATGCGCTGCCTGGGAGGGTGGTGGAGGTGGGTTGCCTCACATCCTTTAAAAAGTATTTGAATGAGCACTTGGCACATCATAACATTCAAGACTATGGGCCAAATGCTGGTAAATGGGATTAGGTAGGTAGGTCAGGTATTTCTCACGTATTGGTGCAGACTCAATAGGCCGAAGGGCCTCTCCTGATTTTGTGATTCTCTGATTCTGATTCTGTGCACGGGTTCTTGGATGTGGCACCGGAGGTCCTGAAGAGGAGGGGATGTCCTGCACCCACAGGTGAGGAACGAGTCCGTGTCACCTTCCTATCCCTCTCTCCTGCAGTAGCTGCTGCTGTTCTGCCTGGCCTCACGTAATCCTCACAATCCTCCTGCAGAGCAAGGGTGGTTCTTGAGCAAGACACTGAAGGCCAAGCAGTCCCTTTCTTCTGGTGACTCCCCACAAGATGTCCAATAGGGTGAAGTTGGCCAGCATTCACCCACTTTGGGGGAAATCAGAACAACATATGAAATAGGAGCAGAGGTAGGCCATTCTGCCCATCTGGTCTGCTTCACCATTCAATAAGATCATGGCTGATCTGTTTGTATCACTAATTCCACATTCCCATCTACCCCCCCGAGAACCTTTGATTCCCTTGCCTAACAAGAATCTATCTACTTCCATCTTAAAGATATTCAATGACCCCGCCCCCACCGCCTTCTGAGGCAGAGAGTTCCAAAGTCGCATGACCCTCTGAGAGAAAAAAAATTCTCCTCATCTCTGTCCTAAAAGGGCGGCCCCTAATTTTAAAAGAGCGCCCCCTAGTTCTGGACTCGCCCACAAGAGGAAACATAATTTCCGCATCCACTTTGTCAAGGCCGTTCAGGATCTTATATATTCATTCAAATCACCCCTCACTCTTCTAAACTCTAGTGGAGGCAAGCCCAACCTGTCCAGCCTTTCCTCATAAGGCAAGCCACTCATTCTGGTATCAATCTAGTAAACCTCCTCTGAACCACCTCTAACGCATTAACATCCTTCGTTAAATAAGGAGACCCAAACTGCACACAGTGTTCGAGATGCGGTCTCACCAATGCCCTGTCGTCAGAATGAATGTTGGTACAGCATTAACAAAATTTCGACAAACTGTGCCAGAAAGTCTCCCGGCGTGTTTCAAAAGTCCTCTTCAATGCCCTAGCAGCAAGTGAACAGTAAAAGGTGGTGTACCTTTAAATAGCACTGAAAACCCTCTGCAATGAAATGTTTGCTCCTGTTCAGCTGGTCCCTGTTAGAAGGGGTCGATAAATGAAGTGCAGTCCACCAAAATAGCTTGCAGCATCTTGAAGGAATGCCATAAGGTTATGTTATTCTTAATTAGCTCCTGACGATCCTCTGGGTGGTTGTCATTAGCCTTTACTAAGATGACCTCTTGCACTAAAGACAGGTTAAACCAGAGTACAGTGTTCAGCATATAGGCCACATCTTTATCTCTTAGGCACTTCAGTCAAGTTTTCCCCCAAAGATTTGTCGAATGAAAGTATGTGGGTGCATTACAGATGAAACTAATTGACTTTAAAAATAGAAATCATGCGAAAGGAAAGATGTTCACCTTCAGAGCTCACACGGAATCAGAGTTGTGGTGATGAAGACAAGTCACTGAAGGAAAAGCTAAATGAGAAGGACAAGGGGATATTAAGAATCAGAGAAAGAAAAATCAAGAAGCCTTTTCAGAGCATAGAAGGGACAATGCATAAGTAGAGAGTAAACTGATAAAAACAAAAAACTGCGAATGCTGGAAATCCAAAACAAAAACAGAATTACCTGGAAAAACTCAGCAGGTCTGGCAGCATCAGGGGAGAAGAAAAGAGTTGATGTTTCGAGTCCTCATGACCCTTCAACAGAACTAGGTGAATCCAAGGAGAGGGGTGAAATATAAGCTGGTTTAAGGTCGGGGGGTGGGGGGTTGGGTGGGGGGGAGAGAAGTGGAGAGGGGTGTGGTTGTAGGAACAAACAAGCAGTGATAGGAGCAGATAATCAAAAGATGTCACAGACAAAAGAACAGAAGAACACAGAGGTGTTGAAGTTGGTGATATTATCTAAACAAATGTGTTAGTTAAGAATGGATGGTAGGGCACTCAAGGTATAGCTCAAGTGGGGGGTGGGGGCATAAAAAATTTAAAAATAATGGAAATAGGTGGGAAAAGAAAAATCTATATAAATTAGTGGAAAAAACAAAAGGAAGGGGGAAGAAACAGAAAGGGGGTGGGGATGGAGGAGGGAGTTCAAGATCTAAAGTTGTTCAATTCAATATTCAGTCCGGAAGACTGTAAAGTGCCTAGTCGGAAGATGAGGTGCTGTTCCTCCAGTTTGCGTTGGGCTTCACTGGAACAATGCAGCAGGCCAAGGACAGACATGTGGGCAAGAGAGCAGGATGGAGTGTTAAAATGGCAAGTGACAGGGAGGTTTGGGTCATTCTTGCGGACAGAGCGCAGGTGTTCTGCAAAACGGTCGCCCAGTTTACGTTTGGTCTCTCCAATATAGAGGAGACCGCATTGGGAGCAACGAATGCAGGAGACAAAGTTGGGGGAAATGCAAGTGAAATGCTGCTTCACTTGAAAGGAGAGTTTGGGCCCTTGGACGGTGAGGAGAGAGGAAGTAAAGGGGCAGGTGTTACATCTTTTGCATGGGCATGGGGAGGTGCCATAGGTGGGGGTTGAGGAGTAGGGGGTGATGGAGAAGTGGACCAGGGTGTCCCAGAGGGAACGATCCCTACGGAATGCCGCCAGGGGGATGAAGGGAAGATGTGTTTGGTGGTGGCATCATGCTGGAGTTGGCGGAAATGGCGGAGGATGATCCTTTGAATGCAGAGGCTGGTGGGGTGATAAGTGAGGACAAGGGGGACCCTATCATGTTTCTGGGAGGGAGGAGAAGGCGTGAGGGTGGATGTGTGGGAGATGGTCCGGACGGTTAAGGGCCCTGTCAACAACCGTGGGTGGAAAACCTCGGTTAAGGAAGAAGGAGGACATGTCAGAGGAACTGTTTTTGAAGGTAGCATCATCAGAACAGATGCGATGGAGGCGAAGGAATGTAAGGACTCCATCCCATTCTCTCAGTTCCTTTCACCCCTCCCTTGGATTCACCTAGTTCTGTTGAAGGGTCATGAGGACTCGAAACGTCAACTCTTTTCTTCTCCGCCGATGCTGCCAGACCTGCTGAGTTTTTCCAGGTAATTCTGTTTTTGTTTTAGAGAGTAAAGTGGCCCAGTAGAGAGGGGAAGCCTGAATACTGATGAAGGTGAAATTACAAGCAGTCTTATGTGCACAAAATCATAATCCAGTGAAAATTTGCTTTCAACCCAATGTACTTGAAATTCATAGTATATAATGCGAAAAAATTGAAATATAACTCACACTGAAATAAAGAACAACCTCAGGACAACCCAAAGGGCTTCACAGACCGGATGGTTAAAGTCACTGTGGGGCGCTATTGCACTGTTGATCTGTTACAGGCATATAAGCGATTAATTAAATAGAATAGTTTCTGCATCATTTAATGCACATTAAACAATGGCAAACCATCAACAGTTCTTAGTTCTAGATGATTACTGGCAATTGTGCACCTACATTAAAAATAAACATAATGATAAAAGCTTAACATGTTTACATGTGATATCAGTCCATGTACTTCTGTTTTATCTTAGGATATTTAAGGATTTGTTGAGAGGTATGTCACGTTTTAACTGTTTTCCATTATAAATATGAAAATGGTCGCAGGTGGTATTATAAACTAAGTAAGTTTTGTTTGTAACCACAAAACCTTGCAATTATATAGCACCTTTAATGTAATAAAATGCCCAAAGTGTTACACAGGAGTGTGACAATGATCCACATAAAGAAATATTAGCAAAGGCCTTTTTTTATTCATTCTTGGGATATGGGTGCGGCTGGCTAGGACAGCATTTACAAAAACATAGAAAATAGGAGCAGGCGTTGACCATTCAGCCCTTCGAGCCTGCTCCGCCATTCATCATAATCATGGCTGATCATCCAACTCAATAGCCTGCTCCCGCTTTCTCCCCATACCCTTTGATTCCTTTCGCCCCCAAGAGCTATATCTAACTCCTTCTTGAAAATATACAATATTTTGGCCTCAACCACTTTCTGTGGTCGTGAATTCCACAGGCTCACCACTCTCTGGGTGAAGAAATGTCTCCTCATCTCAGTCAATGGTCTACCCCGTATCCTCAGACTGTGACCCCTGGTTCTGGACTCCCCCACCATCAGGAACATCCTTCCTACATCCACCCTGTCTAGTCCTGTTAGAATTTCACAGGTTTCTATGAGATCCCCCCTCATTCTTCTGAACTCCAGTGAATATAATCCTAATCGACTCAATCTCTCCTCATATGTCAGTCCCGACGTCCCAGGAATCAGTCTGTTAAACCTTCACTGCACTCCCTCTATAGCAAGAACATCCTTCCTCAGGTAAGGAAACCAAAACTGCACACAATATTCCAGGTGGGGTCTCACCAAGGCCCTGTATAATTGCAGCAAAATATCCCTGCTCCTGTACTCGAATCCTCTCACTATGACGGCCAACACCATTTGCCTTCTTTACCACCTGCTGCACCTGCGTGCTTACCTTTAGTGACTGGTGTACAAGGACACGCAGGTCTTGTTGCACATTTCCCTCTCTCAATTTATAGCCATTCAGATAATAATCTGCCTTCCTGTTTTTGCTTCCAAAGTGGATAACCTCACATTTATCCACATTATATTGCATCTGCCATGCATTTGCCCACTCACTCAGCTTGTCTAACTCACACTGAAGCATCTCTGCACCCTCCTCACAGCTCACCCTCCCACCCAGCTTTGTGGCATCTGCAAATTTGGAGATATTACATTTAGTTCTCTCATCTAATTCATTAATATATATTGTGAATAGCTGGGGACCCACCACCGATCACTGCGGTACCCCACTAGTCACTGCCTGCCATTTGGAAAAAGACCCTTCATTGCCCATCCCTAGTTGCCCTTGAGAAGGTGGTGGTGACCTACCTTCTTGAACCGCTGCAGTACACCCACAGTGCTGGTAGGGAGGGAGTTCCAGGATTTTGACCCAGAGGCAGTGAAGGAGCAGTGATATGTTTCAAAGTCAGGATGGTGAGTGACTTGGAGCAGAACTTCCAGGTGGTAGTATCCCCATGTAGCTGCTGCCCTTGTCCTTCTGGATGGTAGTGGTCGTGGGTTTGAAAGGTGCTATCTAAGGAGGCTCGGTGAGTTCCTGCAGTGCATCTTGTAGATGGTACACACTGCTACCCCTGTGCATCGGTGGCGGAGGGAGTGAATGTTTGTGGATGGGGTACCAAAGAAGCAGGCTGCTTTGTCCTGGAGGGTGTCGAGCTTCTTGCATTGGAGCTGCATTCATCCATGCAAGGGGAAAGTATTCTATCACACTCCTGACTCAAGCCTTGTCAATGGTGGACAGGCTTTGGGGAGAGTCAGGAGGTGAGTTTCTTGCCACAGGATTCCCAGCTTCTGACCTGCTTGTGACTAAAAAATGGTCAAAGAGCATGGTTTCATGGAGTGCATGAAACAGGAAATCCGAGGTTGAAGAGGTTTAAGGAAGGAATTCCAATGCCCAGGCAACTGATAGCATCAATTAAACATTTAAAATCAGGGGTGCACAGGAGGCCAGGATTATGGAAGTGCAGACATCAGAGAGATGTGGGACTGAAGGGAATTACAGAAATAGGGAGGAGCAAGACCATGGAGGGATTTGAAGACAAGTATGATCATTTTAAAATTGCATCACTGCTCACAGAAAATCTTAGGGGCACCAACCAGGAGGACAGTGGATCTGAGACTACTGAAGTAGAAAGAGCTCCGCAGCACATCACATCGAGGAGAATGAAGAAGCCACTTCAACATGGTAATGGCCTGTGTTTTTATTTCTGTTATCATTTTGCACATATTCTCCCTCACCAAGTTGTCTTTGTAAGTAATCTTCCAGAATTCTGGAAAAAGATCCAATGTTAGATGCCATTGCATTTGTGTTGAGCTTATGAAATCCTGATGATAATTGCCCGCAGTGCTTAATTTTCAATATTCAGCAACAAATTTTGATTTTGATGTGGAAACAATGAAGAATGTTTCCTCTTTTCACTATGTGTCAGCCACGTTGGGATGTTAAGCAGAATTTGTTCAGGGATTTAGACAATTTGGAGAGAAATAGCTGACGTGGGAACTGTTCTGTTCATTAGCTTGCAGAATACCCGAGTATACAGAAGTCATTCAGCCCATCCATTTACCATGTTGCTGTGAGGAAGTGGTCCATATTCTTTGTATCTCATTTAGAGGGCATATCGGATTAATCATGAACTGTCTTAAATTAGCTGAAATGTTTTATTGTTATATTATAAGGTAAAACTCCCCTTAACCTCCCGTGCTCTGGAAAGAACAATTCCAGATTCTCTAGCCTCTCCACATAACTAAAGTCCCTCATAATCAAACAAAACTATTACAAAATGTGCCTTTAAAAAGAAAGAATTGCTATTATTAAAATCTGAATCTTAAATTTAAAAATGTAGGCTTTCACACCCATTTTAAACACATTGCCCTGGATTTTGTGGTAGAAATAATGGCAAGACTTGTACCGTTAATAAGGAGTAAAACAGATCACATCCTCCAGAGGTCTCCTATGTGCAATTAAATTGCTGCCATAATTGCCCTCCTTCACCTGAAGTTTCACTGTGACAATATCTTACTGAGACGCTCATCATTCAAATACATGGAATGGAGTAAAGCCAAAGACTTACATGATAAATACCCATTAAACATGCCAGAAAAAAATAGGCCTTGTCCAATCCAGGGTAAGCAAATGTTAACGTAAGGATAAGTCTTAATTGCTGCTGAAGAACATTTCTGAAGTGGAAAACTTACTTTTATAAACATATTCCTTCAGATATCAATTATTATTGGAGATTTTATTGGAGCTTTTTTTTGTTTCTTTTATCTCTCTATCTTAATCCCTTCTTTCTGTCCAACTGTTTATTTCACTTTCTGTAAATGTTTGAAAAAGTATTAAGTATTCTAACTGAAACTTCCTGGTCCTGATTCTGTACAGGGTGGGGGGAATTTATTTACATAACATCGCTTCTAGTATCATTGATATCATGAAAGAATTCCTGGAGGTAAAAAGGAATCAATTCGTCAACCAGGTTGGTTAAGGAGATATATACAGTCGATTGTCCTGTTCACACAGGTCTCAGTTCCTCTAATTTCTAATCACTGTAAGTTCCAGTGCAAAAGCCCATGAAAAGTCCATGGGCAAATCTAAATTTAAAACAGGAAGCACAGCTGAATGCAAAATTCATGGATTGCTCTGGTCCTTTATAAAGCACTGCTGATATTTCCTTCTCAGAACCGAAACTGGCACTGATCTCCTTAGACTAGGGAAAGTTGAGGGGGAGGTTACTAGAGATATTTGAAATCATGAGGGATTTTGATACAGTAACAAATAGTTGCTGGTAATACAGAATTTGAGTATTGCTGGAAAAATCCCTTTCCTCAACATGTTAGTTGAGAAATCCGCTAATGGGTTCTCTTCAACTTCAATTGCAAGCCTAACTTCACTGGTCAAAATATACATTGGTATCCCTACAGCTCCACGCGCTATAAAATTGGTCATATCAGCAACCCCGTAAATAGAGCCCGAGTCATTTGCTGAAGGTGCAAGCTTGACTCTGAAATAGGGTGCACCAAAGCAGGATAATGGCTACTCCGATCAGATCATTGCTCGCTGTATATAGCACATGCTCACAAATCGGCCATAGGCCGCCACTTTTGGACCTGAAATGTGTCCAGTCTACCTCAAATTATCCCAAAAGAGTAAAGTATTTCAAAAATTTGAGCAACAGGTGAAGCTAGCCATTTCACACTGTTACTATGAAGTAGCAACACAAGTCACGTTCTCCACTAACAGGATGCTGCCACCAAGCCAAAAGACATTCTGCCTACCACGTGAATAAGTAATGCGGTATATGAATTTCAGTGCCAGTGCAATGCCAGGTACATAGGCCATGCATCTCAATGACTGATGGATTATATCAAACAGAGCGTCCCTTTGGCTGTTTGCGATAGGCAGAGTACTGACCATCCTCAACCAACCCATGCTTTCAAAGCTCAGAACATAATGGCTAACATTAGATGTAATTCAGCGATTGGACAGCATTTGCTGAACAATTACAAGCTAAGAATTAAACTATCAGCCAATTTAAGATTATCAGTCAAGCACTCAATGAAGCTTATTTATGCTTGCTAGAAGCTGCATATATTTATATGCAGGGACCTGATCTCTGCAGGAGAAAGGAATATGTCTAGACATTGCACCTTTTTTGAATAAATAAAAACACGGGAGATGATAGCTCTCTGGTGCATTTGCTATGGCAACATTTTGTTCAATCAGAGCTGACTTGCCAACAAATCAGCATCCCTTTTCTCGTGCAGCATAAATTCTTGTCCACTTTGAAATTTGGCATTCTTGCATCTATCCTGATGAGTACAAGATGAAAAGCTTTGACAGCATGTCTCTTTTTCCAGTACTACTCAAGGAGAAATTGTTTCACATTGCAGAAGGATCAATAACCAGGAGACAGAGATTGAAGACAATTGGCACATGAGGGAAAAAAAAAACATTCATTCTGCAAGCTGTTACGATTGGAATGTACTGCTTGAAAGGGCGATGGAAGCAAATCTAGTAAAAACTTTAAAAAGGGATTTGGATAAATAGCTGAAGGGAAATATTGGGAGTTGCAAGGAAAGAACAGAGAAGCAGGACTAATTGGATAGTACTTACAAAGAGTCAGCACGATAGGTAAATGGCCTCCTTTTGGGCTGTAAGATTCTAAGTCTTAATAATAGGCAACATTTCTGGTGAAATCAAATGGTTATATGGTTAGGAAGTTAGTCACAAGTAGCAAATGAAGAAATGTTGAGGATCATTTATGATTCTCACCCACTGAAGTAACATCTTTAATGTGACTCAACAAAGTATGTTGATGTAAGTACCAAGGTAGACCATAATCTTTATGTTCTTTTAGTTGTAGCCTCCCTGTCTCTGAACTCTCACATGGCTCATCTGTGCTTGACTTTGTCTGGAGGCCTAAGTGGAATCCGGATCACTGACAAAAAACAGAATCAACCAGGCAATCCAGAAAGGCTTAGAAATCATCAGTCTGTCCTTGCTTCTCAAGGATTCACATCATTACTGGGAGGGGTGGATTGGAGTGGAACACCAAATGGGCCATTGGAGTAATCAGATAAGTAATCATCAGGGAAAGCTTGCAATCATTGAAGTCCAGTAATGGAAATGGGTCATAGCTGGAGAAAGAGAATCGCTGTAAACACAAAGCTTGCTAAGCTCAGGATTCTCAGGAAAGCTGCAACAAGATTGGGGTGTAACTTGATTGTGAAATGGTCATGTTTCATTTTATGATGCTAATGATCTGTGCTACATCTACAGCAATTGGTTCAATGAAAAACTTTAACTATTTGTTTTTCTGGAGGCCAGATGAAGTCGGCCACTCGGAAACTATAGAATGTAACTCAAGGTATTCATCCTGAATGAACAACCAAAACAATAACTAGTGCTTGTCCATTAAATATGTCTTTCCAGTTCACTACTGACATTGTGATTGCTTGACATGTACATAGAATTTACAGCACAGCAAGAGGCCATTCAGATAAGAGCAAAATACCGCAGATGCTGGAAATCAGAAATGAAAACAGAAAATGCTGGAAAAAACTCAGCAGCTCTGGCAGCGTCTGTGGAGAGAGAAGCAGAGTTAACATTTCGAGTCCGAATAACTCTTCTTCAGAGCTGAAGAGAAGTAGAAATGTGATGGATTTTATGCTGGTTAAGAGCGGGTGGTGCAGGTGCAACGAGATACTGCTGACAAGGGTGGTGCTATTGCTGTGGGGCATACCGACCTCCACCTCGCAGAGGTTGAGCACCAACTCTCAGAACAGTGATGTTGTTTCCTACATTTTATGTTACTACATTTAAACAAAAAACTTCATGAGCTACAAAACAATGCAGAATTTCCTGCGGTTATAAAAGATGCAACATAAACTTTTTATGATTTCTACCAATGGCTTAGATGAGGGGAGTGTAAGGGCATGGTCGCTAAATTTGAAGAGGACACAAAGATAAGTAGGAAAGCATGTTGTGAAGAGGACATAAGGAGGTTGCAGATTGATATGGATAAGTTGAGTAAGGCGGGCAAAAATCTGGCAGATGGATTATAATGTGGGGAAATGTGGAGTTGTTCACTTTAGCAGGAAGAATAAAAAAGCAGAGTATTACTTGAACGGAGAATAGCTGCAGAATTCTAAGGTGCGAGGGATCTAGGTGTTCTACTGCATGAGTCACAAAATGTTAGTACGCAGGTAAAGCAAGTAATTAGGAAGGGTAATGGAATGCTATCCTTTATTATGAGAACATAAAAGTAAGGATGTTATACTTCAATTATACAGGGCATTGGAAAGACGACATCTAAAATACAGTGTGCAATTTTGGTCTCCTTATTTAAGGAAGGACGTAAATGCAGTGGAGGCATTTCAGAGGTTTACTAGCTTAGCAGCTCTGAAAAAGAATCACACGGACCTGAAACGTTAACTCCGTTTTACGCTCCACAGATGCTGTTAGAACTGCTGGATTTTTTTAGCATGTTCTGTTTCTGTTTACTAGATTGATATCTGGAATGAGCAGGTTGTCTTACGAGGACAGGTTGGACAGACTGGGCTTGTTTCCACTGGAGTTTAGAATAGGGGTGACTTGATTGAAGTTATAAGATCCTGAATGGTCTTGACAAGGTGGATGTGGAAAAAATGTTCCCTCTTGTAGCTGAGTCCAGAACTACAGGGGCACCATTTTAATATTAGAGGTCACCCTTTTAGGACAGGGATGAGGATTTTTTTTCTCTCAGGGGGTTGTGCAATTTTGGAACTCTCTGCCTCAGAAGGCAGTGGAGGAGGAGGTCATTGAAAATTTTTAAGGCAGATGCAGATAGATTCTTATTAGGCAAGGGATTCAAAGGTGATCGGATAGATGGGAATGTGGAATTCAAAACATTGAATGGTGGATCAGGCTTGAGGGGCCGAATGGCTTACTTATGCTCTTATTTTGCAAGTTCGCATAAACGTAAACCCTTTTTCAGTTTCTTCATTACCATAAGCACAAGCACGCTAAACAGAATGGGATTGGATTCAGAGGCTAATATATTCTGAACTATAGCACTGATAACACCAGGGGATGTAGAAGTGGAGAAGACGTTAGAGTGTATTTGAGAGAATGAGGACAGACTTCATTAGCTTTGTGGCAATGAAGGTGTTTAGCTTCATAGATATTGGGACCTTTTTCTGACACATCATATACCATCTGAAATGGTCTTTAGGTCAAAATTAAGTTGAAAGTCAATTGAACACAAATCGTGATGGGAAATATTCCAGATGCAGCTCAAGGTATTAAACTGAGATAAGGGAAATTCAGCTTCCAGCTTGTTAGATACCCTTTTTGATGCACAGTGCTGTTGAAGTCAATGGTACTAAATTTCAAATCGGGAAGATAACAGCTGGTGAATTTGATATAACCCATTTAGCGCCCACTGCCCAGGTGAGTCTCCACCCCAAGAATTATTCTTGTCCCTTCATGTACCCTGAGAATGGGGCATGAAGAATTCCTATTGGTAAATCTTTTTTTTTTACCAGAAATTGTAAATGCACTTAAAGGGAAATTTGCTCTCTAAGTCCATCCAGGAGGCAGTGGCAGTGACACTGGACTGATAATCCAGAGACCCAAGGTAATGCTCTGGGGACCTGGGTTCATATCCCAACACAGCAGATGGTGGAATTTGAATTCAATAAAAATCTTGAATTAAAAGTCTGATGATGTCAATTGTCATAAAAACTCTCCCCTTTAGGGAAGAAATCTGCTGTCCTTACCTGGTCTGGCCTACATGTGACTCCAGACCCACAGCAACGTGGTTGACTTTTAACTGCCCTCTGAGCAATAAATGCTGGCCTAGCCAGCGACGCCCACATCCCATGAATGAATAAAAACAAAATCAGAAGCATGTTCTATTCCAGAGTATTACCAACTTCAATAAACATGTCACCAGCTCAGTGCTTCCTCTGTTAAGCTGTCGCTCAGTTAGTAGCACTCTCACCTCAAAGTCAGGGGGTGGTGGGCTAAAGCCAGAGACCTAAGTATAGGAATCTGGGCTCCAATGCAGTATTGAGCGAGTGCTGCACATTATATGAGGTGTCAGTTTTTCAATGATGCATTACATCGTCTGCTCTCTCCTCCCAGTGTCCTAATATCTATCCTTCAATGAACATTAAAAAAAAACACATTATCTGGTCAATGTCTCATTGCTGTTTGTGTGACCTCGTTGGGTTGAAATTGATTGCTGTGTTTCTTCCATTAGTCACAACATCTCAAAAGTAGTCCATTGGCTGTAAAGCACTTTCAGTTGTCTTGGGATTGTGAAAGGTGCTGAACAAATGCAAGCCTTTCTTCTACCAGGTTGCAGGGAATCTTCCTATATCCATCCACCTTCACACAGCGGCCAAAGGAATTCTCATCACCATTGGACATAAATGGCTGTTGGGGATGCTAGTGTATGAACCCTTAGAGGGCACATATCAGAAATCAGGGAAGAAGCTGGGCTTGGGCAGGAGTGCAGAGCAGGCAGATTTTTTGCCACCCGTTCGATACTCAATGCTAATTGCAGTCAACAGCAATTGGGACATATAAACAAGTGACCAGTGTGACACCCCCAGATTCGCATCCAATTTCACTCCAGATATCTTCTATTTTTCACAGAAGAGTTATCCTGTTGAAAACCAATGGGATTAATTCTCTATTAAAACAGCAGCCCAGAAGAATTTCATACCGAGGCACAAAGGAATCTTACATAAAATTCCACTTCTGTGTCTTAAAATGTTTAAGGCGCAAAGATCTGAGAAACATAAGGAAGTAGGTGAATTTTGCTGTTCACAGGAAATTTATAAGGCGACCCTGTACGCAGACTTAGAATAATCTTAAGACATTTATAAAAGCTGAGAGATGAAGTAGTGAAGGTGAAGTAGTATCTTTTTAATTAAAAAACAAAATTCTAATAAAGCAATGTGACCGGGTTGTGCAAACGTTTCTCAATTGCAGTCGATTTGCAACTGGTTCCCCTCTTTTAGATTATTTAACCACTTTTTCATGCCAAATTCAAACTGCTTTGATGCTTCTTAAATAATACTTGAGGCAATTTACATGAAGCTACTGTTAACATTACGTGTAGCAATGTTCCATTCCTGTTTAAATCGCCACCCTGAATGTGGTGAAGCAAGAATTAAATGTTGATCTACAGTGCTTGTTAATACAGCGCACCGATTTGTATTTGTACCAGTAAAGGGTTTTTACACAATAATGTCATTCCCTGTATTGTGCGTTTGGTAAATGCACCTTGTAAATCAGGAGCAGCTTCCCCATCTGTAGTTCTTCAGCGCTTGAAGGAAAAGGGACTAAAGAATCAAAAGATGGTGGGTGATTTTATTTTGTCGGGGGAGGAGAGGGGAGTGCAGGGTGCAGGTTCTGAGACCTGCTGTCCAAGACACTCGACAGTTCTGCCATTGCACAGCCGAAATTGATGCCAAGATTTCAATATAAGCCCAATAAGTTTGCCTTTGTCACCCTGGCTTCCACCTAGGTAACCCTCTCAGTTGTAGTGCTGAACGGTACAAATATTGAACAAAATGGAGCTGGAGGGCACGTTGCCCCAGTTACAGATCTGTCCAGTTTAATGTAGGCTGATGCAGCTCAGTCTAATCCAACAGGAGTTCCCAACATTTCAGAAAGGGAATTTTAAACAGATAACGTCGAGGATTATCATCTTTGCTCATTGAGGCCTGGAGTTTCTGTGGCAGTTGCGCTGGACCAGTCCAGCCAAACCAGCAATCTGCACCTCTGCAGCCACCCCCCCTTCCCCCTGCTCAGGGTTAACTTGTTTGTCTGCAGCACCAAAACGATGGACAGGACAGCATTGTAAGTAATGGGGCACTTCTAAAACATATATAAACATGCACAGAAAAATGGAAAACTAGAAGAGGCATAAACCAGGTCGAATTTTTAATTAGAAATTAACAGAGGGGCTACCACTAAACAGAACAGTGTGTTAGTGAGGCCCATGCACATGACAAGGGAGGAGTATTTTCCCTCTATAGCACCTCACAACGCTGTCCAATTACCTCAAAGTCCTTCAGCGCAGTGGCCATTGCTCGGCAGACGATCGGAGCAACCACGCAACACAATCCAGCAGTGGGATGAGTCACCGGGCCACATGGTTCTCTACGGGCTCGCCACAGAGAAAATAACAAGACACACAAAAGCTTTTCAAACCTCACGGGCAGGCTGTGGACAGGAAGCAGGATTTAGGTCGCGTTGCCGAGTGCCGAAGGGAAACGGGGAGCGGAGAGAATTCGAAAGAAAGAAAGAAAGAAAGAAGCTGCCAGGCACGTTAAGGACAGAAAAAAAAACCACCACGGGGCCCGAGGGCAACGTGTCTCCGGCAGCCACTGCGCTGGCAAAACGCGGCCTTCCTCCGGTCAGACGCTCAGGAGTTTATTCCGGTACCACCTCGCTCAGCCATTTCATGTAAGGCGGGTTTCCCTGATCGATTGGCATGCTGATAACTTCCGCCACTTCATAAGGGTGAACTGACCTGAGAGAGGGGAGGGAGGAGAGAGAGAGATCACTGACACTTCAGCGTCAAACAGCTCCAAGGCCCAGGATCCGCTTTCTAGACTCAACACATGAGAACAGGAGGAGGGCATTCAGCCCGTCGAGCCTGTTCCGCCATTCAATTAGGTCACGGCTGATCTGCATCTTAATTTTGTTTACCCACCAGGGTTCCGCAACCCATAATACTCCTGCTCAATAAAAATCTATCCAGCTCAGTTTTCGGGATGAACCATATCCACATCCCATGAGGGAACAACAAAAAACTCCATTGGCCCACCCGCAAAGCCTCAAGAGCTTTTTTTTTTAGTAGTTCGTGGGATGTGGGTGTCGCTGGCTAGGCCAGCATTTATTGCCCATCCCTTAACTGATCTTTTTCTTCCCAGAAGGCAGTTAAGAGTCAACCACATTACTGTGGGCCTGGAGTCACATGTAGGCCAGGCCAGGTAACGACAGCAGATTTCCTTCCCTAAAGGACATCAGTGAACCAGATGGGTTTTTATAACAATCGGCCATTGTTTCATGAGACCACGAGACTTTTAATTCCAGATTTTTACTATGTGGAAGAGTTACACGTTTCTGCAACTCTTTGACCTTTATTGCAAGGTGGGTGGAGTATAAAAGTAGGGAAGTCTTAATACTTCTATACAGGGCACTGGTGAGACTGCATCTAGGGTACTTTGTACAATTTTGGTCTCCTAAGGAGGAATATTCTTTCACTGGAAGCAGTCCAAAGATGGTTCACTAGGGTGATTCAAAGGATGAAGGGGTTGGCTTAAGAGGATAGATTAAGGATGTTGTGTCTATACTCATTGGAGTTTAGAAGAATGGGAGGTATATCTTATTGAAACATAAGATTCTGAGGGGGCTTGTCAGGGTAGACGCTGGATGTCCCTCCACCCTGTGGGGGGCATCTAGAACTAGGGGCACAGTTTAAAAATAAGGGGTTTCCCATTAAGACAGAGATGAGGAGGAATTTCTTTCTCAGTGGGTTGGTAATCTTTGGAATTCTCTTCTCCAGCGAGCAGTCATCTGAATATATTCAAGGTTGAGTTAATGTAGGTTTTTGATCCATATGGGAGTCAGGTGTTATGGCAGAGTGGATGAAAGTGGAGTTAAGGCTAAAATCAGATCAGCCATGTCTTATTGAATGGCAGAACAGGCCTGAAAGGGCCGAATGGCCTGCTCCTATTTCTTATAGTCTTATGGTCTTTGTGTGAACAAGCATTTCATGAATGGCCTGGCCTCAATTTATTGTTTTAGACTCCCCCGCCAGAGGAAATTGCTTCTAACTCCCCTATCAAATCCTTTAATCTACTTAAAAACCTCAATTAGATCATTCCTTAATCTTCTACACTCAAGGGAATACAAGCCAAGCCTTTGCAACCTGATCATGGCTTAAATCTTCTCGGGTTAATCTGCACTGCGATACCAGCACTAGCGACTCCTCCAACCGTTTTGACCAACTACATCAACCCATTTAAAATAATAAGTTCAGAAATTCACATGCCAATATTAAGGTGTGATTTTGCTCCCAGCCATGCTCGGGAGCTGAGCGGCAAACAGAAATACCACAGCAGCTCTTCCACCACCAGAGGAAGCATGTCGGATGAGTGTGCCATGGCAGGCCTCCCAGGCTGAGCATGTGCTGCACTGGCAGGCCTGCTATATTTTGGGCATTTCCGTGCCTGCTAAGTAACGTTCAACGGGTGACCATGTGAACGGTAGCGCGTGAGGGGCAGCCATACAGTGACGGCATTAAGTTGATTGAGTTCCACGGCCTTTCTCCCTGCTTCCCTTTGCGGCAGCCATCCACCCCAATGGACTGCTTGGGAAAGTGGGTGAGAGGTCCGACAGACCGCGCTGCCCTCCTCCGATGCAAGTTTGTGGCAAACCGAGCCACCTCACTTACCGTACGTACGCCGCTAAATCGCCAACTTTGGTACTTCGTGTCTTAATCATCTGTTTAAAAGACAAACAGAGGAACTGTTGTGGGAAAAATATTCGCAGGTTTCACCAAATTTTATTCTTAAAGTGCCAGCCTGGCTCAGTGTTTAACTCTCTTGCCTGTGAGTCCCAAGGTCATGGGGATCAAGGCCCAATCCAGAACGTGAGCCCATGATCTAGGCTGGCACTTCCAGTGTGGCACTGAGGGAGTGCTGCACTGTCAGGAGTGTCAGTTGGATGTTATACCGAGATTAAACCGCTGGAAGAGTAGGAGGCATGCTCCCCTGTGTCCGGGCCAATATTTACCCCTCGTCCAGCATCGTTAAAGTAAATTACCTGGACATAGGAACGTTTCACAAACGACAGTGTGATTATGTGCTGACTGGCTTACAGGTGTAAGCTGTGCACTCTCGTCTCTGAATCACGTTTCCGGCTTCAAGACCCGCTCCACTGCTTCAGCATAAAAACCAATGCTCTCACATCAGTGCAGTACTGAGGGGGTACTGCACTATCAGAGGTGCCGTCTTTTGCAAGAGGTGTTAAACTGAAGTCCCATCTACCTGCTCGAATGGATGTAAAAATTGCAATGGCACTATTTTGAAGAGCAGCAGGTTGCATTTTCCCCGGTGTCCTGACCAACATTTGTCCCTCCACCAACATTGTAAAAATAGGTTATCTGATGGCTATCACATTGATTATGGGAGTTTGCTGTGTGCATATCCGCTGTTGCATTTCCTACTTACTTACACTTCAAATAGTACTTCATTGACCGTAAAGTGCTTTGAGATGTTTGGTGGTTGTGAAAAACACTATATAAATGAAAGTCTTTTCTTTCTATTTGCTGTATTTGCCTACAGAACAACCATGACTAGACTTCTGTGTCCCATAGTCATTATCCTCTCCCCAAACACAATGCTCTAGGGAAGCTCACCAATTACCTCTGTTTTACCCTTGCCAGGTGGCCAATAGTTTTGATGTGAAGTGGTTTTCATTGAGGTATTCACTTTTAAAACTTTGCACACCATGGCCAGAGAGAGGGCACAGTCTCGCCCTGTGCTACAGGTGCTGTGTGCGAGTCAGACGTTTCACAGGAGAGCTGATAGGCTTAACAAATCGCTGCAGACACCTAGTCCAGCTCAGCGTTCCACCTCAGCTCAAAACTGACATTTAGACAGTCTCCATTTTGCAAATAGCTCAAACTGAGTTCTCATCAAATGTGGTAAATTATTTCCTTCATGAGCAGTCGCACCTGTCACCTCAGGAAAAGAAAAGCATTTGCGAGAACTACAGCGACTGGCAGGAGTTGGTTAAATCATGTATTAGTGCAAAAACTCTGCTGCCTGCAACCCGAATCGCATCAAGTCCCATTCACCCATCACTCACTGTGCTGACAACAGTGGCTCCTTGTCTGGCAGCACCTCAATTATAAAATTCTCATCCTTCTTTTCAAATCCCTCCTTGCCTCAACTCCCCCCGCTGTCGCTGTAACCATCTCCAGCTCTACAAACCACTCAACACATCTGCATTCCTCCCATTTTGGCCTCTTGCGTATCTCTGAGCCCTAAGCTCTGGAATCATCCTCCGAAACCTTTCCGTCTCTCTTCCTCCTTTAAGGCGCTCCTTAAAATCTACCTCTTTGACCAAGCTTGCGGCCATCTGTCGTAATGTTTGGCTCGGTGTCAAATTTTGTTTGATAACACTCCTGTGAAGTGCCTTGGGATACTTTATTAAGTTGAGGGCGTTGCAGAAATGCAAATTGTTGTGAACAGTTTGTACAAACTGCTATAAGATCAGAAAATGCTGGAAAGTTCATTCAGGACCCATGGAGAAAAAGGCTGGTAATTGTTTAGGGTGCAACCCGCTATCAAAAAAATGAAACCAATAAAGGTTGGTAAAATTGGAAAGGAAAGTTCAAAGGATTGGAAACAGATACAATAGTTATAGAGAGGAAACTATTAGGTTGAATGACCTGAAGATTGATGAAGAACATATGCACAAACCATTAACCTGAATCTTCGTTTTACAAGTGCTGAGTGGCCTGCTGTGTATTTCTAGCACCATCTGTTTTTATATCATATTTCAAGCACTTGCAGATTTTTATTTTTACCTCTATCAAATGCTGCCTGTGTGAATCTGAAACTGCAGCAGGCAGTAATAAATAACCTCCAGTCCCTAGCTGACTTTTGTTGTATATGAGTTCAGGGAAGACACTGTGATGGGACTGGGATCAACGGCGGGCAAGATTAATGGGGAAATCCTTCCAGTGGCTGGAGCCAGACCTGGTGCATAAGCAAGAAGGAAAAAAACAACTTGCATTGATATAGCGACTTTCATAACGTCAGGGTATCACAAAATGCTTTACAGTCCATGAAGTGCTTTTGAAGGGTAGTCACTGTTGTGACATAGGAAACATGACAGCCAAACTTTACACAGCAAAGACTCACAAATAGCAATGTGATAATACTAATTTTTTTTTTGAAGTGATATTGGCTGAGGGGCAAATATTGGAAAACTCCACTTCTCGTGTTCAAAATAGTGCTACTGGATTTTTTTGCGTCCACCTGAAAGGACAGGCAGGGCCTTCAAGTCTCAACTGAAAAACTCACCGCCGACAGTGCAGCACTCCCTCAGTGTTGCACTGGATGTATCAGCCTGGATTAGGTGCTGTGCAGCAGGGTTTGAACCCATGACCTCTGACACTGAGGGGAAGGCGGTAACAGCAAAGCCACGGAGATGGTCACCAGAGATCAGTCATCGCAGACTATCTGTGTCACTGTCGAGAGCTTCACCTCAGGCAGAGCCGTGAATGGAACTGAACACTTAGGGTCATCAGTGAACAGTGCCAACTCTGGTCTCATAACAAAGAGAAGGCCTAGATGCTCCATTAAATAACCCACTGAAGTTCTGGTACTGCTCCACAACATTAGGAATGGGCTCCCTCCCAGGTTTTTCAATTTTAAAATGTGGCACTATGAAGACAGCCTGTCCCTTCACATGGGAGCTGTAGATCCTCAAGTCACTTACTCATTAACACTTGTTGACAGGGCTCTACTCGTGTGCACAGATAATTTGCTGGCTGAGGCACACATCGATCTTTGTTGAAAGTAGCCATCAACCATGCCACAAACAACTGCACAACTTGTGCAGGAAATTACAACAGCACATAGAATTTCAGCTCCAATATAGACATATTTACTCATTCAGCACCAACGTGGGCCATTCGGTTCATCGTGCCTGTGCCAGCTCTTTGAAAGAGGTAACAAAGTAGTCCCACTCAACCTACTCTTCCCCATAGCCCTCCACACACTTTGTTTTTCTACTTTCCAAGCATTTATCTAATTCTCCTTTAGAACTTACTATTCCACTGCCGCTCTCGGCGTGTTGCCTTCAACAACAACTTGCATTTATGTAGCGCCTTCAATGCAGTAAAACCTCCTAAAAGGTGCTTCACAGCAGTGTTATCAAACCAAACTGCACAAAGCTACATAAGGAGATATTGTGGCAGGTTAGCAAAAAGTTGGCCAAAGAGGTGGATTTTAAGGAGCATCCTAAAGGAAGAGACAGAAGTTAGAGGGATGGTTAGGTTTAAGGAGGGAGTTCCGGAGTTTTGGGGCTAAGGCGCCTGATGGCATAAACATCAATCAATGGCAGAGTGATCAAAATCAGGGATGCACAAGAGGCCAGAATTAGTGTAGAGGTCTTGGGGGGCGGTTGAAGGACTGGAGGAGGTTACAGAGATAGAGAGCGGGGCGCCAAGGAGGGATATGGAGGCGAACATGAGAATTTTCAGATTATGGTATTGCCAGGCTAGGAGCTAATGTAGCTCAGTGAGCACAGCGGGTGATGGGTGAACGGCACCCGGTGCGAGTTAGGGTACAGGCCGCAGACTTCAAGGCGAGTTCAAGTTTACGTAAAGAGCAAGGTTGGAGCTTGGTGAGGGGAACACTGGAATAGTCAAGTCTAGAAGTGAAGATTCAGGACCAAGCTGGATTCTGCCCACAATTAAGCCTCTTCCAGCAGCCACTTGCCACAGTGAGACCTTTCTTCTGAGATGAAGCATTCGACACATGATCCATTGCTCCAGATATTGCTGTGTGTGAGACTCTGAACTGCCAACCCCAGTAAAATGGCTCAGCGATTAACTGGACGCCCCATTTGAAACGGAGGTGGGAAGAAATGTTTTCTCGCAGAGGGTAGTGAGTCCTTGGAACTCCCTTCCTCAATCGGCAGCGTAAGTGGGGTCTTTGAATGTTTTCAAGGCTGAGATAGATAGATTCTTGATAAGCGAGGGGATGAAGGGTCACCAGGGGTAGGTGGGAGGTTACAGTCAGATCAGCCATGATCTTATTGAATGGCGGAGCAGGCTTGAAGGGGCGAGTGGCCTACTCCTGTTCATAGTTGGTATGGACTGCATCTCGTAAAACAGCATGACTTCATCTCAGACGGGGCCAGGCATAAGGACCAACAATTTCAACCAGCACCCCTTTGGCCCTGGGCAAGGGGGAGGGGGATATAAACTGGCCAAGGTTACTGCTGGAAAGCGTATTTGCTTGGGCATCAGGAGGGACTAGACAGAGCAGGGGTGCAAAAAAGTGTGTCGGCACTCACCACTGCCTCAGCCTGTGCATGCAGAATGACTCCTTGGTAAGGGTATCAGAGATCTACCAACACCCATGGAACCGTAACAATCGAAAAACATTCTAACATTTCCAAGGTCTGACCGAGGATCACCGACCTGACCTGAAACGTTAACTCTATTTATACTCTCCCCACGGATGCTGCAAGACCTTCTGAGTATTTCTAGCGTCTTTTGTTTTTATTTCTAAAATAAGGGCAGCTTTAAGAATTGCCCCATTCAGTGACCCCAGTCAGACTGAAGCACTCAAGGCCGTTAGCGTGCCTTCCACTCACTGCAGATATCACACACACATAGAAGGAATGGCATACAGAATCTGATGAGAAGGAGTTGACTTTTCATCCCCAGCTATTAGGAACGTCACCAGGCCGCACGTGTGAACAAACAGTTCGCACTTGATCAGAGATCGGACGTACAATTATTAACAGGAAAAGGTCATCAGGGTCAACAGGCCCATCCCAATATGTTCAGATTAATCCCCGCCATTTACACACTTCACCATACGCCACAATCCCTTCGGTCTCAGCTGTGCGCCAAAGTGCGTGAAAGCTTTCAGCCCTTCCTAACAGTGCAAGTTGTCTTGCACGTGCTACTTCTTCAACAGCGCCCTTTAAGCAGCTCTGAAAAAAATCCTTGCTTTGCAGTTTTATACCAGTCACTAGTCTGCACGCTTTAAATATAAAAGCGACAGCACAGCTAAGAATTTATGTGAATACACTGACAGGCATACTAAAAATGGCACACAACGGAAATTAATCTGAATTAATTATTCCAATTTTTCACTGCACTAAACTTGGCTCAGCTGCTGGTATCTCGCAGGTTTAAATTTCGTGACAGATTTCAGCACCTGATCTAGTTTTCTACCACAGAGCAGCATGAAGGGAATTGCATTGACTGAGGTTTCAGGTAAACCTTTTCATTTGGGGGGTGTATGCCACTATGCAGAGAGGAAGAAGGACTTGCATTTATGTGACGCCTTCCATGGCCTTACGATATCACGAAGAACGCGTTCGCGTTTTTAAAAATGTATCCACGGGATGTGGGCCTCGCTGGGCAGGACCAGCGTTTATTGCCCATCCTTAGTTGCCCTTGAAATGGCGTTGAGGAGCCACCGTCTTGAAGCATGTGATGGACGTGCTCCCACAGTGCTGTTGGCACGTTCCAGAGTTTTGACCCAGTAACAGGAAGGAACAGCAACATATTTCCAAGGCAGGATGTTGTGTGACTTGGAGGGGAAGCTTGGAGGTGGTGGCATTCCTCGCATCTGCTGCAAATACAGCAGCCAATTCCCCTTCAGAAAAAACCCACATGAAGCAAACGGCTTGCCAATCTGCCCCGGTAATGGTGGTCAATGTCGACCCAGGATATTGAGGAGATCTCCAACACCCAACATCAACGAAAACAGAGATAAAAACAAAAAAACTGCGGATGCTGGAAATCCAAAACAAAAACAGAATTACCTGGAAAAACTCAGCAGGTCTGGCAGCGTCGGCGGAGAAGAAAAGAGTTGACGTTTCGAAACGTCAACTCTTTTCTTCTCCGCCGATGCTGCCAGACTTGCTGAGTTTTTCCAGGTAATTCTGTCTTTGCAACGAAAACAGGTTTGGTCAGTGTTGCAATGCTCTTTGGGGGATCTTCCTGTGTGTAAGTGAGTCACTACTTTTCCAATGTTACAACAGCGGCTGCACTTCTGAAAAAAGCTCATTGGCTGTACGATGTTTTGGGATGTTCAGAGGTTGGGTATAAATACAACTTCTTTCTTTTACTGACGTGCAGAGTGACAGCGTCACAAAGCACCTGAGCGAGTGATCATCGACCTTCCTCATCGTCCTTGCGCTTCCCGCAGGAGCAACAGGCCAAGATCTGCGCGGTTATTGCCATCTGACTGGCAGCTGGCTGAGGCAGATGTGTGCTGCTTCCCCTAATGCAGGAGATCAGTCACAGCAGGGCCCTTCACATCAAGCCTGGGTGCTCTTATGCGAAAAGACAGGCCCGTGTTGGATCAATGCCACCTCGTGTTTAAGTGGAAACAAGCTGAACTTCATCCGACACCACACAGAGCCAACACTGAAGGCAGCATGAGTCTGGCTCACACTTTTCAGAATGCCTGGAAAATCACTTAACATTGAAACTTTGTAAGAGGAAACTCCAAGTACCGCAGGTGCTGGAAACTTCTTTTTCAAGAAAGTAAGAAATGCTAGGAGCACAGGTGCAGGTCAGGCAACATCTGTGAAGTGAGGGAACAGATGTTGCCTGCCCTGCCTGCTGAGTCCTCACTGCATTTTCTACTCTTACTGAAGTAGTGATGCTAAGCATTGCGATATTGGACACCCTTCAAAATTAAGCATGAAGAGACTTGAAGGCTGGCATTGGAATTGCACAGGGAAGCCAAACAGGTAGAATTAGATCTGTCACCCCTTAACACGTGACCGATATTCAGTGGCTGAGGTCAGAGAACATTTTCATCCACTTCCAACCTCACCCCTGAAAACCCCTGTCATTTATTACACTCAATCTAACCTTTCCCTGTCAGTCTCTCTCTCTCTCTCAAAATGCCCCACCATGCCTCTCAGCTCCTCTCCTCAAAGAGCCAGCACTTGTAGAGTTCCACAGGTGGCTGGGATGAAACGAGCTAGTATACAATGCACAGAGAGGCAGTGTGCTCCTTTAAGGGAACAGGTCAGATTGCTACAATTGGGGATGTCCCAAGGACGATTCCCTGCTCTTGGCTTGACTCAGCACTGGCACGATCTTCTCAGAGCCAAAAAGTTGTGGGATGGAGCCCAAGTCCCCTTGTCAAAGTTAACAGTCACAACTGGTCGTCAAACTCACTAATCTGGGCTCCTTTTATCTGTACAGTGGTGGTCTGGGTCAACTTTCACCGATAAATTAAAACTAAGGGCAGTGGATCACTGCATCTCTCATAACTGCATTACATGAAATGTTAACGTTATCGATACTTACCAGGGAGCCAACCTTTGACAGTGGTAAAGAAATTTACAATTGAAGATGATGGCCTTGAACCAATTAACGCGCTGGGCAATCACATAACATTAGTGTTTGCTTCAGACCCTCACATCCTGTGGAGCAATCTCCACCCTAACTGACCTGAGCCACCCTGCTAAGATTCTTCTTAGAAAAAAGTTTTTAAAAAACGCAGCCAATGGAAATCTGAAACAAAAGCAGAAAGTGCTGGAAATACTCAGCAGGTCTGGCAACATCCGTGGAGGGAGGAACAGAGTTAACGTTTCTGCTCTGCGACATTTCATCAGAACTGTGATTTTTTTTCTTAGACTGTACCTGATCCATTTAGGCTGCCTCTCTGGACAAAAGAAGAGGTCACCTAATAGAGCTCTTTAAAATTATGAAAGGGGTTTGATAGAATAGACGCAGCGAAGATATTCCCACTTGTGGGGAAAGACAAAAACTGAGTGGGGGTGCGGTGGTGTCATTCATATATGATAGTCATTAATAAATCCAATAGAAAATTCAGTAAAAGGTTCTACATTCCAAAGGTGGTTAGAGTGTGGAACTCGCTACCACAAGCAACAGTTGAGGTGAATAGCATAGAGGCAATTAAGGGGAAACTAGATTAAGTGCATGACGGAGAAAGGAGTGGGAGGATATACCGATAGGGTGAGATGAAGAGGGACAGGGGGAGGCTCGAGTGGAACATAAACACCAGCATGAGTCGAATGGCATGTTTGTGCAGTAAATCCTACATTCCCACCTCCAGTCTGCTGTCGTATCCGTCAATTTTCCCACCCAATTAATTTGACCAACCAGTCCCCTGAAACTGTTCCTTTCCAACTCAATGCATTTGCTGAACCAAACAGTTTCAGTCTCAATTCCGCCCCGACAGTACACTGCTGCACCTCAAAACAAAACATGACTGCAACAAGAGAAAAACACAGGCACGCCATGTAACACATAGCTGCAGCCCTGGGGCATATTTTGCATTCAACAACTTGGACTTAAACTGATTTTGATCTCTACTTTCCACAAAACATGATCGCTGAACGATAAAGACCAAACCTTTTGCCTGACTCTCTGATTGTTATTCCCACAATATTTAAAATTGCAACTGTGCATTCAGTAAACATCTGCTTACCTCAAAGTAATTTTATTCTTATATTCCCTTTCCTGCTGATTATGTCAGAACTGCAGACAATAAGGAAAAAAAACCATGACTGGTGCTTTCATCTTTAGCCTGCAGAATAGACAGGAATTGCAGTTATAGAACTCGTGTTTTGCATTGGATATGCATCACAGAAACAGGCCATTCAGCCCAACTAGTCCATGCTAGTATTTATATTCCACTTGAGCCTCCTTCCATCTTTCCTCATTTAAATCTATCACCGTAATCCTCTACTCCATTCTCACTCTTTTGCTTGTCTCGCTCCATTAAATGCGTCTATACGATTTGCTTCAGCCACTCCATGAGGTAGCGAGCTCCACATTCTCACCTCTCTGGTTCCTTCAGAAATTCCTTAAATGTAAATTTGTAAATATACCCGTGACACAATCATTCTGAATTTGTCCAAAAAATGTTTTATAATCTGAAAACTCACAAGCAGAACTTCACTGTCTTCCTCAATGTTCCCTTTCCACTCATATCTGGAGGTGGAAAGAAATAAAATTAAAATATTGTGAGGTCAAATATACAGATATGCAAATAAAACATACTCTAAGGATGAAAAAAAAACCTCTCCCATTTATATAGCGCCTTTCACTACCTCAAGTAGTGAAGGAAAGCATTACAGCCAATGAAGGGTGTTTTGAAATATAGTCGCTTGTAATGTAGGAAACACAGCCAATCCCACAATCCTAATCCAAGCACAGCAAGATCCCACAAACACAGTGTGATAATAGTCAGATTAAAGGCCTTTGAGATGTTGATTAAGGGACAAATATTGGCCAGGACATTAGGGCTAACTCCCTCGTTCTTCTTTGAAATAGTGCTATGGAATGTTTTACATCCATCTGACATGGCAGAGGGGGCCTCGGTTAAACGTTTCATCCAAAAGACGGCACATCCAACAGTGTAGCATTCCCTCAGCTCTGCACTGGATGGTCAGCCTTGATTTTTGTGCTCAAGCCCCTAGAGTGGTGCTTGAACCTAAAACGTTCTGATTCAGAGGCAAGAGTGCTACCAGGTAGTTGACATATAAACAAAGTAGCGTTGGGTTGAAGATGTGTCAGTGGGCACATTGCGTCGTCAAACAAGCGTGTCAAAACATTTGGGTCCTCTCAACTACATCAATAAAGTGTCACCACATCAAACTATATATGTTAGAATTTACTTTACGGCCCACACAAGCAGCAAACTGCAGAAGTCACATTGGAGGTGTTGTCTTTTGGATGAGACTTTAAATTGAGAGCTAGTCTGGCCTCTCAGGTGGATCTTAGTCTTCCCTAGCCCACAATCTAGGTGGACAAGGGCAGTAGGCATATAGGACCACCACTATCTTCCTGTTCCCATCCAAGTAACGTACAATTCCAACTTGGAAATATATCAATAAATTAATTCATGGACTGTGGAATCCCTGGCAAGGCCAGCATTTGTCACCCATCCATAACTGGCCTTGAGGTGGCGGTGGTGAACTGCCTTCTTGAGTACAGCTCAGTGGCTTACTAGGTCATTTCAGAGAAATGTCAATAATCACTGACAGGGTTGTGGGTCTGGAGTCACGTATAGGCCTGACCAGGTAAGGAAGGCAGATTTCCTTATCTGAAGTTCATCAGTAAACAAGATAGGCTTTTTTTTGACAACACAGTATCTTTGCTGTCACCATTACTGAGAGCAACTTTTTATTCCAGGTTTACTTAATTAATTGAATTTAAATTCCTCAGCTGATGTGGTGGGATTTAAACTCACGTCTCATTCGTCCAGGCCTCAGGTTTACTAGTCCATAACCGCTATGCCAATTTACCCCCAACGCTGGATCAAAAGCTTGAAAGCCCCTAGCTAACAGCACTGTGGGTGTACCTACCACCTCCACCTTAGGGGCAATTAGGGATGGGCAATAAATGCTGGCCTTGCCAGCGATACCTACCTCCTGTTAATGCAAAAATAAAAAGACCACATAGCAGGAGTGTTCTTCTGGCCAATATTTATTGCTGAACCAACATGACTAAAAGAGATTACCTGATTATTTATCTCAGAGCTGTGTGTGGAACCTTGGCCAACATTCAAAATTAGATCAGGTAAGCCAATGAAAGAAAAGGAGTTGAAGGGATAATGTGAGGGTGGGTAAAAGTGACCACAGTTATTTGCTCCCATGGTATAAAAGAGACCACCTAGACTGCTTGCATCCAATGGCCGTTTCTTGTGTAACTTCTAGGTGTTCCATATAAAGACTCACGTACACAGATGTTATCTGGGGGATAATGTTTACACAGGCTGCCAGCTTCTTCTGCACAACGCCCCTGGAGGATTTAAACAGAGCAAGAAACATTAATGTTAATTGTCCATCACAAAGTACGAATTGCTTCTTTCACTTTCTTGAAATTCAATTTGAGATGGTATCAAAGTGGCTCAGTTCACTGAATGAATTAACAGCATTTTTTTTAAACTAGCATTTTGGACTTGCTGTGCTTAACTAAAAAAGCTGCATGTCCGGGCACAGATGAACCATGTTTACAACTCACAGGCCCCTTGAGGCAATTCTCTGCCATGCTGTGCAAAGCATCCGGATATTTTGACAAACATATGATACCCAATAAATGGGTGCATTGCACTATGTTGTAGAAAAAGTTGAGTTTTCCAGTGCCTTTGTAGGGGTCCACTAACTTTACCCCGCAGAAAGGTAAATTTATTCAGCTGAACTATTGTTAGTCTTAATCCTCGACTAGGAGAGATTTTAAATCATTATAAGAGCTTAGTCAGCTATACTAGCTATAGACTTGGTCTTAAAATAAAATGTCCTCACTCCCAGGAGCATATAAACTAAACAAAGATATCACAAAATAAAATATGCTTACTAGTTATATTATAGCAGAAATAACTCTTGAGTGAACCTCAGTGCATAGAATTCCCCATTGAAGAATTCTAGAGAAATTAGGGCCCTGAGGTATACAAAGTGAGTCTACACCTTTTTATAATGGTTACTTAATAATATTTTATTATAAACTTATACCTTCGGATAGATTGTAGTAATGGTAACAATACTACAAAGTGTGAAGTACATAAAATAAACTAGTCCATCCAAAATATAAATGCAAAATAAACTAAGCCACCTAAAAGTAAATGCAAGATACAAATCCACCTAAAAATAAATGTAGGATATTCAAACAAATAACAAACTAACAATTAAAGTATAAAGCGTAGTTTCTGTCTTGTCTCAAATAAGAGATCTATAAGATCTCTACTCTGTGTCCACCGAGCAGATCTGATCTAATCTTATGTTTGCCCAAGAGCCAAATTTCAAGAAAATCTTTTGCTTTAAGGATAACATAACTATTGTCTATCTTACTCTTAGGGTTCTTTGTTTTAGAATTCTTGGAGAATCGATTAATGTGTTTTTTATGTATGCAGATATCCTTAGCTTGTTGTAAATAGTCTCAAGGCCTTGTCTGGCAAAGGCTTGTCAAGGTTTTCTGCATTTGTATGTGTGATGCTGTCTCTCTTTCTCTCGGCAAAAATTCATATTTTCATTAGCTAAGTTAAATCCTTAATGCCTTAATACATTCTCACTGCATTGCAAAGTGATTCAAGACAAGCAAATTGCTTTTTAGGTATATTCGTTTCATAGGCCTGTGTGGCAGCCAACTTTCCCACAGCAAGTCCTTTAAACAGCAACAAGGTAGAGAAAGTGAAGACCTGTGGAATTGAAATGTGGAGGAGGGAGAGGTGAAGGCAGTAAATCTGATTAAAAACAGGTCAAAAAAGAGAAACTGAGAGTAAGATTTAAGGCCGGTTTATCAGAAGAAAGCGGACAATCATGTCCCACAGGATTCTGTTCTGGGGTCACTTATGCTCACCAATTGTGTCACCGATTTGGACAAAGGGCTGGAAACCAAATGGTGACCAAAGGTGCAACTGATACTAAAATAGGAAGCGTAAAGAATAATTCCAAGGACCAAAGGAATCTGCCAGGGTATATCGAAAGGATGGCAAAATGGCCGACAAAGTGGCATGTGAAGTCTAAGGTCAGTAAATATGAGGTGGCACATCTGAATTAAAAAGAAAACGTGAATTATGCTTTGCTGTAGACAGAGCTAAGTGATTCCACAACCAACAGGTCAGATCAAAACTCTGCAGTCCTGCCACATACATCGTGAATGGCGGTGGGCAATTAAACAACTAAACAGGGGAGCAGGCTCCACAAGCATCCCCATTCTCGATGATGAGGGAGCCTAGAACACTAGTGCAAAAGACAGGTACCTGAAGCATTTGGAACCACCTTCAGCCAGAAGTGTTAAATTGATAATCTGTTTTGGCCTCCTCTGGTGGTGCCCAGCATCACAGATGCCAGTGTTCAGTCAATTTGATTCACTCCACTTGATATTAAGAAACGACTGAAGGCATAGCACATCGCAAAAGCTACATGGCCTGACAACATCACAGCTGTGATACTGAAGATTTATGCTCCAGGACTAGCTGCATCCCTAGCAAAGCTATTCTAATACAGCTACAACACAGGCAATGTAAAAAAATTGTCCCGGAATGTCCTATCCACAAAAAGCAGGCCAAGTCCAATCCAGCCAATTACTGCCTCATCAGTCTACTCTCAATCATCAAGGTGTCACTGATAGTGCTTTCAAGTGAGCAGTTCAAGATGTAGAATTAGTTTGGGTGAAGTTTACAGACCCCCTAACAAAAGCTACACTGTAGGACAGAGCATGCATCAAGCAATAATGTAAGAAAGGTACTGCAATATTAGTGGTAAATTTAATCTTCACAAATCAAATTGGCAAAAGTAGCCTTGAGGATGAGTTCATTGTGTATTCGGGACAGCAGAGGTGCCATCTTTCAGATCAAACGTCAAACCAAGCGCTCCAACTGCCTGCTCGGGTATATATAAAAGATCCCATGGCACTATTTTGAAGAAGAGCAGAGCAGTTATCCCCAGTGTCCTGCCCAATGTGCATCCCTCAACAACATCACCAAAAAATAACAGGTTATCTGGTCATGATCACATGCTGTTTCTGCGAGTTTGCTGTGCGCAAATTGGCTCCTGTGAGTGCACTTCAAATGTACTTCACTGGCTTTGAAGCACTTTGAGATGTCTGATGGCTGTGAAAAGCAGAATATAAATGCATGTCTTTTTTACTTTCTGTGTGAAGCCATGTTGCTCTCATAAATCAGTAAATGGTTACAGAACCGAAGGAGGCCATTCAGCCTGCCATGTCCATGCCAGCTCTCTGCAAGAGCAACTCAGCAAGTCCCACTGCCCAACCCTTCCTCCATAGCCCTACATATATTTTCTCTTCAGGTGCTTATCCAAATCCCTTAGAGCAGAGTAGGTTAACGAGTGATTTAATGGAGGTGTTGAAAATTATAAGGAGTTTCTTTAAACACTAAATAGGGACAAATTGTTTCCACTGGCAGGAGGGATGGGAACCAGAGAATAAAGTTAAGGCCACTGGCAAAAGAACCAGAGGCAACATGACAGAGAAAAGATATATGCAGTGAGTTTTTGTGGCCTGGAACACATTGTCTGAAAGGGCAGTGAAAATAGGTTCAATAGTAACTTTCAAAAGGGAATAGGGGGAAAATTTGCAGGTCTATTGGTAATTGGGAAAAAGGAGAGTGGGACTAGTTGGATAATTCTACCATAAAGCTGGCACATGCATGATGTGGCAAATGGTATCCTCCTGTGCAACATGATTTTATGATGCTCCTTGGGCAGTTGTGGGGGTTGGGGGTGGGGGTTGGGGTAGGGGAAGAAAGTGATTAAAACCACTACATTGCAGCTATATATACAGCACTATATATGGCCTCATCCATCAACTAAAACAGAAGAACTGGAAAGATATAGATGAACTGGCTCCTATCTCACCGCGCAATGTCTTTAGCAACCTCCATGTTGGGGCACGTAATGAAGGCTGCAGAGTGGGTTCCGGACACATAGGTTTCTGTCGCCATGGAGAACAGTCTCAATCCCACACTCCTCAAGCCGGAGAACATCAACAGTGTAAAAAGTAGAGCCTAGAAGAGATAAGAGGATAAAGGAGATCAGCAGGCTATCTCCACATAGTGTTATCGGTGAGGTACAGCTAGTTACAGGGTTCTACAGGCTATTTCCACATAACCCCTTCTGTGAGGTACTGCTGATTACAGGGTTCTACAGGCTATTTCCACATTGCTCCTTCTGTAAAGTACAGCTGTTTATAGGGATCTACAGGTAATTTCCATATGGTGCCATCTGTAAGGTACAGCTGGTTGCAGGGATCTACAGACCATCTCCACACAATCCCTTCTGAGAGAGTTTGCTGGTTACAGGGATCTACGGGCTACTTCCAACTAGCTCCTTCTGAGATACAGCTGGATACAGAGATCTACATACTATCTCCACATAACTCCATCTGTGAGGTACTGCTGGTAATAGGGACCTACAGGCTATTTCCACTTAGCTCTTTCTGTAAGGTACAGGTAGTTATAGGGATCTACAGGCTATTTCCACATAGCTCCTTTTGTGAGATACTGTTAGTCATAGGCTACTTCCACATAGTGTGATTTGTGACATACAGCTAGTTACAGGGATCTACAGGCTATTTCCACGTAGTGTTATCTGTGAGATACTCCTAGTTACAGGGGTCTACAGCCTAATTCCACATAGCTCCTCTGTGAGGTACTGATAGTTATAGGGATCCACAGACTGCCAATTATAGTGATCCGCAAAACATCGCCTCATGGGCCGGGTGCCTTTCTTCAATGGGCTCATCTAGGGTGAGGTGGAACATCTGGAAAGGGTATATCACATTCACTCATGGAAACGGAGGTTCGGGCGTAGTGTGCTCAACCTTGGGAAGTGGAGGAGAAACACATGACACTCGATTAAGTTTTGGAATGGGAGGAGAGTTTGGGAGAGTCACATTCATGTGGGAGGGGATGGGGCATGAAGTACTCTCTCATTAGGAGAAGGGAGCTGGCTCACTAGAGACCCCCTCCCTCACTCGCTGGGGGCGAGAGGAGGGTGAACACACAAACACACACACACACAGAGACACACACACACAGTCCTTGCATAGCTTGGGAAGCAATAACTTCAAGCTCTGGCTGGCCATCAGTTCTGAAGACTGAGCAGTCTATAAGCCTCAGGAGAAGGCAGTGGACAGCCAGAATCAATGGCAAGTAATCATTCTGCGTGGCAGTGGTGTTCAATCGAGCCGTTCACAGGGCTTTCAGAGCTGAGGAGTCTTCAATTATTTGATACAGTATGCAATTAAGTGGTATACCAGTAAGCAGGTGATGCACAGAGAAACTGATAACTCAGGTCAGGGCAGTAATAACAGCAACTCCCCTCAGCCAAAGGATAACTCGCGAGCGTTAACTTCACGGTTAAGGTCAGGAAATAAAGATCATTTACTCCCAGCATACCTGGTTCACCCACTAATCACCCACCAACTCACCCAGTTGAGCATCTAACTGCACCTCATTCTCCCCCTAATATCTTTTGTTGTACTTTTGTTGAATAGATTTGATTCTTTCCAAGGAGATGGACCCCCTCTTTTTCAACCACTGTCTCCTCCCTGTCTCCACCACCAAACCCCACCTCAGGTGTCAGTGTAGCTCAGTTGATTGCACTCTAGCCTCTTGTATCAGATGGTTATACGTTCAATTCCCACTCCAGAGGCTATTACCTACAAGCTATGCTAGCATGCCCAGGGCTGCACTGAGGGAATACTGCGCTGTAGGAGGAGCTGTCCACTCGACGAGACATTAAACCATTTGCCCTCTTGGATGGATGTACAGACCCCATGATATTATTCAAGGCACAGCAGGGGAGTTCTCACTGGGGTCCTAGCCAAGATTAATCTCTCACTAACATCACTAAATCCGATCATTATCACATTGCTGCTGCCTGGAGCTTGCTTTCCGCAAATTGGCTGCCACATTTCCTTTATTACAACAGTGGCCATACTTCAAATGTATTTCATTGGCTGGTAAAGCGCTTTGCGATGTCGTGAGGTTGTGAAAGGTGCCAATTAAACGCAAGTCTTTTATTTCTTCCTCTCCCAACCTTCCCAATGTGTAACATTGCTAGACCATCTTACCCACAATATGCTATTGCGCCCTCTGGTTCATGCTAAAAGCAGGCCTGTTAGTCATTATATGAGAGCAAAAAAAAAAGGTTCTGTCTTTCATGATCACCTCCCCTCCCCCCCAAGCCCACTCCTGCTCTCCAAACAGCTGCACACCTTCCTATGGAAATGCAGAGACTTGCAGCAGGAAGCAGAGCAAGCACAAACAGGTCATTCAGCCCAATTGGTACGTGCTGCTATTTATGCTCCCACCCGTCTTCACCTAACCTCAGCAGCACATCCTTCCAATTCTTTCTCATGTACATATTTAGCTTCCCCGTAAACGCATCTATGATTATCACCTCAACCAGTTTTTGTTGTAGGTAGCTCTACATCCTAGTCTCTGGGTAAAGAAGTTTCTCCTGAATTCTCATTTGGATTTATTGCTACCTTATATTTAATTAATTGTCCCTAGTTTTGGTCTCTCCCACACATAAGTGGAGGCATCTTCCCCTATCAAGCCCGTCCAGAATTTTAAGAGACCTCTATCAGTACACTCCCCAGCCTTCTCGTCCAGAGAAACAGCCACTAAGAAACAAGCGGGGGGGATGGGCGTATGGAAATGGGAGACTTTGTTTAATTTTGCCCATAAGGTTGAGAGAGGAGATCAGCTCAGTGAAGAATAAAGGAATAATTAACTTACAAGCATTGTGGCTTTGAAGGGGCTGTGTTTGAGGCCTAGTCTCAGGCTACCCAACGCCTGACTGAAGTCACGCATTCCCCTGTGCAGACACCAGAGAAGAGGCATTGGAAACAGTCACAGAATTATGGTACAGAATAGTAGGCACAAAGGAGGCCATTCAGCCCATTAAGTCTGCGCCAACCCTTTCGAAATGTCCTGCAATCAAGGCTAAAACAACTAAAGGCACCATCTAGAAGAAACAGCTTGGCATTCATCCAGAGTGAGAGTGCCCTCAATAAGTTGCCTGAAGATATTCGGTTCCATTGATGGGCAGGGCACGGGAAGAGAGTCCGAGCAAATGTGGACAAGAGCACAATTTAAGTTTACTTCCCCTTCTCCAGCCTAAATTTCCTTTAAGTGTTGGCTATGGCTCAGGGTTCTTCATTCTAACCTCTGCATCAAATTGTGTTCAAGTCTCACTCCGGAGACCTGAGTGCATAAATCTGGGCTGAAAATTCGGTGCTGTACTGCGGGAGAGCTGCACTGTTGGAGGTGATGTATTTCAGCTGGGATGTTAAACTAAGGGCCCATCTGCCCTCCCAGGGCATCACCATTTCGAAGAAGAATAGGCGAGTTATCCCCAGTATCCTGGTCAATATTTAGCGCTCCATCAGCATCACAATTGTCTGATCATTTGCCGTTTGTGGGAGCTTGCTGTGCGCACATCAGCTGCTGCATTTCATACGTTATGACAGCGACCACACCTCGGGAAAGTATTTCACTGGCTGTAAAGTGCTTTGATAAGTACCAAGGTTACAGAAGGCACTGTATAAATTCAAGTTTTTCTTCAGCTTTTTTCACTTGCGAGTCAGTTACTTGACTATTCTAAGGGCAGCGGAGAAGAATGTTGAGCACAGCAAGATCTCAGAGATCACAATGGGATGGATGACCAGTTGGTCAGTATGACCATGTGATCTGAGGGATGAATGTTAACCAGGATACCAGGAGAGCTCTGGCCTTCATTAAAAGTGACATCCCTTATACCCAACCTGAACGGGCAGACGTGACCTTGGTTCACCATCCATCCATAAAGTAGCTCTTCTAACAGTGCAGTGCTCCCTCGGAGCTACACTAAAGTGCTGGCCTAAATTATGTGCTTGAAGCCATGGCTTGATCTGTTTCAGAAGTGAGTGCTACCAACCGAGCCAAGCTGACACTGATCCTTTACATTTTACCTGCCAGAAGCCCTAAAGGGAGTTTTTTCCAGGTTATCCAGGGATTGACAAAAGCTTGATCCAGGCAAACTGTTCATTGAGGGAAAAAGATGTGCATTTCTGTAGCAGTTATGACAAGCGGGCGTCTCAAAGTGCTTGACAGCCAATGAAGTGCTTTTGAAGCATGCTCACTATGAAACACGGCAGCCAGCAACTTCCCACAGACAACTATCTGAGAATGCCCAGATAAGGATGTGATTGCACTGGAGAGGGTGCAGGGGAGATTCACCAGGATGTTGCCTGGGCTGGAGCGTTTCAGCTAAGAAGAGAGACTGGATAAGCCAGGGCTGTTTTCATTAGAGCAGATAAGGTTGAGGGGGTGACCTGATAGAAGTATACAAAATTATGAGGGGCATAGATAGGGTAGATAGGGAGAAACTTTGCCCCTTAGCAAAGGTGTTAATAACCAGGGGGCTTAGATTTAAGGTTAGGGGCAGGAGGTTTAGAAGGGATTTGAGGAAAAACATTTTCACCCAGAGGGTGGAATCTGGGACACACTGCCTGAGGAGGTGGTAGGGGCAGGAACCTACACAACATTTAAGAAGTATTTGGATGAGCACTTGAAATGCCATAGCACACAGGGCTACGGGTCAAGTGCTAGAAAATGGGATTAGAATAGATAGGTGCTTGATGGCTGGAAACAATGGACTGAGGGGCCTGTTTCTGTGCCATATAACTCTATGATTCTATAATCTGTTTTCTTGGTGTCAATTGAGGGATAAATATTGGCGAGGACACAGGGAAATAACTCGCCTGCTCTTCTTTGAAATAGTGCCATGGGATCTTTCACAACCACCTGTGCAGGAAGATGGGGCCTCCGTTTAACATCTCATCCTAAAGACAGTGCTCCCTCAGTGCTGCGCCGGAGTGGCAACCTTGATTTTCGTGCTCAAGCCGCAGAGTGGAATTAAGGGTCCAAATGCAATGGACCACAGGGTAAAATGTTGAAAGTGAGCAGTAAGAATGGAAGTCAGGTAGAACCTTTTCCATTAAAAGAGGACGGAGCCACTGAATAAGTTACCAGGGAAGGACACCAAAGCTGGAGGATTGGGCAGCTGGAGTGGTGTGTGCTGAACTTCTAGATTGCCTTCAGGGCGTTACTGGACTAGCTTCTTGACTGGTGCAGAGAACACATCATCTGGAAGGTATTCCCTGAGTACAGAAGATTAAGGGCTGGTCTAGTTGGTGTTTAAGTTAATGAAAGGAAGAAATAAGGTAGGTCGTGAGAAGCTATTTCTGCTGGTGGGAGGCATCTAAAACAAGGGGCATAACCTTAAAATTAGAGCTAGGCTGATTAGGGTCACCTGGATAACATTTAGGCTTGGGGGCTGATAAGTGGCAAGTGATATTGATGCCACACAAGTGCTGGGCAATGAACTTCAACAAGAGAAAATCTAACCATCTCCCCTTGACGATCAACAACGCTGCTATCGCTGAATCCCCAACCATGAACATTCTGGGGAGGTTACCATTGACCAGAAACATAACGACACCAACCAAATAAATACTGTGGCTACAAAAGGTCAGAGGCTAATTCGCCTCCTGATTCCCCAAACCATGTCCATTATCTACGAGGTGCAAATCAGAAGTGTGATAGAATACTCTCCACTTGCCTAGATGGCAAAACTCAAGCAGCTTGATACCATTCAGGGCAAAGCAACCGACTTGATCAGCACTCCATTCACCACCTTAAACATTCACTCCCTCCACCACCGTTGCACAGTGGCAGCAATGTGTACCATCTACAAGATGCACTGCAGCAACTCAGACAAGGCTCCTTTAACAACACCTCCTAAATATGCGAACCTCTTCCTGCCAAGAGGGACAAGGGCAGCAGACGTCTGGGAACACCAGCACCTGGAAGTTCCCCTCCAAACCACACACTATCCTGCCTTCAAACTATATCGCTATTCCATCATTGCCCCTGTGTCAAAACCCTGGAACTCCCTCCCTAACAGTACTTGGGGTGTACCTTAACCACATGGACTGCAGTGGTTCAAGAAGGCAGCTCACCACCACCTTCTCAAGGGAAATTAAGGATGGCCACTTCCCATAACAAATGACAAAAAAAAATGCAGTGCACATCTGGAATTCTCTCCCCCAATAAGTTGTGGATGCTGCGTGCTGATGGAAAATTTCAAGGCTGAGTGTGACAGATTTTGGTTGGGCAAGGGTATTAAAGGAAATGAAACAATGGTGGGTGAATGGAGTTAAGAAATAAATCAGCCATAATTTAGTTGAAAGGCAAGGCAGGCTAGAATGGCTTATTCCTGTTCCTCGTGTGTTCTCTTGGACTGGTCTCGGCTGCCTGAGGCCTTCAAGAGAGGAATATATCCCGAGTATTCTTTCCCTTTTTTTAGTCCCGCATTTTTCCTCTGTTGTCTTTCCTCTCCCAGGAGATTACGTGACTGCGTAGGGGAGTGTAGGGAAGTTGAGTCTAATCAAGATGCTCCGACGGTCGTGGTGCTGGGTAGGCTTAATGGACCAACTGGCCTTTCCCTGTCACTTCTATATGTTCGTATAAGTGGGTTTAAGAGGTAATTAGACGTGTTCATGGAGAACGGGAAGAGAGATACATGGTGTTAATGCATCCGAGTGGGATCAAGATCCATCAAAACGAGACAGTTTCGTCAGAACTATTGCCTTTACCTGTTCTGGGGAGCTCCTCGTGCTCGTCAATGACCTGTATCTAATCCAGCTGAAGGAACACAAATCAGTGCACATACCATCAAATAAGGAGAATAAGGAGTGAAAGGCTGGCAGCAGATTAGTAATTGGGCCATTCCCTCCCACCCCCCCCAGGGAGTCAGTGCACAATGGGATGCAACGGATGATATCACAGCACACCCACCCCAACCAAGACATCACATTAACATTGCGGTAAGCAGATTCACTCACTGACCCAGAGTCACAGCTTCAAGACACACACGTATGTCCAGGGCTGTTTTTTTTGTGTGAATGAATATTTTTTACCCATAAATGAATGAGCTGGATCTGCTTCCTGGAGGCCAGAGGTGATGCACGAAGGAAAGGCAATCAGGCAGAGTCAGTATGGTTTTGTAAACGGCAAGTCATGTTTAGCCAATTTATTGGGAGTTCTTTGAAGGAGTCACATGTGCTGTGGAAAAAGGGGAACCGGTGGATGTACTGTACTTAGGTTTCCAGAAGACATTTGATAAAAAGCCACATCAAAGGTTATTGCAAAAAATAAAAGTTCATGGTGCAGGGGGTAACAGACTGGCAAGGATAGAAGATTGGCCAGCTAACAGGAAGCAGAGAGTTGTCATAAATGGGTCTTTTTCTGGTTGGCAGCGTGTGACAAGTGTTGTGCCACAGGGATCAGTGCTGGGGCGTCAGCTTTTTAGTTTATATAAATGACATGGATGAAGGGACTGAAGGAATGGTTGCTAAATTTGCTGACGTAACAAAGATAGGTAGGAAAGTAAATTGTGAAGAGAATGTAAGGAGGCTACAGAGTGACAAAGATAGGTTAAGTGAGCAGGCAAAGATCTGGCAAATGGAGTATGATGTGGGCAAATATGAACTTCTCCATTTTGGCAGGAAGAATAAAAAAGATGATCTAAACGGTGAAAGATTACAGAGCTCTGAGATTCAGAGGGGTCTGGGTTCCCTATTGCATGAATCACTAAAGGTTCGTATGCAGGAAATTAAGAAAGCTAATGGAGTGTGATAATTTATTGAGAGGGGAGCTGATTACAAAAGTACAGAAGTTTTGCCTCAGTTGTACAGACCATTGGTGAGACCACACCAGGAGTATTGTGTACAGTACTGGTCTCTTTATTTAAAGAAAGATGTAAATGCGTTAGAAGTAGTTGAGAGAGGTTTACTAGACAAAACCAGGAATGGGCGGGTTGTCTTATGAGGAAAGACTGGACAGGTTAGGCTTGCATCCACTGGAATTTAGAAGAGTAAGAGGTGACTTGATCGAAACCTTTCAGATCCTCAGGTGGTCTCGACAGGGTGGATGTGGAGAGGAAGTTTCCTCTTGTGGGACAATCTAGAACTAGGGGTCACTGTTTATAAATAAGGGGTTGCTCATTTAAGACAGAGATGAGGAGAATTTTTTTCTCTCAGAGGGTAATGAGTCTTTGGAACTCTTCCTCAAAAGGTGGTGGAAGCAGACTCTTTGAATATTTTTGAGGCAGAGCTAGATAGATTCTTGATTAACAAGGGGGTGATAGGTTATCGGGAGCAGCCAAGAACGTGGGGTCGAGGTTACATTCAGATCAGCCATGATCTTATTGAATGGCGGAGCAGGCTCAAGGGGCTGAGTGGCCTACTCCTGCTCCTAATTAATATGTATGTTCATCTGAAACAGAGGGGCTGTAGCGACCAGCTCTGTTTAGCCAACTCTGCAATCAACTGGAATATAGAGCACACCACGAGGGTGATTAAGATGTTGGAATTCACATTTAGCTGAAGCCTTGATGCTCGGCTGAGGTGTCTACATGAGACTCAGAAGAAGTAATTAGCATTCAGCAACACAGCGGCTTTCCCTCATTACAGACTTGCTGCATCAGCAGTGGTTTTCCCTGCCTGACTCTCGAGCATGCAAACCTGAACCTTTGCGCTCCCCAAGGGTTTAGCAGGTTGACGGCGCCATTCAGTCAGACATTGAGCCTATTTGATTCCTAGCTGGTGCTGAGTCAGCTCAGCTAACACTGCCAAAAGATCAAAGGAAGTTATAACAAAGAAGAGCATGGGAGTTTGCTAAATGTTTGCTAAAACAGGTTAATTGGTCACAATCACATTGCTGTTTCTGGGAGATGGCGGAGGACAAGATCACACTCAGCTATGATTCCCCCAATGGCCAAACAGCTCATCAATCCTTCCAAACCCGTGACCTTTTTTTTGCCCAGAAGGATTAGGGCAGCAGATGCATGGGATCACCATCACCTGCATGTTCCCCTCCAAGCCACACACCATCCTGACTTGAAACTCTATCGCCATTCCTTCGCGGTCGCTGGGTCAAAATCCTGGAACCCCCTAACAGCACTGAGGGTACTCCTAGAGTGGTTCAAGGCAGCGGCTCATCACTACATTCTCAAGGGCAATTAGGGATGGCCAATAAATGCTGGCCTAGCCAGTGATGCCCACATCCATGAACGAATAAATAAAAATAGAAAATCACGAAGCCTCACAGTGAAACTGATTGCTTGGGCAAAGTACCCGAGGGCAGACAGAGTCTTTGCCACTGCAGCCAACAAGACGAGAGGGTGGAGGGGGGAAGAAGGCTGACGTGGTGGGGGAACAGAAACATGAATTATGAATACACTGGAAGTTCATTCAGCAGAAGATGCTGGGAGAGTTACATGCGAACATTCGGATTAGGAGTAGGAGTAGGCCATTCTGCCTCTCAAGCCCACTCTGCCATTAATAAGATCATGGCTGATCTGATTGTGGCCTCAACATCAGTATCATCCTGATACCCTTTGAATCCCTTTTTAGTTAAGAATCAATCTACCTCTGCCTTAAAAACATTCAATGACCCTGCTTCCACCGATTTCTGGGCAAGAGTGTTCCACAGACACTCAACCCTCAGAGAAAAAAATGTTACAATCTTTATCAAACTCTCTGCATACGCCCTTAAGGGGAAAAGCTGATGGCAGCCATGCAACTACACGCTTCAGGCAGTATAGGAATAGGGAGCTAACCCAACAATGCACCCTCAGAAAAGGTAGAGTTAACATGTTATAATATTGCTCAGTCACTCTCTTCACCGCCCACCCTGATCCTGAATCAGCCAACACAGACTGCAACAGCATCACACACTGGGATGAAAAAGCCCATGAATCAGGTGGTTCTTTGGACTCAGCGAACCGGAAAATCCTTTGTTTCCTGCCCACTTTCCCATTCATTGTTTCAAATCCCTTTATGCCTCACTCCTCCCCATCTCAGTAACCACCTCCAACCTTACAATCCAAAGATCTACACACTTTCTTCCAACTTTGGCTTCTCGCTCATCACCCACGTGTACCCTGACCTTCTCTCCACCCCCTCCACCCGTGCACCCTGACCTTCACTCCACACCCCTCCCCCCACCGTGCACCCTGACCTTCTCTCCACCCCCCCCACCCCCACCGTGCACCCTGACCTTCTCTCCACCCCCCTCCTCACCGTGCACCCTGACCTTCTCTCCACATCCCACCCCCCACCGTGCACCCTGACCTTCTCTCCACCGCCGTGCACCCTGACCTTCTCTCCACCCCACCTCCCCCCGTGCACCCTGACCTTCTCTCCACCCCCCCTCCCCCCGTGCACCCTGACCTTCTCTCCACCCCCCCTCCCCCCGTGCACCCTGACCTTCTCTCCACCCCCCTCCCCACGTGCACCCTGACCTTCTCTCCACCCCACTCCCCCCGTGCACCCTGACCTTCTCTCCACCCCACCTCCCCCCGTGCACCCTGACCTTCTCTCCACCCCCCCTCCCCCCGTGCACCCTGACCTTCTCTCCACCCCCCTCCCCCCGTGCACCCTGACCTTCTCTCCACCCCCCTCCCCCCGTGCACCCTGACCTTCTCTCCACCCCCCTCCCCCTGTGCACCCTGACCTTCTCTCCACCCCCCTCCCCCCTCCGCTTCCTCCAGTCTCTGTCCCTCCCAGAGCCCGGGCTCCAGGCCCAGACCCGATCTCACTCACCCGCCGCAACGTCACACGCTCAAACTCCGCGACGTCATCGCGCACGCGGCAGAGTCGGTGGAGGAACCACGTGACCCACGTCAGATCAGTGCGAGGGATAGAGATAGAGAGAGGGAGAGATAGAGGGAGGGAAGGATAAAGAGGGAGGGAGGGAGAGATGGAGGGAGGGATAGAGATAGAGATGGAGGGAGGGATAGAAATAAAGGGAGGGAGGGATATAAATAGAGGGAGGGAGGGATAGGAATAGAGGGAGGGAGGGATAGAGATAGAGGGAGGGAGGGATAGAAATAGAGGGAGGGAGGGATTGAAATAGAGGGAGGGAGGGATAGAAGTAGAGGGAGGGAGGGATAGAAATAGAGGGAGGGAGGGATAGAGATAGAGGGAGGGAGGGATAGAAATAGAGGGAGGGAGGGATAGAAATAGAGGGAGGGAGGGATAGAGAGACAGGGAGGGATATAGGGAGAGTGAGAGAGGGAATGAGGGATAGAGATAGAGGGAGGGAGCGATAGAGGTAGTGATGGATAGAGATAGAGAGAGGGAGGGATAGCGATAGAGATGGAGGGAGGGACGGATAGAGATAGAGGGAAGGAAGGATAGAGATAGAGGGAGGGATAGAGATGGAGGGAGGGGTGGAGGGAGGGGTAGAGGGAGGGAAGGGTAGAGATGGAGGGAGGGAGGGATAGAGATGGAGGGAGGGAGGGATAGAGATAGAGGGAAGGAACGAGGGATAGAGATAGAGGGAGAGATAGCGATAGAGATGGAGGGATAGCGATAGTGTTGGAGGGAGGGATAGAGGGAGGGAGGGATAGAGGGAGGGAGAGATAGAGATGGAGGGAGGGATAGAGATGAGGGAGGGATAGAGATGGAGGAAGGGAGGGATAGAGATGGAGGAAGGGAGGGATAGAGATGGAGCAAGGGAGGGATAGAGATGGAGGGAGGGAGGGATAGAGATGGAGGGAGGGAGGGATAGAGATGGAGGGAGGGAGGGATAGACTGATGGAGGGAGGGATAGAGAGAGAGGGATAGAGAGAGAGGGAGGGAGGGATAGAAATAGAGGGAGGGATAGAAATAGAGGGAGGGATAGAAATAGAGGGAGGGAGGGAAGGATAGAAATAGAGGGAGGGAGGGATAGAAATAGAGGGAGGGATAGAAATAGAGGGAGGGGGATAGAGATAGAGGGAGGGAGGGATAGAGATAGAGGGAGGGAGGGATAGAGATGGAGGGAGGGATAGAGATGGAGGGAGGGAGAGATAGAGGGAGGAAGGGATAGAGATAGAGGGAGGGATATAGAGAGAGTGAATGAATGAGGGATAGAGATAGAGGGAGGGAGCGATAGAGGTAGAGAGGAATAGAGATAGAGAGAGGGAGGGATAGCGATAGAGATGGAGGGAGGGATAGCGATAGAGATGGAGGGAGGGATAGCGATAGAGATGGAGGGAGGGATAGCGATAGAGATGGAGGGAGGGATAGAGAGAGAGAGGGAGGGAGGGATAGAAATAGAAGAAGGGACGGAGGGATAGAAATAGAGGGAGGGATAGAAATAGAGGGAGGGAGGGAAGGATAGAAATAGAGGGAGGGAGAGAGGGATAGAAATACAGGGAGGGCGGGATAGAAATACAGGGAGGGAGGGATAAAAATAGAGGGAGGGAGGGAGAGATAGAAATAGAGGGAGGGAGAGAGGGATAGAAATACAGGGCGGGATAGAAATACAGGGAGGGAGGGATAGAGATGGAGGGAGGGATAGAGAGACAGAGAGGGATATAGAGAGAGTGAGAGAGGGAATGAGGGATAGAGATGGAGGGAGCGAAAGAGGTAGAGATGGATAGAGATAGAGAGAAGGAGGGATGGCGATACAGAAGGAGGGATGGCGACAGAGAAGGAGGGAGGGACGGATAGAGATGGAGGGAGGGATAGAGATAGAGGGAGGGAACGAGGGATAGAGATAGAGGGAGAGAGGGATAGAGATAGAGGGAGGGATAGCGATAGAGATGGAGGGATAGCGATAGTGTTGGAGGGAGGGATAGAGGGAGGGAGGGATAGAAATGGAGGGAGAGATAGAGATGGAGGGAGGGATAGAGATGGAGGTAGGGATAGAGATGGAGGGAGGGATAGAGATAGATAGAGGGAGGGACAGAGAGAGAGAGGGAATGAGTGAGAGAGGGAGGGAGGGATAGAGTAGAGGGAGGGATAGAGATAGAGGGAGGGAGGGATAGAGGGAGGGTGGGATAGAGATAGAGCGAGGGATAGCGATAGAGTTGAAGGGAGGGAGGGAGGGATAGAGAGAGGGAGGGAGGGATAGAGATGGAGGGAGGGAGGGATAGAGATGGAGGGAGGGAGGGATAGAGATGGAGGGAGGGAGGGATAGAGATGGAGGGAGGGATAGAGATAGGGGAGGGAGGGATAGTGATGGATGGAGGGAGGAATAGAGATGGAGGGAGGGAGGGATAGAGATAGAGGGTGGGAGGGATAGAGATAGAGGGAGGGAGGGATAAAGATAGAGAGAGGGAGGGATAGAGATGGAGGGTGGGATAGAGATGGAGGGAGGCATAGAAGGAGGGAGGGATAGAGGGAGGGAGGGATAGAGATAGATGGAGGGATAAATATAGAGGGAGGGAGGGATAAAGATAGAGAGAGGGAGGGAGGTATAGAAATAGAGGGAGTGATAGAGATGGAGGGAGGGATAGAAGGAGGGAGGGATAGAGGGAGGGAGGGATAGAGATAGATAGAGGGAGGGATATAGAGAGAGGGAATGAGGAATAGAGATAGAGGCAGGTAGGGATAGAGATAGAGGGAGGCAGGGAGAGTTAGCGGGAGGGAGGGATAGAGATAGATAGAGGGAGGGAGGGATAGGGATAGATGGAGGGAGGGAGGGATAGGGATAGATAGAGGGAGGGAGGGATAGAGATAGTTAGATAGAGGGAGGGAGGGATAGAGAAAGATGGAGGGAGAGATAGAGGGAGGGATGGAGACAGAGGGGGGGAGGGATGGAGACGGAGGGCGGGAGGGATAGAGATAGATTGAGGGTGGGATAGAGGGAGGGTGGGATAGAGGGAGGGTGGGATAGCGAGAGAGATGGAGGGAGGGATAGAGATAGAGAGAGGGAGGGATAGAGAGAGAGTGCGAGAGGGAATGAGTGATAGAGGGAGGGAGGGATAGAGATGGAGGGAGGGAAGGATAGAAATGGAGGGAGGGAGGGATAGAGATGGAGGGAGGGAGGGATAGCGATAGAAGGAGGGAGGGATAGAGATAGAGGGAGGGAGGGGTAGAGATAGAGGGAGGGAGGTATAGAGATAGAGGGAGGGAGGGATAGATAGAGGGAGGGAGGGTGGGATAGAGATAGAGATGGAGGGAGGGATAGAGATGGAGGGAGGGATAGAGATGGAGGGAGGGATAGAGATGGAGGGAGGGATAGAGATGGAGCGAGGGATAGAGATGGAGGGAGGGATAGAGGGAGGGAGGGATAGAGATGGAGGGAGAGATAGAGATAGATAGTGGGAGGGATAGAGAGAGAGAGTGAGAGAGGGAATGAGTGATAGAGATGGAGGGATGGATAGAGGGAGAGAGGGATAGAAATAAGAGGGAGGGAGTGAGCGACAGAGATAGAGGGAGGGAGGGATAGAGAGAGGGATATAGAGAGAGTGAGCGAGGGAATGAGGGATAGAGATAGAGGGAAGGAGCGATGGAGGGAGGGATAGAGGGAGGGAGGGATAGAGATAGAGGGAGGGAGGTATAGAAATAGCGGGAGGGATAGAGATAGAGGGAGGGAGGGATAGAGATAGAGGGAGGGATGGAGATAGAGGGTGGGAGGGATAGAGGGAGGCAGGGATAGAGATAGAGGGAGGGAGGGATAGAGATAGATAGAGGGAGGGATATAGAGAGAGTGAGAGAAGGAATGAGGGATAGAGATAGAGGGAGGGAGGGGAATAGAGAGGGAGGGAGGGATAGAGATGGATGGAGAGAGGAATAGTGATGGAGGGAGGGAGGGATAGAGGTGGAGGGACGGAGGGATAGAGGTGGAGGGACGGAGGGATAGAGGTGGAGGGAGGGAGGGATAGAGATAGAGGGAGGGATAGCGATAGGGAGGGAGGGATAGAGATAGAGGGAGGGAGGGATAGAGATAGAGGGAGGGAGGGATAAAGATAGAGGGAGGGAGGGATAGAGATAGAGGGAGGGATGGATAGAGATGAGGGAGGGATAGAGATGGAGGGAGGGATAGCGATACAGAGAGGGAGGGAGGGATAGAGATAGAGAGAGGGAGGGAGGGATAGAGATGGAGGGAGAGATAGAGAGAGTGAGAGAGGGAATGAGTTATAGAGATAGAGGGAGGGAGGGATAGAGATGGAGGGAGGGATAGAGATAGAGAGAGGGAGGGAGGGAATGAGTTATAGAGATAGAGGGAGGGAGGGATAGAGATGGAGGGAGGGATAGAGATAGAGAGAGGGAGGGAGGGATAGAGATGGAGGGAGAGATAGAGAGAGTGAGAGAGGGAATGAGTTATAGAGATAGAGGGAGGGAGGGATAGAGATGGAGGGAGGGATAGAGAGAGGGAGGGAGGGATAGAGATAGAGGGAGGGAGGGATAGAGATGGATGGAGGGAGGGGTAGAGGGAGGGATGGTGGGATAGAGATAGAGCGAGGGATAGTGATAGAGTTGGAGGGAGGGATAGAGGGAGGGATAGAGAGAGGGAGGGAGGGATAGAGATGGAGGGAGGGAGGGATAGAGATGAAGGGAGGGAGGGATAGAGATGGAGGGAGTGAGGGATAGAGATGGAGGGAGTGAGGGATAGAGATGGAGGGAGTGAGGGATAGAGATGGAGGGAGTGAGGGATAGAGATGGAGGGAGTGAGGGATAGAGATGGAGGGAGGGAGGGATAGAGATTGAGGGAGGGAGGGATAGAGATTGAGGGAGGGAGGGATAGAGATAGAGGGAGGGAGGGATAAAGATAGAGAGAGGGAGGGAGGGATGGAGATAGAGGGAGGGAGGGATAGAGATAGAGGGAGGGATATAGAGAGAGAGAGGGAATGAGGGATAGAGATAGAGGCAGGTAGGGATAGAGATAGAGGGAAGCAGGGAGAGTTAGAGGGAGGGAGGGATAGAGATAGATAGAGGGAGGGAGGGATAGAGATAGTTAGATAGAGGGAGGGAGGGATAGCGAAAGAGGGAGGGAGAGATAGAGGGAGGGATGGAGACAGAGGGCGGGAGGGATGGAGACAGAGGGCGGGAGGGATGGAGACAGAGAGAGGGAGGGAGGGAGGGTTAGAGATAGAGAGGGGGAGGGAGGGATAGAGATAGAGAGGGGAGGGAGGGATAGAGATAGAGAGAGGGAGGGAGGGATAGAGATATAGAGAGGGAGGGAGGGATAGAGATAGGGAGAGGGAGGGAGGGATAGAGATAGGGAGAGGGAGGGAGGGATAGAGAGAGGGAGGGATAGAGATAGAGGGAGGGATAGCGATAGAGATAGTGGGAGGGAGGGATATTGATAGAGGGAGGGAGGGATAGAGATAAAGGGGAGGAGGGATAGAGATAGAGGGAGGGATAGAGATAGAGAGAGGGAGGGAGGGATAGAGATGGAGGGAGGAATTGAAATAGAGGTTGGGGGGAGGGATAGAGATAGAGGGAGGGAGGGATAGAGATAGAGGGAGGGAGGGATAGAGATAGAGGGAGGGAGGGATAGAGAGACGGGGTTTGGGCGGGAGGGAGGGAGAGGGGATTTGGGAGGGTGAGGGGGTTTGGGAGGGAGGGAGAGAGGGGTTTGGGAGGGAGGGAGAGCGGGGGGATTGGGAGGGAGGGAGAGCGGGGGGGGTTGGGAGGGAGGGTGAGCGGAGGGGTTGGGAGGGAGGGAGAGCAGGGGGTTGGGAGGGAGGGAGAGAGGGTGTTTGAGAGGGAGGGTGGAGGAGAGAGCGGGGGGGTTGGGGGTGTTGAGAGAGGGGGTGGTGTTGGGGGAGGAGAGAGAGGTGGGGTTGGGGGAGGAGAGAGGGGGGGTTGGGGGAGGGGAGAGAGGGGGGTTGAGGGAGGAGAGAGGGGGGGTTGGGGGAGGAGAGTGGGGGGGGGTTGGGGGAGGAGAGTGGGGGGGTTGGGGGAGGAGAGAGAGGGAGGGGGTTGGGGAGGAGAGGGGGGGGTTGGGGGAGGAGAGAGGGGTAGGGTTGCGGGAGCAGAGAGAGAGGGGGGTTGGGGGAGGTGAGAGAGGTGTTGGGGTAGGAGAGAGAGGGGGGGGTTGGGGGAGGAGAGAGGGGGAGGAGAGAGAGAGGGGGAGGGTTGGGGGAGGAGAGAGAGAGGGGTTGGGGGAGGAGAGAGAGAGAGAGGGGTGGGGGGAGGAGAGAGAGAGGGGTTGGGGGAGGAGAGAGAGAGGGGTTGGGGGGGGGAGGAGAGAGAGAGGGGTTGGGGGAGGAGAGAGAGAGAGAGGGGTTGGGGGAGGAGAGAGAGAGGGGTTGGGGGAGGAGAGAGAGAGGGGGAGGGTTGGGGAGGAGAGAGAGAGAGAGAGGGGTTGGGGGAGGAGAGAGAGAGGGGGAGGGTTGGGGGAGGAGAGAGAGAGAGAGGGGTTGGGGGAGGAGAGAGAGGAGGGGTTTGGGGCCGGGGGGAGAGAGAGAAGGGGTTTGGGGCCGGGGGGGGAGAGAGAGAGGGTTTGGGGCGGTGGGGGGGGGGGGGGGGGAGAGAGGGGGTGGGGCGGGGGGAAGAGAGAGAAGGGGTGGGGTGGGGCAGAGAGAGAAGCAGTGGGGCCTGGGGGCAGCGAGAGAAGGGGTGGGGTGGGGCAGAGAGAGAAGCAGTGGGGCCTGGGGGCAGAGAGAGAAGGGGTGGGGCGGGGGGGAGAGAGAGGGGGTGGGGCAGGGGGGAGAGAGGGGTGAGGTGGGGAGAGAGAGTGAGAGAAGGGGTGGGCTGGGGAGGAGAGGGGTTATGGTGGGGGGGAGTGAGAGGGGGTGGGGTTGGCGGGGAGTGAGGAGGTGGGGTAGTTGGGAGAGAGGGAGTGTTGCGGGGAGAGAGAGGGGGTGGGGGATAGAGAGAGTGTTGGGGGAGGGTGCGGAGTAGAGAAGGGGTTTCGGAGAGAGGGCAGTGGGGGGAGAGAGGATGGGTGGGGGAGAGAAGTGCAGTGGTGGGTGGAGGGGCAAGAGGGGTGTGGGAGAGAGAGGGTGTAGGTGGGGAGAGATGCACGCAGAGAGGAGAGGTAGAGGAGGGAGGGATGGAGAAGGATTCAAAGGGAGAGGACGCAGGGATGGGGAGGGAGGGGAGAGGGCACTGTGGGGTGAGTGTGGGAGGGGGTATGGTGAGGGGTTGAGAGAGGAGGTGGAGGGAGGCAGTGGAAGAGGAGAGAGGGGGGAGACAGGCAGGTGATGGGGAAGAGGGAGGGAGGAGGGAATTGGAGCTGGAGAGGTGGGAGGGACGTGAGAGGGAGGGGGAGAGGAGGGACATGAGAGAGAGGAAGAAGTGAGGGGGAAAGGAAGGAGGGAGCAAGGGGGAGAGGAGGGAGGGAGGGTGGTGGTGAGGGCAAGGAGGGAGGAGGAGTGAGGGAGGGAATGGGGATGGCAGAGGGAGGGGTGACGAGGAGGGTGAGAGTAAAGAGGGAGGGGGTTAAAGCAGGGGAGAAAGGGAGGGGGGATGAAAGGGGAAGAGAAGAGGGAGGGGAAAATAGGGGGACAGAAGAGGGAGGAAGGGGATAGAGGAGGGAAGGAAGGAGACAGAGGAGTGAGGGAGGGGAGAAAGTTGTGGGGAGGAATGGGGAGAAAGGTGGGAGGGAGGGGGAGAAACTGGAGAAGGAGGAGAGGTTGAGAGGGGAAGAAAATAGACTGAGATAAGGGAGGGATGGATTGAGAGAGCAGAAATAAATGGGCAGCAAACAAGAGGGGTTGAAGAAAGGAAAAGGGGATTCAGCAAAAAGATGAAAGGGGACGATGGTGGAGCAAGTTAAAGGTAGAGAGAGTGAAGGAGTGAAAAGAAGGGAGAGAGTGAAGAAAGAGGGGAGTGGGCTAGGGAGAAAAGAATGGATGGAGAGGAGAGAGAGGGAGTAGAAAAGACGGGAGAGAAATAATGGTAAAAGAGGAATGAGAAGAGCGAGGGGAAGGATACAGACCATAAATGACCACATCCTTGATGGAAAAGAGATGGTTGAAAATGCTGTGTCTTTTTTCGGATTCCAAAGTGACTGGATGATGTTGACTCAGCCACATTATTTCACCTGGTCCAGAACAGTAGAACTAGATGGCATGGCCTGTGCTTGCAATGGGGGGTAAATTCCAAAGTAATGGGGGAAACAATATTTCTGTGAGAGGTCAATCTATGGAACAAGCTCCCTAGGGGGATGGTAGAAGCAGTTACTGTTGGTTCATACAAACACAAATGAGATAGACTTCTTTTAGAATATAATATATTGAGATAGAGTGTAGGTAATTTGAGCTGTGACAGCTGGTAGGTGTAACATCTGGTGAGAAACGGATAACTTTGAACCTATGTCTCCCCTCTCTACCACTGGGGTTTTCCGTCAGCTCATGTCTGGATCTATCCTGAACTAATTGATGGAGATTGATTGCTGCGATTAGTCAGTAACTCCGTCACCATTGTATCCTGCGACCATCAGGGTGATAGCAGATGAATCTTGGTCTTTTATCATCTTGCGATTGTTACATTCCTATGGAAGAAATACAATAAAGCAGGGGAGGGAGAGAAAGAATGAAAGGTGGAAGTAGGAGAAACGACAGTCAAGAGGGAGAGAGAAAGAGGAAAGAAGTGATGGAAGAAAGGAGAGGTGGGAGAAAATAAACGGAGTGGTCAGGCAGAATGAGGGAGAACAGCTTGGTGGGAGAGGACGGAGGGAAAGGGAAGGGACAGAGGAAGAAGGACGAGGCATAAAGAGGACAAAGATGGGAAGATGAGAAGAAAGGGAGAGGAGGTGAGCTGAGTAGATGAGGGGGAAAGGGGAAGTGGAGAGAGACGAGAGGACAGAGTGAGGGGAGGGACGAAGAATGATGGGAAGGGGTTGAGGAATACGGGAAGAGAGAGCAATAAAGTCGTGCAATTGTTATGTTACTGGATCAGTAATCCAGAGAATGGGAGTTCAAATCCCATTATGGAAACTTGGACATCGAAATTCAGTTACAATAAATAACCCTGGAATAAAAGGTTGGCATCAGCAATGGGCCTCTGAAGCTGTTCCATTTTTGTAAGAACCCAGCTGGTTCACTAATGCCCTTTCGGGAAGGAAATCTGCCATCCTTACCTAACCTGGCCTACGTGTGAATCCAGACCCACAGCAATGTGGTTGACTCTTAACTGCCCTCTGAATGGCCTAGCAAACCATTCAGTTGTACCAAACCGCTATAAAGAATAGGAAGAATGAAACAACATGAAACATCTGGCCGTGACTGAGGCATTGGATTCAGACATGCTGAAGGAACACCCTGCCCAGCTGACCTGCAACATCCTCACTGACACCTGACGCTAAAATTGGGAGAGCTGCTCCACAGACTAGTCAAGCGACAACCTGAATCATCGAGCTAGCCAGTGTCTCAGACGTCACCGTCAGCCATCTATGGGTAAGGGTGGACAATAAATGATGGTGTTTGCAGCAATGACACATGCTGAGAATGATTGGGGAAGAAGAGAAAGTGAGAGGGGAGAGACAGATGTGGATTCAAGAGGAGAGAGAGCAAGGATTGTGGGGGCATCTGAGGGAGAATCAGAGATCGTGGGAGAGTGTAGGGGATCAGGAATCGAGACAGAATGAAGGGAATTAGGGATCAAGAGGCAGAATGAAGGGGATCAGGGATCAAGAGGCAGAATGAAGGGGATCAGGGATCGAGAGGGAGATTGAAGCGGATCAGGGATGAGAGGCAGAGTGAACGGATCAGAGATCGAGAGGCAGGGTGAAGGGGATCAGAGATCGAGAGGCAGGGTGAAGGGGATCAAGGATGGAGAGGCAGAGTGAAGGGGATCAGGGATGGAGAGGCAGAGTGAAGAGGATCAGGGATGGAGAGGCAGAGTGAAGGGGATCAGGGATCAAGAGAGAGTGAAGGGGATCAGGGATGGAGAGGCAGAATGAAGGGGATCAGAGATCAATAGGCAGAGTGAAGGGGATCAGGGATCCAGAGACAGTGAAGGGGATCAGGGATCCAGAGAGAGTGAAGGGAATCAGAGATTGAGAGGCAGAATGAAGGGGATCAGGGATGGAGAGGCAGAGTGAAGGGGATCAGAGATTGAGAGGCAGAATGAAGGGGATCAGAGATTGAGAGGCAGAGTGAAGGGGATCAGAGATTGAGAGGCAGAGTGAAGGGGATCAGAGATTGAGAGGCAGAATGAAGGGGATCAGAGATTGAGATGCAGAGTGAAGGGGATCAGGGATCGAGAGACAGGGTGAAGGGGATCAGGAATGAGAGAGGGAGAGTGAAGGGGATCAGGGATCGAGAGGGTGAAGGGGATCAGGGATGAGAAAGGGAGAATGAAGGGATCAGGGATGGAGAGGCAGAGTGAAGGGGATCAGGGAGGAGAAAGGCAGAGTGAAGAGGATCAGAGGTCGTGAGGCAGAGTGAAGAGGATCAGAGATCGAGAGGCAGGGTGAAGGGGATCAGGGATCGAGAGGCAGAGTGAAGGGGATCAGGGATGGAGAGGCAGAGTGAAGGGGATCAGAGATCGAGATGCAGAGTGAAGGGGATCAGAGATCGAGAGGCAGAGTGAAGGGGATCAGAGATCGAGAGGCAGAGTGAAGGGGATCAGAGATCGAGAGGCAGAGTGAAGGGGATCAGGGATCGAGATGCAGAGTGAAGGGGATCAGGGATGGAGAGGCAGAGTGAAGGGGATCAGGGATGGAGAGGCAGAATGAAGGGGATCAGAGATGGAGAGGCAGAATGAAGGGGATCAGAGATGGAGAGGCAGAATGAAGGGGATCAGGAATGAGAGAGGGAGAGTGAAGGGGATCAAGGATCGAGAGAGTGAAGGAGATCAGGAATGAGAGAGAGATTGTAGGGGATCAAAGATCAAGAGGGATGGGGATAAGGGATTGGGGGGAAATTGAAGGAGATCAGTCAAGGGGAGAGTGATGGGAATCAGATCGTGGAGAAAATGAATGAGATTGAAGGGAGAGTGAAGTGAATTTGCGTGGGTAGAAGATTGGTAAATGGGCCATTTTCAGGTTGGCAAAGTGTAAATAGTGGAGTGCTGCAGCGATCAGTGCTGGAGCCTCAACCATTTACAATCTATATTAATGACTTGGATGAAAGAACTGACTATTGTAGCCACTTTTGCTGACAATTTAAATATAGGTAGAAAATTTAAGTTGTGAGGAGGATATAAAGAGTCTGCAAATGGACATAGATAGGTTAATGAGTGTTGAAAATTTGGCAGATGGAGTATAATCGGTAAAATGTTAAATGGGAAGATGTCCACTTTGGCAAGAAGAATAGAAAGGAATATTATTTAAATGGAGGGAGACTGCAGAATGCTGCAGTACAGAGGGATCTGTGTGTTACAAAAAGCATGCAGGTATAGCAAGTAATTAGGAAGGCAAATGGAATGTTGGCCTTTATTGCAAGGTGGAAGGAGGATAAAAGTAGGGAAATCTTGCTACAAATGTACAGGGCATTGCTGAGACCACATCTGGGTTACAGTGTACAGTTTTGATTTCCTAACTGAAGGAGGAATATACTTGCATTGGAAGCAGTTCAGTGTAAGTTTACTGGGCTGATTCCTGGGATTCAGGGGTTGTCTTTTGAGGAAGGATTGAGATGGCTTGGCCTATACTCATTGGAGTTCAAAAGAATGAGAGGTGATATTATTGAAACACAATAAATTTCTGAGGGGGTTTGACAGGGTGGATGCCGAGAGGTTTCCCCTCATGGGGCAACTAAGGGACACAGTTTAAAAAGAAGAGGTCTCGCATTTAAGAAGATGAGGAGGAATTCCTTCTCTGAGGGTTGTTGGCCTTTGGAATTCTCTCCCCCCGAGAGTAGTGGAGGCTGGGTCAGTGAATATATTCAAGTCTGCGTTTGATTTTTGATCGACAAGACAGTCAAGGGTTATGGGGGTGGGGACAGGCAGGAAATTGGGGTTAAGGTGTCTATCAGTTCATCCATGATCTTATTGAATAGCCAAGCAGGCTAGATGGGCCAAATGGCCTACTCCTGCTCCTATTTCTTATGATTCAGGGTGAGAGGGGAGTCAGGGTCTGGGGTGGGAGTTCAGGACTGGCAAAACACCTGAATGTGACATTACCTGGGAAATTGTTGACATTGCAAATCAATTAACTGGTTCAGTGACCCATGTCAAATCCTCTGAGAAATCTGTCTCTCTTAATTTTGATCGGTTCCCACTTTCACTCATGTCACTCATGACAGCCTGCCAGAGCTCAAACACAATCATCTTAATTCATTTCCTTTCTTACAAGAGCCAGCCTGTACTTGGCATTCACATCGGCAGCTTTTGAATATTTTCTTCAGAAAGGGTTATCGCAAGGTTGCAGGATAAGGTGCAATATTTCATCGAAGGTGCGCATCTGAGCGGGTCCCATGCATCGAAAGAAACAGGTTGTTTGTGACAATGAGCACAAGGGAGGAGGGAGGGCTGAACGTCAAATCCCAATGGCAAAAGCATGAGCCACTGGAGATAAAGCAGGAGTAGATGCAACTGTGATTGGAGGAGCAGTGAATGCAGGACAGAAGGGATCTCTGATTGGGGGAGCAGTGAGAACGGGACAGAATGGGATCTGTGTTTTTGGAGGAGCAGCCATTGTGGGAGAGAAGGGACCTGTGATTGGAGGAGCACAGGGGAGAGGGAATATGATTGGAGGAGCAGCGAGCTTGAGTGAGAGAGAAGACTCAGTTGATTGGAAGACCGGCAAGTGAGGAAGAGAGGGAACCTGCGATTGGAGAAGCAACAAGTGCAGCAGAGAGGGAATCTAATTGGGGGAACAGTGAACATGGGAGAGAGGGAATCTGTGATTGGAGGAGCAGCGAGCTCGAGCACAGAGAAGGGGAATGCAGCAGGAATGGCAGGACCATTCATAACTGAGCTCCAAAAGGTGCGAGCACTCCGAATTCATTGGTCAACAAATGTGGCAGGGGAAAGAGATTCAGGAACTCCCCAATAGTACGTGAAGGGAGGAAAGGGTGAGTGGCAGAGCCGGAAGAAAGTAATTGGACCTGTGGAGCTTCTAGTTTTCAGTGCCGGAGTAGAGCAAGACATGGGAGTGCTTCTCATTTAGCGGCTCTAAACAACCCAGGACTCAACTTGGAGTCAAATGGCCCAGGTAGACCTACAAACACTAAAAGTCACGAACCCAAAGCAGATGGTCCATCATGGTCAGTAAACACACACACACACACACACACACAGCCTGGGAAAAAGCTGACCAATGGATTTAATCTTAATGAGCAGCTAATGGTTTCTGATGGATGGGTTTATGATGTCAGTTGGGTTCTTTATCACATAGATGGAACATGGCCAATGAACACTTGCATTCATATTTATCCCTCAACCAACATCACTATCTGATCATTAACATGTTGCTGTTTCTGGGAGCTTGCTGTGCACAAATTAGCTGCCACGTTTCCTACATTACAACAGTGACTACATTTCAAGAAAATACTTAATTGGTCGTAAAGCACATCGGGAGATCCTAAGTTTGTGAAAGGGACAGTATAATCACATTTTTTTTCGTGAATAATTCCAGTCTTACCACAAAATCAATGATGTATTAATAATCTCCAGACTGTGCACATATCATGGGAAACACATTTTATTATATTACAACAACATTCTTTTTACATTGAACAATATGGATTTTGCAGTACAGAAAGAGGACATTTGACCAAACCAGTCTATGTTAGTGTTTAAGCTCCACATGAGCCTCTATCCATTATGTAAAATCATCATATCCTTGTATTCCTTTCTCCCTCATGTGCTTACCTAGCTTCTCCTCAAATACATCTACGTTGTTCGCCTCAACCACTCCATGTGGTAGCAGGTTCCACATTTCTCTATCATATTTTTTATCACTTTTTCCATTATGAATTCCTATGTCTACATTCATTCCCTATGTAAACATGTGATGCTGTAATTGTGCCCCTACCCCCACCCACCTCCCGTCCCCTCCCATCCCTTCCCCTCCCCTCACCTCACCCCAGCACCACTGATGGTGCTGTAGTGCATCAATTCTGTCACCCAGTTCCTCAGCCTCTACTGCAGAGAAACTTTGAGGCACCAACCAACTTTACCTCTCAAATTTGCTTACATTCTGATATTTAAGTATAAATATGAATAAGCGCCTTTGGATGTTTTTACTATGTTAAAGGTGCTATATAAATAGTCAACCACTTGCAGCTTTGCATATGGGGATGGAGTCAACATGAAGAGCCAGTCTTCAGGCGAAGCGAGATTAGAGGGCAGGGAAATAATTGTATCAGGCAGATGTAATTCAGCTGCCATTTCAAAGTCATACATTCTGCCTTTATATAAGAATTGATTTGATATTATTAATACTGATGAAAAGAGAGAAATGTTTCCAAAGCTTTCCGTCTCGCACTCATTAGGACACACACAAGAATACCAAATTTCAAAAAAATCACAACAATTTATGCTACAGGAGAGCAGGTGCTGCTTGGTTGGCAAGTTGCCTCTGATTGGCCAAGGCATTGCCATGGAGAAAGCAACAGGGAGCTAGGCTCCTCAAACTCCCAGGTAATTCAAAAAAGGCACAAGACTTGTACGTTTTCCTTTTGGTTGCAGAGAACTTGAATATGAATGTACATTGCTTCTAGCAAGTGTAAATGAGTCACCATATGAGCTCAACTGGTTATCTTAAATTGGTTGTTAGTGTAGCTAATAGCACACTCTGGATTGTTCAGCAAGTGCTATCCAATTGCAGCATCACAAATAACAATAGACATTTTGTTATGGGTTTTGCAAGTCTGGGCTGGTTAAGTATGGCCTGTACTCTGCCCATCATCAACAACAAAGGAACATGCTGTTTGATTCATCAGTCCAAAGAGACATTGTGCCCGTTACAAAACTGAGCAACGCATTTATGAATTTCTGTGATGGTACAAGGCCAGATACGTAGGCCAAACAACCCAGCGACTGGCTGATTGAGTCAAACAGCATGGGGAAGGAGAGATGGAGAGGTGAAGAGGTTGGGCAGGCTGGGATTACCGAGCTTAGGGCCTAGGCAGCTGAAGGCACAGCCACCAATGGAGGTGCGATTAAAATGGGGAACGATCAAGAGGTCAAATTGGAAAAGTGCGCTGATATCTCAGAGAGTTCTAGGGCTGGAGGAGGTTACAGAGATAGGGATGGACGAGGTTATGGTGGGATTTTAAAACAAGGGTGTGAGTCTTAAATTTGCGGTGTTGCTGGGTTGGGAACCAAAGCAGCTCAGCAACCATAGGGGTTGATGGGTGAATGGGACTTGGTGCAAATTAGAATACAGGCAGCAGAATTTTACATGCAGCAGCAGTCTAGTTATATAAAAGACCTTCTCACATCTCTGAAAGAGGAAACATTCAGAGTCCATGTGCTGCTCGTATAAAAAAAAATGACACCAAATCTTGATTGTTGGCTGTGTTGCCAAAGTGATGGGAAAGTTATGCAAATACATGGAAATATATACAAATATATGCAGAAATGTGATCCCTTTAATGTATGTTTTCCTTCACCCTCGGATTTGCTTTGAAAGCAGTTTGCATTGTGAGAGGAATGCAGCCTGTTCCTCCAGTGTGCATGTGTTTGAAGGCTGAGGTGGTCAGCTCGGAAGCGATCCGGAGACTACACCAGGGAATGGCAACTGAATATTTACTCACTTCACTATTAACAGTACGACCTTGAGATCTTGTTAGGGAGGTTTCAGGGGAAAGAGAATGCCTGGGGACAGATGACTTATTAAACCGTGATCTCGCTGTGTCAGCTGCTGTTACTGGTCCATCCCTCACAGTGTTACTCATGGGAATTTGGGGCTCAACAAACATAAAAGCTATTACAGAAACAGGCCATTCACCTCAACTGCTCTTTACTGGTGCTTATGCTCCATATGAGCCTCCTCCCCATCTCTTCATCTAACCCCATCAACATGCCCTATCTTCTTCTCCCTCATGTGCTTGCCTATCTTCCCCTCCCCCTCTATGATCCATCTCTTCTACTCCCTGTGATAGTGAGGTGGATATTCCACCACTCTCGCTGGGTAAAGAGGTTTCTCCTGAATTCCTTATTGGATTGTTAGTGACTCTTAGCTTCTTACAGGTGTCATGAATACATCAGTTCATTCCAAGTGCAACCAGGAATACACCCCATTGTCAGTCCAGGTTCTTGGGACAGCATCTTCTGGGTGCATCTCCACAAGTTATTGTTTCCTGTCGCTATGACATTCTGTATCGTCGGTGTGCCAAGATCCCAAAAGGTTCCCGCACAGAAATACAATGCCAAGACAGGCTATTCAGCCCAACCAGTATTAACCTTTACCTTCCACATCAGCAGCAGCTCTAATCCCATATGCAGTCTACATTCCCTTATCCCTTTATCTCCCTTTCCTTCAACTGCCTATCTGATATAATCATCACACAATCAGATAGGAAAGTTACAGGTTAGTTTATTATGCATGTTATGACCACAGGAGATGTTAGTTGCTGAGCAAACCAAATTCCAGAGGGAAACTTGATTAACGGGCCATGCCCTTTTGTTTTGTATTCTGAAAATGAGAAGAAAATGTACTGATCTCAGCAGCAAGTCCAGTAACACTTTTGGCATTTTAAAAATTAAAAGTAAAAGTTTAATCAAGAAGAAAAAAAAACTTAAGCACACAAGATTACAGTTGCACAGTTAAAATCAGTCTTATAAAACATTCCCCCAAAAGACTCCGTACTTGGTCAGACCCACAAGTAAACACTCATTCCCTTATAGGTGTTTAACTATAAAAATCCAGTAATATTACCCAAAGCAAAGTGCTGTAGCTTTAATAAAAGCATACCACATGACCTATTAACCTCTCTTCCACCCTGCTGTGGAAATCCAAGACTTCAGAACAAGACTGCTTTTGCAGCTCAAGACCTTTCTGGCTTGACTGGGTGGCTGATTCAAACCTCCATTTTCTCCCAGCCTAGAGCTGTTTCCAGGAGATCTTCCTCACACAGCCAACAGCCAGAAGCCCCCAGCCAACAGCCAACCAAGCTCTCCACAGTAACTCTAAAATAGAGTTCTCCCCCTTTCATATCAGGTTCCTTTGTTCTCAAAGATAAAAACAAAAAAACTGCGGATGCTGGAAATCCAAAACAAAAACAGAATTAGCTGGAAAAACTCAGCAGGTCTGGCAGCATCGGCGGAGAAGAAAAGAGTTGACGTTTCGAGTCCTCATGACCCTTCGACAGAACTTGAGTTCGAGTCCAGGAAAGAGCTGAAATATAAGCTGGTTTAAGGTGTGTGTGTGGGGGGCGGAGAGATAGAGAGACAGAGAGGTGGAGGGGGTTGGTGTGGTTGTAGGGACAAACAAGCAGTGATAGAAGCAGATCATCAAAAGATGTCAACGACAATAGTACAATAGAACACATAGGTGTTAAAGTTAAAGTTGGTGATATTATCTAAACGAATGTGCTAATTAAGAATGGATGGTAGGGCACTCAAGGTATAGCTCTAGTGGGTTTTTTTTTTAATAATGGAAATAGGTGGGAAAAGGAAAATCTTTATAATTTATTGGAAAAAAAAGGGGGAAACAGAAAGGGGGTGGGGATGGGGGAGGGAGCTCACGTGAGCTCCCTCCCCCATCCCCACCCCCTTTCTGTTTCCCCCTTCTTTTTTTTTCCAATAAATTATAAAGATTTTCCTTTTCCCACCTATTTCCATTATTAAAAAAAAAACCCAATAGAGCTATACCTTGAGTGCCCTACCATCCATTCTTAATTAGCACATTTGTTTAGATAATATCACCAACTTTAACTTTAACACCTATGTGTTCTATTGTACTATTGTCGTTGACATCTTTTGATGATCTGCTTCTATCACTGCTTGTTTGTCCCTACAACCACACCAACCCCCTCCACCTCTCTGTCTCTCTATCTCTCCGCCCCCCACACACACACCTTAAACCAGCTTATATTTCAGCTCTTTCCTGGACTCGAACTCAAGTTCTGTCGAAGGGTCATGAGGACTCGAAACGTCAACTCTTTTCTTCTCCGCCGATGCTGCCAGACCTGCTGAGTTTTTCCAGCTAATTCTGTTTTTGTTTTGTTTTCCTTTGTTCTCAAATCTGTCTGGAACTCAAATCCTTCCAAATATAAAATCTTTCATGTTTCAATTTTGTCTCTTCTTTCGGGTCAATAAAATGTAATATACCCTCTTCTGTTTACCCATGGAGCTCCTGTAAGATGCAAAAGTGTTTCTTGTCACCTCTGACTTCCCTTGACATTCAAACAAACTCTCAACTTATCTAAAAATGCAAATATTCGATCCATTCTGTTTACTGGTACATCAAACCCACCATAATATTTCATTGTAAATGCACACCTAATGCCTGTATCCTTTCATGTCTTAAACCTCCCAGACAACCTGTCCCTGGTAACTTTCCCCAGCTTAATTAAATCATTTACACAGACACATAGCATTCTTCATAGAATAACACAATATTCCTTAAAAATATTAAAACAAAATGACATCCATTCTCACATGCAGCAGTAGTAATGCCACAATTGACGTCAGCATCCAACAACAACAATGTGCATTGTGATAGCTCCTTTAATGTAATAAGAAGTCCCAGGAGTGGAGCCTGACAAAATTTGACAGTGAACCGCATGAGATAGCAGTGCAATTGATTTCAAGGAGCATCCTAAAGGAAGGGGAGAGAGAGTGAGAGAGGTGGAGAGGCAGTGAAGTTTTGAGAGGGAATTCCAGAGATTACAGCCCCAGTCAGCTGAAGGCACAGCCGCCAACAGTGGAACAAATGAAGTCAGGAATTGGAGCAGTGCAGATATCTTGGAGGATTGTAGGGCTGTGGGGGTTACTGAGATATGGGGGTTGTGAGTTGGGGGGACGGTGAGGCCATGGAGGGATTTGAAAGCCAGGCTGAGAATTTTAAAATCGAAGCGTTGCCAAACTAGGAGACAATGTAAGTCAGCGAGTACAGGGGGTGATGGGGCTTGGTGCAAGTTAGGATATGAGCAGCAGAAGGTTTGGACGTGTTGCAAATTTATGGAGGTAGAAGGTGTGAGGCTGAGGCAGGGGATCAGCGGTTAAAATAAAAAGCCTGGATGAAAGTTTCAGTGGCGATGGGCTGAGGCAGAGACAGAGACTGATGATTTTGCAGAGGCAGAAGTGGGCAATTGGGTGATGGGGCGGACATGGGGTCGGAAGTTCATCTCAGGTTCACATAGGGCACCAAGCTTGCAAAAGGTCGGAGTTAGGGATAGGACGTTGGGCTAAGGTCCTCCCTCCCAATGCAACAGTGGCGTAACAGCTACAGAGTGGAAACAGGCCAGTCAGTCTAGCCAATCGGTGTTGGTCTTCACCCTCCACACAAAGGGCTGAACAACACAGGGGGAGGGCAGGGGTGCGGACGGTATGCCCCTCTGGAAGAAAAATGTCAATGGGGAGCCGGCATGCTCCATGCTGAGCCACCCCGCAGCCACAAAGTGCTACGGGGCGGGTTAACGAAGGCCGGTGGGACTTCCACCCCTCACTGGGGAGGAGGCCTCGCCCTCTGGAGCTGCCGGCCAATCCGATCGGTTGGAAGCTCCATCAGCCCCGGCAGCGCCTGGAAGGTGCCAGTGGCCGCTGCCGGTACTGCAGGAGGAGAAGACGACCAAGGCCCGTCCATCCTCGGAGCAGGTGAGTCTGAGGCCTTGGGCCACGAGGGTTTGGGTAGGTTAGGGAGAGGTGTGGGTTTAAGGGAGGGATTGGGTAGGAAGGAAGGGGGGGATTTTGACCTAAGAGAGGGGGCAATCCCCGAAGAGCGATCCTCCTTCCTTCCTTTCCACCCTTTAAACTTGAGTGAGAAAAACCTGGCTTCCTGCTCCTGGCTGGCTGCCCAATCCAAATGTTTTACAGCGTTGGCAGCGTATTATCAGGGTCAGTTGGCTAGATTGACCCTTGATTACTCATTTAAATATTGCGGGCGGGCGCCGAAACTGGCAGCCTGCCTGCCCCCTGTATTATGGGGGATGAGCTTGGTGGGTGGGTGGGATGGTGTATGGGTGCCCACCCTATTTTACATGCCCCCCCCCCCCCCCAACCACCACCCCTCCCTCACGGGAAGCATGCCTGCAGGGGGCAAGAAAAATTCAGCCCAAGGAGTGGTCCTGATCGCATGGACTTTCTCAGTTTCCATGTCCGTATAATCCCCCTTCAACCGCCTATCCTGCTCCTGAATGTTAACGTGGCCTCTGCCTCAACCAGTAACTCTGGTGGTGCGAAGTTTCTCCCGCTCTCTACGCCGAATCTCCTGCGTTTAGTTTTGTATCCCAATACATAGTGGACTGTGAACTTGGTGTTTCAGGCTGGCCGGAGCAGAATCTAGCAACAGCACCACATCTGCTCTAATGGAGCTGCTCAAGCTCAAAGCTTTGCTTGCAACAGAATGTTAGAAGCACAGATGCCAGGTGCATACATAATAGATCGGAAAGAAAGACTTGCACTTCACAACCTCAGGATGTCCCAAAGCGCCATACATGCAGCCACTTTTGAAGTGTGGTCACTGCTGTAACGCAGGCAATGCAGCAGCCAACGGGCGCACAGCAAGATCCCACAAACAACAGTTAAATAAATGACCAGCTCATCGGTTTTAGGCAATAAAGACAGAAAATACCGGAAATGCTCAGGCAGCATCCATGACGAGAGAGACAGAGTTAAGGTTTCAGATCAACGACCTTACGCTGGAGCAGTCGAACAAAAGGTCATCGACCTGAAACCTTAACTCTCTCCACAGATTCTGCTCATCCAGCTGAATCCAGATTTCCGGCATCTGCAGCTTTTTGCCTCGACGTTGGTTTTAGCTTTTGGTTGAGGTTGATCAGAAGGTGAGGCAGCAGATAATAGATGAGAGACGAATGATGATTAGATCATTTTTTAATTCAGTCAGGGGACATCACCGGCATTTACTGCCCATCCCTAATTGCCCTTGAAAGGTGGCGGTGACCCACCCTTCCTGAAACTGCTGTGGTAGCACTTTGAAACAACTGAGTGGCTTGCTCGGCCATTTTGGAGGACCGTTCGAAGTTGTCCGCATTGTTGTAGATCCGGAGCCACGTTCAGGCCTGACCAGATAAGGATGGCAGATTTCCTTCCCGAAAAGACATTAGTGCACCAGTTGGGATTTTATGACAATCAAATAGTTCATGGGGACTATTACTGAGACTCTCATTATATTCAATATTTATTTATTTAATTAATTGAATTTAAATTCCCCAGCTGCCATGGTGGGGTTTGAACTCATATCTCTGGAGCATTTGTCCAGATCCCTATACAAGTAACATAACCGCAGTACCATAACCACTAGATAAAAACAAAAAAACTGCGGATGCTGGAAATCCAAAACAAAAACAGAATTACCTGGAAAAACTCAGCAGGTCCGGCAGCATCGGCGGAGAAGAAAAGAGTTGACGTTTCGAGTCCTCATGACCCTTCGACAGGACTTGAGTTCGAGTCCAAGAAAGAGTTGAAATATAAGCTGGTTTAAGGTGTGTGTGTGGGGGGCGGAGAGAGAGAGAGGTGGAGGGGGGGGTGTGGTTGTAGGGACAAACAAGCAGTGATAGAAGCAGATCATCGTTGACATCTTTTGATGATCTGCTTCTATCACTGCTTGTTTGTCCCTACAACCACACCCCCCCCCACCTCTCTGTCTCTCTATCTCTCCGCCCCCCACACACACACTTTAAACCAGCTTATATTTCAACTCTTTCTTGGACTCGAACTCAAGTTCTGTCGAAGGGTCATGAGGACTCGAAACGTCAACTCTTCTCCGCCGATGCTGCCAGACCTGCTGAGTTTTTCCAGGTAATTCTGTTTTTGTTTTACCATAACCACTAGGCTACTGTGATAAAAGCAAAATACTGTGGATGCTGGAAACCTGAGACAGAAACAGAAAATGCTGGAAAAACTCAGCAGGCCTAACAGCATCTGCGGAGAGAAATACAGAGTTAACAACATCCTGGTGAATCTTCTCCGCACTGGAGGGGGTTGCAGGGGAGATTCACCAGGATGTTGCCTAGGATGAAACGTTTAAGTTATGAAGAGTGGTTGGATAGACTTGGGTTATTTTTGTTGGAGCAGAGAAGACTGAGGGGCGACCTGATCAAGGTGTACAAGATTATGAGGGGCATGGACAGGGTGGATGGGGAGCAGCCGTTCCCCTTAGTTGAAGGGTCAGTCATGAGGGGACATACGTTCAAGGTGAGGGGCAGGAGGTTTAGGGGGAATGTGAGGAAAAACCTTTTTATGTAGAGGATGGTGACGGTCTGGAATGCACTGCCTGGGAGGGTGGTGGAGGCGGGTTGCCTCACATCCTTTAAAAAGTACCTGGATGAGCACTTGGCACGTCATAACATTCAATGCTATGGGCCAAGTGCAGGTAAATGGGGTTAGGTAGGTAGGTCAGGTGTTTCCCACGTGTCGGTGCAGACTCGATTGGCCGAAGAGCCTCTTCTGTACTGTGTGATTCTATGATTCTGATCCTGAGTTCATATGACTCTTCTTCAGGGCTCTGAAGAAGAGTCATACGGACTCAAAACATTTACTCTGTTTTTCTCTCCACCGATGCTGTTAGACCTGCTGAGTTTTTCCAGCATTTTCTGTTTTTGTTGCATCAGGTTACTATCCCTGTTACATAAGTAGATAATAAATGGATGCATGACAGAAAGATATGGGGAAAGCTAAGTGGATGGCTACAAACATACAAGGTAAGGAGCAGATGAGTAGATGGATAATAAGTATGTAGATTTTTACTAAACGCCCAGTTAGGTCTCTAGTTATTGTAAGTATATAATTGTTTTACTCTTCAATAGATAGATGATAAGGAAGTAGATTTTTGATTGTTGCATAGATGTTAGAAGTTTCAGGCCTTCCTTTGCATATTCTGTCAGGTATAGCAGGATTGATCACTCACATAGGAACATAGGAAATAGGAGCAGAAGTAGGCCATTGGGCCCATCGAGCCTACTACACCACTCATTCACATTAACGGTCTAAGTATCGTAAAATTTCCACTTTGAGCTGTCAGGGAGTCGAGCCCAAACTGCACTGGTCGGTCACAGTTCAAGTTTCAGCAAAGATTAATTTGTATAATCACAAATGTAAAATCTTCCATGAAGCAGAACAGTCAGGCAGTTGTAATAGAACGGTGTTCCGAAAATGAGGCATACCGGACTTGAAACGTTAACTCTGTTTGTCTTTCTGCAGATGCTGCCAGATGCGCTGAGTTTTTCCAGCATTTTCTGTTTTCATTTCTGAATTTCAGCATCCGCAGTATTTTGCTTATCTAACAGAATGTAATTGTTTCTTTTTTCTCCCCATGAGAAAGTACTTCTCGATATATTTAAGAGTGGCAACCTGGCACAGTTTTATTAACGCAGCTTAGAATGGAGTTATCACAAGGAACAAGCACTTTTGATAAGGGTGTGTAGTCCTCCAAGATGTGATTAATCTGATTTATAATCATTGAAAATGACTGGGGGAAGAAAAAGCACTATGCTGAGCCATTTAATAGTTTCTTTGTTGTACACTAGACAGCCTCTTAGTATATTAAATATTGTTGCATATGAACGAGCTTTTAAAACATGACTGAGCACATGAAAATTAGCTCAATTCAGTGCAACCGGTGGATTCTCACAATATTCACTGTTCTCACAACATCGACCTTGGGGCAATGGACAGTTTGTGGGTGGGTCCTGATCCGTGCAATATGAATCTTAAACTAGCGTAACAGTTCGCAGAAAGCATGAATTTTATTTTTATTCATTCACAGGATGTGGGCCTCTCTGGCTGGGCCAGTATTTATTGCCCATCCCTAGTTGCCCTTGAGAAGGTGGTGGTGAGCTGCCTTCTTGAACCTGCTGCAGTCCATGTGGTGTAGGTACACCCACAGTGCTGTTTGGGAGGGAGTTCCAGGATTTTGACTCAGCGACAGTGAAGGAATGGCGATATATTTCCAAGTCAGGATGGTGGGTGGCTTGGAGGGGAACTTCCAGGTGGTGGTGTTTCCATGGATCTGCTGCCCTTATCCTTCTAGATGGTAGTGGTCATGGGTTTAGAAGGTGCTGTCAAAGGAGCCTTGGTGAATTCCTGCAGTGCACCTCGTAGATGGTACACACTGCCGCTACTGTGCATGTATGTGGATTTAGGCAGAACACACTCATGGTTTAACTTCTATGACCTTTTGCGCTGGCTCAACTAATGCCACCTGGATTGTGCTGATATTACTGGCCTAGCAGAGTGGAAACTCAACTCCTCATATTTAAGGCTATGCCTATATTGGCCCAATCATGGAACTCAGTGGTGTAACAGTGGCCCAAAAGACTCAGTCTGGTGAGATGTGGGATAAAGTCAGCCGAATGGGCTGCCCCCATTGGGAGGGTTGCATGGTGGTAATTTTACTGGATCTGGTAATTCAAGAGCCTAGACTAATGATCCAGAAATATGAGTTCGAATCCCGTGAGGGCAACTGGAGGAATTAAAATTCAATTAATAAATCTGGAATAAAATGCCAGTCTCATTAATGACCCTGAATCTGTTGGAAAAATGCATATGGTTCACGAATGTCTATCAGGGGAGCAAATCTGCTGTCCTTACCTGGTCTAGCCTACATGCGACTCCACGGCAATGTGGTTGACTATTAACTGCCCTCTGAAATGGTGTAGCAAGCCACTTAGTGGTATCAAAATGCCAGAAGAATAAAAAGCACTGCGGGTGTATGTGCACCACAGAGACTGCAGCGGTTCAAGAAGATGGCTCACCACCACCTTCTGCAGGGTACGCAGGGACGGGCAATAAATGCTGGCCTTCCCAGTGATGCTCACGTTCCAAGGACCAATATAAAAAATATCACTATGAAAGCCCTGCGTATTTTAGGCAGAGCACCAAAGGGGCAGCCTGGATTGGTGGTACCCGTACCTCTCATCACACCCCACCCCCTCGCACCCCACAGAATGTCTGTGGAGTTCAACACCTGAAAACACTTTACCTGGCCCTTGTTACATTGCTGTTCGTGGGACCTTGCTGTGTGCAAATTGGTCGCCACCCTTCCTCCATCACAAGAGTGCCTGCACTTCAACTTATACTTTATTGGCTGTAAAAATGCTTTGGGCTGACTTGGAATTGTGAAAGGTGCTATCCAAAAGCACACGTATGTTTAATTTTTGTTTGAAAATGCAGCGACTGTCGCAAATCTTGGCACTGAACCACAGCTGACACTGTGAGTATCTAGAAAAGGCAGCTGATAAGCACCAGTGGATGCAGACACCTTGGAGAATTGCAGAGCTGGACCGCACTACTGGGATGGGGAGGGGAAAGCCTGTGCCAAATTCCTCCGACCTCTTTTAGCTCTCCAACCCTCCTCCAATTCTGACCCCTTATGCATACCCTACTTCCATCGCTCCACCATTGGCAGCCGTTACTTCAGATGCATGGGCTCTAAGCTCTGGAAATTCCTCCCTAAACCTCTCTGCCTTTTCACGTCTCTCTCTCTCTCTCTCTCTTCTAAAAGCTCTTTTTGAAGCCAAGCTCATTGAACAAGCTTTTAGTCACCTATCCTAATATCTCCTTCTTTAGCTCAGCATCAATTTTCATTCATGTGAAGACCCATGGGACTAGTCCTACACTAAAGGCTCTCTGATGGTTGTGCTTCATGAGATGCGATTGCCGGCAGTTCACCTTGGCAAACACCAGATGGCAGTCCCCACTACATACAGGATTCCAGGTGAAGCACTGTCAAGTGCCAGATGTCCCTGACAGACTCACTGAATTGGCTGTCAGGAACAAACAAGCTTTGACTGGGAAACAGCGCAGGTTGGACTTAACAGTCCAAGCGGCAGCCCAGTTAATGAGAAGAGACAGGCGAAGAAGAATGTGGGGGGGAAAAAATGCTTCTTTTCCATCAGACCTAGATGGAGGACCTCAGTGAGATATAGGAATTGGAAGAGGCCATTCAGCCCATTGAACCTGTTCTGCCATTCAGTCACATCATGCAATCTAGCCCCATCTATCTACCTTGGTTCCCTATCCCTTAATGATCTTACCCAACAAAACTAATCTCAGTTTGGAAATTTTCCATTGACCACCTCCCCAACACTCGCATCCACCCCCGCCCCCCCACCCCACCCCCCTCTCCACCCCCGCCCCCCCACCCCACCCCCTCTCCACCCCAGCCCCCCACCCCACCCCCTCTCCACCCCCGGCCCCCACCCCACCCCCTCTCCACCCCCGCCCCCCCCCACCCCACCCCCTCTCCACCCCCGGCCTCCCACCCCTCCCTGACTTTATCATCTTTTTCATGGAAGAATCCAGCTTTCTAGTATCCTTTATGTGAAGAAGTGCTTCTGGACATCACCTATGAACAGCCTCGCTCTGGTTTGAAGATTATACCTCCTTATTGTTGGAGAGGTGGTGACATAGTGGTATTGTTGCTGGACAAGTGCTCTAGATACCGAAAGTAATGCTCTGGGGATCTGGGTTTGAATCTCTGTGAAATTTGAAAAGTCTAATGACGACCATGAAACAATTGTCATAAAAACCCATCTGGTTCACTAATGCCCTTTAGGGAAGGAAATCAGCCTACATGTGATCCAAGACCCATGGCAATGTAGTTGAAAATGCCCTCTGAAATGGCCAAGCAAGTCTCTCAGCTCTCAAGGGCAATTAGGGTTGGGCTGGCCTAGCCAATTACACCCACATCCCATGGACAAATTTTTAAAAAAATCTGCACTCTCCCAGGAGAAATAATTTCTCTCTATTTAGCCCTTAGGTCACCCTTTAATCTTCTAATGTACTGCAGCAGTCCAAAAGGCAGCCACTTTCTCAAGGACAATTAGGGTTGGGCAATAAATGCTGGCCTAGCCAGCGATGCCTACATCCCATCAATTAATTTTAAAAATACAAACATAGTCAATTAAGCCTATCCTCATAATTTAACCAATTTAAGTTCTGACCAGCTCGATAGGGTGGGTTGTGCAGTGGGGTTGTGGGTGTGACTGCACATTAGGTCGGGTAGAGATACACCAACACACAGAGCTGTTCCAGGATAGACAGTAAGGTCACAAACCAGGGTAGCGGCATATTGAAGAAAGCAAAAAGTTCTGGAAAAGCTCTGCAGATCTGGCAGCATCTGTAGAGAGAGAAACACAGAGTTAATGTTTCAAGTCCAATATGACTTCTTCGGAACTGAGGAGAGGTAGAAACGTGATGGGTTTTATGAGGTTATAAAAGGGGAGAGGGAGTCAGGTGGAACACAAGGGAAGGTCACAGACAGGTTAGAGGGTGGAGTGATTGAGGGACAAAGATGTCATGGAACAAAAGGCAAAGTGAGTGGTAATTGTTGTAGTAAAGAAACAAAGCATTGATCCAGAGTAAGTGTTAATGGCAGAGTAAAGGACAGTTCTCTCTGAACGCAAATACATGAAAACAAGATACAGACTGGCACTTGGCAAAAAACAAAATCAAAATGGAGGAGAGAGTTCACGGTCTCAAGTTGTTGAACTCAATGTTAAGTCTAGGAGGCTGTAAAGTGCCTGATCAGAAGATGAGGTTCTGTTCCTCCAGCTTGCGTTGGGCTTCACTGGAGCTTTGCACAGGTTGAGGACAGAAAGGTGAGAGCAAGATGGGGAATTAAAATGGCAGGCATGCAGAGGTTCAGTGTCATGCTTGTGGACTAAGCGAAGGTGCTCAATAAAGCGGTCACCCAGTCTGCATTTGGTCTCCCCAGAGTAGAGGAGACCCATTGTGAGCAGCGACTGCAGTAGACTAAATTGAAAGAAATACAACTAAATCGTTGTTTCACTAGGAAGGAGTGTTTGGGGACTTGGATGGTGAGAAGGGAGGAGGCAAAAGGACAGGTGTTGTATCTCCTGTGCTTGCACAAAAAGGCCAAAAGATCACAGAATCACAGATTTGTTACGGTGTAGAAGGAGGCCATTTGGCCCATCCTGTCTGCACCAGCTCCTAAGCATCTTAACTTAGTGCCAATTTCCTGCCTTTTCTCCCTAATCCTGCACATTGTTTCTATTTGAATAATCATCCAATGCCCTCTTGAATGCCTCAATTGAACTCACCACCACACTTCCAAGCAGTGCATTCCAAACCCTAACTACTCACTGTGTGAAAAAGTTTTTCTCACCTCTCACTTGATTCTTCTGCAAAACACTTTAAAACTGTTCCCTCTGGTTCTCGTTCCATTTACGAGCGGGAACAGTTTCTCCCTATCTACTCTGTCCAGACCGCTCATGATTTTGAAAACTTCCATCAAGCCTGCTCTTAGCCTTCTCCTCTCCAAGGAAAACAGTTCCAACTTCTCCAATCTTTCCTCATAACTGAAGTGTCTCATCCCTGGAACCATTCTCATAAACCTCTTCTGCACCCTCTCCAGTGAGTTCACACCCTTTCTATAGTGTCGCGCCCAGGACTGTACACAATACTCCAGCTGAGGTCTAACCAGTGTCTTATATAAATTTATCATAACTTCCCTTCTCTTGTACTCTATGCCCCTATTAATGAAGCCTAGAATACTGTATGCTTTAGAAACAGCTGTCTCCACCTGTCCTGCCACCTTTAATGACTAATGTACATATACACCCAGGTCTCTCTGCTCCTGCATACCCATTAGAATAGTATCCTTTATCTTACACTGTCTCTCCATGTTCTTTGTACCAAAGTATATTGCCTCACACTTCACCGCATTGAACTTTATCTGCCACCTATCTGCCCACTCATCCAATATGTCAATGTCCTTTTGAAGTTCTACACTGTCCTCCTCACAGTTTACAATTCTCCCAAGTTTTGTGTCATCCGCAAACTTTGAACTTGTCCCTTGCACACCAAGATTTAGATTATTTATATACATCAGGTAGAGCAAGGGTCCCAATATGGACCCCGGGCGGTGTATGGGGCTGGCAGCATAGTGGTAATGTTACTGGATTAATAATCCAGAGGCCTGGGTCAATGCTCGAGAGAAGTGTGTGCAAATCCCTTTTGTTTTACCCAACTCCTCATCCCCCTTTCAACAGCACAAAACCCATCACATTTCTACCTCTCTGCAGTTCCAAAGAAGAGCCGTGGGTTGGACTTGAAGCGTTAACTCTTTTTCTCTCTCCACAGATGCTGCCAGGGCTTTCTGTTTTTATTTCAGATTTCCAGCAGCTGCAGTATTTAGCTAATACTTTAGCATACTGAAGAAGTTCTGTTCTCTTCAGCGGGAGGTCTAATGATGGGTCATTGATCTGAAGCATTAACTCGGGTTTTGTCTGCGCCGCCCTGCTGAATGCTTTCCACAGTGTTCCATTTCTGTTTCAGCACTTTCTTCCAATTTTTGCTTCTTTCTCTGAGTCAAGAAGATCATGGGTTCAAGCCCTCAGCCTTCCCCAGCCCACTCTCAAGAACTGGGATAAGCTATGCCCACCCGAGAGGGCAAACAGGGCCTCAGCTTAACAGTGCATCCGGAAGACGCTGCAGCATTCCCTCAGTACCCACGCTGGGGATGTCAGGCAGATTAGTGGTAATGTCACTGGACTAAAGCTTTGGAGGCACGATTCAAACCCCACCATAGAGCTGGTGGAATTTAAACCTTCAGTTAATTTTTTAAAAATCAGGAATTGAAAATGAGCTGCAGGTGTTGGTGACCATGAAACTATTGTTGGTTGTAGTGAAAACCTACCTGGTTCAACAAACCTCTTTACAAAAGGAAATCTGCCACCCTTACCTGGTCTGGTCTACATGCGATTCCAGACCCTCAGCAATGTGGTTGATTATTAACTGCTCTCTCAAGCCACTCAGTTCAAGGGCGTTTAGGGATGGGCAACAAATTCTGGCCTTGCCAGTGACACTTACATGAATTAATAACAAAACGTGATTGTGTGCTCACCTGGGACTCGAACCCGTGACTTCCCAAACTCAAAGGCAAAAGTGTTAGCCACTAAGTCGCAGCAAAGAGGGCAGCAAGTACCCACAAGGAGGGAGGTAGAATTGAGAAAGCCACTGTTTGGACTCTCAGCAGACCTAGTCAGGAAGCAGCATCAGAGAAACCAAGATAACAATCCCAACTTCTCGATGGGACCGGGGAATATGTGGCTGAGGAGGATGACAACAACGTTGCTCCTCACTCAGTGTATAGTTGTTTCCAGTGGCTTATCTCTTGTAGCAGCTTGCAGCCTTCTATGTTGTCCTCACTCTTATCCTCTACTATCCAGTCTTTACCTATATCTCTATTCGTACCCTCACGTAGGAGCAGAGGAAGTAGAAGCAGGAGTAGGTCATTCAGCCCCACGAGCCTGTTCCACCGTTCAACTGCATCATTGCTTATCTTCTACTTCAATGCCACTTTCCCATATCCCTTGATGATTTTAATGTACAGAAATCTGTCGCTCTCTGTCTTGAACAGATTCAATGATCCATAGGGATAGAAAATTCCAAAGATTCATCACCCTCTGAGGTTTTTTTTTATTCATTTACAGGATGCAGGCATCGCTGGCATGGCCAGCATTTATTACCCATCCCTAATTGCCCTTAAGAAGGTGGTGGTGAGCTGCCTTCTTGAACCGCCGCAGTCCATGTGGTGTAGGGACAACCACAGTGCTGGTAGGGAGGGAGCTCCAGGATTTTGACCCAGCGACAGTGAAAGAATGCTGATACATTTCCAAAAAATAGAAATTTCTCCACATTTCAGAATGAGGCCTGCCCCTTATTCTGAGACCGTGTCCCCTGCTTCTAGAACCCCTAGTCAGGGGAAATATCATTCTTGCATCTACTCTGTCAAGCCCTGTAAGAATTTTGTATGTTTCAATGAGATTGCCTCTCACCTGTACTCTGGATAATACAGGCCCAGTCTCCTCAATCTCTCCTCATAGGACAATCCTACCATCCCACGAATCAGCCTAGTGAACCTTTGTTGCACTCCCTCTATGGCAAGTGTACCATTCCTCAGGTAAGGAGACCAAAACTGTACACAATACTCCAGGTGCAGTCTCACCAAGGCTCTACACAATTGCAGCAAAGATATTACTCCTGTACTCATATCCTCTTGCAATAAAGGCCAACATGCAATTAGCATTTTTGAATTCAGTGACTCATAAACCAGGTCCCTTTGGACATCAATACTTCTCAATCTCTCACAATTTAAGAAATACCAAAGTGGATAACTGCACATTTTTCCACCTTATATTCCATCTACCATGTTCTTTCCCACTCACTTAGCCTGTCTAAATCCTCTTGAAGCCTCTTTGCATCCTCCTCACAAATCACATTCCCAGCAGGCTTTCCCATCAGCAAACTTGGAAATATTACATTTGATCCCCACATCCAAATCATTGATATAGATTGTGAACAGCTGGGGCCCAAGCACTCAACTTTGCCTTACTGCACCAGTTGCAGCCTTCCAACCGGACCCATTTGTTCCTACTCTCTGTTTTCTGCCCTTTAACCAATTTTCAATCCATGTCAGTATGTCACCCCAAATCCCACGAGCTCTAATTTTATTTACTAAACCATTATGTGGGACCTTATCAAAAGGCTTTTGAAAACCCAAATACACCACATCCACTGGTTCTCCCTTATCCTGCTAATAACATCCTCAAAAATCTCCCCCAGGTTTGTCAAACATGATTTCCCTTTCATAAATCCATGTTGACACTGTACAATTCTACGATTATTATCCCATTATCAGATCCTTAATAACAGATCTAGCATTTTCCCTTCTACTGATGTCAGTTTAACAAGCCTGTGGTTCCCTGTTTTTTCTCCCCCTCCTTTCTTAAACAGTGGGGTTACATTTGCTACATTCCAATCTGCAGGAACCATTCCAAAATCTGTTGAGTTTAGGAAGATGACCATCAACACATCCACTATCTCTACAGCCATCTCTTTCAATACTCTGGGATGTAGGTCATCCGGTCTAGGGAATTTATCACCTTTCAGCCCCATTAATTTCTCCAGTGTTACATTTTAACTAATACGAATTTCTTTCGGTACCGCATTCTCGCTAGTCCTTTGGTTATCTAGCATTTCTGGGAGGTGTTTTTGTATCTTCCTCCTTGAAGACAGAGACAAAGTATTTGTTTAGTCTCTCTGCTGTTTCCTCATTCCCAGTTACAAATTCTCCTGTCTCTGACTGTAATGGACCCACATTTGTCATTGCTAATCTTTTCCTTTTTACATACCCATAGAAGCTTTTATAGACTTTTTATCTTTCTCGCTAGTTTACTTTCATATTCTATTTTTCCTTTCTTCATCAGTTTCGTGGTCCTCTGTTGCTGAATTCTAAAATGCTCCTAATCCTCAGGCTTACTGCTTTTTTTGGCAACCTTATCAGCCTCTTCCTTTGATCTAATACAGCCTTTAATTTCTCTTGTTAGCCAAGGTTGAATAATTTTTCCTGTTGGGTTTTTGTGTCTCAAAAGAATGTATATTTGTTGTAAACTGTGTATTAATTCTTTAAATGCTTGTCATTGCCTGTCTAGCATGACACCTTTAAAGGTAGTTTCCAAATCTACCACAGCCAACTTGCCCCTCATAACTTTGTAGTTTTCTTTGCTTAGATTTAAGACCCTAGTTTCAGATTAAACTACATCATTTTCACACTGAATGTAAAATTCTATCATATTGTGTCAATCTTCCCCGAAGGCTCCTTTATAACAAGATTATTAATGAACTCTTTCTCACTGCATAATACTAGATCTAAAATATCCCATTCCACAGTTGGTTCCTCAACATATTCTTATAGAAAACCATCATGTATACGCTCCAGAAATTCATCCTCCACAGCATTAGTGCTATTTAGGTTTACCCAGTCTATATGTAGATTGACGTTCCTCATGCTTACTGCCTTATCCTTGTTACATGCAGCTCTAATTTCCTTTATACTGTGCCCTACATTACCACTTCTGTTTTGTGGTCTATATACAACTCCCACCAATGTTTGCTACCCCTTGCTGTTCCTTAGCTCCACCCACCCTGATTCCACATCCCCAATCTCACCCTTACCCCCAATCTCACACATCCTCAATCTCACACATCCACAATCTCACCCTTACCCACAATCCCACATTTATCCTCAACTTTACACTTATCTCCAATCTCACCCTTACCCCCAATCTCATACTTACTCCGAAACTCAATGTTACCCCCAATCTCACACATCCCCGATTTGAACTTTACCCCAATCTCACACATACCCCCAATCTCACCCTTATCCCCAATCTCACACTTACTCCCAATCTCACTGCTATCCCCAATCTCACCCTCACCCTTTCCTTAACCTCTTCCCTCATTTTCACCCCCACTTTCTTCCTTGTTCTAACACTCACTCCCACCCACATTTTTACAATCAGCTTCATTCCCACCCTCAGCTTCGCCTTCACTCTCATATTTGTCCTTACCTGCATTCCCACCCTCACCACGATTCTCAACCTTACTCTCACCCTTGTTTTCACCTTCACCCTCACTCTCACTGTCAACCTAACATTTACACTCACCCACATGCTCACCTTCACCCTTGCATTTGCTCTTCAAGATCTTTTATGGATAACTACCATCTTTCCCTTGGTTTAAAGTCATGTGGTTGCTCGCTGTTGACGGATCCTGGGGACCACACCGCGTACGCAAAACGATGGAGGGTAGAAAGGATGGAGCTGTAAGGTGTTTGCACTGAGCCAAGAGATGGCGTGGATGTGATGCAAGGCAGCAGAGAGTTAATAGGCCGGGGCTGTGCTTTCACTGAGAATGTGGCAAGGTATGGTTACCAAGGCGACAAGATTCAGGAGTAAAATGGTGGAAAACAACAACAGATGGAGAGTAAAATGTGGAGAGATTCAGCAAGTAAAACAGGAAGTAAAGATGAGATTGACTATGAGGGAACCTGGATGGCGTAGTGGGTTAGATGATGACCTTTCACCTCATGGAGCTGGGTCCAAATCCTGCACACCCCAATGAGATGATGGTCTCTGCTAGCTGTAGGGCTCCTCACGGAAAGGAAAATGAGGCGATTATGACCTGACTGGTGAGTTTAACCCATAACATGAAACTGCCCATCATTTAGTACAGCTCTGAGTCCCATTTGGTATTGAATTTGCCTCTCTCTGATACTCTGAACATTGAGCGACATCCTGAGGGTTACCATTAACCAGAAATTTAACTGGACCAATCTTATAAACTCTGTGGCCACAGGAACAGGTCGGAGGTTGAGAATTCTGTGGAGAGTAACTCACCTCCTGACTTCCCAAATCCTGTCCACCATCTACAAGGCATAAGTCAGGACTGTGTTGGAATAATCTCCACTTGCCTGGATAAGTGCAGCTCCCACAACACTCAAGAAGCTTGACACTGTCCAGGACAAAGAAGCCTGCTTGATTGGCACCACATCCACAAACATTTTCTTCTTCCATCACTTTAAACATTGATTTCCTCCTCTAGGAATAGCAGCAGTGTGTATTATATACAAGATACTGCAGCAATTTACCAAGGCTCCTTCAACAGCACCATCACCACCTAGAAAGACAAGGGCAGCAGGTGCATGGGAACACCACCACCTGGAAGTTCCCCTCCAAGTCACTCACCAGCCTGACTTGGAAAGCCATTCCTTCACTGTTGCTGGGCCGAAATCCTGGAACTCCCTCTCCCACAGCACTGTGGGTGTACCTACACCATGTGGACTGCAGCGGTTCAAGAAGGCAGCTCACCACCACCTTCTCAAGGGCAATTAGGGATGGGCAACAAATGTTGCCCTTTGCCAGCAACACTCACATTCCATGAATGAATAATAAACAAAAAAGCCTTTGCCACATCAAGTCTCAATGTCCCTCTTTGCTTCCATGCTCCATAAGTTAGAACTCACTAACCATGGCCACTGCCTGCGTCCTGAGTAACCCCAAGTCTTCCACTCTTTGGGCAACTAGTTCTTCTGGATTTCTCAAACCAGGTAAATCTCCACTGCACTGTTCTAATGAAGCTAAATTGATGTTTGGAGAACAGCAGCTGCTCTTTCAATGAGGCACTGCACTGCCCTTCAGACTCCACAGTGAGTTCAACAGTTTCAGATTATAGCCACCACTCCCATTTTTGTTCAGGCAGCAGCTTTTGATAATAATTCTGCTGTTTCCATTTACACCTCCTCTTTGCCTATCTTTTGTTTCCTTACTTGTGCCAGTAGTGCCCCCTTTCTACCTTGCACCATCATCCCTTTTGTGATTTAATCTTTCCTCCTTATCACAGACCTTCCTTTTTGTTCTTCCGTCACCCCTGCCTTTCACTGTCTCTGTATTTACTTAAAACCAATTATACCCACTTCTGATGAAAAGTCTTCGACCTAAAACATTGGGCTGGATTTTTGCTACCAAGGCAGGTTGTTCGAGTTGGGAAATTTCCTATCTCGGACAGAAGGAGGCCATTCAGTCCGTCTTATCTGTGCCAGTCCTTCGAAAGAGCTATCCAATTAATCCCACTTCCCAAGTCCTTTCCCATAGTCCAGCATTTTTTTCCTTTTCATATATCCAATTCCCTTTGGAAAGTTACTATTGAACCTGCTTCCACCACTCATTGAAAAAAATCATAATAAGTAGAAGAAGTTCAACTAATTTTCTCCCTATCTACTGTATCATATAACCTCCTTCCTTTTGTACTCTATACTTCTATTTACGAAGCCCACAATCCTGAATGCTTTATAAACATTTTTCCTTAGTTCTGATGAAGTTATACAGACTCGAAACGTTAACTGTGCTCCTCTCCGCAGATGCTGTCAGACCTGCTGTGTTTTTCCTGCTTTTGTTTTTGCTTTATAAACAGCCTTCTCAACTTCCCTGACATGTCCAAAGTCATCTCAGACTGAGCAACTTCCCATCCAGGCAAAGACCAAGGTCTCCAAGGGCAAACTTTGTGATTTCCTGTTTGCTGATGACCCTGCACCAGCTGCCGGTTCAGAGATGGACATGTTCTCCAATGCATGCAGCAACTTCAGTTTTACGATCAGCACAAAGAACACTGCAGTAATGTACCAACCTGCTCCAGGAAAGCCCTGCCTTGAGCCCATCGTTTCAGTCCATGACCAGAACCTGTCAGTAGTGGAAACATTTACTTATCTTGGCAGTGCACTTTCTCCAGCTGTCTATATCGATGACATGCAAGATTTTCCTACGCCTTCGACAGACTTCAGACATCAGTCTAGGAACGAGGAGAAGTAGGTCTGCCTACCAAACTGAAAGTTTATAGAGCAATCATCTTGCCCACTCTGCTCTAGGCATGCAAGACCTGGACTGTGTACCAGCATCATTTCAAGAAGCTCAACTACTTCCACTGCCCTCAGAATCTCCTGAAGGTCTGTCGGCAGGACAAAATACCAGACACCAAGGGTGCTCACCCAGGCTGGCATACCAAACATCTACACCATACTGAAACAACTGAAGAAAAAATGAAGGAAATACTCAGCACCTGAGTACACAGAACCTCTCAGAAGAGAGGTCTCTGACCTGAAGTGTTAACTCTGTTTATCTCTCTCCACAAACAGTGCCTGGCCTGCTGAGTATTTTCAGAATTTTTTTCCTTTTTATTTCAGACCTCCCGCATCCACAGTATTTCGCTTTTGTACAACCGAGTTGAGCTGGTTATGTAGACAGAATGCCTGACACTCGCTTACCAAAGCCAATCTTCTACGGAGAGCTCGAATCTGGGGTACACTCTCATGACGCTTGAAGGAAGCGCTACCAGGACACTCTGAAGGCTTCGCCTAGAAGTTTTGGTATCAACCCCGAGTCCTGGGAGGAGCTCGCCCATGATCGCTGCATCTGGCGAGACCAAATAAAATAATGGTGCAGCCTCCTTCCAAAGCAAGTATGTAGCAGAGAGAGAGAGAGAGAACCCAAGGAGAGTGAATCCTGAGCCAGCAGCTCATCCAAAACTCAATCTTCTGCGGAGTCCTGAGCTTTTTGCAGCAGAACCCTCCGGGTACGGATCAGCCCTGCCCACTGAAACCCTACCAAACTCTCCAGATGGTGACTATGGTCACCTTTGCCTTGAAGGACAAACAAGGCACCTTCAAAGCACAAACACCCACAGGTCTTTCTGCTTCTCCATCGCCCTTAGAATTGGATGATTTAGTTTCCATTACCTCTCCTTCCAAACTGCTTTGCTTCACATTTCATTCAGCGCCGACCCCCATCCACAAAGTTTCTTCCCTCTCGTGTGACCATCCATTGTCCCGCCTCTCACTGACATGCCTTTCAGGTGACAAGCATTTTAACAATGCACTCAGTGCATTGTTGGGGGATATTGCTAGTTTTAGTAATTGTCTGGCAATTGCTAAAAAAAAGAGATGCTGTCAAAGCTTTTCGCCTTGCACTCACCAGGACAGACACAAAGACACCAACTTTCAGAGAGAGCAACAATTTATACTGCAAAGTGTGCTGATTGGCTACTGCTGATTGCTCATGCAATACAAATTGTTGCACCCTTTGAAATTTGGTGTTCTTGTGTCTGTCCTGATGAGTGCTAGACGAAAAGCTTCGACAGCAAGTCTCTTTTTTTCAGCAATGTTCAAGTCCCTGAGCTACCAAATGCCTAATTGTCGGCCCGTCATTGTTGGTGAGGATGGATGAATTGTTGGATCAGCCTCAAATATCACATTCCTGCGTGACACTCTCCTTCAGGGCTGTTAATCCGGTCATCATGGCATTGCTCGCAGGATCTTACTGGGCCTAAAATGGCTGCTGCATTTCCTACATTACAGCCACAGTTCTAAAGGCTGCTGGATGCTCTGCGATGCGCTGAGGTCATGAAAGGCACTGTATGAGTGCAAGCCCTCTTTCTAAAGGCTGCCCCTTCCCAGATACCTTGGTTTTGATCCCTCTCCTCAGTCAAGGCATCCACGTACAGTTTGAACAATCACTGGTTTCATTGATTGAATTTAGGCTGACCCAGGTGTTCTCAACAGGCGGTGGGGTGGGGTGTGGTGGGGTGGAGGGGAGGAAAGAAGCACAGCGTTTAAGCAGGTCAATGGAGCAACAGGTCGATGGGGTTTGATGTTCATTTTGTGGGGTAAATGGGCTCAGAGTCAACCAAGAGTGTCAGGGAGCAGTTGGCCGTCTTCACCTTTCACTCTTTTGTACCACTGCTTGTCTGTGGCAACTGTTTCCAGAGCTTAAAACAGGGATGATTGATCCAGCTGCCAATCGCTTGCAGTAGGTCACAGACCCGTGTCCAAGTCCTGGGGTTATCAAACTTGCAAGGTGCAGTTAGCCGTGAAAGTTGACTTTTCTTGACATTGGGAAGTGACCCTGGAGCTTATGTGCTCATCGTATATGCTGACCCAGTTGATTTTCTGTTGTGGGATCCTGCTGTGCACCAGTTTGTTAATGGTTGTTGCCACGTGACTGGAGCCACTACTGAGATCTACTTGTAAAAGCAAAGTCCAGTAGATGCTGGAAATCCGAAATAAAAACAGAAAATGCTGGAGAAACCCGATAGGTCTGGCAGCACCTACGGAGAGAGAAAGAGCTGTCGTTTTCCAGTTCATTTCCATTATATTGGACTCAAAACCTTAACTCCGTTTCTCTCTCCACAGATGCTGCCAGACCTGCTGAGCTTTTCCAGCACTTTCTATTGAAATCTCATTGTTGTTACGGGGTTCTATGGAATTTTTATAACATGGGTGTGAAGGCTTCAGAAGCAGAAAGGTTGAGAAGTGCTGATGTATATAGTCAACATTCTACATAGACAAGCCCTGCGTAAAGACCGATGCTGGGAACCAGCTACCATCAGTGTGGCCAGGACTCTGTGTGGTCCTCAGGGTGACAGCTGTAACCCCACAGACTTCAGTGCAAAAGTTTAAGCTGATCCTACCAGTGTCATACTGAGGGAGTGCTGCGTTATTGGAGGTGCTGTCTCTCAGACGAGAGCTTAAAATAAGGTTCTACTGGGATGTGGGAATCACTGGCTCAACCAGCATTTAATGCCCTTCTTCAGAGGAACTTTAAGAGTTAACCACCTTGTTGTGGGTCTGGAGTTACACGTAGACCAGCAGATTTCCTTTCCTAAAGGACATTAGTGAGCCAAATGGGTTTTTACAACAATCATTTTGTGGTTATCATCAGACTTTTAATCGGATTTAAATTCCACCATCTGCCTTGGCAGGAATTGAACTAAAGTCCACCAGAACATTACCCTGGGCCTCTGGATTACTAGTCCAGCGACAACACCACTATGCTATCACCTCCCCTTGTGATCTCAGAGACTGTGTAATATGCTGTGGCACCATGCAAAAAAAAGCAGGGGCATTCTCCTTGGTCTATCTTCATCAACGCTCCATCTTCACACAGATATATTTCCTCTTGAGGGGGAAGTGCTGCCAAGGCTTTGCAGGCTGATCATCAGCCCATTGAATTGCATTATGAACATTCCTTCCATGGCCCACAAGCTCTGGCAGGGAAATAAACCCAGAGCTTCAAGCCCAGAGGTAGGTACGCTAACTCTGCACCACAAGACTTCCTTTATTGATACTTAAAACAGATTATCTGGCCATTATGATGTTGCTGCTTCCGGCTGCTTGTGGTGGCATTTCCTACGTTACAACAATGACTACGCTTCAGAAGTACTTCATTGGCTGGGAGCATTGGAACAGAAGGAGGCAATTTAGCCCTTGAGACTTTGATACCGTTCGAAGAAATCATGGCTGATCTTCAACCTAACTCCAATGCTTTGTGATGTCCTGAAAGCAGCTTGAAAACTGAATTTTTCTTTCATTTCCTTCTACCCCTGTTCCTTGGTTTCTAATTCATTATAGCCATATTTTCAATGACAGCAGAATTAGTGTCCGTATGTTCCCCAAACTGCGGTGCATGTGTTCATGTGACCCTGTCTCCAATGATCACCCATTCATGAACCAAAGAATTGCATAGAATTTACAACACAGGAGCATTTGTTATAAGGGGGGGTGGTGGTATTGTCACTGGGCTGGTAATCAGAGACCCAGGGTAATGCTCTGGGGACCTGGGTATGAATCCCACCATGGCAGATGGTGGAATGTGAATTCAATAAAAATCTGGAATTAAAAGTCCAATGAATCCATTGCCAATTGTTATAAAAATTCTCCTGGTTCACAAATGCCCTTTAGGGAAGGAAATCTGCTATCCTTACCTGGTCTGGACTACATGTGACTCCAGGCCCACAGCAATATGATTGACTTTGAATGAGGACAATTGGGGATGGGTAACGAATATTGGCCCAGCCAGCAACACCCATATCTCATCAATTAATTTTTTAAAAAACAAACCGGTCCATGCCAGTGTTTATTCTCCATGTGAGCTTCCGTTCCATCCTTCTTCATATCATCATTCTATATATATATAGAATTGCCCTTGAGAAGGTGGTGGTGAGCTGCCTTCTTGAACCGCTGTAGTCCATATACTCACAATGCTGTTAGGGAGGGAGTTCCAGGATTCCAGTGACAGTGAAGGAACGACGATATATTTCCAAGTCAAGATGGTGAGTGGCTTAGAGGGGAACTGGCAGGTGGTGATGTTCCCATCTATCTGCTGCACTTGTCCTTCTATATGGTAGTGGTTGAGGGTTTGGAAGGTGCTGTGAAAGGAGCTTGGTGAGTTCCTGCAGTGCATCTTGTAGAATGAACACACTACCACCACTGTTCATCGGTGGTGGAGGGAGTGAATGTTTGTGGATGTGTTGCCAATCAAGCGGCTGCTTTGTCCTGGACAGTGTCCAGCTTCCTGGGTGTTGTTGGAGCTGCACTCATCCAGGCAAGTGGAGAGTATTCCATCACACTCCTGACTTGTGTCTTGAAGATGGTGGACAAGCTTTGGGGAGTCAGGAGGTGAATTACTCACTGCAGGATTCCTAGTCTTTGATCTGTTCGTGTATTTACATGGCTGGTCGAGTTCAGTTTCTGGACAATGGTAACAACCAGGATGTTGTTAGTGGAGGATTCAGCAAAAGTAATACAGAATGTCAAGGGGAGATGGTTAGATTCTTTCTTGTTGGAGATGGTCATTGCCTGGCACTTGTGTGGTGCGAATGCTATTTGCCACTTGTCAGCCCAAGCCTGGATATTGTCCAGGTTTTGCTGCATTTGGACATGGACTGCTTCAGTATCTGAGGAGTCATGAATGGTGCTGAACATTGTGCAATCATCAGCGAACATCCCCACTTTTGACCTTTTGATGGAAGGAAGGTCATTGATAAAGCTGCTGAAGATGGTTGGGCCTAGGACACTATCTTGAGGAATCCTGCAGTGAGCCCTGGAGCTGAGGATGATTGACTTCCAACTACAACAACCATCTCCCTTTGTGCTGGGTATTTCTCTGTCCCTTGTGTATTAATTTAATTTCCCCTTAAATTCATCTATGTTATTCGCCTCAACCCTTCCTTTTAGTAGAGAGTTCCACATTCTCACCATTCTCTGGGTAAAGAAGTTTCACTTGAATTTCCCTGTTGGATTTATCAGTGATGGTTTTATACTGATCACCCTTAGTTCTGGACTCCTCCACAAGTGGAAACATCTTCTATCTGTCTACCTGATAAAACCCCTTCATAATTTCAAAGACCTTTATCAAGCCACACCTCAGGAACATGGGAAAAGGAACAGCCATTCAGCCCCTTAAGACTGTTCTGCCATTCACTTAGATCATGGCAGATCTGTGACTAACTCCATATACTTACCTTTGCCCCATATGCCTTAATACCTTTAGGAAACAAATATCTCTTAACCTCCATTTGAAAATTAACAATTCATTGAGCATCAACTTTCATTTGTGGAAAATTTCCACCACATTTTGTGTGATGAAGTGTTTCCTAATTTGTATTATGGGTGGGGGACTACAGTATCTTTCACCAAGAGTAGCTTGGTAGCACAATTACTGACCAAGCTGCCTGAGTCCTAAAGGAAATATCTGCTAGACTGGGTCTGTGGTGGTGAGGGGACCAACAAGAGGGAAAAACATACTTGACCTCATCCTCCCAACCTTCCTGCCACAGATGCATCTCTCCATGACCACTACGTAGTCCTTGTGGAGATGAAGTCCCACCTTCACATTAAGGCTACGCTCCATCATGTTGTGTGGCATTACTACTGTGCTAAATGGGATAGATTTTGAACAGATCTAGCAATTCAAGACTGGGCAAACATAAAGGCCATCAGCAGCAGCAGCAGAATTGAACAGTACTCCACCACAATCTGTAACCTCATGGCCCAGCATATTCCCCGCTCTACCATTACCACTAAGCCAGTGGATCAACCCTGGTTCACTGTAGAGTGCGGGAGGGCATGCCAGGAACAGCACCAGGCATACCTAAAAATTAGGCGCCAGCCTGGTGAAGCTATAACACAGGACTACTTGCATGCCAAACAACATAAGCAGCGAGCGCTAGACAGAGCTAAGCGATTGCACAATCAATGGACCAGATCTAAGCTCTGCAGCTCTGCCACATCCAATCGTGAATGGTGGTGGACAATTAAACAACTCACTGGAGTAGGAGGCTCCACAAATAACCCCATCCTCAGTGATGGAAGAGCCCAGCACATTAGTGCAAAAGATAAGGCTGAAGCACTCGCAACAATCTTCAGCTAGAAGTGCCGAATGGATGATCCATCTCGGCCTCCTCCAGAGGTCCCCTGCAGCTCAGATGCCAGTCTTCAGCCAGTTTGATTCACTCCACATGATATCAAGAAATGGCTGAAGGCACTGGATACTGCAAAGGCTATGGGCCCTGACAATATTCTGGCAATAGTACTGAAGACTTGTGTTCCAGAACTTGCCGCAAACCTAGCCAAGTTGTTCCGATACAGTTACAACACTTATATCTACCTGGCAATGTGGAAAATTGACCAGGTATGTCCTGTAAACAAAGAAAAAAACAGGACAAATGCAACCCAGCCACTTACTGTCCATCAGTCTACTCTCAATCATCAGTAAAGCAATAGAAGGGGTCATCAACAATGCATCAAGCAACACTTGCAGAGCAGTAACCTGCTCACTGACTCTCAGTTTGGTTTCCTTCAGGGTCACTCAGCTCTTGACCCCATTATAGCCTTGGTTCAAACATGGAAAAAATAGTTGAACTCCAGAGGAAAGGTAAGGATGACTGCTCTTGACATCAAGGCAGCATTTGACCAAGTGTGGCATCAAGGAGCCCTAGTAAAATTGGAGTCAATGGGAATCAGGGGGAAAACTCTCCACTGGTTGGAGTCATACCTAGCACAAAGGAAGATGGTTGTGGTTATTAGAGGTCAATTATCTCAATTCCAGGACATCACTGCAGGAGTTCCTCAAGGTAGTGTCCTTGGCCCAACCATCTTCAGCTGCTTCATCAATGACCTTCCTTCCATCATAAGGTCAGAAGCGGGGATGTTCGCTGATGATTGCACAATGTTCAGCACCATTTGTGAAACCTCAGATACTGAAGCAGTCCATGTCCAAATGCAGCAAGACCTGGACAACAGCCAGGCTTGGGCTGACAAGTGGCAAGTAGCGTTTGCACCACACAAGTGTCAGGCAATGATCATTACCAATAAGAAAGAATCTAAGAAAGAATCTAACTGTTGCCTTTTGATGTTCAATGGCATTACCATCACTGGATCCCCCACTATCAACATCCTGGGGGTTACTATTGACCAGAAACTGAACTGGACTAGCCATATCAATACTGTGGCTGCAAGAGCAGGTCAGAGGCTGGGAATCATGTGGCAAATACCTCATCTTCTGGCTCCCCAAAGTCTGTCCACAATCTACAAGGCACAGGTCAGGACTATGATAGAACACTCTCCACTTGCCTGGATGAGTGCAGCTCCCATAACACTCAAGAAGCTTGACACCATCTAAAACAAAGCAGCGCACTTGTTTGGCACCCCATCCACAAACATTCACTCCCTCCACCACCAACGCACAGTACTAGCAGTGTGTATCATCTACAAGACGCTCTGCAGGAACTCACCAAGGCTTTTTCAAAAGCACCTTCCAAACTCACGACCACTAACACCTAGAAGGACAAGGACAGCAGATAGATGGGAACACCACCACCTGGAAGTTCCCCTCCAAGTCACTCACCATCCTGACTTGGAAATATATCACCATTCCTTCACTGTCACTGGGTCAAAATCCTGGAACTCCCTCCCTCACAGCGCTGTGGGTGTACCTACACCACATGGACTGCAGCAGTTCAAGAAGGCAGCTCACCACCACCATCTCAAGGGCAATTAGGGGTGGACAATAAATGCTGGCCCAGCCAGCGAAGCCCACATCCCATGAATGAATAAAAAAAAAGGTCTGATCTAATTTTTAGTCTATGCCCCCTAGTCCAAGAGTCCCCAACTAGTGGAAATTGTTTCTCTCTATCTATCCTGTGTGATCCCCTTAATATCTTGGAAGTTTTGATCAGATCACACCTTGACCTTCCAAATTCAAGGGCATCCCACCCCAGTTTATGCAATTTCCCTCCACAGTTTCTTCCAGGTATCATTTTAGTAATCCTCTGCTGCCCTGGCTCCAAAGCCTACGGCCTGTAAGCTGTTGCCATGGTTCCTTCCTCTTGTGACCGATTCATAGGCTGCAAGGTTTGCTGGAATGGGTAGGCAGAGATGGCAGAGCCAGTGCAGAACCCAAGGGCAGCTCAAACGACTCCTTGATAGACTTAAGAGGAAGCTAGATGGGCACATGAGGGAGAAAGTGATAGAAGGATGTGCTTGATAGGGTGAGATGAAGAGTGGGAGGAGTCTCCATTTGGAGCATAAGCACTGGCATGGATGTTTTGGGCCTCGGGACCTCTTTCTGTGCTTTAAGCTCAGCGTGAGGCCAGGTCGTCGAGGCAACGAGGGTTGGCGCTCTCACGCTGCGATTCAGATGTCAAGGTGGGTCAGTAAGAGGGCTATTGGGAGGGTGGGGAGGGGAGCGGAGGGGAGTTGTTGCAGCAATGGAGCCTAGAAAACGCCTCCAAGATTAGCGGCGCACACTGTTCCCTGGGTTGTCCTGCGAAGAGGCCGGGAGCGGATGTGAAGCAGCAGCAGGAGCAGGAGGCGGAGTCACAAAACAAGGCTGTGGAACAAAAGAGCTCGGCCAGCAGGAATCATCACACAGGGTCTAATAGACGAAACCCTTCATTAAGTGCCTCACACATCTCCAACACACAACAATCATCGCTGCACGTGCCTGATGCCTGTGCCAAATAAATCGTCCACTCCAGCAGGCCTTTGGCATGTAAGATTGCCTCGCGTCTCCCACTCACCACAAAACAGAAGATATATTCTGATGTCAGTCACATCATCCCCACATCTTTAAACATATTTTGTATATGTGTGTGTTTGTATGTATGGGGTGGGGGGGTGGTGGTGTTTGTGTATATATGTGTGTCTGAACGTGTGTGTGTGTGCCTATGTGTACGTATCTGTTGTCTGTGTTTGTGTGTGGTGGGGGGTCTGTGTGTATGTGGGGAGGGGATTTGTGTTTGTGTGTGTGTCTATATGTGTGTGTGTTGGGGGGGTGCTTGGGGGTATGCATGTGTGTGTGGGGGATGTGTGTGTGTGTGTGTGTGTGTGTGGGACCGTGTATATGTCTGAGTGTGTGTATGTGTGTATGTGTGTGCATGTCTGAGTCTGTATGTGTGGCTCTGTGTATGTGTTTGTGTGTATGTGTCTGTGTATGTGTAACTGTGTGTGTGCTGCATTCGTGGAGTCTGTGGGTGTATGTGTGTCTGGTTGTGTAGGTCAGTGTGTGTGGTTCTGTGTGTGTGTGTGGTTCTGTGTGTGTGCGTGTGTGTGTGTGTGGGGGGGGGTGGGGTGGCTGTGGGTCTATGTGTGTGGCTGTCTATTTGCTAAGTGCCACAGTGTGAGCTCACAGTTTTCATTCCATTGGGTATACGTAAAACTTAACTCATTGTGCACAACATATAAAAAAGTAATTATATTTACTTACCACACCTGTCTGTATTTCCCTCTCTAGCCTGTCTATAATCTCTCTCAGACCCATCTATATTCTCCATTGAGGCCTGTCTATATTCTCCTCCCAGGCCTGACTATATTCCCCTCCCAGACCTGTCTATATTCCCCTCTCAGGCCTGTCTATATTCTCCTCCCAGACCTGTCTATATTCCCCTCCCAGGCCTGTCTATATTCACCTCTCAGGCCTGTCCATATTCTCCTCCCAGGCCTGTCTATATTCTCCTCCCAGATCTGTCTATATTCCCCTCTCAGGCCTGTCTATATTCTCCTCTCAGGCCTGTCTATATTCTCCTCCCAGGCTTGTCTATATTCTCCTCGCAGGCCTGTCTATATTCTCCTCCCAGACCTGTCTATATTCTCCTCCCAGGCCTGTCTATATTCTCCTCCCAGGCCTATCTATATTCTCCTCCCAGACCTGTCTATATTCTCCTCCCAGGCCTGTCTATATTCTCCTCTCAGGCCTGTCTATATTCTCCTCCCAGGCTTGTCTATATTCTCCTCGCAGGCCTGTCTATATTCTCCTCCCAGACCTGTCTATATTCTCCTCCCAGTCCTGTCTATATTCCCCTCCCAGGTCTGTCTATATTCTCCTCCCAGACCTGTCTATATTCTCCTCCCAAGCCAATCTGTATTCCCTTCACAGGCCTGTCTATGTCCCCCCGCAGCCCCCCTCCCCTCTCTATATTCCCCTCCCAGGCCTGTCTACATTCTTATCCTGGGCCAGACTATATTCTCCTCCCAGGCCTGTCTATCTTCTCCTCCCAAGCCTGTGTATATTCCCCTTGTGGGCCTTCCATATTCCCCTCCCAGACCTGTCTATATTCTCCTCCCAGGTCTGTCTATATTCTCCTCCCAGGCCTGTCAATATTCTCCTCCCAGGCCTGTCTATATTCTCCTCCCAGGCCTGTCTATATTCCCCTCCCAGACCTGTCAATATTCTCCTCCCAGGCCTATCTATATTCCCCTCCCAGGCCTGTCTATATTCTCCTCCCAGGCCTGTCTATATTCCCCTCCCAGGCCTGTCTATATTCCCCTCCCAGACCTGTCTATATTCCCCTCTGTACTAATTATGGTTTTATTTGGTGTGTAATGTACCTTTAATACTTGTTAGGCAAGATCACCTGATCTGTATTAACCAATAGGAGTGTAGCAAGGACTTCCTCAGCAGTCAGTGCAGAAATAAAGTTGGAGTTGGAAGGACGCATGTAGTTGCTGCTGAGTACATTGTAAATAAGCTTAATGTTTCCACCCAAGAAGTGTCTGCAGGTTAAGTCTATCATTAATAGCATAAATTGGCCACCCTATAACAAACTGGCAACCAGGATAAATCAGGATTGAACAGAAAAAAATCAAGTTAGAAAGAAATCGGCACTGTACCCCGCCCAGTGCTTGAAAGTAGCAAGCTCTATTACAATTGAATAAGTTATCCCCTCTCAAAATGCCACAATTTAGGAGAATGGATCCTTTTGAGCCAGCCACAGAGGATTCTTCTCAATACATAGAATGCCTCACGGTCTTTTTTCAAGGAATTGCAATTATGGGGGAAGAGAAGAGGCGAGCGATCCTCTTGCGTACTTGTGGGAGCAAAATCTTCAGTCTGATTCAAAGTTTGACAGCAACCAGTGCCCCAGATTCAAAGAATTTCGTTGAACTGGTGGATCTTGCGAAGGAACACTTTCAACAAAAGCCCTCAGTCATGATGCTGGTGTTCAGGTTTAATTTGCAAAATACAGCCCGGGTGAGACAATTGCAAGCCACGTGGCAAATCTGAAGCAGCTAACAGAACATTGTGGGTTCGGTATGACACTGAATGACATGCTCAGAGATCGTTTAGTGTGTGATCAGAAAAGATCATAGTCTGAAGTGAATCTGGATTTCAAGAAGGCGCGGAAAGTGCAGTAAATGATTCAAAAGCAACACAGGGTGCGCAAAATGGCGCCATCCTCCACATCAGGTGGGAAACCTCAGCTGAAAAACACGCAAAAAAGCGAGACTCCACTGAGAAGTGGGAAACGGCCCCCGCTAGGTGAAGAATAAAAAAAAACTTAGCAGCCAAATCGAAGAATAATTTTAATAGAGATGGAAAGAAGCAGTCTTCTGGCGATTGGCAACATGGAATGCTACTATTGTCACAGAATTGGACATATGATGAGACAGTGCAAGGAAAGATTTAAGCAGGCTTGTAAACAAAAGAAGAAGCCCAATGAAATCTACGATGTAGAAGAACCTGAAACGACAAATTCAGACATTCACTTGTTGTTTAATCTGAAAGTTGGAAAGACAGAACCAATATTTGTCACAGTGAAAGTAAATGGCAAACCTGTTAGAATGGAAGTGGACATGGGAGCTCCCACTACAGTAATTGGGGAACATACCTTCAGATATTTGAATAATGGTTAACATTGATTAAGTTTAGAAGGAACAACCACCAAGCTAAAAACATATACGGATGAAGACATTCAAGTGAAAGGCATAAGCAGAGTAACTGTCCATTATGGAAGCCAATCAGCAAAGCTACCAGTGTTGGTGTTGAGAGGCAGAGGACCAAGCCTTCTAGGGTGAAATTAGCTACCATGATTGGCCACTGAGATTCCAAAAGGAAGCTGGAAGCGTTCCTATTTTGAAAAAGGAGTGTGCGAGGACTCAACAACCTGAAGAAATGCAGGCTGTCTTAAGCCAAAACTTAGAAGAACAGTTTAAGAAACTTGAAGAGACCCTGCTGGATGACAAGAGTTCGAGACGAGGTGAGCAACCTTCAAAGGGAAAAAAAAAACCTGTTGAAAGACCTTCACATGCCACAAGATTGCCTCAGGTCCAAGTTTGTACCTCTGGAAAAGTATGATGGGAAACAGAAAGAATTCAGCACCTCTCTGAACAAACTGAAGAGTGAGTTGGCAGAGAAAACACAGCAATGTTCGATTTTCCACAGGGCAGCAAACAAATACAAAAAAGAGATGGAAGAGCTGAAGAATCAGCTAAATGAAGCCAAAGAGGCTTTGAAAACAAAAGTCACAGAATTTCCCAAGAAGCAGACAGATAATGAAATTTTGGGAGACTCAGCCACTGAGCTCAGACAAGTCGAGTTTGCATCTGAGAGAAGTCTGGCCAACAGTGAAGTCAAAGAGACGGCTCAGATTAAAGTCTGTGCTCAAAAGAAAAGTGAGGGAGGTAGTCTATTTGGGTCACCGGGTAGATTCACAGGGCCTCAACCCAGTTGGGGAGAAAGCAAGATCATAAGAGAGGCACATAGATACAGAAGCTCACAAATACAGACAGACACAGATACAGACACTCACAGATACAGACACACACAAATACAGACACACAGATACAGACACACACAGATACAGACACACAGATACAGATACTCACAGATAAAGACACACACAGATACAGACACACACAGATATAGACACACACAGATATAGAAACTCACAGATACAGACACCACAGATACAGACACTCACAGGTACAGATGCACACAGATACAGACACACACACATACAGAAACTCACAGATACAGACACCACAGATGCAGACATACACACAGATATAGACACTCACAGATAAAGACACACACATATATGGACATCCATAGATGCAGACACACACAAATACAAATGGCAACCAGGGATACAGACATCCATAGATGTATGCACATGCAGATACAGACATACAAAGATACAGACAACCACAGCTACAGATACACGTAGATACAGATACATGCAGATACAAGCACATGCAGCTAAAGGCACCCACAGCTCTAGACACACACGCTACAAGTGTGGTATAAGGGTCTGCGCATTCGGGATTAATGTGGGACTGAGTTCAATACTGCACACACAGTGATGTAGAAGGCATATCACCCAGACTTCGGGTCAGCGTAGTGTTGAGCAGAGACATGATAAGACCTAGACATGGAGATAGCTCCTTGCCTATTCCCTTTACTCTAAATACATGGACAGTTATAGGTGGTTAATAACAACTTGATGTTGACATGTAGAAGACCACAAAGACTTCCTTAGCAGACACGCTCTGTAACTAATGCCATCCCAACATGGTGGCAGCTCAGGATCAAAAATCCCCAACCTCACAGAAATGCTGAAAGATTAAGCACAAGAAAACCTTCAATGGATTCTGAACTGAAAGAAGTTCCCAACTGAAGCTACAGATACTGAGAAAATTCACCAGAGAAAGCCCCAGAAAGAAGAGCCGGGAAGCTGAAGGCAGCAATTTGACTGCAGCAGCAGACTCCATAGAATCTCCCTCAAAAGTCCAGTTTCAGCACACAGAGTCCAGAACCTGCAGGGGTGAATTAAATCTTTCTTTCAATTCCAGGCTGCAGCTAGTCCTGAGAGCCCCTTTTATTAACCCAGAGTCAGAAGTGTTGTTTCAACAAAACTCGCCGCTAAGCCTGATCCCCAACTCCATGCCTCAACATCTGGCCTCTGAGTTCATGAAAGAGAAAAAAAGATTTAATTAAACAGCAAGCCTGCGCTGTATTTGAACACCCCGCTACTCGCAACAGTAAATCGCTGAATGAAAAAAGCTGGCAGACAGCCAACCCATGCAGTCATTGTTAAAAATGTTTTCCTCCAGAAGCGTGTCGTGGCCATGTTGTGGGTCCCACCAAAACCAGCGGGAAATCCTTTGTACTGCAGTGAACGGCGATGCCATCTTGAAATCCTGTAAGCTCTTAAAGCTGTACCCACACTTTAAACATCTTTAACATGGATCACAATTCCGCACTTCCAAATCCACTTGGACTCCCCCAAGGCCCAGACCAGCCACATAAACTGGGGTCTTTGGAGGAAAATATTTTTAAGTGACAGCCTCGCTCCAGACTTCAGCAAGAAGGCTGCAGACCTGCAAGCAAAAGATGATCTAAACCTAGACAAGCCAATGCGGATAGTTAGACTGTCTGAGCTATGCAAGCAACACAGGACAATTCTAAGGGGAGAAGACACAACATGGGGCAGAAGGCAACCCTCAGTCCAGCAGTATCAGGCCACATCAGGCAGGATCCAAGCCAGGGAAGGCAATTCCTGAACTGCCCAGCAGAGCGACCTTGCCAGCGCTGTGGTGCGAAGCACCCTCACAGGAGAGTCCAGTGTCCTGCGAGAACAGCTCAATGTTTCCATTGCAACAGACAGGGACACTCTGGCAAACTATGCAAGTCAAAACCCCAGCACCCCACAGATAGCCCAAAGGTCATCCACAAGGTCAAGGCCAAAATCCCAGAAGGCACGCAGCCGTGCTTCTTAGGTAAGGTCAGAGATTGTGACGCCCTGGTCAATGGTCATCTAATACATTTTAAATTAGATGCGGGTGTCAGCGTGAGAGTCCTGTCAGACAAGGAACGATGCCTCAAAGACCTCTGGCTTCGAACAATGGACTGTCCACTTTAAGGGGCAGGGGGAGTCCGGCTCCCGGTCACCGGCAGGATCCTGGAGCCACTGAGGTAGGGCAGCGAACAGATCTTTGAGCTGATGTACGTCATCAGTCACCAGCCTCTCCCTCTCCTGAGCAGGGATACCTGTACAGTCCCAGATCTCCTCCAGACGGCGGAGGGTGGAAAGTCTGTTACTGTCATTAGCCAGCCAGAACAGCACGGTCCTGAGTACTCAAACACCAAAGAGTATTTAAGCTCCGATTTCACCTTTGACCTCTCCTCTCTTTGTGGAGCAGCTTTGCCCCATATCATTCCAGGTCCCAAAAGTCCCCAATGGTCAGAGCAGCCTGTCGCACATGAGATTACCATAGCATCTCTGATGGATGTGGTACTAGAGAATGATCAGCAGTCTGGGAAGCCTCTACCTCCAACTACGCCAACGGTACAGCTGGTCAACACATCAGCAATTGTGCAACTAGCAGCCAGTATGTCACAACCACAAGGGATACTGGTACCTGGTAGCAGTCTATTGCCATCGACAACAAAAACATCAGTGGGCCTAACACAAAACCTTCTCCTCCCCACAGGAACACTCCTCCTCAGTCTCGGAGCTTCCGGACGGCCAACATGGAAAAAGAAGAAGAAAAAGCAGCGCCAAGGAGACCAAAACCATCTTTGTTCACCCCACAAGAAATGATCGAGAGTAACAGCAGCCATGCATCAACGTGACAGCCAAACCAACCAGACATGATTCAACATAAAACAATGGTAGGAAAGAATGAAGGCATATCCAAGCCAACAACAAGGACCAGAACCAGCAGAGCCTGCCGCTCTCCCCACAGAACACCAAATGAGGCTTGGAAGGGCTATAAGGCCTTCAGACCCCCTGAATTTCTAACTTCAAGGACTTGAAGGGGGGCGATGGGGTACTGTGAATGTTGCAATAATGCTAATACAGTAACAGCAATAATGTTGGAGTAGCAATAAAAGAGCAACAACAAGGTAAATGCATAAGACTGACAACAATGTAAGACATGAAGTAAACTTATGCATCTCATATCCATGGGATAAAAATTTGGAGGGAGGTGTAGTATAATGGTCTGTACATACAGGGTTAATGTGGGACTGATTACAAACCACCCACACAGTGATGTAACCTAGGACCCAGACCTAGGATCAGTGTGATGTTGAGCAAAGACATGTTAAGACTGAGGATGGAGATAGCTCCTTTTCTTTACCCTTTACTGTATAGATGTTTATAGTTACAAGTAGTTAATAAAGACTTGCTGGTAACATACAGAAGACCACAAAGACCTTTTTAACCAACATGTTCTGTAACCAGCATCATCCCAACAACAGACAGACACAGATATAGATATCAACAGCTACAAATGCACACAGCTACAGACGCCCACTGATACACCCACTGGCCCACAAGATACTGGCACAGACCCAAAAAGATGGAACACAGATCCATACAGAACAAACACACAGATACACCCCGAAGAAATATGCAAACACAGAGTTAATACACACATGCAGGCCAAGAACAGAGACGCATAAATGGCACACAGTCACAGAAAGCAAACACACAGATTCATACAGATACACTGGCTCTACAGCTCCTCTACATCCAAAATGCACAGAGAAAACAACATTGGATATATTTCTCTCAGAGTCAAGAACAATGGGTGAAATGAGCTCCTTCTGTGCAATAGGATTGTATAGTTCTAATAAAAAACATGGCCACATGGAGAACAAAGACACAGATACAAAGAACAAGTGCACAGACATATTCAGAAAAAGACACAGACAGAATTAGGTATGAACACATTTGGAACAAACATAAAACACACCACAAAACATAAACGTATAGGTAACATACACAGATACATACAAAGCAAACACAGACAGCATAAACAGACACACAGAGACACACAAATACAGGCCTGCACAAAACCAACACATAGGGCTGGATTTGTCCGCAGGCTCTATGGGTATATAGGCTCTTTATCACTCCCCGAGGCGCTGAGACCCTTTATCTTTCCCCTAGACACTGTGACCCTCCATCGCCCCCTGAGACACTGTGATCCTCCATCACTCCCCGATACCAGACACTGTGACCCTCCATCACTCCCCAAGGCCAGACACTGTGACCCTCCATCACTCCCCGAGGCCAGACACTGTGACCCTCCATCACTCCCCGAGGCCAGACACTGTGAGCCTCCAGGACTCCCCAAGGCATTGAGACCCTTCATTTTTGTCTGAGACACTGTGACCCTCCATCACTCCCAAGACCAGCCACTGTGACCCTCCATCACTCCCCGAGACCAGACGCTAAGACCCTCCATCATTCCCCGAGACACTGTGACCCTCCATCACTCCCCAAGACACTGTGACCCTCCATCACTCCCTGAGACACTGAGACCCTCCATCACTCCCCCAGACACTGTGACCCTCCATCACTCCCTGAGACACTGAAACCCTCCATCACTCCCCAAGGCCAGACACTGTGACCCTCCATCACTCCCCGAGACCAGACACAGAGACCCTCCATCGCTCCCCGAGACCAGACACTGAGACCCTCCATCACTTCCCAAGATCAGACACTGAGACCCTCCATCGCTCCCTGAGACCAGACACTGAAACCCTCCACCACTCCCTGAGACACTGTGACCCTCCATCACTCCCTGAGATTCTGAGACCCTTCATCACTCCCCAACACTGTGACCCTCCATCACTCCCCGAGACCAGACACTGAGACCTTCCACCACACCGTGAGGCACTGTGACCCTCCATTATTCACCGAGACACTGTGATACTCCATCAATCCCTGAGACACTGTGAACCTCCATCACTCCCCGAGACCAGACACTGTGATCCTCGCTCCCCGAGACCAGACACTGTGATCCTCCATCACTCCCCGAGACCAGACACAGAGACCTTCCATCACTCCCCGAGACCAGACACAGAGACCCTCCATCGCTCCCCGAGACCAGACACTGAGACCCTCCATCACTTCCCAAGATCAGACACTGAGACCCTCCATCACTCCCTGAGACCAGACACTGAAACCCTCCACCACTCCCTGAGACACTGTGACCCTCCATCACTCCCTGAGATTCTGAGACCCTTCATCACTCCCCAACACTGTGACCCTCCATCACTCCCCGAGACCAGACACTGAGACCCTCCACCACTCCGTGAGGCACTGTGACCCTCCATTACTCAATGAGACACTGTGATACTCCATCAATCCCTGAGACACTGTGAACCTCCATCACTCCCCGAGACCAGATACTGAGACCCTCCATCAGTCCTCGAGATCAGATACTATGACCCTCCATCATTCCCCAAGGCACTGTGACCATTCATTACTCCCCAAGAGACTGTGACCTTCCATCACTCCCCCACTGTGACCCTCCATCACTCCCTGAGACCAGACACTAAGACCCTCCATCGCTCTCTGAGACACCGTGACTATCCATCACTCCTCGAGATACTGAGACCCTTCATCACTCCCCAACACTGTAACCCTCCATCACTCCCTGAGACACTATGACACTCCATCACTCCCCGAGACCAGACACTGTGACACTCCATCATTCCCTGAGATACTGAGACCCTTCATCACTCCCCGACACTGTGACCCTCCATCACTCTCTGAAACAGTGTGACCCTCCATCACTCCCCGAAATCAGACACTAAGACCCTCCATTGCTCCCTGAGACACTGTGACCCTCCATCACTCCCCGAGATACTGAGCCCTTTCATCACTCCTCGACATTGTGACCCTCCATTACTCCCCGAGACCAGACACTGTGACCCTCCATCACTCCCCAAGATACTGAGATCCTTCATCACTCCCCAACACACTGAGACCCTCCATCACCCCCCGAGACAAGACACTGAGACCCTTCATCACTCCTGAAGACACTGAGCCCCTCCATCTGTCCACGAGATCAGATTCTATAACTCTCCATCATTCCCCAAGGCACTGTGACCCTCCATCACTCCCCAAGAGACTGTGACCTTCCATCACTCCCCCACTGTGACCCTCCATCGCTCCCTTAGACCAGGCACTGAGACCCTCGGCCACTCTCTGAGGCACTGTGACCCTCCATCACTCCCCGAGACACTGTGACCCTCCATCACTTCCCGAGATCATATACTGTGACTTTCACTCACTCCCTGAGGCACTGTGATCATCCATCAATCCCTGCCATACTACCCTCACTGTGCAGTGGTTATGTAGGGCAAAGACAGAAATAACTTTCATTTCTATTGCATTTTTCACAATCACAGGATGTCAAGGAGCACTTTGTAGCTAATTTTGTTTTGAAAATACCCTGACTATTGTGATGAGCGAATACCTTGCATTGAGATCATTCATCTGCTGGAGATACAGGAGGTGCTGGGATTGTTTCCCTTATAGCAGAGAGAATTAAGTGGAGATTTAATGTCAACATTCAAAATTATGCTCTGCATTGATGGAGAGAAAATGGTTACATTGACAAGAGTGTCAGTACCTGAGGGCACAGGTTTAAAATAATTGGCAAAGGAATTGGAGGGCAGGTGAGAAGACATGTTTTACACAATGAGTTGTTGTGACCTGGAATGTGCTGCCTAAAGTTGGGGGATGGGGGTGGGAGTAGAGCAGGTTTATCTTCACAATATTAGCTTGAGTATTAATTAGCACAAAGGAAGATGGATACGCTTGTTGGAGTCAAGCACCTCAGCCCCTGGTTGTCCTCTGGTGAAAGACAGAGTAAATTGCACCTACATTCTTTGGAGTTTAGAAGAATGAGATGCATCTCTCTGGGTGGACGCTGAGAGATTGTTTCCACTGGTCGGGAAATCTAGAACACGGGGACAGAGTCTCAGGATGTGGGGCCGCTCATTTAGGATAGAGGTGAGGAGAAACTACTTCACTCAAACTGTTGTGTGAATCTTTGGAATTCCAGACCCCAGAGGATTGTGGATGCTCCATCGTTGGATATATTTAAGGCTGGGATAGACAGGTTTTTTAGTCTCTCAGGGAATCAAGGGATATAGAGAGTAGGTGGGAAAGTGTAGTTGAAGCAGAAGGTAAGCCATGATTGTACTGAATGGCAGAGCAGGCTTGATGGGCCATATAATTTATTCCTGTTCAGGCAATGACCATCTCCAACATAGGAGAATCCAACCATCGCCCCTTGACAGTCAATGGCATTACGATCACAGAATCCTCCACTGCCAATCCACTGGGGGCTACCGTTGACCAGAAACTGAACTGGACTAGCCAAATAAATACTGTGACTACAAAAACAGATCCGAGGTTAGGAATTCTGCCCACCTCCTGACTCCCCAAAGCCTGTCCGCCATCTGCAAGGCACAAGTCAGGAGTGTGATGGAATGCTCCCCACTTGCCTGGATGAGTGCAGCTCCCACAACACTCAAGAAGCTCAACACCATCCAGGACAATGCAGCCCGCTTGACTGACACCCCATCCACCACCTTAAACATTTATTCCCTCCACCACCAGTACACAGTGGCAGCAGTGCGTCGCTAGTTCAGTGATTCTCAAAGTGTGACCCGCAGACCACTGGTGGTTTGTAAGGGCCTCCAGGTGGTCCCTGGGTGGGTTCCTAATGCAAACCACTGACGCTCAATGGCATGGCTGATGCCATACAGGAGAACACGCCAGGACCCTTACCCCTACTACTCATGTAACATCATACAACCAGAGAGGCTCCTGCATGCCTGGCACAAGTTGCCATGACTCGAGCAACAGCAATGATGACAATAAGATTGTCATAAAAACCCATCTGATTCATTAATGTCCTTTAGGAAAGGAAATCTGCCACCCTTACCCAGTCTGGCCTATACGTGACTAGACCCACAGCAAATGTGATTGAGTCTTAACTGCCCTCTGAAATGTCTTAACAAGCCATGCAGTTCAAGAGCAATTAGGGATAGGCAACAAATGCTGGTCTTGCCAGCGACACCCACATCCCATGAAGGAATAAATTAAAAAGATGTAATTTTATAAGCAAATTGAACACTTTGACAACTACTCCCAAAATATCCTTTTTTCAAAAAATCTCTGCATTAAAAGAGTTAATATTAGATTGTTGACTTAAATTGCAAAGCCCGACATTAGATTGAAGCTCTCCAAATTAGAGACAGACATCATCCCATTGGTGATTCACCAAAAGCAGCGCCCAGTCTTCCTATTCCTTCTGCTGTGTCTTTTTGTGTGGTGGCAAGAGAAAGGGGGGGTGTGGTAGGAGTGGTCAGTGGTCCGTGGGGTCTTTTGCCCTGCCTAACTGGACTATAGACAAAAAATTTTGAGAGCCACTGATCTCCATGATGCATGGCAGGAACACACGAAGGCTCCTTCGCCAGCAGCTTCCAAACCAGTGACCTCTACCATCTAGAAGGACAAGGGCAGCAGATAGATGGGAACACTGCCACTTGGAAGTTCCCCTCCAAGTTACTCACCATCCTGACTTGGAACTATATCACCGTTCCTTCTATGTCACTGGGTCAAAATCCTGGAACTCCCTCCTTAACAGCACTGTGGAATCCTGGAACCCCCTCCCTAACTACACCACATGGACTGCAGCGGTTCAAGAAGGTGGCTCACCACCACCTTCTCAAGGGCAATTAGGGATGGGCAATAAATGCTGGCCTAGCCAGTGATGCCCGCCATTGAGCGTCAGTGGTTTGCATTAGGAACCCACCCAGGGACCACCTGGAGGCCCTTACAAACCACCAGTTGTCTGCGGGTCACACTTTGAGAATCACTGAACTAGCGACACACTGCTGCCACTGTGTACTGGTGGTGGAGGGAATAAATGTTTAAGGTGGTGGATGGGGTGTCAATCAAGCGGGCTGCATTGTCCTGGATGGTGTTGAGCTTCTTGAGTGTTGTGGGAGCTGCACTCATCCAGGCAAGTGGGGAGCATCCCATGTACGAATATAAAAAAATAGGGTGTTGGGAGGAAGGTGATTTTTGAAAGGAAAGCAGACAAATTTTTCAGGGCTACAGAAAAGAGCAGGGTGTGTGGAACTAATTGGATAGATCTTTCTGAGAGCTAGCATGAGCACAATGGGCTGAATGGCCTCATTCTGCACTGTAAGGCTGTACGTTTAAGTTCCAGTTGTGACAATAAATGTCTATCACAGGATGAGGAAGTGGAAAGAAACACCTACCGAGGAGATAAGTGAATGAAGGAAAAGATTAGGTTAAGTTCGCTTCTGAATGAGTCGATTTTTGGATGTCCTATTCTCGTTTTCAATTTTATTTTTAACTCACCCGATGAGGAGAAAGCCCTGCCCCGAAGAAGGTTGGGGGGGGGGTGCGGGGGGGGGGGGGGGGGGGGGTCACCACGATGGGTCTCTCGTGCCAGGAAGCCGGGAACAACCTTTTGCCGGCTGTTGTCTGGCCGTTTATCAGCATCAGGAAGTCAGGCAGCTGTTGCCAGAGTCACACGCAGGCACAGGCAGAGACACACACACAGACACACAGACACACACAAGGACACACATAGAACAAGACAACAGGAAAATAAGTCCAGTCACCAACCACAGGCAGTCCTTTTAGCATACAGATATATATAGATCTCCTCTAGAGGAAGAGAATGCACAGAGCCCGACACCACAAAGTTGAAGCTAGAAGCATACCTTCTTCCCTCTGCATCTTAATCCCAGCCACTGGCTCAAAAACAAGGGCAACATCCAGAGACTTCTGAGAGGCTCAACACCGGGAGTCGACGCGGATTACTTTTCGAAGGACAAGTCTGAAAATCTGGGCTGGCAGCGGTTGGGGTGGGGAGGGGGTGAAGTGGGGTGGGGGGTGTGGGGAGCGTGCTCGGATGCCTACGGGGAATCGTCCCCAGCTTTGCCGTCTCGCCTGAAGGACAGCCACTCCCGTCAGCGCCGTGGGCGACAACCTGCTTGGTTCTGGACAGGGAACGTGTCTCGTCTTGCTGTGGGCCGTGGCGGGGCAGTCGCTGTTATCTCCTCTTTGCTTCCCCACCACCCCCCCCCCCCCAACCCCCTGCCGTCCCGGAACACATGGAGCTCAAGAGAGTGGAGGAGTCCGAATCGCCAGGGTGCATGGCCGCCTGTCTGAGCAAAGGCTGGATGCAAGTCTGCGGTGAGTGGCGGGTGGACAGAGCGGAGCCTTCCCTTTGTCACAGCCCCGTGTTTTGTCTATCTCCCTTTCTTACGGCGAAGAGGCTCAGAGCCCGCTCGCACAGCAGAGTTAAGGGACTGCCTGGTATTGTCACTTGAGGCTTTAAATAACTTTGGCTGTTGTTTTCGCACAGGTGCTAAAGGGTTTGTGAGAATGATGGTTAAATTAGCAGAGCCGCAAGGTGCCAGAGTGTCTCAGCGGCTTTGCAATCTTACCATTGAGTCAGAGGTTGTGAGTTCGTGTCCCACTCCAGAGGCTGGAACACACAATTCAGGCTAATGCTTCCAGGGCAGTGCTGAGGGAGCGTTGCACTGTCGGCGGGTCACTACTGAGGGAGTGTTGCACTGTCAGCGGGTCACTACTGAGGGAGTGTTGCACTGTTGGATGGTTTGTACTGAGGGAGCGCTGCACTGTCGGATGGTCACTACTGAGGGAATGTTGCAATGTTGGATGGTTTGTACTGAGGGAGCGCTGCACTGTCGGATGGTCAGTATTGAAGGAGTGCTGCACTGTCAGAGGATCAGTACTGAGGGAGTGCTGCACTGTCAGAGGTTCAGTACTGAGGGAATGCTGCAATGTCAGAGGTTCAGTACTGAGGGAGTGCTGCACTGTCAGAGTGCCAGTGCTGAGGGACTGCTGCACTGTCAGAGGATCAGTACTGGGGGAGTGCTGCACTATCAGAGTGCCAGTGCTGAGGGACTGCTGCACTGTCAGAGGATCAGTACTGAGAGAGAGCTGCATTGTCAGAGAGTCAGTACTGATGGTGTGCTGCACTGTCGGAGAGTCAGTACTGAGAGAGTCCTGCACCATCAGAGAGTCAGTACTGAGGGAGTACTGCACTGTCAGCGGGTCACTACTGAGGGAGTGTTGCACTGTTGGATGGTCTGTACTGAGGGAGCGCTGCACTGTTGGATGGTCAGTATTGAAGGAGTGCTGCACTGTCAGAGGGTCAGTACTGAGGGAGTGCTGCACTGTCAAAGGATCAGTACTGAGGGAGTGCTGCACTGTCAGAGGGCCAGTACTGAGGGAATGCTGCACTATCAGAGTGCCAGTGCTGAGGGACTGCTGCATTGTCAGAGGGTCAGTACTGAGAGAGAGCTGCACTGTCAGAGAGTCAGTACTGATGGTGTGCTGCACTGTCGGAGAGTCAGTACTGAAAGAGTCCTGCAGCATAAGAGAGTCAGTACTGAGGGAGTGCGGCACTGCCAGAGGGTCAATAATGAGGGGGTTCAGTACTGTCAGAGGGCAGTATTGATGATGCACTGTACTGTCAGACAGTCAATACTGAGGGAGTGCTGCATGTCAGAGGCACAGTACTGTGGGAGTGCTGCACTGTTGGGGGTGATGTCTTTTGGATGAAACATTAAACCAAGGTCCTAGCTGGTCTCTCAGGTGCATGTAAAATATACCGCAGCACAATTTCGAAGAAGGGCAGGATAGTTACCCCCAGTGTCCTGGCCAAAATTTATTCCTCAATCCTGGTCATTGTCACATTGCCTGTTGTGGGAGCTTGCTGTGTGCGAATTGGCTGCCACCTTTCCTACATTAAAACAGTGACTGCACTTCAAAAGAATTTAATCAGCTGTGAACCACTGTGGGAGGCCCTGAGGCCATGAAAGGTGCTATATAAATGCAAGTTCTTTCCTCTGACACAGCGTAGAGGCACAGTGACAAATACTGTAGGAATGAAGCTCGGAAGCTATTTCTTTCCTTTAATCAGGGAGTATGAATGGCATATATATGCAGGGGGGAGGCAGTATTGTCACTGGAACAGTAATCCAGAGACTCAGAGTAATGCTCTGGGTACCTGGGTTCAAATCCCACTATGCTTTGAATTCCATTGAAAAGAAATCTGGAATTAAAAGTCTATGATGTTGTTAACCAATCCCACTTTCATGGGTACTGGTCTGGTGTACATGTGACTCCAGACCCACAGCAATGTGGTTGGCTCTTGACCGCTACTCTGTAAATGGCCAAGAAAGCCACACAGTTGTGTCAAACTTCTGAAAGTCTTAAAAGAATGAAACCAGATGGACCATCCAGCATTGAACTAGGCACTGGACAGCACTGTGGGTGTACCTACACCATGTGGACTGCAGTGGTTCAAGAAGGCAGCTTACTGCCACCTTCTCAAGGGCAATCAGGGATGGGCAATAAATGCTGGCCCAGCCAGCAACACCCAAATCCCATGAAAGAATCAAGGAAAATAATCTAAACCAATTTGCCTCCAGAATCTTACAAAATTCAGCCATGAAACACCCTCATGTGAAAAACCTGCAGGGATTATTAGAAATCTCTGCTCCCTTTACAAAGCCACAGAAACAAATGGCTTTAATGATCGCTGGAGGGATCTTTTTAACTAACTCACAGGGTGAGATACCCCTGGGATCTTGGGCATCAGGGGAGCCACAGGATCACCAGTTTAATGCCCCTCCTGACATTGGCTTGAAAGCAGAGTAGAATCAAGGTGGACTGTAAAGCTAGTGTCTCGCCCCCTAGACTGTCAGTTCCCTGTTGGGTGGGTTAGGCTACATGGCCCTCTGTGGATGGGAATTTTGCGTGAGTGTGTTGGCCCTCATGGACTAACTTTCACTCAGTGTAATTTACAAGTTGCAGTTCAGACAGCTTCTGTTGGACTGAGGAAGACTCGCATGCGAATAACTCACACAACTAAAAGGCTGTCAAGTAACAATAGTGATAAATATAGAGCCAGTTTTAAGTCTCCATTGTTCATTGCAAAGCAATAATCCCAATCACCCCTGCCCCTCACCCACACCCTAAGGTTGTGCCCAGCTTCTGCCAACAGCCCTGTTCTCCCACGTGAGCTATTGTTCATATTGTAGAGGCAAATCAATGAGAAAGGGGTGACGTGAGGTGGCCATGCTTAGATTCTCCTCTACCTAGACCTGAATGCTTTCGACCAGTTGTGGCAATCAGAGCGACATTTTCCTCACCTCTGAATTGGAGGGTCAGTCAGCTATATGGTCTGAATGAGAGATTAAAGCTGCCTTTACACTGTCCCCATCAAACACTCCCAGGACAGGTACAGCACAGGTTAGATACAGAGTAAAGCTCCCTCTACACTGTCCCCATCAAACACTCCCAGGACAGGTACAGCATGGGGTTAGATACAGAGTAAAGCCCCCTCTACACTGTCCCATCAAACACTCCCAGGACAGGTACAGCGCGGGGTTAGATACAGAGTAAAGCTCCTTCTACAATGTCCCCATCAAACAGTCCCAGGGCAGGTACAGCACAGGGTTAGATACAGAGTAAAGCTCTCTCTACACTGTCCCCATCAAACGCTCCCAGGACAGGTACAGCACAGGGTTAGATACAGAGTAAAGCTCTCTCTACACTGTCCCCATCAAACGCTCCCAGGACAGGTACAGCACGGTGTTAGATACAGAGTAAAGCTCCCTCTACACTGTCCCATCAAACACTCCCAGGACAGGTACAGCATGGGTTAGATACAGAGTAAAGCTCCCTCTACACTGTCCCCATCAAACACTCCCAGGACAGGTACAGCACGGGGTTAGATACAGAGTAAAGCTCCCTCTACACTGTCCCATCAAATACTCCCAGGGCAGGTACAGCATGGGTTAGATACAGAGTAAAGCTCTGTGTACACTGTCCCCATCAAACACTCCCAGGACAGGTACAGCATTGGTTAGATACAGAGTAAAGCTCCCTCTACACTGTCCCATCAAACATTCCCAGGGCAGGTAAGCACGGGGTTAGATATAGAGTAAAGCTCCCTCTACACTGTCCCATCAAACACTCCCAGGGCAGGTACAGCACAGGTTAGATACAGAGTAAAGCTCCCTCTATGCTGTCCCCATCAAACACTCCCAGGACAGGTACAGCATGGGGTTAGATACAGAGTAAAGCTCCCTCTACACTGTCCCATCAAACACTCCCAGGGCAGGTACAGCACAGGTTAGATACAGAGTAACGCTCCCTCTACATTGTCCCATCAAACACTCCCAGGGCAGATACAGCATGGGTTAGATACAGAGTAAAGCTCCCTCTATGCTGTCCCAATAAAACACTCCCAGGGCAGGTATAAACACAGGGTTAGTTACAGAATAAAGCTCTCTCTACACCATCCCATCAAACACTGCCGAGACAGTTACAGCACAGAGTTAAATACAGAGAAAAGCTGCCTGTACACTAGCTCATTGATTGAGGGCTGGCAGGATTATGAGTTGAACAGTGACTCCTAACTTGATAGGGTTGGGAGGGAAATTTGAATCCAACTAGTCAAATACAAGCTTATTTGTAAGCAAAATCGCCAGATAGAGAGGATTGAGAAAGGCTAAAGTGTCCAAGTTAGCTCATCCATACACTAAAACCTGCAGTCTCCCATCTTGGCAGCTCATTACCTTGGTCAATAGTCCAGAAGGATGTTTTGAGACAGAATGACTGTGAAACATCCTGCATGTATCTGCTGCAGTGCGAGTGATCGGGTGCAAGAGGAACAGGCTGCTCAACTCCACAGGGCTTCCTTTTATAACCTTGGGCCTATCCTGCAGATAAACTCTGGGGGTGCCAAAGTCATTGCCTGAGATGCGGTGCCACAATCTCCATGCCCTGTCCAGCGATCTGAGCTATCCTGGTCCCAGCCACTGTCTCAGGTTGAATCTGACTGTTCACAACCTCAATAAAAACAAAAAACTGAGGATGCTGGAAATCTGAAATAAAAACAGAAAATGCTGAAAAGGCTCAGCAGGTCTGGCAGCATCTGTGGGGAGAGAAATAGAGTTAATGGGCTCCATATTACGAAGCGGGAGGTGGATGGCTCAACCACACCCAGCTTCACCCACCACAACCCCGGAAGAAAAGTCAGCGTGGAGCCAACTCGCTCCACGCCAGCCCAACCCGCAGCCATAACCCGCTGCGGGTAGGCTAACTTGCCTGCGAGTGGGTCTTCCGCCCTTCCCTGGGGAAGAAGTCCCGCCTTTGGACCTGCCGGCCAATCCAATCGGTCGGCAGCCCCAGCAGACCCGGCAGCGCCAAGAACGCATTAGTGGGCACTGCCGGAACTGCAAGCAGTCCCAAAAAGAAGGCCTGGTGGATCTCGAAACAAGGTAAACCCAGGTATTGGGCGGCGAGGATTTGGGCAGCTTTGGGACGGGGTGCTGGTGTTGGGGGGGTGGGGGGGTGGGGTGGGGGGGGAGCGGTGGTGGGCGATGGTTTTTGGCGAGCAGGTTGGTCGGGGGATTACTACTTTAGAGGGGCTCCACCCCACCCCGACCCTGATTCGCAAAGGGCACCTCCCTAACATAGTACTCCCCACTTCCTTCCCGCCCTTTTAAAAAGTTTTTTTCCAAAAAATGGTCTGCCCACTCCCAAACAGCTGCACAGGCCAACCCATGATATGGCTTGGGCAGCGTATTATTAGGGTCGGTTGGCTTGTTAACAAGTTCTGTTGACCCTTGATTATTTATCTAAAGATGGCAGACAGGCTGCTGGATTTGGTGCACGCCCACCTGCCATGTTATGGAGGTGAGTTTGGGGGTGGGTGGCAAGATGCTGGGATGGGCACCCGCCCAGCCCCCACCCTGTTTTACATTGCCCCCCCCCCCCCCCCACCCCCCATGCCGAAAGCACACCGGGGGGCACATATAATTCAGCCCAATGTTTTCAGTCTATTTCAGTAGAGGAGCCACTTTCAACTCAAAACAGATGTTGCCAGACCTGCTGAGTTTTTCCAGCACTTTCTGTGTGTATTTTGTTCACAACCTCAGCGTGCCATCAGACCCTCACCTTGCCATCATCAAGTCCGTCTACTTCCACCTCTGTCAAATCTCCCATTTACATCCCTGCCTATGGCAGCTGAAAACCTGACCCTTGCCTTTCCCTTCTCCCAACTAGAATGTTTCAGCTCTCTCCTGGCTGGCCTTTCATCTTCCACCTTCCATGAATTCAGCTCATCCTAAGATCCTATCCTGCATCAAATCCTATCCACCCATCACCCTGGTTCATGCTGAGCTGCATTAGCCCCCAGCCCCCATTTTCCAATCAGAAGGCCGCGCCTGGAGTACTGTGTGCACTTTTGGTCCCCGTATTTAAGAAAGGATGTGCTGGCATTGGAGGCAGTTCAAAAGAGATTCACTAGGCTGATTCCTGAGATGAAGGGGTTGCCTTATCAAGCACAGCTAAGCAGGTTAGGCCTTTATTCATTAGAGTTTAGAAGAATGAAGAGCGATTTTATTGAAACGTACAGGATTCTGAGGGGACTTGACAGGGCAGATGTTGAGAAGATGTTTCCACCAGTGGGGGAATCTCAAACTAGTGGACATAGTTACAGAATAAGGGGACACTCATTTAAAACTGAGATGCGAAGGAATTTTTTCTCTCAGAGAGTAGTGAGTGCCTGGAATTCTCCACCCCAGAGAGTTGTGGAGGACAGATCACTGAAAGCATTTAAAGTGAAGGTAGATAGATTTTTGAAATATCGGGGAGTTGAGGGCTACGAGGAGCTGGGACGAAAGAAGAATTGAGACCTGAGGCAGATCAACCATGATATTATTGAATAGCAGGGCAGGCTTGAGGGGCCAAATGGCCTACTCCTGCTCCTATTTCTTATGTCTTCATGTTCTTATCTTGTCTCTCCCATCTCTGTAACCTCTACCAGCCCTGCAATCTCACATCTCCCGAGCTTTCTGCCCCTCCTGCTCTGGCCTTTGACACATCCAGTCCCCTTTGCCCCACCTTTGACAGCCGTGCCTTCAGCAGCCTGGGGCCCTCACTCTATAATCCCTGCCAAATCCCTTCTCTCTTTCCCACTTTTCTTTTAAGAACCTCCCAAGAAAACCACCCCTTTGACGAAATAGTTGGCCACACCTCCTGTTACCATTTCCTGTGTCTCAGTTCCCAGTTGTTTTGACGATGCCTTTGTGTAGCGTCTCAGTATGTTTTCCTTTGTTAAGGGCAAGTGGACAAGCAGAGACCAGGAAACTGAGAGGGTACAGCCATCATCTTGTAGGCATAATGGCCAAGTTAACCCATGACTTTCCAGTAAACTGTCTGCTGTGGGGAAGCCAGCCAGCCACACTTGGATCATGAAAATTCTGCTGCTTGGCTCTCATTAAGATGTGGCAATTTCCTGAGGTACTGAAAGAGTTAATCCAGAGCCAGGTCTCCCTGTGTGTGTGAAAATGAGGGCCTTTCCCTCTCTAATCCTGGGTTGATAGAGTTAATCCAGAGCCAGGTCTGTGTGTGTGTGAAAATGAGGACCTTTCCCTCTCTAATCCTGGGCTGATAGAGTTAACCCAGAGCCAGGTCTCTCTATGTGTCTCTGACAACGAAGGCTTTTCCCCTGTAAACTTGGACTCAAGAGAGTTAATCCGGAGCCTGGTGTCTGTGTGCCTGACTGTGACAGCCTTCCCCTCTCTACTGCTGTGTGCAGAGAGTTAGTTCCTGGTCTCTGTGTGCCTGACAGTGAGCCTTTGCTTCTCTGATCCAGAACTGAGAGGGTTAACCTACCACCCCACTGTTGCGTAGTTATTATATTGCAACGCACAGTGACTCAATGAATACGGCAGGATCAGAAATAGCTGTGCCAATCTAAATATAGATGCATACTGTCCTATAGGCACTGAGCTCGGCTCTAAGTATAGGACAGTGCCAATTACTCGATGTCATGCCCGTGATTTTCAAGCAATTAGACAGAGGCACCTCGCTCCAAACATAGACAAAAGGTGGGTGAAGCAACCCGTAATACCCCGCACAAAATCTTTCTTTTAAATTTAGCACTCTTTTTTTAAAAAGATGTGTTTTTGCCAATTGCCCCTCCTTTGCCATTTCTGATGAAATTTCAGTCCTGCATTGACGTACGGCTCCATGTCTACTTCCCATTAGGTACTCCACACATGATGCTGGGCAGCGAGTTTTGTCAAGCTGTATGCCTGTGGAAGGCTTTGCAGCTTGCTCCTTCCCTGTCCACAATCTCACATTCCAACTGGATAATGGCCAGGGGCAGGGACAGCAGCTGATTTCCTCCTCCCTCCATATCCCAGGGACACTGAGTCCTGTGGTAGCCGCCCTCACAGCTCAATTGCCGCAGCCCAGGCCCCTGGCGTAGACTTGGTCTCAGCCGCAGGAAATGCTGGATAACAGTCAGCAGGTCAAGGCAGTGTATATTGTTATGGACAGGAGAGAGAGAGGCAAACCTGAATTCCTTTACTTTCTTGCCATCTGTCCGTCAGCGGAGGAGTTTTAATTTCTGAAATAGGCTGTGCCATGTTTCCCCAAACCCTCAGTTTGTGAGGACAACTTTTAAAGTGACTCGCAGCGAACCTCCCTTAGAGTTAAATCAGAAGTACTGTTTCTTCATGCACTCAAACCCGGGGAGTGGTTCAACTTCATACACACACACACACACACATACACACACACAAGCACACAGTATGTCAATAGGAAAGAGGAGTTTTTACAATTATGAATAACTTAAAAGAAAAAAAGACCACAGATTTGAAGAGCAGTTCACAGGATTGCTAAAGTCCAGAAAGTCGAGTCCGGTGACAGTTTCCTTCATGGAGGAGTTTACAGTTCAGGTGGCTTCAGCCAGCTGAAGCAGGAGTTGCAGGATTCCTTTAGAGTTAATGATGACGCAGTGAGATGATGTTGGCATATAGACATTTGGCCTGTTCAGCATGTGATGACAGGGATCTTCCAGAGAAACAGGTTTCAAGGAGGCTTAGACTTGATACAGGCTGTTGGTCAGCCTGGAGCCCTGCTGTGGTGTTTGCAGGCTCGAGGTTAAACACCAGATTGAGTTGTGAGTCTAGAAATGTACTCTTAAAACTCTCCAAAGGCCAGAAGCTTAGGTCAGGGGATGTTGCCCATTAATGAGTCATTTGCAGGCTAACAAGCATTTTCTATGTCTCTGGTCAAAATCCATTGTTGACCTTAGGAGATAGATGGTGGCTATGAGCACCTCTGCAGGTATAACAAGTTTTGATGGCCCTCCCTTTGTTATAGGACCAGAATGAAGAGACAGATCAACTGCTGGTCCCTAGTTATGTTGATTATAATGTAACCTCACGATGGGAGGTGTGCAATTCCACCAGGATGAGGGTTGAGCTTTTGTCCTGGAACTGCTGTTGGAAATTTCCAGAAACTCTAGCCAAGTTGTGAATCATGGCACCTGTAGCAGCCATCTCTTGGTTCAGCAAAGTCCATTTTTTAAATAAGCAAAAAAGGTAAGATTGATTTAGGACATTTATGCTCCCTTAGGTATATGGTACTATGGAGAATAAGAATCAGAGTTAACCGCCTCAATATTTACTCGGGTGGAATTTGCAAGCAAGAGTATTGGAGGAGGTTTTCTGGTCAAAAGACCGGGTTTCCAAGTTTTAACTCCATGGATGGTATGTCTTTTTTTTTTAACAATTTTACCTGCCTGGAATCCAGCCTGATTGACAGGCTTGGTTTCCTATCGGGCAGGGAACATTGCAGAAGAGGCACCCTGCTGCAGGGATTGTCGGGGGAGCCCACGGGGTGGGGTGGGTGCAGCACGGTTTGGAGGGTCAGGGGATGATCACGGGGCTGGGCTCGGAGAGAGATTGAGTGCAGAGATGGAAGGCTTGGAGGGAGATCCAAATTGAGTCGGGGAGACTACATCAGCAATGTGGGTTTCATTGGAAACTCCATTCGCTGATGATTGCACAATGTTCAGCAGCATTTGAGACTCCTCAGATACTGAGGCTGTCCATGTCCAAATGCAGCAAGACCTGGACAATATCCAGGTTTCAGCTGACAGGTGGCAAGTAACATTCGCACCACACAAGTGTCAGGCTATGACCATTGCCAACAAGAGAGAATCCAACTATCACCCCTTGACATTCAATGGCATTACCATCGCTGAATCTCCTACTATCAACATCCTGGTGGTTACCATTGACCAGAAACTGAACTGGACTAGCCATTTAAATCCTGTGGCTACAAGAGCAGGTCAGAGGCTGGGAATCCTGCGACAAGTAACTCACCTTCTGACTCCCCAAAGCCTGTCTGCAATCTACAAAGCGCAAGTCAGGAGTGTGATGGAATACTCCCCACTTGCCTGGATGAGTGCAGTTCCAACAACACTCAAGAAGCTTGACACCATACTGTACAAAGCAGCCCCGCTCGATTGTCAACCCATCCACAAACATTCACTCCCTCTACCACTGACGCACAGTGGCAGCAGTGTGTACTGGTTACAAGATGCACTGCACAATAGGAAGCCATTCAGCCCATCGTGCCTGTGCTGGCTCTTTGAAGGAGCTAACCATGGTTACACCCACTCCTAAGGTAGAATCGTCCCAGATTTGCACTAAGTGTGGTAGCTGACGAGAAAAAGAACATTTTACCTGTCGGCTGCAATGTTGGTTTTTCCCGCCGTATCATCCCAATCCTGCCTCATCAATCATGTGTCGTGTGCCGCTCGCACACCTCTCAGTGCTTCCAGCCCAGGACTGCTGCACAGAAGTCATGGCCCCAAAAGGCAAGAAGACTGCAGCCCCCAGATTCAGTGATGCATCCCTGGAACTATTGGACACTGTGGAGGCCCGCCGTGATGTCATCTAGGCCCACTCTGGCCAGCAACCTCACCACTCCAGCTTGGTCGGCGATGGCAGTCGTCATCAGGGTCAATGCTGCACAAAGAGGTTGACCATCCAATGCAGAAAGAGGATGAATGATCTCATCTGTGCCGCCAGGGTAAGGCAACCATCTCATCACTCTGAACTCACTCACTCACAAACCCCTCACACATTCGCTCTCATCTCACTCACTGCCAGCTCAAGGGACGTGACCACCCATTCTCACACATACCCTCACATCTCCTCATCTGCTCTGGAGACTGCCTCTTAGCCCTCACCCTCTTGAGGCCACTTGTACAGATCAACTTGTGCCCCCATACAGACCCTGGGATACCCCCTCCTTCCCCAGTGTGGATCTCACCCTGCAGCCTCCTCCCTTGCCTGAGGCCACTTCTCCCACTTCCCCAAACAAGCCCGAGCCCTGCAGCCTTTGAAAAGCCACCCCTGCCTTACGGCTGGTCTGGTAGGTAGAGAGTGAGCCTGTGAGCCCTCCTAAAAGTGATGTGGTGCTGTCTGCGAAACCTGGCACTGATGACAGCGAGTGCTGACCCGAAGCAAGGTGGGCGAACAAACCTCAGAGTCCCAAGCGAAGTGCAGCTCACCAACCACGTGTCGCTAATGTACAGTTGTGAAACACGTTGGCGTGCAGTTACACCGACCGTGCCTGGATGATCCAGCGCGGGGGAATGATTCCTGTGAGCTGGGCTTGTAATGAGATGCAGATGTATTACGACAAAGTTCCCAACGTCTGACAGTGGGAAATGCCACCCACCGTTGATGGGAAAGGGCAGACGACTGCAAACTGGTTTCACGGTATTCATCATATTGTCCGCTCACGCCACCAAACACGCCTGTCGCCAATGGGCACGGAAAATTCTGCCCCTCGCCTTTCCCAATAGTTTTGAGAATTGGCTGCCTTCAAGTGTTTACATAATTCCCTTTTTGATAGTCACTTTGAATCTGCTCCCAGTGCTTTTCGGATCCTATCAGCTCACTGAGAAGAAAAACCATCTCCTCTTCTCCTCTCTGGTTCTAATTGCCTTAACTCTGGGTCCTCTGGCTATAGTCCACCCTGCCACTCAAAACAGCCTCTTCCTAAGAGCTCTATCAAAACTCTTCATTTATTATCAGTGTGTGTTACATTGGAAAGAGGGAAATGTCAGGTGTGTGATATCAGAAGAAGGTTAAATCGGAGGGACTTATATAAAACTCTCCACCTCTCTGCCTCTCTCTCCTCCTTTTAGATACTCCTTAAAGCCTATCTCTTTGGTGAGGTTTTTGGACCCCTGTCCAAAAATTCCCCTGCGTGGTCAGTGTCTAGTTTGTTGGGCGATGCTCCTGAAATGCCAAGGGACATTTTACTGCAAGAAACACACTGTACAGAGGCAAGTTGTGGTTCATGTTATTCATTGAGCCTAGCAGGTGGGCTTAGCTGAACGGAAAATTTAGTTGCCATGGCTCCCATACCCAGGAGGGAGGGCCCTCCTGCAACATGGCCGATTTGATTGGCAGCTCAGCAGGATGATCAGCAATTCTGAGAGGGAAGGGAGAGTTGTGAGGTCAAAGTTTATCTCTCCTCCCTCTGATGTTTTGAGCCTGGAGGTATCAGAGTGAGGGAGCAAATTGGTGCTTTCGAAAGATGTGCGCCAGAAGTTGCTGATTTGAAATGTCAGTTGGAACCACCTCAAAGAGCAAATTGCCTAGTTAAATCTTTCCATAAGGGCATGGGAAATCTCACTGTGGAAAAACTACATTCTGTTCACCACATGCAAAATAAACAAGTTATTGGGTCATAATTGGCTTGATTCCACCAGAGTGCTCTTCAGTGAGCTTCCAAAGGACATGAGAAACACATGGGCCAGGGCTTTTTGGATAGCGGGATTTCCCATCCTGCCATCCGAAGAGTTGGCTGGGAACACATCCCCGCCGATGCTGTCTGCCCCGCAGCCATTTCACGCTCCAACGAACGTTAAATGGCTTCAGGCGGGACTTCCGCCTGTCAATCAAGAGGAGGTCCCATCCCAGGGAGCGGCCGGCCAATCTGATTGGCCAGTAGTACTCTAGTTCCTGCAGTGCCAGGAGCTGCAGAGGACAGGACTGGGACTGCAAGCAGTTACTCAGAGCCTACATTCTGGGGAGTCCTGGAAAAGGTAAGTTTGGGTGGTCTCCGGGCGGGGAGGGGAGGTGAAGCTTGGGACAGAAGGGATTTTGTTTATACTATTCATTTTACGGGATGTTGGCTTCGCTGGGTAGGCCAGCATTTATTGCCCATCCCTAGTTGCCCTTGAGAAGGTGGTGGTGAGCTGCCTTCTTGAACCGCTGCAGTCCCTCTGGTGTAGGTACACCCACAGTGCGGTTAGGGAGGGAGTTCCAGGATTTTGACCCAGTGACAGTGAAGGAACAGCGATATATTTCCAAGTCAGGATGGCGAGTGACTTGGAGGGGGAACTTCCAGGTGGTGGTGTTCCCATCTATCTGCTGCCCTTGTCCTTCTGGATGGTAGTGGTTGTGGGTTTGGAAGGTGTGTCAAAGGAGTCTTGGTTGAGGTGTCAGTCAAGAGGTGGCGGGGAAGGAGCCCCCGCCGGGGTCAGACCTTTTGGAAGGGTGGGTGGGGTGGGGCGAGGTGTGCCTGACGTCAGAGACTGCTGACCGAGGCAACTGGACCCCCTCATAACTTCTGCACAACTCCCCCACTTACCCACGAGGTCCAAACAGGGTTATTTTTTGGGCTGATGAAAGCAAAATACTGCAGATGCTGGAAATCTGAAATAAAGACAGAAAATTCTGCAAAACCTCAGCGGGTCTGGAGCTCTGAGCTCCGAAGAAGAGACATACGGACTCATTCTCCACAGACCAGCTGAGGTTTTCCAACATTTTCTGATACTATTGTTAATTTTCGGGCTCCTGCTTGCAGCTGGACTCCAACCCACCCCCACCACCCCTCACCCTGCCGGCAGCCTGAAAATTGAGGCTGGACAGAAAACAGCCCTTAAACGGTCAATACTTGGCCACGTAAGGGCCTCAAATGGGGCAAGGTTGGGCTGGCCTCGCTCTTCCCAGCGTAAAAACCCAGCGGTGAGGTCGGGGCCAGTGGGAACCCAGCCGCAAGGCCAACGGACAAATTTTACGCTCACCCACCCGTCGCCTCGCTTACAAGCCCGCCGGTGGTGGAAGGTAAAATTCTGCCCGTGTAATCGATCTTGGAGGATCACAGGGATCCAGTGTGCGGAGCCATTATCCAATCGAAGTATCCTAAATTATGAGGAGCTTTGAAAGGGGAAGGAAAAAAGGAACTAATTCCTCTGGCAAGTGGTTATCAGGTGGATAGGTTTAAAATGAGTGGCAAGGGGAAATGGTGTGAAATATTTTCACCCAAGAGGGCAGATAAAATCTGGAACACTTCACCTGAAAGGGGAATGGAAATAAATTCCATAGGAAGCTTCAAAGGGCAATTAGACATGAGGAGGACTGACTTGCAGGGTTATAGAGAAAACCCGCAGCATGGGGATAAATTGGACAGCTCTTTCAAAGAACCGCCACAGTCACGATGGGTTGAATGGCCTCCCCTTGTGCCGTACAATTCTATGATTCTAATGAGGCGTCTTACGGTTATGGTCACACTATCCCTTAACTAGGGATTGGATAGTGAAATAGTTCAGGAGATCATAAGAAAAATAAGGCATTGGTGGCGTTAATCGAAAAGACGCAATGGGATATTTTACATTCATCTGAACAGAAAATGGAGCCTAATGTTTCATCAGAAAGGCAGCCCCACTGACTCCTTTAGTGTGGCACTCAAATGTCATCTTAGGTTAAGTGTCAGTATTTGAACCCACAACCTTCGAAATCAGAGGCAGGAGCGTTCCCCACTGAGTTAAGATGCATAGAACTACACTGGATGCAAAAAACATGGGAAGGGGTAATTCGGCCAAACAGATCTGTGTTGGCATTGACTCACCACGCGAGCAAGTATTCAAATTTTCCCCACTGTCCCCATGTCCCTTCTCCTCTTTTCCATTGTCCAGCTATCAGGCCTAATCATTGCAGGGCCAATTTGAACCTAATCAGCTGGGTGGAAATCCCACAGGATTGAGTGGGATGACAGTTTTACCAACCACCACCACCCCCCTCCATCGGCCCATTGACTCCAGTGGAGAATAAAATCGGTCAGGTGAGTTTAATATTCACCCCGTAGTTTCTACCTGCAGAACTAACTCTGGGAGTGAATTCCACCACCTCACAATCCTCTGCTTGAAGAATTCTCTCCTGCTCTCTGTTCTGAATCTCTGAGCCAAAATGCTGCTGTAGTTACCAGAACTGAACTCCACCAAAGGTTTCCCATTAAAGTGACATGGTTTCTTTGAACAAGGGAGCCTCCTGTGACAGAACTAATGACCCTTGATGGGAAAAGGGGGAAAAAAAAAGGACCTAAAAATAATTATCTTCTTTCTTAAGAGGCCTGACCTTGTGGCTTGTGGTGTTAAGGAAGCAATAGTGAGTGTTCTGTAAATAAATCCCGATCTGGACTCTGTCATAATAAACAGGATGTGGTCTTTTAGGATTACTAGTTGAGGGCCTGGTGTCTGGCAGCACGCTAGAGTGGAAGCACAGGACCTTAATTGAGATAAATGCAATCTTTTAGCTCTACAAGCAAAACCATTAGAGAGGATAAGGGATAATTTTAAGTGCATTACGTACAGGACATTGGGTATCTGCGAGTGATTATAAAAGGTTTTAATCTATTTGAGAGCTTGACATGAAACCACATCGTGAGGTTCAAGTGGTTGATAGCCACTCATCCCAATGTTAGCAGTAGATTGCAGCTTTAAAATTACTGCTGTGTTCTCTCTGAATTTGCAGGACAGACCATAAATCTCATATGGGTGGTACGGTTCCATTTTGGGCTGTTGTTTTCCCTTTCCTGTGGTTGCCATGGCAGACGTAAACATCCAGCACACCGTCTCCTCCATTTGGTGGGAGACCTGCAAGGTAAATACAGATGAAGGAACGCCCCACTTCATTGGCTGTTAGACTCTGGTGCACCCTGAGGTCAGGAAATATTGCTGCATAAATGTGAGTTCTTTATTTCAAAGTGTTCCGGGAAGCTGCGATAACATCACAACATCTAACTGGATCCTGAATGACTCAAAAGATCGTCCCTCCACTTGCCAGCCATTCCAGACTTATAGCCACTCCTGATGTAAAGAAGTTTTTCCTGGCTTCAGCCCTGATGACCTTTCACCAAACCTGTCCGTCGTCCTTTCAATGAAATGCGAAGGCAAAGCCTCTGCCAAATTGTCGGGTGGATATCAAAGGTCGCATGGTATTCCGTGGTATTATTTGGGTTGTAGGGAGTTTAAAGTTGAGGAGAATGGGGGTGGTGGGGGGGGTGGCTAACCTGATCGAGGTGCTTCAAATGTTTTAAGTATTCAATCGGGTCGATAGAGAGTGGGCAAGTCAAAAAAAGGGACAAAATCTTACAATTAGAACTAGGCCACTTAAAAGTCAGGAAGCACTCCTCACAGGCAAAGGACAGGATCTGGCAGATGCGGCGAACCATTTAAATCGCCATTCAGTTCGGCAGGACCGTGATATCCCATCGAGCGGGATGGAGGGGCTGAAAAATCCTGGCCAAAGGGTAGTGGAAATCTAGAATATTCTTTCACGGGATGACCACCAGCATTTGTTGCTGATCCCCTAATTACCCTTGAACTGAGTGGCTTGCTAGACCATCTCAGAGGGCAGTTGAGAGTCAGCCACATTGCTGTGGGTCTGGAGTCACATGTAGGCCAGGCCAGGTAAGGACGGCAGATTTCCTTCTCTAAAGGAATTAGTGAACCAGATGGGTTTTTATGACAATCAATGATAGTTTCACAGTTGGTATTACTGAGATTGGTGTTCAATTCCAGATTTTGTTAACAGAATTTAAAGTCCACCAGCTGCCTTGGTGGGATTTGAACCCATGGGGGTTAGCCTGGACTCTAGGTTATTAGCCCAGTGACATTACCACTTCACCACCATCTCCCCCATCTCCCCAAAGAAATTTCAAGACTAAGATTGATAGATTTTAGTTGGTTTAGGGTGTCAAGGCATGTGAAGCGAAGGCAGGTGAATGGAGTTCAGGCAATGCTCATTCATGAGGTTAATGAATGGTGGAGCCAGCAAAGGGCTGAATGGTCTCCTCCTGTGTTCCTGCTGCCTTAGCCAACATTTCTCCATCAGTTTGCTCCATGTTTATGCAATCTATCTGTCTGCCTGTGGTTTCCCTCATTCTACCCTCTGTAAACTTGACATCGTCCAACACTCTGCTTACCTGTGTCTTTACACGCAGCAAGTCCTGTTCCCCTATCACCCCTGACCTACATTGGCTTCTGGTCAAGCAACATCGCCAATTTAAAATTCTCATCTATGTTTTCAAGTCCTGCCATGGCCTTGGCTCTCTACTATCTCTGTAACCTCCTCCAGCCTCACCGTCCTCCGAGTTATCTGCACTCCTCTAATTCTGGCCTCATGCCTAATCCCAATTTTAATTGCGCCATCGTTGGTGGCCGTGCCTTCAGTTGCCTCGGTCCCAAGCTATGGAATTTCCTCCTTACACCCGTCCGCCTCCCTACCTCTTTCTCCTCCTTTAAGACACTTCTTAAAATGCACCTCTTTGACCAAACCTTTGGTCATCTGACCCAATATCACCTTAGATAAAAGCAAAATACTGCGGATGCTGGAAATCTGAAATAAAAACAGAAAAGGTTGGAAAAACTCAGCAGGTCTGGCAGCACCTGTGGAGAGAGAAACAGAGTTAACGTTTCGAGTCCCTATGACTCTTCTTCAGATATGAAATGTTAGCTCTGTTTCTGTCTCGACAGATGCTGTCAGACCTGCTGAGCTTTTCCAGCATTTTCTGTTTTTATTTCTAACATCTCCTTATGTAGCTCAGTGTCACACTTGATTTTATAATGCTCCTGTGAAGTGCCTTGGGATATTACATTACATTAAAGGTGCTATATAAATGTACATTGCTGCTGTTGTTGTTGCATAATGGCTGACGCGTTCCTTACAGTAGTCCAGGCAGCACAGTCTGATACATTATACATGAGACACTGAAGTGCCTCTGAAAAAGAATGTCCAGGGTCACTCAAAAAATATTTTTATTAATTTACGGTATGTGGGCATCGTTGGCTAGGCCAGCATTTGTTGCCCATCCCTAGTTGCCCTTGAGAAGGTGGTGCTGAGCTGCCTTCTTGAACCGCTGCAGTCTCTGTGGTGTAGGTACACCCACAGTGCTGTTAGGGAGGGAGTTCCAGGATTTTGACCCAGCGACAGTGAAGGAACGGCGATATATTTCCAAGTCAGGATGGTGAGTAGCTTGGAGGGGAACCTCCAGGTGGTGGTGTTCTCATGTGTCTACTACCCTTGTCCTTCTAGATGGCAGAGGTCATGGGTTTTGGAAGGTGCTACCTAAGGAGCCTTGGTGAATTCCTGCAGTGCATCTTGTAGAGGGTACACACTGCTGCTACTATGCGTCGGTGGTGGTGGGAGTGAATGTTTGTGGATGGGGTGCCAATCAAGTGGGCTGCTTTGTCCTGGATGGTGCCAAGCTTCTTGAGTGTTGTGGGAGCTGCACTCATCCAGGTAATTGTGGAGTATTCCATCGCTCTCCTGGCTTATGCCTTGTAGATGCTGGACAGGCTTTGTTCCTTATTGAGGATTTGAGATGCTGGGCTGAGCTCATGCAACATGATGTAAAGTGTAGAAAAAAGTAAAGATTGAACCAATCAAGCTGTAATGTTTAGCCAACAATGAACGTGGACTTACATTGGTACCGTGGCCTTCACAAGCTCAGGCCACCCCAAAGCACTTCACAGACAATGAAGTATTTTTGAGATATAGTCACTGTTGTAAAGTAGTAAATATTTGAGCCAACTTGCACAAAGCAAGCTCCCAGGAGAATCCCTTATTAGTGCTGTTGAATAAAGGATAAATATTTACAAGGAAACCAGGGAGAGCAAGCCTGCTTTTCTCTGAATAATAGAGTTATAGAGTAATAGAGGTCTATAACACAGAAACAGGACCTTCGGCCTTTGACCCATGCACCAGTCAAACAAGTACCTAACTATTCTAACCCCATTTTCCAGCATTAGGCCCATAGCTGTGTATGCGATGGCATCGCAAGTGCACATCCAAATACTTCTCAAATGTGATGAGGGTTTTTGCCTCTACCCTTTCAGGCAGAAACCCTAATGCCATGGGTTCTCTTGATGCAGAGGGCTTAACGTTTCATCTGAAAGGCAATGCTTCTGACCGTGCAGCACTCCGTCAGCACCGCACTGGACTTTCAGCCTGGATTGTGTGTCCTAATCTTGGACCCAAAACCTTCTCACTCATGCAGTGAGAGTGCTATCCACTGAGCCACAGCTGACGTAGCTTGGGTTCCCGATCCTGAAAAATGCAACACAAAGGAAAGACCAAAGAAGTGGGCTAGGATTCACACCATGCCAATTTGTTGAGAAAGCAAGATGTGGCACTTAGTCTTCGAGTCCTGCCTTTCACCCAACCTGTCCATTTTACCTCTCACCCAATCTGAAATCAGCAAGGGAGTAAAAGTGGCATCGGACCTGAATGCAACCTCTTCTTAACAAGTGGATCAGGTTAAAGCCAGGTCTTTGGACTCCAACACATTGGGGATAGGGGGGGACGATGAGGAGGAAAGACAAAATAATGGACATGTGGGAGCAGCAATGGACAATCCTTATTGGTACCTGATAAAGGCCTATTAGGTCACAGAAATGTTGATTGTCATGATATTGCGGACTAAAGAACAGGAAATGAACTCACTGTGGCATCGTGTTGACTCCCAGTGGCTGCCAGAACACTTCAATTGTCTTGCATGAGGGACTCTTCTTGATGTATGTGGCTCAATAGTTAGCAAGCCATTCTACCATAGACTCATCCCAGCTGAGCCTAGCCAAATGCCTCAATGCTCACTTTCCAATAAGGTGAACAATCGGTAGGCCTGACTGCTGCCTTGACTTCAATGGGCTAAGTGAGCATAGCCCGACAATTGGCTCTCTGAGCTTCTTGCCTGCATGGCACATGGCAGTGCCTTTACCCTGGTGTGGGGCATTCGAATAGGCTGGGGCCAACAACGGGCACCAAGCTGGGCACCTAGCCAATGAGTGTCATCATTGTTGCATAGCTGGTTCATGAAGAAGCGACTCGGAGTCATCACTAGGAGATGGTCATTGATAAATCCATAAAGAAGTCAAGAAAACTTTTTTTCCCCAGAGACCGGTGAGAATATAGAGCTAGCTACTATAAGGACTAGTTGAGGTGAATAAAGGAATGCTAGATAGTGCAAATGGAATCGACGGATATATTAATGAGGTTAGATGAAGTGAGGGTGGAGGAAGCTTGTGTGGAGTATAAACATCAGTATAGTCCAGTTGGGCCAAATGGCCTGCTTCTGCATTGTAAATTCTATGCAACAAAGACTCTGATATTTTTTCAGAGGAGCTACTTAGTGGTCAGATTTAATGATTAGCATGCTTGGAATCCATTTCTCTTTGGAATGAGAGCAGCTCCAGCAGTGCAGTACTCTCTTGGTGCAGCATTTTCTCAATGCAGCACTGAGTTGTCAGCTTGGATCATGTGCTCATGTCTCTGGAGGGGGACTTAAACCCACAATCTACTGACTCAGAAGCGAGAGTGCTCCCAACTGAGCCACAGCTGGCACTTTTGGCCACCATTGTGTTTATTCAGCAGCTTCAGATGATTTCGAGTTCAGTCAAGAGAATTCCACACCTGTGTCACCCTGTGAGTAATGGTGATGCAGGACAGAGTTATGTTGTAAAACGATGAAATAAGTAGCAGCAATTTTCAAAAGAATGGATTAAACACTATTTCATATAGTTCCATGTTCCCCGGTGCACAGGCAGCAAACAGGGAAACTGGATGGACAGGGTGAAAGGGGAACTCCATTTCCCATTTCTCTGGGATTGCCTGCTTGTATCCTTAACTCGCACCAAGTCTTGTACACCCATCACCACTGTGCTGACTTACCTACACTGTCTCCCTGTTCAGCAATGTCTCAATGTAATCCCCTCAGGTCCACAACCCTCTGAATTCCTGGCCCTTTGCACATCCCCTGACTTCTTTCACTGTACCTTCTACCATCGAAGGCCCAAAGCTCTGAAATTCCCTTAGTAAACCTCTCTGCTTCCCCCCTGTCCTCTTTGAAAATGCTCCTAAGTAAACCCCCCACCTTTGATCAAATGTTTGGTCACCTATCCTAATATCTTCTTATGTGACTCAATGTCCAGCTTTTTGTCTCATTATGCTCCTGTGAAGCAGCTTGAAATATTCTACTACATTAACGGTGCTGTATAAATGCATGTTTTCGTGCTGGCATAGGCACAACTTCTCCACACGTTTGGCTATTCTGCCGCACCTCACTCACCTCCTGGCTGCCCAAAACCTGTCCACCATATAAGCGTGATGGAATACTCCCCACTTACTGCTCCAACAACACTCAAGAAGCTCTACACTACCCAGGGCAAAGCAGCTTGCTTGATTGCACCTCATCCACTGCAATCGCTCCCTCTACTACCGATGCACAGTGGGCAGCTGCGTGTACCATCTACAAGATGCTCTGCAGCAACTCGCCAAGCCCTCCTTCGACACCACCTTCCAAACCCGCGACCTCTACCATCTAAAAGGAGAAGGGGAGCAGACTGGCAAGTTCCTCTTCAAGCCACACACCAGTCTGACTTGAAACTATATCACTAGATCAAAATTCCTGAACTCCCTCTCTAACACCCTCTGGCTGTGCATATCCCCATAGCGGCTCAAGAAGGCGGCTCACCACCACCACCTTCTCAAGGGGATTTGGCGAGGGAAGGCAAATACTGGTCTTACCAGTGACGCTTTCACCCCACGAATGAATAAATTAAAAAGGCAGGGATGAGGGTTTTAGGTTAAATACGTTAAGCAGAGAGGTGCCAGCCTAGGTCAGTGAAGACAAGCAGGTGGTAGTAAGTGACAAGTCGAAGGTCCTGGAGTGTGGGCGAAGGAGGACGAGGGGGAAAAGTGTTGCTGTGATCAAACCTCAAGGTCACCAAAACAAGAACAAGGATTTCAGCAGCAGGAGGCCCAAGGAGGCAAGCAGTGTTGTGCGGGTGAAAATAAGTGACGGTGACGAAGAGGGTGCGGGGTTGGAAGTGAGCTCTGGATCAAGCAGGACACAAGCTTGGAGAATCCATGTTAGAAGTCGGAAGCCAGGGAGATGAAAAGAGAGTCAAAGGGTTTGTGGTCAGCGCTGAGAACTGTAGGGTGGAATTTTATGGCCCCTCCCCCACCGCCAGGATTTTCCGGTCCCGCCGAAGTCAATGGGCTCTTGAACGGCTCGCCGTGTTTTACGGCTCTGCCCCCACCGTGATGGGAAAATAAAATTCCACCCGTTGTTTCGGCTCACCTGGTGTTCAGATGTCAAAAGAAAGTGTGGCTTCTCCCACTGCTTTGTAAGTGTTAGTTATTCCTCAGTCAGTAGCAATCTGGACCCCTGTATGCTCTAGTCTTGATTCAGAGGTTAGCAGACAATGCAAAGCCTGGCTGTGTGGTTGATAATGTAGGAGGAAGCTGCAGACCTGCCAGAAGATATCAATGGACCAGTCAGGTGGGCGGAGTAGTGGCAAGTGGAGTTCAAACTGGATAAGTGGGCGTTAATTCATTTTGGGGAAGGCTAACAAAACCAAGGCCAGGGTAGGATTGTGAGAAGTGTAAAGGAACAGAGGGATGTTGGGGATGCGTGTCCACGGATCCCTGAAGGTGGCTGGACTGGTAGAGGAGGTGATCAAAAAGGCATGGAATTTAAGAACTGGGAGGTTATGCTGGAACTGTGTAAAACACTGGTTAGGCCACAGCTGGAGTTCTGGTCACCGCACTATCGGAAAGATGTGATCACACCAGAGAGGGTCCAGAGGAGACTTACGAGGATGTACCCCTTGGTTGAGGGGTCCATGGGAGGGGTCCATGAGCAGGATAGGAGGGGGGGGGGGCGGCACAGAATTTAGGGTGAGGTAGGAGGTTTAGAGTAGATTCAAGTTGGCGGGGGGAATTTTTTTCACGCAGAGGGTGGTGGAGATCTGGAACTCACTGCCTGAAAATGTGGTAGAGGCAGAAATCCCCATATCATTTATAATATATATGCATGTGCACTTGAAGTGCCATGACCTACAAGGCAGCAGACCAATAATTGAAAAGTGGGATTAGGTTAAATGGCTACTTGTCGACTGATGCAGACACAATGGTCCAGATAACCTCCTTGCAAGCTGTAAATCTCTGTGACTCTATGGTCAGAGTTTACCAGTGCCCCCCCCACCGCCCCAACACAGTGGGTTGCACCACAGCGGGGCTAGCAAGACATTAAAATCTCCTTTCCCATCGGCGGGCCCGAATGATCCTGCCGGCATGAGGGGCTGCAAATTTCCGGCCTATGATTTCCTACGAAGTCCCGCTGCAAGACAGGGTACATAATTCAGGCCGACTCCTCCACAGTACCACTGAGGGAATGCTGCTCTGTCAGAGGTGGCACCTTTCAGATGAGATGTTAAATTGAGGTCCCATCTGCTCTCTTAAGTAGACATAGAAGACTCTATGGAATTAATCAAAGAGAAGGGAAAGCTCTCTCTGGAGTCCTGGCCAATATTTAGCGCTTCAACCAACATCAATTAAAAACCAATGATCTGATCATTATCACATCACTGTTCAAAGTGCCAATGTTATGAATAAATTGGCTGCCATGTTTCCTATATTAAAAGAGCAGCCTATACCAGAGGATGGTGGCATGGTTGGTTATGCTATTGGGACTTGTAATCCAGAGACCTGCACTAATGACCTGCAGATATGAATTCGTAATCCCATTGTGGCAGCATGGGAATTTAAGTTCAGTTAATTAAATGAATCTGGATTAAGAAGCTGGCCCCAGTCAGGGTGATGATGAAGCTATGGGATTGCCATAAGAATCCATCTGGTTCACTAATGTCCATTTAATCTATTCATTCATGTGTGCTCTGCCTGAAGGCAGGCCTCTGGCTCATTGTCGGCTGATGCTTCATCCTGAGCTGTTTTTGGCAGTGGTTGGGGAAGGGAATTCATGGCCCTTGTCTGGCCTGGCCTATATGTGACTCCAAGCCCAAGGCCGTGTGGTTGACTATTGATTGGCCACTAAAGTGGCCTAAGAAGCCTCTCAACAGGAAAGCTCGGCACCTTTTCAAAAGTAATCAGGGATGATTAATGAAAGCTGGCCTCATTGGTAACACTCACATCCCATGGATGAATGAAAAAAACATTTGCATAGTGCCTCATTGGCTGTAAAGCGTTATGTGGTGCCGTGTCGAGTAAATTCAAATCTTTCTTTTGTTTTCAATGGCTAACAGTGCAGCCTGACAGTGCAGTCGTGATCACGGGGGTGAAGGGAAATGGTAGGGAGCGACTTTCAGCTGAAGGAGGCCTTTCAGCTCACTTGACCTTCTTCTTCCAGAATACCAGACCCATTGTCTTTCCATTGCAGTCATCTGGCTGCATCAGTGAGTTCAGTGTTCAGGCCTCCATCTCCCTTTCTGGAAATCTGTTGCATCGGCTGCTGACACTCGGTGTGAAGAAATCCTTCCTGGCTTCTATCCTGGACCTTCCTTTCAGAATCCCTTTTATTATAAATTCTTGGTCTCCGCCAGCAGTTGTTGCCAGTCCCTAGGCCGGAATTTTACGCAGAGGTGGTGGCCCATTCCCCTGGCGTAAAAAGGCTTGGTTGCGGAGGGTGGGGATGGATGCGGGGAGGGGAGGTGAGTCCGCCTCTGCCTTGCTGGGAAGCATTAGTTCAGGACGAAACTTCCGCCCCCATCTAGGAGGGAGACCCTCCACCGAGGCCTGCCAGCAAATCAAATGTCCAGCAGCACTCCAGTCCCAGCCACACCACCGCCATCTCCTCTGGACTATCTCGAGCAGCAACAGGAGGAAAAAGGGAAGTTTTTGCATCGATATAGCACCTTTCGTTACTTGAGGATGTCCTAGAGAGTTTTACAGCCAGTAAAGTACTTTTTGGAGGTGTGTCCGCTGTGATGCAAGGTAGGAATTGCAGCAGCCAATGTGCATACAGTAAAATACATAGGCAACAATAAGGTAAATGACAAGATAATCTGATTTTCGTTGAAGGATAAATGTTGGCCAGGAAATTAGGGAAGAACTCTCCTGAGCTCCTTCAAAATGGTGCCATGGAATCCATCTGATCAGTATTAATGTCTCAGCTGAAAGACAACACCCCTGACAGTGTAGCACCCAGTCAGTACTGCTCTGGAGAGTCAGTGTTGATAATGCACTCCTATTTTTGGTTTGGGATTATTTCAAAGAAGAGCAGAAGACTTCTCCCCTGTGTCCTGGCCAATGATTATCTCCCAAACAAAGTCAGCAAAGTTATGTTATCTCGTTGATGCTTGCAGGAGTTTGGCATGCACAAAACTAACTGCTGCATTTCCGACATTGCAACACTCAAAATTATTGGTTGTAAAGCATTTGGAATGTCCTGGGGTGATAAAAGGGACCATGTACGTGTGCATTTTTTCTTAGTATGTTGCTCAAGAATGTCAGTCTAGATCAAATGCGAGAGTGGGACTCTTGGGCCATGTAGACACTTCAAGCAGTCAGTCGAGTATCAGTAGTAAATAGGTCCAGGATAAATCAAGGCCCTACAAACAAAAAGAGGTTTGAGACAATTATTCTCAAATTAGCAACTGCGTTTCCTTTCTAAGTGAATGGAGGGTCAAAGGTCAATGTCACTCCCACTGAAAAACAATGGGAGCTTTATGAGGCATTGGGTAGTTTCTGGCTGACTGCAGTGCCCAATTTTTCACTATATATATTTTATATATATATATTTATATATATATATATATAAAATACTTAGCGCTTTTTGTACAGCTGACGACAGTAGGTTTTTTAATGTTAATTTTTAGTTTTTTAATGGTACTTCATTCACTGGCGATTATATTGGGATACGTGTATGAGACTGAATTCATATCAAAGCAGGATGAGAACCAAATAAACTGACCAGTGCTGTAGAGGGGAGAATCAGTCCCCTTTTACCCATTGCATGCTTTACATGTACATGGAATGAGAGACACATACAGGCTGTGCAGTTCCAGTCAGGAGTAAATCTTTCCTTTTTACCTGTGCTGTACATGTACAGGACTTGTCATTGAGGTACACACAGGCTGTACAGTACCGGAGAGGAGTGAATCTTTTCTTTTTACCTGCTGGGTACTGTACATGGACAGGAGCTGACACTGACATGCTCAGGCCATACATTAGCTGAAAGGAGTGAATTGTTCCTTTTTACCTGCTGTTTAATGGCCTACTCCTGCTCCTAATTCGTATGTTCATATGTTCGTACGTGTGCTGTACATACCCAGTGGCTGACACTGAGACACACACAGGGAAGTGAATCACTCCATTCTACACCCTGTATATTGTTCATGTGCAGGAGCTGACACAGAGATCACACTGGCTGTACTGTACCAAAAGGGAATTGAATTGTTCTGTACAGGACGTGGATGGACCTAACACTGATTCACTTCCCTCTGTGTGTCTCAGTGTCAGCTCCTGGGCATGTACAGCACACGTATGAACATATGAACGTACAAATTAGGTGCAGGAGTAGGCCATTCAGCCCCTCGAGTTGCTCCGCCATTCAATAAGATCATGGCTGATCTGACTGTAACCTCAACCCCACATTCCCACCTACCCCCGATAACCTTTCAGCCCCAAAAAGCTGGGATACAGGTCCCAGGAGAGTCAATTGTTTTAGCCAACAATGCAGCACTCTGTCAGCCTGGATAAAGCGGACTGAATTCCGAAACGTTTTGGGGCTGAAAGGTTGTTGGAGGTAGACGGAAATGTGGAGTTGAGGTTACAATCATATCAGCCGTGATTTTATTGAATGGTAAAGCAACTTGAGGGGCTGAGTGGCCTACTCTTGCTTCTAATTCGTATGTTCATATGTGTGCTGTACATACCCAGGAGCTGACACTGAGACACATGCAGGGAAGTGAATCACTCCATTCTACACCCTGTATATTGTTCATTTGCAGGAGCTGACACAGAGATCACGCTGGCTTTAGTGTACCAAAGGGGGATTGAATTATTCTGTACAGGACGTGGATGGACCTGACACTGGGATACGCCAGTTATTCAGGTCCCAAGGAGAGTCAATTGTTGCCCCCAACAATGCAGCACTCCGTCAGCCTGGATTAAGTGGACTGAATAACCACAACCTTTTAATCCAGAAATGGGAGTGATGCCATTGAAACAGACAATATCTGCAGAGAACTATCGGGGCACCCCAGATTTTGAGACTGGGAATGTTTGCAAACACACAGAAACGTGGGACTCCTTCAGGAAGAAGATGATCATTTGTGGTCTGTTCTATCGAGTGCCTATTATCACTTAAATGGAAAGGTTCCAATTCCCCTGGCAATCAGCTTGGGTTTCTTCGGCCGGGTGATGAGTTAAGGCCCTGTCAGCCTGCACCCACAATTCGTGTCACATTACTTGAAGCGAAGGTGGGACTATTTTGCCTTTGGCTGGGTCCCTGGCCAAGATCCTGCTCTCAGCCAACGCGGCCAAAAGGGGGAGAAAAAAAACAGACTAACCGAGCATCTGTGGGATGTTCCCAGCACAGAATGGTTGTCATACTTTCCGACAGAACAATAATCACCGGGCTGCCAAGCAATTCATTGCACAAAGCACTTTGAGACATTTCAGTGTGAGAAAGCTCGATATAAATACATGTGTTGTATTAACAGTTCACACAAACAAAAGCCTGCCTGGTGGAACATAGTAAGCAAGATATAGGTGGGCTTTCTCTCACCACAGTGTTCCGTCACTCCTGAGCATCCACCCTTAAGAACATGTCACAGCCATTTTGAAGGCATCTTGATTGAAACCTTTAAGATCCTGAGGGGCCTTGACAGGGCAGATGTGGAGAAGATATTTCCTCTTGTGGGAGAATCTAGAACTAGGGGTCGCTGTTTAAGAATAAAGGGGTCACCCATTTAAGACAGAGATGAGGAGAAATGTTTTCTCTCAGTGAGTCTTTGGAACTCTCTTCCACAAAAGGCAGTGGAAGAAGAGCCTTTGAATATTCTCAAGGCAGAGCTAGATATGTTCTTGGAAAAACTCAGCAGGTCTGGCAGCATCGGCGGAGAAGAAAAGAGTTGACGTTTCGAGTCCTCATGACCCTTCGACAGAACTAGAATTGTAGTTCTGTCGAAGGGTCATGAGGACTCGAAACGTCAACTCTTTTCTTCTCCGCCGATGCTGCCAGACCTGCTGAGTTTCTCCAGGTAATTCTATTTTTGTTTTGGATTTCCAGCATCCGCAGTTTTTTGTTTTTATCTAGATATGTTCTTGATAAACAAGGGGATGGAGGGTTATCTGGGGTAGGCAGGAGGTTACAACCAGATCAGCCATGATCTTATTCAATGGTGGAGCAGGCTTGAAGGGCCAAGTGGCCTACTCCTACTCCTAACTCGTATGTTCATATGCATGTTCGTATTTTCTGGCTTATGGAGGCAGCTCAAGTACTCTCAGCCACTGTCAGCCTAATGCCATTGACTAATGTCCAAGAAACTGATGTGTCAGCATTGGTCAGATGGTGATGTCCACCTCACCCGATAAAGTGATTAGCCCGCATTAGTCATTTGAGAAGGTACCAAAATATTGCTTGACGAGTGAGGTATCATAACTGAGAGGTTAAACCTATCAGGAAAGACAGAACAGACTTAGGCTCTTTTGTCTAGAAAAGAGAAGAGGGGAGACCTGAGGGAGGTCCATTAAAATTATGAATTATTGGTGTCCATGAAATTATGACCCATACAGTGGACATGGAGAAAATGTTTCCATTTGTCAAGGACACCAATCACAAATATACGATAGTCATTGATGGAGAATTCAGGAGAAAGAGAGTGGTGAGAATGTAGAGCTTGCTACAATTTGGGCTGCTGAGGTGAATAGTACAGGTGTCTTTTAGGAGAAGCTAGATAAACACATGAGGAAAAAAGGAATAAAGGGTCATTAGCAAGGCCAGCACTTGTTGCCTGTCCCTAACTGTCCTTGCACTGAGTGGCTTTCTAGGTCATTTCAGAGGGCAGTTAAGAGTCAATCACATTACTGTGGACCCAGCGTCACATGTAGGCCAGACCAGGTAAGGATGGCAGATTTCCTTCCCTAAAGGGCATTGGTAAAATGCTGATATGCTGATTGGGCTAGATGTAGAGGAAGCTTACATGGAATATGGACACCCCAATGGAACAGTTGAGCCAAATGACCCATTTCCATGTTGCAGACTTGATGTAACTTGACGAGATGTAATTAGATGGTGAACATATCCTAAAGAAGCCGCTTGGTCAAGATGGGGTCAGGTGATATTCAGCTTTACAACAAACTGATTGGCAGCATAGGTCCCGGTGGTGACACTCAGTCACACAAGGAAATGATTGGCCAGTTTTAGTGAAATGATGACATGCACCTTCCCAAGAAACCAACTGTTCAGATAGAGACTGCTAATATACTGATCACCATTGGTCAAGTGGTGACCTCTGACCTCCTCAAGAAACCAATTGGTCAAGTGGTGACACCTCTCCCAGAAACTGAGTCGATAAGATGCCAGATGCTGATGCCCGACCTTCCAAGAAACTGATTGGTCCGTTTACACCTGCAATGAAACCCCTGATTCACAAGAAAGTGACTGGCTAGTGTTGGTCAGGTGGTGATATCCAAAGCTGCAAGAAATGGACCCCAATTTCTACCTCAGTCCTTGTAGTGTTAGTAAAGAAAGAGAAGAGTGTTAGTCTCCTAATCTGGCTTAGATTCAAACTCACACCTTAAAAGCTGAAGGTCAGTGTTTGAACCCATGTAGTTGCGAATCTGGTTTAGATCTTACTCCTGTCTGTTTGGCCATCACCCCAATTTGCTGCGTCAGGATGTTAGGAGGCATTTCATCACACAAAGGGGGCCACTGTGCCCCACTCCCAAAATGGTTGTGGATGCTGTGGATCAAATGAAATTTGCAAAAACGGGATCTATAGATTTTTGTTGGGTATTACAGGTTACGGAACAAGGTGAGCAGATGGAGTTAAAATGGAGGTCAACCAATCTAATTGAATATCGGAACAGGCTAAAGGGGCTGAATATACTGCTCCTATTCCCATTACTATTCTGACTCCATACATTGTCCCTGAAACAGTCCATGTCCAAATGCAGCAAGCCCTGGACAACATTCAGGTTTGGGCCAATAAGGGGCATGTAACATTCACACCACACAAGTGCCAGCCAATAACATCTCCAACAAGAGAGAATCTAACCATCTCCCCTTGACACTTAATGGCATTACAATCAGTGAATCCCCCACTATCAATATCCTGGGGGTTACCATTGACCAGGAACTGAACTGGATTACTAATATACATAATGCAGCTACACGTGCAGGTTAGAGGCTGGGAATTCTGTGGCAAGTAATTCACCTCCTGACTCCCCAAAGCCTGTCCCACATCTACAAGGCACAGGTCAGAAGTGTGATGGAATTCTCTCCACTTGCCTGGCTGAGTGCAGCTCCCATAACACTCAAGAAGCTCAACACCATCCAGGACAAAGCAGCCCGCTTGATTGGCATCCCATCCACAAACATTCACTCCCTCCACCACTGACGCAAAGTGGCAGCAGTCTGTACCATCTACAAGCTGTACTGCAGCAACTCATCTCACCTCCTTCGACAGTACTTTCCAAATCAGCGACCTCAACCATCTCAAAGAACAAGGGTAGCAAGAAGCTTGGGAATACCACCACTTGTAAGTTCTCCTCCAAGCCACACATCATCCTGACTTCGAACCATATCATCATCCATTCACTGTTGCTGGGTCAAAATCCTGGAACTTCCTTCCTAACAACCTTGTGGATGTACCTACACTAAATCAAGTGCAGTGATTCAATAATGCAGCTCACTGTAACCTTCTCAAAGGCAATTAAGGATTGGCAACAAATGCTGGCCTTGCCAACGAGGCTTACGTCACATGAAAGAAAGGCAGAAAATAAATAACACCATGGTGCCCCTTATCTCTCATGATAAAATGCTTCCTGGACTTTCCCTTTACCCACTTGCAATTATATGCCCCTGGCTTGCAATGATACCTTACATTGAAATTGTGCTCAGGATTAACGGATCCCACTTACTTATCATACATTACACATATAAGGTCTCTTCTTATCAAAGCCCTTTCAGGATTGAAGAATCTAAGGTTGTTCTAACCTAGGGAAAGCTTTGTGGTCCCTTTACATATAATTGGTTTTATATCTATCACTTATGCTACTGGAATTCTCTCCCTAAACCACTCCACCTCTCCAACCTCTCTGCTCCTTCAAGTTGCTCTTTAAAACCTATCTCTTTCACCAAGCTTTTGGCCAACTGCACTTCATATCTCTTTATATGGTTTCATGCCAAACCTTTCCTACAAAGTGGTTGTTTTACAATGCTAAAGGTGCTATATAAATGCGAGTTGTAATTGTGGTTATTCAGTCGTTCATTGCTAAACACTGACTCGAGAAGTAAAGGATTGACAAGGTGGAACACATTCTCCCAAAGTAGTCATCTCAACAGAACAAAGGCAGATGCAATAACACAGGAAAAGGAGCAGTTACTGTTCAAATGTAGTATAAACCCAGTTATATATTCAACGTAGTGAGCATTGGGGCTATGATAATTGGCCTACTCTGCATTATAATTACAATAGGCAAATGGGAGTTTACCATGGCTACATCAAAATAACATGTTGGGTTGTAGCTACAATGTGTTGTCATGGTTATCCTACGTGTAGTCCTCATTATTCTTCAGTTGTAGTGTTTTTGCACTTTGTTAGCTAGATTGCATTTTACCTCATGTTGCATTCATATTAAAGGCCCAGGTTTTGCTGGCAAAACAACAGTGAATTTAATCGTGCTTGACACTGCTCATGTGTTAAATTGTCCTTCAGCTGGTGGCGAGGAGGAGATAGCCCGTGAATTTCAAGTTGCTGCAAGTCAGGTCAATGTGCGTCGCTCCTACTGTTAGCCTTGTGGAAATGGCAGCTCGCCCTTAACGACCACCATCCCATCCCGCCCCCTTCCCTGTGAAATTGCTGCATATGTGTATTCATTACTGTTCAAGCTCACCCCAGGTAGTTGGGGCTGCTACTGAACTTGTTAATGATGAGATTTAGGTCCCTGTGTTATTGCCATTTAACCTCTGTGTCCCAGAAGGAACATCACAGAATCTGTGGAGTCACGTTCCTATAAGCAATAAATTATTAATAGAGATATTAAAAAATAAATTTTACAATTTGGCACGGTTACTTTTCCTTTCTATCTCTTTACCACCCCACCCCCTTAATCCAGTCTTTTTTCCCCTCTCTTTATTTCGCTTTCTGTACCTGACCTAATTCTGTCATTCTCTGTCATTCCTCTATTTCTTTCTCAATCCTTAAATCTTATTGTTATGGAGATGGAAAGAAAAATCTCATCCTTCTGGTGGAAGAAGGAAGGCAGGAGGGTCCAAGAATTTCTAGGCTGCTGTAGCTAGTTTCTGCATCCCTCTGTGGTACCTGAGATTAGCAAAACTGCTGGTGCGATGTGTTTAAGACGCCGCTCTCTCTCTGTCTCTATCCATTTGCCAGACGTGTGTAGTGTTCAATTGTACTGTGTTTGATTATGTGAGCCTTTTTACTATTGATGCTCATTGTCCTTGATTGGTTAAACTTTGGGTTTGGACTCAGAGAAAAAGTAAACAAAGCTGCAGAAAGAGCTGGAAGCCAGAGATGAAGCATGGAGTAGACATTCTAAAGCACTGTGAATAAAATATGTTACACACATGTTATCTCTGCATAGCTCTGGGATATCAAATATACAACAACATGTGGCGGTGCTCCATTGATAATCAGCCACAGACTGGCCTTGGTAGCCAGGCTACTGTTGCTTCAGTTATACTTTGGTTTGCTGTGGGGAGCTGCCATCACATCCCACACATCGAATCCCGGAAGAAATGGTTCCTTACATAACAAGGAACATCAAGGTATGCCACCAAAAGCACATAAAAGGCTATGACTGGAATCTTCCGTTCTGGAGTCTAAGCTCAGTGGCAGGTACAGAAGTGAGAGTCAGATCCGATGGGGAGCAGGATGGTTGACCACTGGCGATCTTGCACTGTTTGACTCATTACACATGCATCTACGAGGAGCTCACCGATTCTTGCGGAGGGCGCAGGCAAGGAAGTCGCTGTCCCCGCTGTTACCTCATGGGGCCAGAGGTCCGGGCACCACATTTAAAGGGCACCCCGGGCAGCCTGCACTATCCTTTCCACCATTGCCCAGCCACTCCTCCACCCTTCCTCGCTAACCCTTCCTCCTTTCCTTGGTCACCCTGCATGCAACTTGCACTGCCACCACCTGGCCTCAAGCAGAGGCTGGATTTACAGACAGTCCCCAAAGAGGACAATGCTGCAGCAACTCACTGTTAATCGTGGAAGAAGTCAACCTCGCCAGACGCATGCCACTAATGTGCAGTTGTAAAAGTGAACATTCTAATTTCTCACTGAGGGAGAACCTAATTTGGCCAGGGGTGGGATTTAATTCTGGTGAGGTGGTCTTCTAATGAGCATGCATGACATGCTAATGCAAGCAAATGGATTCCTGACATTGTTCGTTGGGAAACAACTTGCCTGAAATCCTCAGTTAAAGTCCTGGGAACAAAATTCCAACAGATTATGCCGACATCAAGAAACAGAATTTTTGCCTCCCATTGCTCATGGGACTGGAAGACTCCACCCTATAAATTATTTGTTTTTCACCTTTATCTAAGCCATTGACCTCTTACTGAGCTCACAGCTCCAAGGATTGTGATCCAGCGCCTCCCCAAATCCCATCTTTCCATGAGTGAGGTAAGATGGTGCATGTAAAACAGTATATTGTAATGGAGCTGAGAACTTACACTATATTTTTATGAAATATATATATTTATATATATCATCATGGCTACTTCCTAAAATTTTAAAACTGCACAATCACTTTTTAAAATGACTGACGTCATGGCTGGTCCTGACCTTGGAAAGGTAGGATCTAATCTCTCGGTGCTGAAGAAATTTGCACCTCATTATCTCTGAAGAGACACTAGTGACCCTGTGGACTGCAGAGACTATATTCTGAGGTAATTATACAAAGGCTATCTACCTTTCATAAGCCAGGCCTGGCCACCGGAGCCTACTACTCTGCTAGGACAAGGATCCCTGCAACCTTCTTTTGTATTGCTTAATGGTTGGAACATTAACAATCTCAGGAACCCAGACAAAGAGGTATAGACCAAAGTGGAGAGGTGGGAGTCATGTGACATGAGCCTCCCTAACTGGAGGAACCTGCAACATTGCCTTGTGGAGCTGCAAAGCTCAGTCTGCCATCTTCCATCTAGTAAGCAGCAGCTCAGAAAAAGGGCTCTCTCCAGGTTTGAATGCCTGTCCCCCGTCTACATTGTTTCGACTGGGACTTCTGAACTTCTATACTATCGCCTACAAAACAAATTCATCTCTGCGTGCTTATTTCATCATGGATGTCATTGGGAAAGTGAAATATCCAGCATTGGTTCAGCCTGCTGACCTCTGTGAAGGAATTCACTACTGGGCTTTTGACTCTGGACTCTGGACTCATGTGAAATAATAATTCTTTGATCTGTGTTCTTTTCCCTGTCAATCTTTCATTCTCTATCCCTCTTCTATTGTGTGAATGCACAGGGGGATATGTAGCGACACCCACTTCCCACATTTTGAGTGTGCGTGAATAAACTAACGCTCTGAGATTACCCTATCTTGGGTTTGCCGTGGGGTTATTAATAAAAATGGGATCACACCAAAACTGAGGGATTGGGAAATACAATAAAGGGGAAAATCAAAATCAAAACACCTTTCTGTTTACAGATGGGTGGTGGGAGGAGAAATCAGGGCTGTTTAAACTCTATCCCCTCCCCCGTCCATAACAATATTCTCCACTAAGGTGACATCACAGGCAAGCCTGACACTAAGTCAATATTTTTTTTTAAAGTGAGGTGTTAATATCAGGAAAGAAATGGTCTTTGTTGTCTAACTGCACGAACTTATGTGGTACGGAGCCACACAGGCTAGTAGGGTCTGAGTTCCATTCCCCTCAGTGTTCGCCTACACTGATTTTCCAGCAAGAGCCTCTAGATACCAATCAAGGGAATGGAAACTTGACTCTACCTTTCTTTCCCTAACTGAAGTATAAGTGTAGCAACATCAGCTGAGACCCACATACTGAGCTTCAGAACTGGGACCCTACTAGCCTGTATGGCCCCTTATCATATTAATTCAGGCAGTCAGTCAACAAATACCATTTATTTTCATGAAAAAATATATTCACTTGGTAATTCTCATATTGCTGTTTGTGAGACCTTGCCATTGCAAGCATTGAGCCTTTAACCCACAACCACCTGACTTTGAGCTAAGAGTGCTACCCACTGAGCCACATTTGGCGCTTTCAATTAAAGGCACCATTGCAGGCCGAATATTGGGCATTCTAATATTTGCCTGCAGGACTCTCACATAACACCCAAGAGGGTTTTCAGGGGTAAAAACAGAAAATGCTGGAAAGCTCAGCAGGTCTGGCAGCATCCGTGGAGAGAGAAACAGAGGGCGGGATTTTCAGTTGATTGGTCCATTGACTTGTATGAGAGTGTAAAATCCCACCAGCATAAGATTTCGCACAGAGTTAACGTCTCGAGTCCGTATGACTCTTCTTCAGACTCGAAACAGACTGGAAACATTAACTCTGTCTCTCTCTCTCCACAGACGCTGCCAGATCTGCTCGGATTTTCCAGCGTTTCCTGTTGTTATTTCAGGTTTCCAGCATCTGCAGTATTTTGCTTTTACCTTAGGGTTTTCAGGGGGTCTGGGTGGGTGGTGGGGAGGAAGAGCCTCCAACCTGGCTGATTTGTTTTCAAAGGTTGGAGCACCGGGGCCTGTTCTGTCCCTTGCATTACAACAGTGACTGCATTTTCTTTTTGAAAGTGTTTTCTTCTGGTGAAGCACTTGGAGACCTGAAGCCATAAAATGTACGATACAATGACAATCTCGTTCTTCTTCATATCTGTGCTCCAGGTCCCAGATTAGCAGTGCGCAATGGCATAGGAGATCAGCTAATTACGGGTTGGAGAGAGTGTAACAAAAAAAAAAAGGCCCTCCTCCATCATCCTCTGAGAAAGAAATTATCAGTAAAATGTAAAATTAAAATTAATAGTCATAAGATGGCTCTTCCCTGCCTTCTTTCCCTTCCCGCTGCCCTTACCCTGCTGCTGGGTGTAAGAGTTCTCTTTTCACAGCCCCAGTAATCAGTTGCCTGTGCAGAGATTTCCTGACAGCTTCCCAGTGTTTCCTGGCTCTATTCCTGGCCTGGCTCTAGGCCCAGTGCCCTGGCCTCAATGCTTGTGAGGGGGAGGGAGCAAGTTGAAATCAAATCTTTAACCACCACTGTGCTCTGTTCAGAGGGAGAACATAATTCTTCCTTTCATTTGAAGAGGTTTTGATGAGAGTAAATAAAGAGAAGCTGTTTCCACTGGAAGCAGGTCAGTAATCGGGGGATGTAAGGTTTAGGATAACTGGCAATAGAACCGGAAGCAGAATGAATCATAAGAACCATTATGGCACAGAAGGAGGCCATTCGGTCCATTGAGTCCACGCCAGCTTTCTGCAGAGAAATCCAATCAGTCCTATTCCCTCGCTCTATCCCACCAGCCTTGCAAGCTTATTCTCCTCAAGTGTCTACCCAAATTCCTTTTGAAATCATTCATTTTCACTACCCTCATGGGCAGCGAGTTCCAGGTCATTTCCGCTTGCTGTATTAAAAAGTTCTCTCTCGCATCCACCGGCATCTCTTTCCAAAAATCTTCAATCTATGTCCCTCAACTAATAGGAACAGCTTGTCTTTTTCCCCTTTACCTAAACCTGTCATCATCTTGTACACCTCTATCAAAGTACACCTCAGTCTCCTGTGCCCCAAGGAGTACAATCCCAGCTTCTCCAGCTTAACCTTGTCACTAGAATCTTTGATGCCAGGAACCATTCTGGCAAACCTGCTCCCGCACCCACTTCGCATCTTTCCTGAACTGTGGTGACCATAACTGGAAGCAATATTCTAACTGTGGCCCAACTTTATCAAGGTTCAGCACATATCCTCAGCTTTTGCACCCATTAATTGTGAAGCTTCAGGGTCCCTCATGCTTTGCTAACTGCTCTCTCAATATGTCCTGCCGCCTTAAAAGGTCCATGCACGTGAAGCCCTGGGCCCCTTAACCCACGCACACTCTTCAGAACTGTTCCACCGGGCCAGATTTTACCGCCGGAATGGAGAAAGGCAGCAGCAAGAAAAACCCGACACTGCCTGTCCTGCATTCCAGTCTGTCACCCTTGTTCCTGACTCTGATGACTTTCCCCGAGGGTGAAGAGAGAGCAAGGGGCAGCTGGAAGGTGAATTCACCCAGTATTGTTCGTCGGGCAGCTTGAGGGCAAGAGCCCGCCTTCTGACTGAACTGAGATTTCCCACGGTGGTGGGGGGGGTGCCATTGGGAGCTCTTTGAAATTGGCCAGCTGTAACCTGACGGGAAAAGGGGCAGCAGCACTGGAAGGCGTTTAGTTTTGTGCAGACAAGTGAAAGTTTGGACAAAAGAACAACTGAGCGGTAATAAAATTTTACTAACCAATCTTCCCCCAACCTATCCCAGGTCCCAGTTCTCCATTTCCCCCAGCCAAGCACAGATGGCAGCCATAGCAATGGCTGCCGATTCAGGCCAGAACATGACCCACTTCCCTGGCGTCCTGCCTCTATTTCCAAACCCTCCCTCCTCCCTAGCCCGGCCCAGGCAATATTTGTGCAGAAGACCCACCTCTCGGGTCATTAAGATCCCAACCCAGTGAAAATTGCACTTCATGGCACACTAGAAATGGAGGGGGTGGGAGGTTCTTGACCCAGAATTGAACCCACCTCCTGGTCCGCAACTCCAACATGAATTTCCAGCCTATCAAGTCCCAATTTCCTCTCCCTATCACTTCTGCCAAGTGCATCACCTCCCACTTCCCTGTATTAAATTCTATCTACATTTATTTGTCCATTCTGCTAGCCTATCTATGTCCTGTATGTGAAAAACGATGGTCCTAGCACTGAGATTTGGGGAACACCACTGTCTACCATCTTCCAGATTAAACAATAACCATTTTCCACAATTCAATGTTTTCTGTCCTTAAACCAATACTTTTTCTATCCAAGCTGACACTGTCCCTCCTAATCTATGAGCCTCAATTTGGTTAATCCGTCTTTTATGTGGCACTTTGTCAAACTCTTTTTTAATATTCATACAGACAACATCCACTGCATTCCCTTCATCAACCCCCCTCTGTTACTTCATCAAAAAGTTCAATTAGATTAATCAAACATGATCTGCTTTTCACTAATCTATGCTGGTTCTCCTTAATTAACTAAAACCTCTCTATGTTCCTGTTAATTCGTGATAATTATTGTTTCTAAAACCTTATCCATCACTGATGTTAAACTAACTGGCCTGGGAATGTTTTTATATCCTTTACACTCTTCATTGACTAAGGGTGTCACACTTGCCACTTTCTAATCATCTGGCATGTCCCCTGTATCTAGGGAAGATTGGAAGATATGGTATGTGAGCTCTATCCCCACCTCCCTTAGCAACACAGGATGCAAGCCATCCAGGCTCTTACATTGATCATCTGTAATTATCTTGTGACAAGTCATCATTCATTCTCTATCCCTAGTTCCCTTTAGGAAGGTGGTGGTGACCCATTGCAGTCCATGTGGTGTGGGTGCACCCACAGTGCTGTTAGGGAGGGAGTTCCAGGATTTTGACCCAGCAACAGTGAAGGAATGACGATAATGTTCCAAGTCAGGATGATGAGTGGCTTGGAGGTGAACTTGCAGGCAGAGGTGTTCCCGAGCACCTGCTGCCCTTGTCCTTCTAGGTGGCAGAGGCTCAGGGATGCACTGTCGAAGAAGTCTTAGCAGATTCAGATTTGCGATCACACATTGAAAGAGATGCTGACAATAATTGTTTCATGGTTAGCGCCAAACAGCCATAACCAGAAGCACTGAACCTGCATTCAAAAAAAATCTCATTTAGAATACAAACAGAATCACGACAACACTTTGAGTGATGGTTTTATGAAAATTGCAATTACAATCTGCAGCGATGCAATTAGTAACTTGTCAGCCCAGCGCGTTTTGAAATCAGCTCTGAGACTGGCAGTCATTCAATGACATGTACCAAGTAAACGTGTAGCACGGGGAACCATTGAGGTGAGGAACTTGTCAGATTTCCTTGACCTAGTCTCTGACAGTAATACACAATCACACTGGCATCTTCCTTCCCAAACTTCTTCCTCCTCCTCCACAGCCCCCTCATTCCTCTACCCCTTCTCCCCCTCTCTCTCACCTCCCCCTCCTCCTGTCTTCTTCCTGATTCCCCTCTCTTCCCCCTCCTCTGTCTCCTCTCTTACTCAGGTAATGATAACCAGAGTGTGACAGGAATGGACAGATTATACAAATGAGTGTGCCAGCAAATAATGGCAGAATAGGGGAAAATGATAAAAAGACAGAACTAAAGGCTCTTTATCTGAATGCACACAGTGTTTGTAACAAGGTGGATGAATTGATAGCATAAATAGAAATAAATGAGCATGATAGCCATTATGGAGACATGTTTGCTTAGTGACCATGGCTGGGGCCTGAATATTCAAGCTGGGTATTTGACACTTTGGGAGGAGAGGAAGAAAGGAAAAGGAGGTGAGGTAGCTCTGTTAATAAAGGATGAGATCAGTGTAGTAGTGAGAAATGATCTTGGTTCAGAGCATTAAGATATAGATTCAGTTTGGGTAGAGATAAGAAATAGCAAAGGTAAGAAGCAGTTGGTGGGAGTATTTTATAGGCCCCCTGACAGTACCTACACTGAAGGACAGATATAAATCAAGAAATCATGAGGTCTTGAAAGAAAGGGGATTTTTAACTTCACATCAATTGGATGAATCAAATTGGCAAAAGTAGCCTGGAGGTTGAGTTCATGGACTGTATTTGTGACAGGTTCTGAAAATAATAATTCTGGCACCAGCCAGGAAACAGCCTATTTATGTATATGAATCACAAAAGGTTAGCATGTAGGTAGGGTAAGTAATTAGGAAGGCAAATAGAGTTTTGGCCTTTATTGCAAAGGGGATGAGGCATAAAAGTAGGGGAATCTTGCTACAACCGGACAGAGCATCAGTGAGACCATATATGGAGTACTGTGTACAGATTTTTTCTCCCCACTTAAGAAGGGATATACTTGCATTGGAAACAGTTCAGAGCAGGTTCACCAGGTTGATTCCTGGGGTGAAGCGGGTTGTCTTATGAGGAAACGTTGAACAGTTTGGGCCTATACTCATTGGAGTTGAGAAGAATGAGAGATGATCTCCTTGGAATATATAAGATTGTGAGACGGCTTGACAGGGCAGATGCTGAGAAGATGTTTCTCCTCATGGGGGGGATCTAGAAGCAGGGGGAACAGTTTAAAAATAAAGGGCACCCTATTTAAGACAAAGATGAGGAGGAATTTCTTCTGTCAGAGGGTTGTTAGTCTTTGAAATTCTCTTTCCCAGTGAGCTGGGTCATTGAATATATTTAGGCTGAGTTAGACAGATCTTTGATCTACAAGGGAATCAAGGATTATGGGGGGCAGGTAAGAATTTGGAGTTTAGAACACAATCTGACCAGCCATGTTCTTATTGAATGGTTGAGCATGCCCAAGGGGCTGAATGACCTACTCCCGTTCCTACTCCTTATGATCTCTCTTTCCTGCTCCTCTCTCTTTCTCTCTCTCTCTCTCTCTCCATCACCCCTCTCTCCTGTCATCCTGCACAAGAAATTTCCTTTGAGCTGTTCTCACTCTAGCACCATAACCTCCCAAGAGTTGCAGTGTCATTCCTATTGACTCCCAGGAGGTGTGGGGTCATTCCCATTCACTCTTGGAGGGACCATGTCATTCCCATTGACTCCACAAGGCACAGTATCCTTCCCATTGACACCCAGGGGATGCTGAATCATTCCTGTTGCTGCACAGGTGTGGCATCACTCCCGTTGATTCCCAGGAAGTGCAAGATCATTCCTTTTGATGCATAGGAGGTGTGGCGTCATTCCCAGTGACTCCAGGAGGCGGGGTGTCATTCCTATTGACGCCAGGAGGTTTGGCGTCATTCCCATTGACTCTGGAAGGGATGGTGTTATTCCCATTGACTCCAGAAAGCGTGGCAATCATTCCCATTGACTCCCAGGGGGTGCAGGATCATTCCTTTTGAAACGCAGGAGGTACGGGGTCATTCCCATTGACTCCAGAATGTGCAGGATCATTCCTGTTGATGCACAGAGGGTGTGGCATCACTACCATTGTCTCCCAGGGATGCAGGGTCAATCTTGTTGATGGAATTTCCGCAGAAGCAGATCACAGGAAACTCCTGGACAAAGAACAGGAGCCGCAAAGCCTCTCAGATGGCCCCAGCAAAGCATAATTACAGCTATGAAAAACAAGCATGGAATAAATTGCAGATTTCATTTCCCCTCTCCTTGCCACCAAACTCCCACCCAATATCCTGGATGTAACACTCTAGTTGCAACCTAACCAGAGCTTTGAAAAGCTAACCACTCTGTCAATATGCCCTGCCACCATCAAAGATCGATATGCACATGCAACGCCAGGTCCCTCTCTCCATACTTTTTGACAGAATGCATCACCTCACACTTCTCTTTCTTGAATTCCATCTGCCTCTTGCCTGCCCATTCTGACAGACGGTGTATGTTATGTTTCATATCATCCTCACTGTATGCCAAATTGGAATATAGAGCTCATCTCAGTCACGGTGAGTGCCAAACCTCTGAATTTGGCATCACGGAAAATTTTGAAAATGAGTGCAAGTTTTTCTCCAAACTGGTGAATGGATAATAGGCAAGGACAAGTGGATCTGTTTTTTTTAAAGGAAGCTGATAAGAGGCATTGAACTGGGAATTACAGTGAATGGATCCAGATGAAGAACTAGCATTGGCATGGGCTGATGGGCTGAATGGCCTCCCTGTGTAATTTAATGTTATGATGCAGAGGGTGAAAAGACAATTGGGGGTGACCTTAATCTAAGTCAACAGGCGAGAATCCCACCGAATCGGTGGAACATCAATTTTTACACCCCACCCATTATTATCACTTCTGAAAGAAAGAAAAACTGGCATTTATATAGCACCTTTCACAACCTCATTATATCCAAAGCACTTGCAGTCAATTAAGTACTTTCTGAAGTGCAGTCACTGTTGTAATGTGGGAAACGTGGAAGCACAGCAAACTCTCACAAACAGCAATGTGATAATGACTGAATAATCTGTTTTACTGATGTTAATTGAATGATAAATATTGTCCAGGACACCAGGGAGAACCCTTTTACTTTTTTCTGACAAAATGTCCTGGGATCTTCATATCTACCTGGCGAGGCCAGAAGAGGACCTTGGGTTAAACTGTTTTGTCCAATAGACGGCACACCTGACAGTGCAGCACTCCCTCAGTACCGCACTGGAGGTGTCAGCCTCGCTTGTTGTGCCGCAGCCTCTGAAGTGGAACTTGAACCCCCTGCCCTCTGAATCAGAGGACAGAATTTAATGAAGAGTAAAAACAGGCAGGATAAAATCAGAAGTGTGCCAGACACCACTGGCCTCCCAACAGGCAGGTTAGGTTAAAATTGTCCTCTTAGTAATTCATAGTTTGCACCAACAGCAATTTTCAGGGCATTAAATAAGCAATCTGGATCAAAATTCTTTCACATAAGCCCAAGATGGCATGCCTCAAACAGATCATCTGGCCATTATCACACTGCTCTTTATGGGATCTTGCAGTGCGCAAATTGACTGTCACCTTTCCTACATGGCAGTATCAACTACACTTTAAAAAGTATCCATTTGGCTGTCAAGGGCTTTGGGACTTCCTGAGGCCATGAAAGGCAGTGCATAAAGTTCAGTCGGACTTTCTCTCTTTTCCTACCTTTTTAGTGCTCCCTTTTTCTTTCCTTTCTTTCATCCATTCGTTCACTGGCCCTTTCTCTCCCTTTTGCAAGAGGGGGGTGGACTTGGGCGAGAGCGATGGAAACAACAAACCTGGGATTAGTTAAGAAGCGGAATGTTGCTGGGAGAACTGCAGATTCTTTCCGGATGGAAGGGTTGCGGTGAGCTGCATCGCTTTTATTTCACATCTGAGCCTATCTTGTAATTAAAATGACTAAAAGTGCAAAAATGAGGCCTGGTAGTTCCCCACTGAGCATCAACAATACAAAATTCCACCCTCCATAGCTAAGCCTTGTGGAAAGGGTCTGTCATTATTCCTTTCCCTCACATTAATTCTTTTGAATGTATCTGTTTCACTGACCTTTCGTTGCCTGTGGTTGCCAAGGTGGCCATTTGGCATTGAGGTCAATTGATGTGTTGGTTTTCTCCTCCATCGCTCCTTGAGAGAAGGCTGCGCATTGAACACTCTTCTGCTCAGTTTAAATCACCTCCATTCCTTTCTGCTAGTGCTGGGCACTTCAAAATGCAAGTCAACAGCTGCTGTGGGTTCTCTGAGACGTGACTAGAGAGAATTATCACATGAGATTGAGGGGGGCGATTTAATAGGGGCGTTCCATCACCTGAAGGGGTGCTTACAGAGTAAAGAAGGAGAAACTGCTGGGTGCTGGGTGGGTCAGCACCAAGAGATGGGGGTGAGGGGAGTTTTTTTTAAAATGCAGCGAGTTGCTAAGATCTGGCGAGCACAGTTTGAAAGGGCGGCGGAAGCAGATTCACTGGTGGCTTTTGAAATGGGCTTGGATTTAAGGGAGGTGGTGGTGTAGTGGTATTGTTACTGGACTAGTAATCCATAGACCTAGGGTAATTCTCTGGCGCAATGGATGGTGAAATTAGAATTCAATTTTAAAAATCTGGAATTTGATTTCAATGGAATTAAAAGCCTGACGATGACCATGAAACCATTGTCGATTATTGTAAAAAAACCCATCTAGCTCACTAATGTCCTTTAGAGAAGGAAATCTGCTGTCATTACCTAGTCTGGCCTACATGTGACTCCAGACCCACACCAATGTGATTGACTCTTAAATGCCCTCTGAGCCGCTCAGCTCCCAACGGGCAAATAGGGATGGTCAATAAATGCTGGCCTAGCCAGCGACACCCAATCCCATAAACAAATAAAAGAAAAATACTTGAAAAGGAAACATTTTCAGAGCAGTTGGGAGCAATGGCTGGTTTGCTAGCCTCACTGCAGCCTCCGCTCCACTTCCCGTAATGTGAGGGTCTCCTATAGAGTGGCTGCTACAGTCAAAGCCTGGAGGCTCATCACTACAGTAACTCACAATTATATTGCACCTTTAAATTAGCAAACCATCCCAAGGTGCTTCACAGGAAACACGTGACACAGCGCTGCATGAAGAACATGCATACATACAAATTGGGAGCAGGCGTAGGTCATTTGCACCCTCCCCCCAAGCCTGCTCTGCCATTCAATAAGATCATGACTAACCTGATTGTGGCCTCAAATTCACATTCTGTCTATCCCCAATGACCTTTGAATCCCTTTTAGTCAAGAATCTATCTACCTCTGCCTTAAAAATATTCATTGACTCTGTTTACTGCTCTCTGGGGAAAAGAATTCCAAAGACTCATGACTCTCTGAGAGAAAAAGTTCTTCTCATCTCTGTCTTAAATGGGAGACCCCTTATTTTTAAACTGTGTCCCCTAAATCTAGTCTCTCCCAAAAGGGGAAACATCCTTTCAGCATCCACCCTTTCAAGTCCCCTCGGGGTCCTACATGTTTCAATAAGATCATCCCTCATTCTTCTAAACTCCAATGGATACAGGCCCAACCTGTCCACCCCTTCCACATAAGACAGTCCAGGTATTAGTCAAGTGAACCTTCTCTGAACTGCTTTCAATGCATTCATTTCCTTTCTTAAATAAGCAGACCAAAACAGTACCCGGTACTCCAGACGTGGTCTTGCCAACACCCAGTACAACTGTATAACATTCCTACTTCTATAGTCCATTCCCCTTGCAGTGAAAGGAAACTAAAAGCTTGGTCTTAAAGCCTCTTGAAGAAGAGAGAGGTGGAGAGGTTTAGGAAGTAAATTCCAGAGCTTATAGCCTGGGCAGCTGAAAGTAAGACTACCAATTGTTGGGAAAAGGAAATGGGGTGGACATGAAGCTGGAATTAGAGGCATGCTGAAATCTTGGAGGGCTGGAGGAGGATACAGAGAAAGGGAGTTGGGGGGGTGGAGAAATGGACTACTAGTAGATCGGAACATCTGGATAAGAATTTTACACCTGAGACATTGCTGGACCAGGATAACATGTCCCTTCGCTCCACGCACACAATTCCCAGACACGCACGCATATTCACTCCTTTCCTCTCTCCCAACATTCTCAGGCCTTTGCTTGGAGGCTGATTATTGGCAGAGCCTTGTTCCAAAAATCGGTGAAGGTGGAGTTTAAAAACTGAGCTGGTTTCTGATTTGACACCAAAATGGTAACCATGCTGGGCAGAATTTAATCCTCTTCCCCATGGTGAGTTATGTGGCGGGGTTGTTTGGGGTAGAGGGGTGCCGGTGGGTGGAGGGTGGCATTTAATCAGGCGGGAGGGTGACAGTCGGAGACTCGACCACCTTCCCACCCCAATTATGTCCTGGTCAGGAAGATGCATGGACGACCTTCTTGCCCCACCGCCAAATCAGACCCATAAGTGGGGAATGAATGCCCACTCAAGGGCCTCATCCCACCACTGCTGTTAGTCAACCAGCGCTGGGCGGGCGTCTAGCCGCACAGGCAGGCTGGAAAGTAAACCCCGCCTGGCTTTGTTCAAAGTCACTTAGTGCCGGATCAAGGGACCAGGCACTGCTGAGAGCCGTCCTGCTGCGTTTGCTGCTGCCCCACCTCACCCCCAGCCACCCCGCAAAACCCCCTCCCGTCATCCGTCACCCGTGCCTGGGCAACCCTGGGCCTTGGGCGGGTGTGGTACCGGCGGTAGCCACCGTCTCCATAGCGACCAAGCAGCGAAGAGCACTCGGCACTGATTGGCCAGCAGCTCTCAGCAGGCGGGTCTTCCCGCCCAGAGGCCCTTGGTATCGGGGGAAGCCCCACCACCGCCCAGTTAAGTGCCCAATTGACAATAAGTGTGGCGGATCTGTCCAAAAGGAGCCAACCTGGGGCCCTCAACAGCTCTCCAGCCAGCGGGCAAGACTCCCGTCGCCTCCATTAAATACCCGCCCGGTGGTATTGACTACCAGTCAATTCTACAAGCGTAGCCTCACCTGTGCAAAGCTATTTCACTGAGCGCCAACACCTTTCCTTCACTGTTTATTCTCCTTCGCGAAACACACATTCAAGCACCGAATCCACACCTCACGGTCCAGCCATAGATCTCTTGCAACAGACAATTCCCCCCACCATCAAATTTCATTCCGAGTGGAGGCATGAAGAATTCATATGTTCCAGCCATTGACTCCTCAATGTTTGAGGTGACAAGTGATCAATATATATGATTGGCTTCCTGCTGCATTGACAGCTATTATGCCTACAGCTCTTTGCTTCCAGTATGTGAGAAAACTTATCACACTTAAAGATATATTTAGTTCTATATCTGTAATTAAATATCAATCTTCCAGATATGCTTAAATCTATTTTTCTGCAGGCAATTCAATACAATCTACTGCAATTTATAGCAGACTTCGACATACTCCACTTTAGATTTTTATTGCGTTTTTATCCTTGTCATGATGACTAATCTTATTGCCAGGAAACTGAACACTTTTCCTTCACATTGGCACAGCATGGGTTAGATACAGAGCAAAGCTGTCTCTACACTGACCCCAACAAACAATCCCAGGGTACAGCATGGATTTAGATACAGACTGGGGGTGGAATTGTCCCAGAATTGCACTAAGTATGGTAGCGGGCGTGAAAAAGAATGTTTTACCCGCCGGCCGCAATGGTGGGTTTTCATGCCGTATCATCCCCTTCCCACCTCATAACTTATGCAGTCACATGAAACAGACCAGATCCCCATATAGTCCTCTCATGCTGCCAAACATGCCCACAACCAATGGGAGTGGAAAACTCCGCCCTAAAGCTCCCTCTACACTGTCCCCATCAAACACTCCCAGGACAGATACAGCACGGGGTTAGATACAGAGTAAAGCTCCCTCTACACTGTCCCATCAAACACTCCCAGGACAGGTACAGCACGGGGTTAGATACAGAGTAAAGCTCCCTCTACACTGTCCCATCAAACACTCCCAGGACAGGTACAGCATGGGGTTAGATATAGAGTAAAGCTCTCTCTACACTGTCCCATCAAACACTCCCAGGGCAGGTACAGCACGGGTTAGATACAGAGTAAAGCTCCCTCTACACTGTCCCCATCAAACACTCCCAGGGCAAGCACAGCATAAGGTTAGATACAGAGTAAAGCTCCCTCTGTCCCAAATCATTCACTTCCAGGCCAGAAATAGCAATGGAAGTGGAGTCTGCCATGCTTCTTATCAGAGAAAGACGATAAATATTTGATAAAAAACCTTACAAGGAGTGTCAGGGAAAGGACGATAAAATGACACTGAATGGACAAGCCTGGAAAATTACCTTGAAAGAATGATGGGGGAGGGGGGAAAAAACTCTACTTGTAGAGGGCAGCTTCTGTTTTTCCAGTCCGCAGTGGGCTTGGCGAGATCAGTGGGAACAGTCACTTAGGGGGAAAATATCTAACAAAAAAATCTATCGTTTTTCTGTCTCTGCTCTTCTTATCCCCTAGAATTTGGCCTTGTTCAACAGTAATATTCTGAGAGGTTTAATAAAAGCAACATGACATTGATGGAAAGTCAAAGCCTTCCTGTTATCAGTCCCTGTTAAATTGCCTCCATCCATCTTCCTGTTTGACTTGCTTAGAATATCCCTGCAGAGTAGTTTTGAATATTGGGCAGGGTTCTCCTGCATTTGCTGTCTATCCTGAAAGATGTTGAGTGCTTGCCACTGCCATACTATTGTGTCCACCAGCCCTCCAATTTAACTCCACATAACTTCTGCAAATCTGGTGTATACCCACTCCCACTTCATCACCACAACTGCACCCATGCTAAGCACTGCTCCACTCTACTGTCCTTATCTGAAGGACATGACTCCGAATGCAATCAGGGCACCTTACAGAACATGGGGACTGCATTTGGTCTGACATATACACATTAGCTCTGTGGGAAGAACTGAGCGCCATACAGCCTTTGCCTGCCCTGGCCTGTCCCCTTAACCTTCAGCTTTATTTCTTCTTCAAATGTTTTACCACATTCCTGTTCAAGAGCTATTATGGATTCTGCTTACACCATCATTTCTGATATGGCATTCTATGTCCCCACAACCCATTCTGTAGTTAACTTGGGCTGTACCTGCCCTGGGAGTGTTTGAAATGACAGTGTAGAAAGATCTTTATTCTGTATCTGACCTGTACCGTAGTTGCCCTGAGAATGTTTGATGGGACAGTGTAAGCTTTACTATGTATCTAACCTGTGTTGTACCTGTCCTGGCAGTGTTTGATGGGACGGAGTAGAAGGAGCTTTAATCTGTATCCAACCTGTGCTGTACCTATTCAAGGCTGAGGCAGGCAGATGTTTAATCAGTAAGATAATCAAGGGTTATGGGGTCAAGGCAGGAAAGTGGAGTTGAGGATTACCAGATCAGCCATGATCTCATTGAATAGTGAAGCAGACTTGATGGGTCAAATGGCCTACTTCTGCTCCTACAGCTTATGGTCTTATGGTTTGATAGGACAGTGTAGAGGGAGCTCTACTCTGTATCTAACCTGTGCTGTACCTGTCCTGGGAGTGTTTGGTGTGGTAGTGTAAGGGAACTTAATTTTGTATCTAACCTGTGCTGTACCTGTCCTGGCTTTACTTGAGATGTGGTCTTGATACAGAGTAAAACACCCTCTTCACTGTCCCATCAAGAACTTCCAGGGCACATAGAAGCTTTGGTCTCAGTACTGAACCATGCTAATGGGAGTGCAGGTAAGAGCTAGGACAGAACTGTGGCACAAAGTCCTCCAACTCTCTTCTCACCAAGGCAGGGTCTGCACTGGGAGCACAGCATCACTGAATTTACCTGGACATGTCACATTCCCCAAGCAATGCAACAGCCCTTCATCAGATTATCGCTGTTCAGCTGATCAAATCCTTGCAGCTTTTCAAAACCACTCAGGCTTGCCGGGGGAGAGGCTGCAATGGTCATTTTCACCCAACTCACTGAGCAGGAAGCCCATGGAATTGGGCAGAAGATCAGATTTACACAACACTGAGGCATTGAACTCAATCAAGTGTGATATTGGGTGGGACGTTAAAACCACACTTGACACCTAAAGTGTAGTGCTCAGTCACTGGCACTCAGATTTCTGATCTTGCACTTGTTGTATAAGCAAGTATAGCAGTCATTCTGCATCGTCTAACCAGGTGGGGAATGTTGGTTAAACACTTATTTAAACAGTGTTAGGGGATCTTGCATCCCCTGACATCTTGGGCTATTTGTTTCATCCAGGGGACAGCATCTCTATGGGTGCAACAAACAAAACTTGCATTCATATGGCAGCTTGAATGTAGTGAAACATTCTGAGCTGCTGCACAGAACAATGAGCTAACATCCCTTGGCACTGATCCATTTAAGGAAATATAACAACAGGAGAGAAAAAGCTACTTGACCTTATCCTCACCAACCTGCCTGCCACTGATGCATCTGTCCATGACAGTATTGGTAGGAGTGACCACAGCACAGTACTTGTGGAGAGGAAGTCCTGGCTTCACATTGAGGATACCCTCCATCGTGTTGTGTAGCACCACCACTGTGCTAAATGGGATAGATTTCGTACATATTTCGCAACTCAAGACTAGGCATCCATTAGGCGCTGTGGGCCATCAGCAGCAGCAGAATTGTATCCGACCACAATCTGTAACCTCATAGCCTGGCATATCCCCCTATCGACCATTACCACCAACCCAGGGATCAACCCTGGTTCAACGAAGAGTGCAGGAGGTCATGCCAGGAGCAGCACTAGGCATACCTAAAAATGAGGTGTCAACCTGGTGAAGCTACAACACAGGACTACTTGCATGCCAGACAACATAAGCAGCAAGCGATAGATAGAGCTAAGCAATTCCACTGCCAACTTGGATCAGATCTAAGCTCTGCAGTCCTGCCACATCCAGCAAATGGTGGTGGACAATTAAAAACTCACTGGTGGTGGAAAGTCCACAAATATCCCCATCCTTAATGATGGGGGAGCCCAACACATCAGCGCAAAAGATAAGGCTGAAGCATTTGCAACAATATTCAGCCAGAAGTGTCGAGTGGATGATCCATCTCGGCCTCCTCCGAAGGTCCCCAGTATCACAGATGTCAGTCGTCAGCCAATTCGATTCACTCCACGTGATATCATGAAATGGCTGAAGGCACTGGATACTGCAAAGGCTATGGGCTCTGACAATAGTCTGGCACTAGTACTGAAGACTTATGTTCCAGAACTTGCTGTGCCCCTAGCCAAGCTGTTCCGGTACTACAACAACACTGGCATCTACCCAGCAATATGGAAAATTGCCCAGGTATGTCCTGTACACAAAAAACATGACAAATTCAACCCGGCCAATTACTGCCCCAACAGTCTACTGTCGATCATCAGTAAAATAATGGAAGGGGTCACCAACAGTGCTATCAGGCGGCATTTGCTTAGCAATAACCTGTTCATTGACGCTCAGCTTGGGTTTTGGCAGGGTTACACAGCTCCTGACCTCATTACAGCTTTGGTTCAAACATGGACAAAAGAGCTGAACTCCCGAAGTGAGGTGAGAGTGACTGCCCTTGACATCAAGGCAACTTCTAACTGAGTGTGGCAACAAGGAACCCTAGCAAAACTGGAGTCAGTGGGAATCGGGGGAAAATTCTCCATGGTTGGAGTCATACCTAGCACAAAAAAACTTGGTTGTGGTTGTAAAAGGCCAATCAGCTCAGTTCCAGGACATCACTGCAGGAGTTCCTCAGGGTAGTGTCCTCAGCCCAACCATCTTCAGCTGCTTCATCAATGACCTTCCTTCCATCATAAGGTCAGAAGTGTGGATTTCACTGATGATTGCACAATGTACAGCATCATTTGTGAGTCCTCAAACACTGAAGCAGTCCAAATAAAGCAAGACCTGGTCAATATCCAGGCTTGGGCTGACAAGTTGCAAGTAACATTCGCAACACACAAGTGCTGGGCAATGACCATATCTAATAAGAGAGAATTTAACCATCGCTCCTTGACATTAATTTTTTTTTATTATTCATTCATGGGATGTAGGCTTTTATTGCCCATCCCTAGTTGCCTTTGAGAAGATGGTGATGAGCTGCCTCCTTGAACTGCTGCAGTCCATGTGGTGCAGGTACACTTACAGTGCTGTTAGGGAGGGAATTCCAGGATTTTGACCCAGCGACCATTAAGGAATGCTGATATATTTCCAAGCCAGCTGGTGGGTGGCTTGGAGGGGAACTTCCAGATGCTGATGTTCCCATCTATATGCTGCCGTTGTCCTTCTAGATGGTAGTGGTCATGGGTTTGAAAGGTGCTGTCTAAGGAGCCTTGGTAAATTCCTGCAGTGCATCTTGTAGATGGTACATACCGCTGCTACTGTGCATTGGTTGTGGAGGGAGTGAATGTTTGTGGATGTGGTGCCAATCAAGGGGGCTGCTTTGTCCTGGTCAGTTCTTGAGTGTTGTGGGAGCTGCACTCATCCAGGCTAGTGGGGAGTATTCCATCACATTCCTGGCTTGTGCCTTGTAGATGGTGGGCAGGCTTTGGGGAGTCAGGAGGTGAGTTACCTCATCAAAGCTTCCTAGCTCCTGACCTGTTCTTGTAGCCACAGTATTTATATGGCTAGTCCAGTTCAGTTTCTAGTCAATGGTAATCCCCAGGATGTTGATAATCAGGGGCTCAGTGATGGTAACGCCATTGAACTTCAGGGGGCGATGTTTAGATTCTCTTGTTGGAAATGGTCATTGGCAGTACCAGTGCTGAATCCCCCAAAGCCTGTCCACCATCTACAAGGCAAAGGTTAGGAGTGTATTGCAATACTCTCCACTTGTCTGGATGAGTGCAGCTCCAACAACACTCAAGAAGCTTGACACCTGGGGAGGTGGTGGCAAAGCAGTATTGACTCTGGACTGGTATTTCTGGGATCCAGGGTTTGAATCCCAACATAGCAGATTTGAATTCAATGGAAATCTAGTTTATAACCATGAAACCATTGTCAGTTATCCAAAAAAATCATCTAGTTCACTAATGTCCTTTAGGTAAGAAAATCTGCTGTCCTTACCTGGTCTGGCCTACATGTGACTCCAGGTCCACAGCAGTGTGGTTGACTCTTAAATTCTCTCTGAATGAGGAAATTTTGGGATGGAAAATAAATGCTGGCCTAGCCAGAGATGCCCACATCGCATGAATGAATTTTTAAAAAGCCATCAGGACAAAGCAGCCCGCTTCATTGGCACCCCATCCACAAACATGCACTTCCTCCATCACCGATGCACAGTGGCCACAGTGTGTACCATCTACAAGATGCACTGCAGAAACTCACCAAGGCTCCTTAGGCAGCACATTCCAAACCCAAGACCATTCCCATCTAGAAGGACAAGGGCAGCAGACACATGGGAACACCACCACCTGGAAGTTCCCCTCCAAGCCACCCACCATCCGGACTTGGAAATATATTGCCATTCCTTCACTGTCGCTGGGTCAAAATCCCTAACAGTAATGTGGGCATAGAAAAAGCTTCAGCTAAAATAGCTCAGTTGAGTTGGCATTAGACTGAAGATCTAAAGGTCCCTGGTTCAATCCCGAGTTTCGGCAGAGATCTGCAAGTCCACTCGCTTGAGCATCTCCAGATTCTCACTGTGTTTGCCTTGTGAGTCTGTGGACCATGTATATAGAGGGTGTTGTAGGCTGTGCTCCCTTTTCAGTTATTTGAAAACCTTTTACAGTTGTTTTGTTTGCACTTCAGTCCCATGCTCCTGATCTATGGGCACCCGTACGGAGAGGGAGGAGGACCTCCTTGTGAACCTGCCCCTGGGCATGGCCAAGTTGGCCATTAACAGGTCCAGGCAGCAGGCGATCAAGGGGGTCATCCAACCCATGGCTATGTTCGTGGTCGGCTGTCCCTGGAGAGGGAACGTGCGGTGTCTGCCGGCACTGTCAAGGCCTTCCATGCTCGGTGGGCACTGCGGGGACTGGATTGTTTTATTGACCCTGTTAATCACATTTTGGTTTAATGTTGGCAAGTTTCCTTTAAAGTTTGTCTTTGTTTTTGCAGTTTCCCTTTAAGGGGCTCCCTTTTACTTTGTCCCTAATTTAGTTTACTTGGTTGACTCAAAAGAGTTACACCTCATGGACTGTAGCCATTCAAGATGCTGGCTCACCACCACCTTCTCAAGGGCAATTGGGGATGGGCAGCGACACCCACATCCCATGAGAGAATTAAAAAAAAATAATTGGATAGATGACCAAAAGTTTGGGTAAGAAGGTAGGTTTTGCATTGCATCTTGAAGGAGGAGAAAGAGTTAATGAGAAGGAAAGGTTTTGGGAGGGAATTCCAGAGCATAGGGGCGAGGCTGCTGAAAGCAATGGCAGAGCAAGGGAAAATCAGGGAGGTACATGGGGGACAAAATTGGGAACAGTGCAGTGATCTTGTAGGGCTGGAGGAGGTTATTTCATTGCGTTGTCACTTTGGATGCTGAAACTCCTGTGGTTAAGCTCAAAACAGGCCTCTTTCTGACACAGAGGTGGGAACACTACTGAGTGAGCTGGGGGAAGGAAGGAAGGTTCGTGTCTTAAAGATCTCCAGGAAGGGGAGCCCCAGCCAAAGGCAAGATACCATAGCTGCTGGAAATCAGAAATAAAAACCGAAAATTCTAGAAACACTCTGGCAGCACCTAAGGAGAGGGGAGCAGAGCTAACTTTTCAGATCGGGGGCCTTTCATCAAAACTGGAAAAAGTTAGAAACATAATAGGTGTGAAGCAAGTGGAAGGGGGAGGGGGAAGATGTGAAAAGGGAAGGTCTGTGATAGGGTAGAGGGCTGGAGAGATAAAAATGACCAAAGGTTTTCATGGCACAAAAGCCAAAGGGAAGCGATAGTAGGTAAAGAAAAGAAATTTTAAAACGGGCGGAATTATCCAGTCCCGCCTGCCGCAGGGATCATCACAGGCAGGACAGGAAAGCTGATGGATCTTTGACTGCGGGCAGGAATTTCCAGTCCTGTTGAGTAAAGGGGATAAAAAAAGAAATGAAAAAATATACAAACCAGCTAAAAATATAACACACACAAACTAAAATGGCGGTAGAGATTACGATCAAGAATCCTGGAATTCAAGGTTGGCTCCAGAAAGTTGTGGACTGTTGAGTTGAAAGATGAGGTGCTGTTCCTCAAGTTTGCCTTGAATTACATTGGAAAACTGCTGCAGGACGAGGACTAAAATGGGTGAAGAAAATGAAAGCAAGGTGGGGAATTGGATTGACAAGCAGCAGAAGGCTCAGGGTCATGCTTACCGATTGGCCAGGCACCTACAACAAAGCGCTCACCCAGCCTGTGTTTGGTCTCCTCAGTATCAAGGACACCACATCGGGAGCAGCAAATACAGTATACAAAATTGAAAGAAGCGCAAATAAATCGCTGCTTCGCCTTGGAAGGAGTGCGTGGGGCCTTGGACATTGAGGAGGGAGGAGGTAAAAGGGCAGGTGTTGCATCTTGAGTGGTGCCAGGAGAAGTGGAGGGTGTGTTGAGGGGCGATTGAAGAGTGGACTGTGGAATGGTCCCCTCGGAACCATGAAAGGGGCGATGTGCATGGCAGTGGTATCATGCCAGAGATGGCAGAAAGAGCAGGGGCTGATCCATTGAATATAAAGGCTGGTGGAGTGGAAGGTGAGGACAAGGGGAACCTCATCATGGTTCTGTGAGGGAGGGAAAGGGCTGGGAGCAGATGAGTATGAAATAGATTGGACATGGTTGAAAGCCCTGTCAGCCACTGTAAGGGGGAGTCCTTTGTTGAAAAAGAAGGAAGACATCATGGAGGCGCTAGTATGGAAGGTTACATTGTCTGAACTGATGCGATGGAGCCAGAGAAACTGGGAGAAACAGAAAGCGGAATGGGAGGAAATGTAGTCAAGGGAGCTGTGGAAGTCCATGGGATTGTAGTGAATACTGGTTGATAGCCTATCCCCAGAAATGGAGACAGAGAAGACAAGGAAGGGGTCAGAAATGGACGAGATGAAGAAGAAGGAAGAGCCAAAACTGGAAACAACATCAATAAAGTTTTCTAGCTCAGGGCGAGACCAGGAAAAGGCACCGATACAGTTATCTATGTACCAGGAAAAAGAGGTGAGAGAGGGAGCTGAGAAAGACTAGATAAAGGAATGCTCCATGTATCCCACAAAAAGGTATGCATAGCCAGAACCCATGTAGAAAGCCAGAGCAACATATTTTATCTGTAGGAAGTGAATGGAGTTGAAGGAGAAATTGTTCAATGTGAGAACAGGCTCAGCCGGGTGGAGAGGAATGTGGAGGATGGAAGCTGGCTGGGCCTCAGTTCAAGGGAAAAACCGAGAGTCCTCAGACTATCCTGGTGAGGTATGGAGGTGTAAAGGGATTGATGTCCATGGTGAAAAGACGAACGTTAGAGCCAGGAAGCAAGAGGTTGTTGAAGTGGCGGAGGGTATTAGAAGAATCACAGATACAGACAGGAAGAAATTGAACGTAAGGAAGGAAATCCGTTCAGGAGGGCAGAAAAACAGGCTGAAAGGATGGGTCTCCCAGGACAGTCCTGTTTATAGATTTTGGGAAAGAGGTAGAAGCAGGCTGTTTGGTGTTGGGGGTCTATGAGGTTGGAGGCTGTAGACGGAGGATCTCCAGAGGACATGTGTTCAGTGACAGCCCTGGGTACAGTGACTTGATGTTCGGTAGTGGGGTCATGGCCTGGAGAGGTAGCAGGAAGTGCTGGAGAATTGGCGTTTGGCCTCTGCTAGGTAGAGGTGGGTAAGCCAGACAACAATAGCACCACACTTTTCAGAAGGTTTGAGGACGATGTTAGGGTGGTGTCCGAGAGAACTGAATGCTGCAAGATCAGGCGAAGGTGGGTTAGAGTGAGCAAGGAGAGCCGAGAAATTGAAATGGCCGACGTCAGGCCGGCAGTTCTCACTGAAAAGACATAGAGAGGATAAGAGGCCAGAGGGAGGAGTCCAGTTGGAAGGAATATTGGACTTGAGTAAAAGGTTCCGCTGAGAGGCGGGGAAGACCCCTGGTCAAAGAAGTGGGCACAAAGGCAGAGGCAATGAAAAAAGAGCTCAGCATTGTGCCAGGCTCAAAATTCATTGAGGTTGGGGGCGAAAGGGAATTAACCTGAGGCCTTTGCTGGGGAAATATCATTCAGAGTCAGAGAGGGAAGGCCAGAGGGCACCATGAATATGATGCCCAAGCTAGTCTGTCACATCCCAAGGAGTGGGTGGAGACCATACATCATAGATTTCAACTGACCTTTGGTACATTTCAGGCACTGTCCCAGCATTCTCACATTAATTGCAAAACCCGGCTTCCAAAGCTGGAGACGTTAACTGAAATTTGGGCCTAATTTTAACTTTGTGCAAGTGGGCGGACTTTGAATGAGTTAAAATCTCGTCCGTTGTCTTGCAAGTGGCATACGTCAAGCTAACAAGTTTGCTGCTAGGTTACACTGGAAATAGTGTGGAATGCAGACATATACTTATCTCTCCAATGGACAGAAATACATTCTGTTGATTGGCCGCATAATACAGGCTAAAATCATTAAATTTAATTTATTGTAAAATGTATGCTACTCAGAAGCATACATGAGTCAGGTGGATAAAATAGCAAGACGGCATTTAATTTTCAATTTCGTAAACCAAAATTAACAGAATATCAAAGATCTGCCTTGGTGTGGTGCCTTGGATATGCACTCAAAGGAGTGACCTAATTATGAGAAGCTATCTCATGGAATCATGATACACCACTGAAAGAGACCATTCGGTGTTTTGAGCCTATGCCAATTCTTTGAAAGAGATATCCAATTAGTGTCACTACCCAACTCTACAAATGTTTCCTTTCCTTTCGAAAGTTACTATTGAACCTGCTTCCACCATTCTTTCAGTCAGTGTGTTCCAGGTGACAAAAGCTTGCTGCATAGTAAAAATGTTCCTCTTCACCACCACCAGCCCCCAACCTTTAGTTCTTTTCTCAATTATCCAAAATCTGTTCTCTCTGGTTATCGACCATTCCTTCCAGTGGAAATATTTTCCTTCTATTTACTCCATTAAAACTCTTCATAATTATGAGCACTTCAATTCAATTTCCTCTTAACTCTCTTGGATCTCAGGAGAACAATCCTTGCTTCTCTAAGTCTCTCCAAATGATTGACAATCCTTACCCTTGGATGTCGATTTGGAAACATTGCCTTTGCTCTTAGAGCGCCCTCTGATCAGATGGCTATTAATGCTTGTTTCTTTCTGATAGTGGCCAACATACAGACATTGGCCAGGATTTCATGGCACCCCCCCAACCCCCACCCACCCAACCTCCACCCCCCCCCTCACCCCCATGCCCGGTGGGATATTACAATCCTGCCGAACTGAATGGAGAATGGAGACTCGCTGTGTCCGCCGTGAAGAGACACGCCGCAGCGGGGCCATGAAATCCTGGTCATTATCTGAGGAATTAATAAAACTAATCTTCCATTCAGCAGGAGTCTGTCTGCAAGTTACAAGTCTAAACCAGAGGCGGCCTACCTTTCCTAGTTAGCACCTTACACCTTGAGCTCTGATGGGGCCTCGTACACATACAATGGCAGAAGGAAGTTACGCCGATTGGGTTAAACATAGAGGAGTGAAAAGAGGGTCATGTAGAACATAGAAAATAGGAGCAGGAGTAGGTCATTCAGCCCTTCGAGCCTGCTCCGCCATTTAATATGATTATGGCTGACCCTTATCTTAACGCCATACTCCCGTGCCCTCTCCATCCACACCTTTAGGGTCTAGAAATCTATTTCCTTCTTAAATATATTCAGTGACTTGGCTTCCACAGCCTTCTGTGATAGAGAATTCCACAGGCTCACCACCCTTTGAGTGAAGAAGTTTCTCCTCATCTCAGTCCTGAATGCTGACCCCATATCCTGAGACTGTGACCCCTTATCCTAGATCTCCCCTCCCCAGCCAGAGGAAACATCATACATGCATCCAGTCTGTCCAGCCCTGTCAGAATTTTATACATTTCAATGAGATCCCCTCTCATTCTCCTAAACTCCCGTAAATACGGACCTAGTCTCTCCTCTTATGACAATTCTGCCATCCCAGGGGTCAGTTTGGTGAACCATTAAACCCACTGAGAGCAGTTGGGCTGAATGGCCTCTTGCTGTGCTGCTGTAATTTCTTTATAAATGCATCCCAGGGAGAAACCCGTTTAATATTCTCATGATTACTTAACATTTGCAGAGATACCTAAAGCCTCTAAAACTAACAGAGCACAAAAACAACTCAACTAAAATGCCGAGCATTGGCCCTGTTTAAAAAGGCTTGGTCTGAATAGTTTGGGATCTTGCCACAGAGATTCCCTGATATACAGCCATGTCTGCTGTTACTGTAAGTGTGCAGAGTATCTTATGTTTAGGGGTGTGCCCAATATCCAATTATACATTAGGGTGCATACGAACCCCCTGTGATCGGAGATGGATACGGTGCACATATCCACTCTTTACGAAGATGGGCAAACAATCTGCTTTATTTCACAGACAGCGAGTGAACAGCCAGGGTAGAAGTCAAAGCGAAACTTGATTGTGAACTTAATCCCTCTCTTGCCTCAAAAATGAGAAAAAAGGACCAACCACACGTGTGGTCATTATCGTGGGCTAACTGACTTTTTCTTGGTGCACCTCACTTTCTTGAAAACTTCGAAGTTAGGGGAGAAAACCTGACCTTTGAAAAGGAAGCTTTAAATTCTGGGCCCCAGGCACACTCCCTCAGGCCTTGTTTTTAAAGCCTGACTCCCAGGTCTCTCTCTCTCTCTGTCTCTCTCTCTGGTTCTTTTTACTCTGCATTCCCAGCCAGGGGGAGAACTTTTTTTTATTGATTCGTGGGATGTGGGTGTCGCTGGCTGGGCCAGCATTTATTGCCCATCCCCTATTGCCCTTGAGAAGGTGGTGGTGAGCTGTCCTCTTGAACCGCTGCAGTCCATGTGGTGTAGATACACCCACAGTGCTGTTAGGGAGGGAGTTCCAGGATTTTGACCCAGTGACAGTGAAGGAATGGCGGTATATTTCCAAGTCAGGATGGTGAGAGGCTTGGAGATGAACTTCTACGTGGTGATGTTCCCATCTATCTGCTGCCCTTGTCCCTCTAGATGGTAGTAGTTGTGGGTTTGGAAGGTGCTGCCTAAGGAGCCTTGGTGAATTCCTGCAGTGCTTCTTGTAGATGGTACACATTGCTGCTACTGATCGTGAATGTCTGTGGAACCCAATGACTCCATCAATAACAGCTTCCTTTCTCCCTCCTCCTCCCCACCCACCTTCCACACCGTTCACTCACATTAGATCCTGGTTTGAGGAAAACATCTACTGTTCTTGAACCATAAGAAGCCTACGTAAGGTGTGAGAGGCCGGAAGAGTATGGTGTTTTTTCCTTCACTGTGGATAATTTGGGCATTGCTACTGAATTTTTAATCTATTTATTGCACTTATGGGCTCAAATTTTGAGCTCAAACTCATGGAAGCAGGAATTGCTGGCTGAAAAAAGATCAAAATCCATTAAGATTCCTCAGCTATCAGTCTGGTGGTCGCAGGATACGATGATGATGGAGTTATTGACTAATCACGGTGATCAATCTCTATCAATTAGTGCACAACAGACCCAAACATGAGCTGACAGAAAACCCCAGTAGTAGAGAGCTTTGGGAGCCATGGGTTCAAAGTCATCTGTGCCTCACCAGATGCTGCACTTACCATGTGTTCATGGCTCAAATTAATCATTATTAGCGTACTTTCCGAAGGAAATCTATCTTATTTGTGTTTGAATGAATCAATACCAACAGTTTCCACCATCTCCCCACAAAGCCTGTTCCACAGAATCACCATTCACTCACTAAAATATTGTTTTCCCTGCTTAGTTTTGAACTTGCTCCCAACTCAAGCGCATGCTGTGTCCTGGGAACACAGTGACCTGGACAATGTGAAACAGCTCACGAAGCTCAACATTATCTAGTCAATCAGAGGCTCTATATACAGCAATCATTTCACCTCTTAACCTTCTCTTTTCCAATGCAAACATGCCCAGTTTATGTATTCACTCCTCAGAATCCAATCCCTCCAAACTTATTTTAGTCGGCTTCTCTGTAATGCAAAAAGATCTTGAAGATTTATTTGCCTTAATCGTGAGCTGACTTGAGGTGATATTCGGTGATTCAGCTGTTGTGAGGCAGTTAAGCGATGGGGACAATTTTAATCTAACCCGCCCATGGGAAAACTGCTGGGGATTGGGAGCCACACTGGCTTTACATCCCAACACCAACATCTGCACTGAAGCCAGTAGGAGTCCCTGAATTCCCAATTATTTGCGCTATACTTTTTTTAAAAAGGTAGGGATTGTAAGCCTGAACTGTCACTGGCAGCAAGCTCTCAATCAACCTCCAGTTGGAACGCATTCATTGTGGAGGAAGGAAAATCATGTCAATGCCCTTCAAAGTGGAATCTGACTAAAGCTGAACTCCCATCAAAGTCGTAGAATCACAAAATGGTTCCAGCCCAGAAGGAAGCCATTTGGCCTTTCGACACCCTGCCTTATCTCCGCAAGAGTGACTTAGCTGGTTTCGCACTCCTGCCCTTATCCCAATAACCCTGCAAATGTTTTCCATTCAGGTACTTATCCAATTCCCTTTTGAAAGCCCCAAATTGAGTGTGAGGATCTATTGCTCAGACGACGCACTATAAAGCAAAAAGTATCATGTTATCCTAGTGTAAGACATCATTTAGGCCTCATCTGGAATACAGCATCTGGCATCCTCTCACGTAGTGAGTGATATAGTGATCCTTTCGAAAGGTTCTGAGGAGATTGATATCTAACTTAAAGGAGCCTTAAAGGAGAAGGTGGCAGGGCAGGTTGAATCTGGCTCCTCCACACACTCAGGCAATGCATTCTAGATCCTAACCACTCATTGCTGAAAACATTTTTTTTCCTCATGTTGCCTTTGGTTCTTTTGCCAATCACCTTAAATCGGTACCCTCTGCAAAAGGGAAAAATAGTTTCTCCCTATCTCTGCCATTCAGGCCCTTCATGATTTGAACACTTCTACCAAATCTTCTCTGAACCTTCTCTCAGGAGAACAGCTTCTCCAATCTATCTATCTAACTGAAGTTCTTTATCCCCAGAAGCATTTCCATAAACCTTTTCTGCACACTCTCTGATGCCTTCACAGCTTTCACAAAGTCATACGAGCATACATATTAGGAGCAAAAGTAGGTCATTCAGCCCCTTGAGCCTGCTCCACCATTAATAAGATAATGGCTGATCTGTTTGTGTTTCAAATTCTACATTCCTATCTACTCCCAATAACCTTTGGTTCCCTTGCCTAACAAAATCTATCTACTTCCGCCTCAAAAATATTCACTGACCCCGTCTCCACCACCTTCTGAAGCGCAGAGAGTTCCAAAATCGTGCAACCCTCTGAGAGAACAAAAAACTCCTCAACTCTGCCCTAAAAGGGTGACCCCTAATTTTAAAATTGTGCCCTCTAGTTCTGCACTCACCCACAAGGGGAAACATCCTTTTCACATCATTTATTGCTCATTCCTAAATCTCCATGAGGAGGCAGTGGTGAGCCAATTAGATTTGGGTGTGATGGGTGAGCGGAATTGCAGATTTAATTAAATATCGTATTATCCATGTGGGTAAAGCTAATGCCAACCACTTGCGTACCAAACATGATTGTGTAGTAAGGTCCATTGAGTGGGAAAGGAACCCAGGTGTTCTCATTCATGAGTATCTAAAGCTAAGTGATTGGTGTTGTGAGGCAAAAACAAATTGAGTGTGACGATCTGTTGCTCAGACGATGCACAATAAAGCAAAATGTATCATATTATCCCAGTGTAAGACATCACTTAGGCCTCAAGTGGAATACAGCATCTGGCATCCTCTCACGTAGTGAGTGATATAGTGGTCCTTTCGAAAGGTTCTGAGATTGATATCTAACTTAAAGGAGCCTTAAAGGAGAAGGTGGCAGGGCAAGTTGAGAAAGTGGTCAAAAGGGCACATGGGATACTGGTCTTCATGAATAGAGGCATCTAGGTTTAGAGAACTGAGGGGTAGAGCATCATCTCAGGTAGCAGTGTAAAATGGGTGGGATTGAATCCAGCCTCAGTATTATACGCCCCACCCGATATCCAGTTCCTCTGTACTCGGCGAAGTTGAAAGTAGGCAAACAGATGGTTTGGTTCTACCTAAGCCAAATTTCTATCCCGGGTCTTTTAAATGTGGATAAGTACATAATTTGAGAAGATTTCATTAAAGTTGTTCAGATAGTGAGAATTTCAAAAGGATGAAATCTGGTGGAATTAGACAGGTAGAGGGAAACCAGACTAATTAAAAATTTGCATCCTAATGTTCCCATCTCTTAACAGCCCCATTCATTCATAGCTCTGTCACCTCCTTCAGCCCTCTGGGGTCTGTGTGTTCCCCTGATTCTTACTTTTTGTGCATCCTCTTTTTCCTTCACCCAACCACTGATCAGCCATATCTTCAACTTCTCTGGCCTTAAGCTATAGAATTCCCTCCTTAAACCTCTCTGCCTTCCTACCTCCCTTTTCCTTTAAGATTCTTCTTAAAATCCACTTCTTTGATTGCCTTTGACCAAACCTTTGGTCACCTGTCCTAATATTTCCTTATCAGACTTTCTGGCAAATTTTGTTCGAAAATGCTCCTGTGAAGTGCCTTAGGAAGTTTTACTGCTTGAAGGGTACTTATTATAGTTGCTTTAGCAATCTAATGTGAGGCATGTGAACTAGACTCCTGAAGCAACCGCTCTACTCAGAACTCAGTCGTGGCAGGAGATCAGCAGAATCACTTTAGAAATGTCACCAAAAGCATCCCTGAAGAGATCAGACATCCCTGCCTTGACTTGTGAACAACCAAAATGGAGGAGGTTCATTCAGAAAGGCACCAAACACATGAGAGGTTATAAATAGAACAGGAACTGCTGGTATATTTAATAAAACACAGAAAAAAAGAAAATTAATAATTGACGGCAGGACAGGTGATGTGTCATGGCTACAACATGTGGGAGCTCCTGTGGTAAGTGTTTGTGGCACGAGGATCTTCGGCTCAGAGTCATTGAGCTGGAGGCCGAGCTGCAGACACTGCGACACATCAAGGGATGGGAAAGTTACCTGAATGCTTTCTACCAGGAAGTGGTCACACCCCTTAGGATAGGTAGGTTCTTTTGATTTGGTCAGTGGTCAGGAGGGTGTGACTGCAAATGAGACAGGTAGGAGGACCCAGAGGGCAGGAGTGCAGATACCTCAGTCTTTGCAATTGTCCAATAGTTTTGAGGTTCTCTCAGCTTGTTTGCGTGACGGTGGGGGCTGCAGGGTGCATGAGCAAACTGACCACGGCTCCATGCTACAGGAAGCCATTCAAATGGGGGAACAAAAAGGAATGTAGTGGTAGTAGGGGACTGTATATTGAAGAGGATTGAAAATGTTCTCTGCAGCAAAGAGCAAGAATCCAGGTGGCTGTATTGCCTGCCAGGTGACAGGGTTCGGGGCATCTGTTCAGGGCCGGAGAGGAACTTGCAGTAGGATGGGGAGGATCCAATCATCTTGGTCCATGTAGGTGCCAACAACATAGGTGGAACAGAGGTTCTGCATAGCCAGTATAATGAGCTAGGCACTGAATTGAAAAGCATAACATCAAAGTAATAATGTCTGGATTATTACCTGAGCCACATGCAAATTGGCATAAGGTGCATAAAGTCATAAAATTAGAGATGAACACATGGCTCAAAGACTGGTGTGGGAGAAGTGGCTTGCGATTCATAGGACGCTGGCACCAGTACTAGGGAAACTGGGGGCTGTACTTTTGGGACGGCCTACACCTTAACCATGCTGGGATCGGTGTTCTAGTAAGCTGCATAATGAGGGAAGTAGAGAGGGCTTTAAACTAAATAAGGCAGGCAAGTGATCAAATTTAGGAAGATGTGGTAAAGAAACAAGGCAAGAGAGAAAGGTATTAATGTGGGAAATGATAAACAGATCATGATAGGAAGGGACATAGAGTAGAAATCTAAGAGTAAATCATCAGATAATGCTAGAGATTACAACAATAATAAAAATACAAAACTAAACATTATGTATCTGAATGCACGTAGCATTCAAAACAAAACAAATGAACTGATAGCGCTAATAAAAATAAATAAGTACAATCTGAAAGTCATTCCAGAGACATGGCTGCAGGATGACATAGATTGGGACCTAAATATTGAAGGCCACATGATATTCTAGAAGGACTGGAAGCTTGGAAAATGTGGAGGGGTGGCTCTGTTAATTAATGATGGTATCAGCACAAGAGAGAGGGATGACCTAAGTTCAGGAAACCAGGATACAGAAGCATTTTGGGTAGAGATGAAAACTGATAAAGGCAAGAAGTCGCTTGTGGGAGTGTTGCACAGGCCCCTAACAGTAACCATATAGTAGGGCAGGGTATAAGGAAGGGAATATTGGGAGTTTTTCAGAAAGGAACAGTGATAATCATGGGGGATTTAATCTACATATAGACTAGAAAAATCAGATGGGCAAAGGTACTTAGATGAGGAGTTGACAGAATGTTTTTGGGATAGTCTATTCGAACAACACATTCTGGAGCCAACTAGGGAGCAGGCTGTACTAGATCTGGTATTGTGCAATGAGATAGGCTTAAATAATGACCTCATAGTGAAGGCGCCCCTAGGTAGCAGCGATCATAATTTATTGAGTTTTAAATTCCATTTGAGGGAGGGAAGAGTGGGATTAAGACAAATATTTAAACTTATATAAGAGCAACTATGAGGGCATGAAAGCAGAGCTAGCTAAAGTGAACTGGCAAATTAGGTTAAGGGATAGGTCCATAGAGATGCAGTGGCAGACATTTAAAGGGATATTTCAGAATACGCAGAATAGGTTCATTCCAACGAGAAAGGAAAATTCCAGGAGGTGGAACCACCATCCATAGTTAACTAAAGAAGTTAAAGATAGTATCAAATTTAAAGAAAGAGCACATAATTGCACAAAGATGGCTGGCAGGTTAGAAGACTAGACAGAATATAAAAGAAAACAAAGAATAACTAAAGGATTGATAAGGAAGGAAAAAGTAGAGTATGAGAGAAAGCTAGCTGGGAATATAAAAACAGATAGTAAGAGTTTCTATAGGTATTTGAAATGAAAGAGTTAACAAAGTGATCGTCGGTCTTATACAAACTGAGACTCGGGAATTAATAATGGAAAATAAGGAGATGGCAGATGAATTGAATAGGTATTTTTCATCGGCCTTCACTATAGAGGATACAAGTAACATCCCAGAAATAGTTGTAAATCAAGAATTGGAAGGGAGGAAGGAACTACCAGGGAAGTGGTACTGAGCAAATTGTTGGAACTGCAGGCTGACAAGTCTACAGATCCTGATGGACTTCATCATTAAAATAAGTGGCTATGGAGATATTTGATATGTTGGTTTTAATTATCTGAAGTTCCCCAGATTTGGGAAAGGTTCCATTAGCTTGGAAAATAGCAAATTTATCTCCTTTACTCAAAAAGGGAGGGAGTCAGAAAGCAGGAACTTAAAGGCCAGTTAACTTAACATCTGTCATAGGGAAAATGTTAGAAGATATTATTAAAGATGTTATAACAGGATAAAGGGGAACCGGTGGATATACTGTACTTAGGTTTCCAGAAGACATTTGATAAGGTGCCACATGGAAGGTTATTGTGGAAAATAAAAGCTCATGGTGTAGGGGGTAACATATTGGCATGGATAGAAGATTGGCTTGCTAACAGGAAACAGAGGGTAGGCATAAAAGGGTCTTATTCTGGTTGGCAATATGTAACAAGTGGTGTGCCACAGGGATCAGTCTGGGACCTCAACTTTTTACTATTTATATAAATGACTTGTATAAAGAGACTGAAGGTGTTGTTGCTAAATTTGCTGATGACACAAAGATAGTTAGGAAAGTAAGAAGTGAAGAGGGCCTAAGGAGGCTATAAGTAATTAGAAAAGTTAATAGAATATTATTGTTTATTGTGAGGGGAATTAAGTACAAAATTAGGGAGGTTATGGGAAGGCATTGGTGAGACCACATCTGAAGTACTGTGTAAAGTATTAGCCTCCTTATTTAAAGAAGGATGTAAATGCATTGTAAGCAGTTCAGAGAAAGTTTGCTGCTCTAATACCTCATATAAGCAGGTTGTCTTAAAAGGAAAGGTTGGACAGGCTAGGCTTGTTTAGAAGAATAAGAGGTGACTTGATTGAAGCACATAAGATCCTGAGCGTTCATGAGAGGGTGAATGTGAAGAAGATGTTTCCTCTTGTTGAAGAACTAGGAGTCACTGTTTAAAAATAAAGGGTTGCCTGTTTACGACAGAGATGAAAATAATATTTTTCTCTCAGAGGGTTGTAAGCCTTTGGACCTCCCTTCCTCAAAAGGCGGTGGAAGCAGAGTCTTTGAATATTTTTAAGGTAGAGCTAGAGAGATTCGTGATTAACAAGGAGTTGAAAGGCTACCTGGGGTAGGCAAGAATGTGGGACTGAGGTTACAATCAAATCAGCCATGATCTTATTGATTGGCAGAGCAGGCTCGAGGGGCCCAGTGGCCTACTCCTGCTCCTAACTTGTATGTTCCTATGACAGACTTCATCAGGAAAACGCAGAGCCAATGTCAAGGCGTTGGAGAAAGAACATAAATCTCCAAACACCTGATCTGCCCATTTGTGGCAGATTATGCATTGGACTTATCAGCCATTTCAGAACCCATTAAACCAGAGAGGAAGCAAGTCATGCTCAATCCCAGAGGATTGTGCCAGAAGAGAAGTCAGGTGCTATATTTGTATAAGTTGTGTGGTTCAAGCATGTGTCCAAGTGACAATAACTAATGCAGTTGATTAACTGCTTCTATATTAGCTCAGCCACTAAAAGACAATAGTACCTGACTATAAATTGCATAGTAAAAGTCTTCGATTACAACAAGTTCAGCTCCTGGGGGATCATTGCTGTTTAATTTATTGAGCTATTCTAGCTACAAAACACTGGAAATAAACAAATCCTAGAGTTGTCCTTGAACGAATGGTTGGATCATCACACATCACACCAAGGGAGTCCAGGTTATTAGCAATATTCCCCAACCATGCCATCATCAGTAGGAGAAGGAATTACAAATCCATATGCTTCCAATTTCACTATCGTCATGTATCAATGGATCCTAGAACTCATGGGGGGAGAGAATAAAACAATTTCATTCAAAGCAGCCATAAGTACTGATTATAATTGGGGGCAGAAATGATTACACATTTCCAAATTCTTTTCTCCCTGCTCCAATTATCTTTTTCTTTCTGTTTTACTTTGGATACCCACTGAGAACTGTGTTTCTCTAATTCTGTTGCATCTCTGCATTTTTTATCACGTCACTATTGGTGACCCTCCCTTCAGCTGCCTACGCCCCAAAGTAGTGGAATTCCCTTCCCACACCTCTCCCCCTTTTAAGGCTTGCTTTGGGCCAAGTTTTTGATCACCTGTCCTCATCTACTTCTCTAGTTCAGTACCAATTTCCTTGTCTGACTCCGCACCCGTGAAGTGCCTTGGGACTTTTTAACTATGTTCAGTGAGCTATATAAATGCAAGTCATTGCAGTAAGTTAAAATTAATTTCATCTTTAACTTCAGCCCATCAATGCCACCACACCCAGCCTAATACCCCATTAATAACAACCTCACTATTTAGTTAGTCAGTGTGGTACTGTGCTGTACAAAGCAGGAGGTGCCAAGGTTCATAGGTGATCTGTGAGACGCACTGCCTCAGTTATTGAATGCATCACCCTCTATGGCACTGAGACATAGACATGAGTAAGTCTTCAGAGTAGATACCTGCTGTACGCTGAATTGGCTGATCTCAGCTCAGACAGTATTAGGAAAACCACAGTTGGATTATGGCTCTGGGTTAGGGAGGCTAAAGCTCAGCCTCAGGGTTTGGCTACCATGCTGCCCGACAGGCTTGACAGACCCAATGGCCTTTTGCCACCTCACAAACTTCTATGTCTGAATGCTCCTCCGCACTATCCAGTTGCCCTGCTGGAAAGTCCAGGTGTGTAAACATTGGTCAGACCATAATGTGCTTGGTTGTGATTTTTCCCCGCAACCTTTCAAGGAAAAGATTGTTCCTCTAACACATACATATCATACCTCAAAGTCAGAATGTTATGGTCCAAGCACCACTCCAGGGATCTGGGCATGTAATCTAGAACAACATTACAATGTAGTGCTGAGGCTGTGCTGCACTGTCTGAGGTGCTGCATTTTGGATGAAATGTTAAACCCAGAGCCCCAGATGCCTCAAGGTAAATATAAAAGATGGCATTGCGCTATTTGAAAAGCATGAGACCAGGATCTCCTTGTGTCATGGCCAAGATTGATCTCTCAATCAGCATCCCATAAAACTAAGGAACTGTCCATTCATCTCAATGTATGCTGTGGATTTTGGCTGTGTGCAGATTGGCTGCATTGTTTGCCTAGTAGTGACTGCAACATAAGGGTAATTTAGTGGCTGTGAAGTGCTTTAAGATTCTCTCTATCATTCTGATGATTGGCAACTGTTTAAAATTCCGATGATCTCCAAGACCAGATCAAAACAAAGATGTGTATATTGTTATGGACCCCATAGAGACCAATAACTGTAAAGAAAAGAGATGAATTTTCCAGTGACTGATGGACAAGATTTCACATTTTAAGACTTCTATTTCAACAGACAAACAAAAATCAACAAATGCATCAAATTGCGGAAAAGGATTTTCCCCTTTAATGAATTAATACAACCAAAATACTTTATGCTATGCTCCCAGCAGATACATAGTCATGAAAATTCAGTTCCAAGCTCCCCCTGGCTTTTCAGCAAGCTCACTTCTCCATGCCTCACCAGGTCAAATCTTCGGGTGTCCTTTGAACCTAGTTCCACCAAGTCTTCTAATTGTCCCCCAAACTAACTTCTGGCAGCAAGGCCCCTGCCAGTAACTTTTTGTTCATTAATTCTCCACTATTTCTGACTTGTTGAATAGAAAACCAGTTCCCACCAACATCCTGCTTGGTGGCTAACACAAAACACAGTCTTTTCCTCTGCCTTTCACAGCACCAGCTGCTTTTCGCTCCCTCTCTGAGCCTCCCTCAGTCTGTGAACTGTATCAACAGAAATAGATGGCCAGACATCTATTTCTCCAGGTGGCCTTATTATGAATATGTGGCTGAGCTCCAAGAGTCACTAATGGATTAGATGAGCAGTGGGTCTGTTTTCACAGCTGGCGGTGGAGTGTTTGCTTTGACTGGTAGACATCTTTATGAATTTATAGTAAGTTTTCTTTATTTGAACTCTTTCTTCAAATGTATGTCTGTTTATTTGGACAAGAGTAAGAGGCATGGGTGTGGATAGAGGTAAAGCTTCTGTTATTGATACTATAATGGCTCTGCCTGATTTACACCTTTATAGGGTTGTAAGAGCAGCAGATTTTTTCAAAGCAGATTTCTGAATGTGTTTTTTTTTAAGTGCAGGCCAAGACTTGCCATTGTTATTATTTGGCTCATTGGTTCTATAGTGCATGTTGTGTGAGTGGGCATAGATGGTGAGGGGGGCCATGAAAGGGGAATGGAGTGGGCACATAGGGGAAACGCAGGTGGCATGGAGGGCATGGTAAGACCTTTTGAACATACCTTTCAAAAGATTCTTTAATCCAGACTATGGTTCATGATTCCTCTAAGAGGCTATGAACCATATATCCTGAAGAAGCTGACCTGGCTCCATGAAAATTGCAGTGGGGAGGCGTTAAGAAATGCCTGCCCCAGCAATGGAGCTGGCCAGGTCGGGAGTGCAGAGTGTGAGCTTGCTACCCGCACCTATTTCCCGTGCCTTCAAAAATGGCCAGCACCAGAAATGGGGACAGGAATCACCCCATCCACCATTTCTAAATACCCCTGGTGTTGGCATGACTGCAAAAATCTGGCCTCAGGACCCTGTCTATTTTTTCCATCTCTCTGTGGTATCCTCATTATCTGAGGGTTACCAATCATTGCTCCAGCAAGCCAAAGCGGCAGGCCCCAGGAACTACCCTCAACCAGTACAGGGGTAGCACCCTCATTTCTGCACCACACTCTAGCCACCTAGCCAACCCAGCCAATGACCCCTTACCTGTCCTCCCAGGTAGACTTAAAGAAAATCCCATAGCGTCATTCAACTAAGGGCAGTGAAGTTCTCTCCCCCCCACGCTGTGTCCTGGCCAACATTTACTCCTCAACCCACACTTAAAGTGGACTACTTGGTCATTTCTCTCATTGCTGTTCGTGGGAAATTGCCGCGTGAAAATTGGCAGTTTCCCCACTTTACAACAGAGGCCGAGCTTCAGAAGTAATTCGAAGAAGATTTGAAGATTTTACCGACTTGCACAGACGAGAGATAGATAGGCTCTGAAGAAGAGTCATAGGGACTCAAAACGTTAACTCGGTTTCTCTCTCCACAGATGCTGCCAGACCTGCTGAATTTTTCCAGCATTTTCTGTTTTTGTTTCGGAAGTAATTCGCTGGCTTTAAAGTGCGTGAAGTTGGGCGGGGTGGGGGGGAAGTCTAGAGGTCGTGAAAGGCGATATATAAATGAAAGATTAATTTTTTGGTGGGGGAGGGATACAAAAGTATGTTCGGCTCGGTTGCCATGCAAAGGTTCTTAATGGGCTTGCATCCTATTGCTAAATGGGGCGACACCTCATTAAAACAGCAGAGGAATTTGATCCGAATGCGTCACACGGCGATAGAGTAAAACGTTGCACGTGTGGTTTGCAGCCTCCAGCCTCCCAACTCTCCAAGTTGGCCAGTGCAGTCTATGTCGGCCCTGTTGAACGTTCAGTGTCTAAATTTGAGGGGGGGGGGGTGGTAATTGAGCTACTGCTACTCTATTGTGGAAGAGCTACCGTGTGATGTACAGCGTTGCATTTTATGCATTTAGATCCAGCATGTGGATTCGGAACTGAATCACAATTAATGTTAAACTGTCCAATCCTGTGGTCCAAGGAGGGGAGGGTGGGAGGGGAGAGGAGGGGAGGGGGTGTGAAAAAAAAAGTTGCCAAGGTTCCAGGTACGTTTTCCAGCCTCCATTCTTAAAGGGAAGGCGCCGCGTCGACTCCTGTGTGTGTGTGTGTGTGTGTGTGTGTCTTTATTTTACGCCGGCAGTTTAAAAAATGCCACTCTTTCCCGACTGGCACCTTTAAGAGATTGCTTACCGCAAATTTCCTTCTGGAGGGCGACGTGAGAGCAGTCAAAGCTGTGTGGAGAAAGACGAAAGATAGGGAAAGAGATAGGAAGTGAAGCAAAAGAGGGGAGATCTCGCCAAAGCGGAGGTTGGATGGTGTCGGTAATTGGCGTTTGACGATGCGGTATTGGGTGAGTCACACTTGGAGGTGGCTGGCGTTAGCTCTCCCCACACATCCACGTTGCCTTTAATTGATCCTAGTGGCTGCATTCATTTTATCGCGTCGTCCATGATCGAGCTCTGGAACTAGCTGCAAACCCCCCTCCCCCCCAAAAAAAATAACAGACGGGGCTAAAGGAACAATGTCTTATGCCTCCTTTCGAGGTAATTGCCTTCATTTTATGTTTGAGCCCGGATTGTGCAGTAGTTGTGTGTGTGTGTTGGTGTCTGTTTGAGAATGTGTATTTAATCCTACTTGAATTTTTCCCTGTCCCTCTCCCTCCCCCGTTTTCCCTTGGAGTGCGATGACTTTAGGTTTTAAAATAATCTGGTTTTCCTTTGCATGACGCAGGCAAATTAATTCGATCCATGCCTGCAGTTGGCATGTTTTTTTTAAAAAAAAGGTGTTTAGACAGCAAGTGGGGATCTCAAGTCCTTGGGACCGACACGTCTATTTTGTTTTAAATGCACACCAGTTGGACCAGTTAACTGCCCGAGGCATTCGGAATAAGTCGGTAAATTACCCTTGGCTTCTCATTTCCAACATAACGAGGATTGGGTGGGGGGGGGGGGGGGGGGGGGGGGTGGGGGAGGTGGGTGAGGGGGGGTTTAGGTTGGTCCGGTGTCTTAAAGCCCACATGATATTTAGGAGGCAGCATTTCAGCACCGCGGACAGCTCCGAGTGTAAATGGCCTGCAGCGCGGAAGCGATGGACATTGTCGCTCGGATAGTGTGGCCGCGTTTTGTGTTTATTCGCAAGCCTTGTGCACCCTTCATTTCTTCCCAGGTTTGCAGTTCTTTCTCTCTCTCTCTGTGTGTCTGTGTGTGTGTGTATGTGGAAGGGCACTGTGCTGCTACCGGTTGCTAAGGCGCTATTGTAAAGTTGCCCGCTATCTCGTTTATGTAATCGACAGGTCATTGATGCCACGAGGCCCGGGCAGAGGCACGATGGGCCGAAGGGCCTCCAGCGTTGTATTATCTCGGGGAGAATGTGATGAAGGGACTTTAACTCTGATCAGTTTAGCTTGTGTGTGTGAAAGAGCGAGAAAGAGAGGCTCGGTGCCTAGGTAACAGTGTAGTTTGGATATAACGTGTATCTGTCCTTTTTTCTTAAAGCCATGTGATCAACTCCCCCCCCCCACACCCACCTCCCCATTTAAAAACCTGATCTCTGATTTTAATTCAATTCTCCCTCCAGGAGAAATCTTTCCAATTGTGATCGCCCGCATTCAGCTGGCAGGTATCGATCGAGTAGAAAGTAGATCCCTTGAAGGCTATTGGCGGCCGGTGAATGGGAGAAGTGGGGAGGCGGGGGGTGCAGTGTGTTCGGAGCCTCCAAGATGTTTAACACCAGTGGATCAGGCAGAACTGGGGCATCATTTTAGCTAGTGGCATCTGTCTGACGTTGGGGCGAGAGGGAAGGGTAAAATTAGACGGAAAGAACCAGAGGCAGAGAGGGGTTGGAGTGTTACTTCCTCTAGAACAGCGACTTGCGCCGAGAATGTGGACAACCCAACTATCTGACGTTGCCTTGGTCTCAAGTATTTGAATACAAGCACGCGGGCTGGCTGCTGCAAATAGATTCTCCATATTCCCACAGTCCTGCTGCAATCTGTTAAACTGATTTACACAAATCTAAAGAGGAAGCAATAGGATATGTCCGAGGCAGTGACTCGAGGTCCATTGCAACGCATTCGTGACTTCATCACACGTGAGTTAACATTACTTGGATATTTACCTCACTGAATGTCAATAGCGAATGGGATCCCGGTGTTTTATATATAGAATAATGGATACCGGGGAGTGAGTTCCAGACTGGAATCTAATAGAGAGGTTCAGATGGTTTATATATAGAATAATGGATACCAGATAGTGAGTTACAGGCTGGAATCTAATCGAGAGGTTCAGATGGTTTATATATAGCATAATGGATATAAGTATTGAGTTACAGACTGGAAGGTAATGAAGGAGTTCAGATTTAAAACTTAAGGCGTAGCTTGTTCTGGCATTCAGTGTGATCAAGGCTCACTCACTCTGGCTCTATATGCTGTCATATTCTTGTCTAGCAAAAATCTGCTGCACTGATTTTGGATTTATTTGAGCGAGCATTAATGTTTTTTGGGGTTGGGGAGAATATTTCACATTTCTAATGCCTTTTGCATACAGCATGGGCCTGGCTCTGATTTTAAGATTGTCTGCTTGTCCTAGATTTCCCCCACCAGTGGAATAAGTTTCTCTATCCATCCTATCAATTCCTTTCAAATTCATAAATATCTTAATCAACGCACCTCATCATCTTCTATGGTCCAGGGACTACCAGCCGAGTTTATGTAATCTTCTCATAAACTAACCCTTGGTGCCCTGGTAACAATCTGGTGAGCCTGTGCCACGTTCTTTCTAAAGCCACTATACTGTTTCTAAGATATGGCACCCAGAACTATACTCAATGCTCTAACTGTGGTCTATTCGAGACTTTGTACAGTTTTCGCGAAACTTCCTCCCCAGCATATTCTCACCTTCTAGTTATAAAGGCTAATATTGCCTTAGCCATTTTGATAATTCTTTTTACCTGACCGCAATATTTTAGTCAACTATGTACATGGACTTGTATTTCTCTTTGGACCTCCACTGCTGCTAGCTTTTGCATTTTAAACAATATTGGGATCTATCCTTATTTTTATCCAGAACATATGACTTCATAGTTAACTACACAGACTGAATTGAGGAGTTCAGCTTTGGATGCTTTACATATTGAATGATGGGATTGATTATACATTGTGACCAACTCAATGTATTAGGATGGTTTATATTTGGTAAACTGGATTTCCAGGAGTGCTAACACCCTGTAATTAATTTGATTTGGAATGTTTACCCAGAGCATAATAAATTTCCATTTGGGATTACATGCTAGGGTGTTGGGTAGTTTATAAAACAAATTTTAAAAAAGGATAACCAGCATTCATCAAACTGCAATTGAAGATTGAAAAAGTTCACAGATATAACATACTGTGAGCTACAGATTGGAAGCCAGTCAAAATTTTCAGATGATTTATCCACACATTAATGAAAGTGAATTACACACACACAATGTAACTCTGGTTCAGATGGTTTAAACATGATATGATTGATGCCCGGGAGTGTGTTACAGCTTGGAAGCTAATCCAAGGGTTCAGTTGTCTTATATATAGAATAACGGATCCCTGGGAGTGAGTTACAGACTGGATTCTAATCGAGGAGTTCAGCTGGTTTATATATAGAAAAATGGATACCTGAGAATGAGTTACAGATTGGAATCCAATCGAGGGGTTCAGGTGGTTTATATCTAGAATAATGGATACCTCGGAATGAATTACAGTCTGGAATCTAAGAGGGGGGTTCAGGTGGTTTATAATAATGGATACCTCAGAAAGTGTTACAGACTATAATCTGATCGAGACCTTCAGATGGATTACATAATAAAACATGAGCTAAGTTTTCTGTTCTCAGGTGGATTGCAACATTTAAGTGCCTGGTGATGGTGTTTGTCAGGCAGTGTGGAGTTGGTGAGCTGAGTGTGTACAGTGCCAATTGCATGCGTCATCCGGCAGTGACTCTGAATGCCAGGACTGGCAGCCAACACTATGTATGTCTGGCGCAGGACTGACCTGGTCACTGAACATTTGCTGCAGGTTTACAGTGAAAGAATTGATGATTGATTCATGTCAATAATACACAGAGAATATTTTCTACAAGCTGATTGGCTGAACTTAGTGGTACATCCTCTTACACCTATTTTAATGCTCTGCATATATTTTTTAATTAAAGCATTCTTGCTCTTTGTCTTCTTGCTTTTTTATCCCCTTGGACCAATCATTTTCCATCTAAGTTTTCCCACATTTTGCCATTTTCTTTTTTCCAAAATAATCTAAAGTTCCATTTATTTTTCTTTGGTTTGAACTTCCCAAAAATCCCATCCTTTCTTCTAATTATATTAAGGATTCCTAATGTAGTTCTTTTGATTTTTTTCCATGTATCCCACACACTGAAAATATATTAAGAATGAATATTGATGATTTGCAAATTCACATGTGCTGTATGCTGAGAATGAGTACTGATATGTACAGACACACACACTTCTCATTCATTCTCTTTCACTGCTTTCTCATGCATGCACTGTCTCTCACGTGCACTAATTCATATGCACACTTACTCTCTCAGATTGTCTTGTACATTCTTTGCCAAACTCCTCCTGTCATATTCCTACATGCTCAGCCACATGTACTCTGGCACACATTAACTTGTACAGTCAATCTGTTTTCTCTCTTGCACACTTTAATTCACTCGCACGCTATCATGCACAAGCATGCCTATTCTTAAGCACAAACAAATATTTTCACATAACACTCATGCAAACACACATGACCATGCGTACACTTACTAAAATACTACTGCCCGCTCTCAATTGCTCATACATGCACACCATTGTATGTTTTCATGCACATTTCCTTATTCTGGCCTATACCATCGCAGGCATGCAAACTCACTCTTGCACATTTTTCCCAATGCTCACAACTCATTCTTATGTGCATCACTCATGTGCACTCATAGATGCATGGAATACATTGAGAATGAATATATCGATAGTGATAGCTCTTCAGTATTGCTCATGATGTTCCCAGGACACACTGTGATGTATAATATGTGAGGCGACTTTTTTTTTGATAATTGGTTGCATTGCGTAGCTTTCTCATTGTGGGAGTATCAGTGCTCCATTCAAGTTTGAACTCCACGATTGGAGGGCTGATTCTTGTGTGGTGGAATACGCCAATTTTAAATGAAACTGTGTAAGCCCTGTCAGAACACTAGCTGCACTCAATTCTGAAGGGTTGACTCATTATCATAGTGATGCAGAGCACGAGGTAGAGCTTTAGCCGAATGCAGCAAAGGTGCCTAATGGTGGGAGTTGGAAATGTTAAAGGCACATGAGCTGGCAAATAGCAAAAATAGAAAATGCAGCAATCCTTAGAACTGGAAAGAAAGAAGGAACATGACTATTGATGTGGCACCTATCACAACCTCAGGATGCCTCAAGTTGCCTTATATCCACTTTTCAAAGTGTAATCACTGTTGTAATGTTAGAATTGCGGCAACCAGTTTGGGCACAGCAAGCTCCCACAAACAGCAATGAGATAATGACCAGATAATCAATTCTCGTGATGTTAGTTGAGGGCCGAATGTTGGCCAGGAATAGTAATGTGAGATCCTTTATGTGCACCTCAGAGTGCAACGGAGCCTCCGTTTAACATCACCCTGACAATGCAGCACTCCTTCGGGTTGGTTTGGTTCAGCTTCTGGCCAATGACCCCCCTGCACCCACACTCCTCCCCTGTGAAGTCAGTCACCCCCAAGGTCATTGTCAGGTGGAAGGGAAGGGGCCAGAGTGTCTGTGCATATAGTTGGCATTACCTTGGTGACTCATTGTGCTTTGCCAGCTCTTGGTCAGCCTGGCATGGCTTCTTTCATACGCCACAAATGAATTCACACTGCATTGTGATAGAAATGACTCCACGTAAACCGCATTATGGTTAGTCAGATTAGTTATTGGTGCCAGTCACTTTGGCGCCATCACCAGTACTTTGCAAATGGCTTCCACAACAGCTTATTTTTATAATGGTGCCTTTTAAGAAAGTAAAACACCCCAAGGGATTTAACAGGAGGACTACTGAGCCAAATTTGACATGGAGCCACACAAGGAAACCAAAAGTTTGCTCAGAGTTAGAGCTTAAGGAAGGTGTTAAAGGAGGAGAGAGATAATGAGGAGGAGAAATTTAGGGAGGGAATTCTAGAGTTTACGGTCGAGATGGCTGAAGACAAGGCCCCCCCTCGGTGGGGAGGTCGGGGGGGGAGAGAAATGGAGGGTGCACAAGGGGTCAGAATCGGAGGAACGCAGAGATTCCATGGAGCTGGTTGAAGTTATAGAGATGGGGAAGTGGCGACCCCATGAAGAAATTTGAATTTCAATTTTTGAATGACAATTGTAAATTTTTGAGGTGCAGGTGAACTAGAGCCAATGCCGGCCAGTGGGCACAGGCCTGATGAGTAAGTGCGACTTTGCACGAGCTCAGATACGGGCGGCCCGAGTTTTTGGATGGGCTGAAGCTTATTGAGGGCGCGAGATGGGAGGGCGGCGAAGAGCAGTCACTTCTGGAGATGGCAAAAGCACGGATGAGGATTTCAGCAGCAGGTGAGCTGAGGCAGACAATGTTACGGAAGAGAGAGATATGCAGACGTCTCTCTCTGAGGGAAGCAGCAGGTAGACATGGAGCTCATCTGGTGCTGCTTAAGCTATCCGGTGGGGAGACGTAAAATATTTTGGACTGTGGGCTCATCACCTTTGCACCCGTCCCAACTTGGGCTGCAGAATATGGGTGCGGATGGGTGAGGCACTTACTTGGCCGCCCACCCTTAGGCCTATTGAGGCCCTTAATTGGCCAATTATTTCCCACTTAAGGTCCTCAATCTGCCTCCAATGAAATGCTGGGCGGTGAAAGGTGGTTGGGAGTCAGAAAGCTGTTTTTTGTCTTTTAAACAACTTTTGAAAAGGCGGGAAGGAGGGAGAGGCCCATCGTTCGGCGGGTGCCCTGTGGGAAATGGGGGCACCCCCAAGATGTTACCCCCCCCCTCCCCCACCCAACCAGCCCTTTGCTCCTCCCTGCCTACATGCCCCCACCCCCTCCCTAAAAACCCGGGACTTACATGGGCCCAGACGTCATTGGCTATCTTCCGGGGACTCTTCACCGTCCCGGCGGTACCCACACACCGCTGAGTTCAGGCACGGCTGGGACTGCTACAGTTACCAGACAATCAGTTTAGCTGGCAGCTCTCGAGGGAGGGAATTCTTCCCACTGAGGGGGTGGAAGGCTCATGCTCAGCTTGTAAAGCACACTTTGTTTATTGTTGCGGGGCGGTGCTTTTCAAAGTTAGTTTGTGCAAGACTGAATTTTCTTCACCCATCTAAAAGCAATGTCACTTCTATCCATCACAGGGTGGTGGGGGGGTTGGTGGTGGTGGTGGTGGATGCTGAATGGAGAAGAGAGTGGGAGAGCAGTGTGCACTTCCTCCAGTAAAATTCAGCCTCAGGCGTTGTTTTCAGGTGAAGCAGGATAATGGTGTGGGCAGTGGGGGGGCGGTGGAGGTGGCGGGTGGGAGTGTAGCTAGGCCAGGTGGGAGAAAGACAGACTTGCATTGCTATTGTGACCTCTGATGCCCCAAAGCATTTTACCATCATGCAAACATACATACGAATTAGGAGCAGGAATAGGCCACTCGGCCCCTCGAGCCTGCTCCACCATCCAATAAGATCATGACTGATCTGATCGTAACCTCAACCCCATATTTATGCCTACCCCCGATAACCCCCCCACCTTGTTAATCAAGAATCTATCTAGCTCTGCCTTAAAAATATTCAAAGACCCTGCTTCCATTGCCTTTTGAGGAAGAGAGTTCTAGAGACTCATGACCCGCTGAGAGACAAAAATTTCTCCTCATCTCTGTCTTAAATGAGCGACCCCTTATTTTTAAGCAGTGACCCTTCATTCTCGATTCTCCCACAAGAGGAAGCATCCTCTCCACATCCACCCTGTTACTGAAGCACTTTTTGAAGTGCAGTCAGTGTAATGTAGGAAGTGTGACAGCCAATTTACACACAGCAAACTCCTACAAAGAGCAATGTGATAATGAGCAGATCATCTGTTTTATTGGCCAGGGCACCAAGATTAACCCCCTTGCACCACTTCATAATCATGTAATGGGACCTTTTATGTACACCTCAGAGAGCACATGATGCCTTCATTTATGTCTCATTTGAGGGCAGCACCTCCAACAATGCTGCACTCACTTGGTACTGCACCTCGGATTATGTGCTTAAATTTGTTGAACCCCAACCTTCTAACTCCAAGGTGACAGTTGTTTGTTTTTATATTCATTCATGGGATGTGGACATTGCTGGCTAGGCCAGCATTTATTGCCCATCCCTAATTGCTCTTAAGAAGTTGGTGGTGAGCTACCTTCTTGAACCGCTGCAGTCCATGTGGTGTATGTACACCCACAGTGCTGTTAGGGAGGGCGTTCCAGGATTTTGACCCAGTGACAGTGAAGGAACGGTGATATATTTCAAAGTCAGGATGGTGAGTGGCTTGAAGGGGAACATGCAGGTGGTGGTGGTGTTCCAATGTGTCTGCTGCCTTGTCCTCCTAGATGGCAGTGGTTGCAGATTTGGAAGGTGCTGCCTAAGGAGCCTTGGTGAGTTTCTGCAGTGCATCTTGCAGATGGTACACACTGCTACCACTGTGCGTCGGTGGCGGAGGGAGTGAATGTTTGTGAATGTAGTGCCAATCAGGTGGGTTGCTTTATCCTGGATAGTGTCAAGCTTCTTGAGTGTTGTTGGAGTTGCACTCATCCAGACAATTGGAGAGTATTTCATCACACTCCTGACTTGTGTCTTGTAGATGGTGGGCAGGCTTTGGGGAGTCAGGAGGTGAGTTACTCGCCCCAGGATTCCTAGCCTCTGACCTGCTCTTTAGCCACAGTATTGATATGGCTAGTCCAGTTCAGTTTCTGGTCAATGGTAACCCCCAGGATGTTGATTGTGGGGGATTCAGTGATTCAGTGATGGTAATGCCATTGAACGTCAAGATCGATGGTTAGATTTTCTGCTGTTGGAAATGGTCATTGCCTGGCACTTGTGTGGCATGAATGCTGCTTGCCACTTGCCAGCCCAAGCCTGAATTTTGTCCAGGATTTGCTGCATTTGGACGTGGACTGCATCAGTACCTGAGGAGTTAGGTATAGTGCTATTAACTGAGCCATGGCTGACCGATGATGCGGTATCAGCCTTGGATCAATAGGCAGACTTCATGCAAGTCAGGATCACTCCAGAGATGGAGCACCAAATCCAGATTGGCACTTTAACGCAGTCCAGGAGTGTGGTGCTTGTGTTACTGGTCTATTAACCCAGGAGGCCTGGGCTATGAACCGGTAGCACCTGAGTACAAATCCCATCATGGCAGTTGAAGAATTTTAATTCAGTTTAGGAAATTGGAGTTTAGGAAAATGAGAAGTGATCTGGAGAGCCTAAATCAGAGGGTTACAGTCTCAGGATAGGGGTTTGGCCATTGAGGGCTGAGATGAAGTGAAATTTCTCGACTCAAAGGTTTGTGAGTCTTGGACTTCTCTATCCCAGAGCTCTATGAGTGCTCAGTCCATTCAAGAGTAAGTTGGATTTTTAGGCACAAAGGGATTGGAGGGATATGGAAATGGGGTGGGAAGGCAGAGTTAATGTGGAAAGTCTCATTGAATGACAGGGTAGGCACTTGGCACCGAATGGCATGTTCCTGCTCCTACTCTTGTGGATCCCTACAAAGAACAAAGAAAAGTACAGCACAGGAACAGGCCCTTCCGCCCTCCAAGCCTGTGCCGATCATATTGCCCATCAACTAAAACATTTTGCACTTCCGGGGTCCGTATCCCTCTATTCTCATCCTATTCATGTATTTGTAAAGCTGCCTCTTAAACACCCCTGTCATACCTGCTTCCACCACCTCCTCTGGCAGCGAATTCCAGACACTCACTACCCTCTGCGTAAAAAACTTGCCCTGCACATCACCTTTATATTTTTCTCCTCTCACCTTAAATCTATGTCCCCTAGTAATTGACTCTTCCACCTTGGGAAAAAGCTTCTGACTATCCACTCTGTCCATGCCACTCATAATTTTGTAAACTTCTATCAAGTCGCCTCTCAATCTCTGCTGCAGTCAGTATTGGGCAGGCACATAATGAACAGCTAATCTGATACCACCCAGTTTGCAAAGCCACCCAAGTCTAACTTCTACCTCATTACCCAAGGGCAAGGTGTGGAACTTTCTACTGCCGCCATGAAGGCTGCAAAATGCCATCTCTACCTCAGTGGCATCGAATCCTTCTCTGGTTGCCAACCCTCCAGGGACACTCGAGGCATTAAAAATTAATCCTTTGGACACTGCTATGACACTTGAGGGAGAGCAATCAGAGGGGTTTTCCTTTTCTTAGAAAACAAAATGTGTTTATTTAAAATTTTCTCAGGACGTGCTTTGAAATGAGAATATTGGAGTTGTGCGGGTGTTGGCTTGAATGGGGAAAAAGCTGTTTGACCAGCAGGGCAGTTGGAGACAGAAGGTCATGTTAGATTGGGAATGTGTCCAACGAGAGTTGGCAAGTTTACTTGTCTGCTCACTTCCACGTTGTTCTGAAATTCCTGCTTGCTTTGGACAGAGTTTTCTCTGGAAACCCGTGGCTAGTTGCCCATTTTTCATGCTGCACCAGAACTGATTTTCACCTATTTTTATTCTCTTCTTTTTTTCCGCTGGATGATTCAAAAGTTAATCCGACCTTTTACCAGCGTCATGCATTATTTAAGCAGCAACTGCTGTGTTTAAAAATGCATGGCTTTCCATAAGCGGGAAGCCCTCTATGGATCCCAAAAGTCAGGTTCTCTTTGTTTTTGTTACATTCTGCTGGCAAGGCAAGGACATATTGATGATTCTTAATTGCCCGAGAAGCTGCTAGTGAGCTGTCTCCTTAATCACTGCTGTCTATGTGGTGTGCGCTTTTAGGGACGGAGATCTGGTACTTTGACCCAGTCACAATGAAGAAAGGACAAGATATTTCCTAGTCAAGGTGCTGTGTGACTTGGAGGGGGACTCCCAATGTGTCTGCTGCTTGTCTTCCAGGTGGTAGATGTCGCAGATTTGGAAGATGCTGTCAAAAGAACTTTGATAAGTTTCTGCAATGCATTTTACATATGGTACTTGCTGCTGCCAGTGTGTGCTTGGTATTGGAGGGCGCGAATGTTTAAGGTAGCAGAGGGGTGCCAATCAAGGGCGTTAGTTGTCCAGGATGCTGTCGAGCTTTTTGTGTGTTGTTGGAGCTGCACTCACCTAGGCAAATGGAGAGCATTCCATCACACCCCTGACTGCTACTTTTGTAAATGTTGGAATGGCTTTGGGGAATCGGGGCCCTTGCTATCTGACTCCTGACCTGCCCTTGTGGCCATGTATTTATACTGCTGGTCCAGTTACCTTTCTTGTTGATGGTAACCTCCAGGATGTTGACAGTTTGATACTTAGTGATGGTAATGTCATTAAATGTAGGATGTTGATGGTGGCATTTTCAAAGTTAATAATGATATTGACTGTTAAGGGAGGTGATTAGACTCTGTCTTATTGGAGGTGGTTGTTTCTCAGTGCCCAAGTGGCAAATAACATTTGCGCCACACATCAGTCTATGCCAGAATGTTGTCTTGCCGCATGCATGGACTTCTTTATTATCTGAGGACTTACAAATTAAACTGTACATTCGTCAGCAAACATTCTCACTTCTGATCTTATGATGGAGGGAAGGTCATTGATGAAGCAGCTCAAGATAGTTGGACCCATGACACTATGCTGAGGAACTCCTGCAGTAAGCCCTGCAGCTGGGATGATTGGCCTCCAATAACTGCAGCCATCTTCCTTTGTGCTAGGTATGACTCCAGCCAGCTGAGAGTTTTCTCCCTGATTCCCATTGACATAAATTTTATTAGGGCTCCTTGATGCCACACTCGGTCAAATGCTGCCTTGATATCAAGGGCAGTCACTCTCTCTTCACTTCAGCTCTGGAATTCAGCTCTGTTTTTGTCTGTGTTCAGACCAAGGCTGTAATGATGTCTTGAGCTGAGTGGTCCAAACTCAGCATCAATCCATCAGTGCTGCTTGACCACACTGACAACTCTCTCCATCACTTTGCTGATGATCGAGAGTGGAACAATGGGACGGTAATTGTCCAGAATGGATTTGCCCTGCTTTTTTTGGACAGGACATAGCTGAGCAATTTTACACATGCTTGGTAGGTGCCAGTGTTGAAGTTGTACTGGAACAGCTTGGCTAGATGCGCAGCTACTTCTGGAGCACATGTCTTGCTACAAGTGGCAGCAAGTCAATATATTTTTCAAAGACGTGACTGACCTTTAATATTTTAAAAACAAAAACAGAATTACCTGGAAAAACTTAATTCTGTCGAAGGGTCATGAGGACTCGAAACGTCAACTCTTTTCTTCTCCGCCGATGCTGCCAGACCTGCTGAGTTTTTCCAGGTAATTCTGTTTTTGTTTTGGATTTCCAGCATCCGCAGTTTTTTGTTTTTTGTTTTTAATATTTTTAGGTTGTTCAGAATGCTTTTGTTAAAATATCGAATGCCTCATAACTGTTGGTGCCTTGAGTAGATTTGGATATAGTGTACAACACCTTAGAGTTGGAAACTCTGAGAACTTAAAGTTACGTATCAATGTTTGCGAATTAAACATGATAGTTCAGTGTGATGGAAGTAATGCAAATGAAGTGTCTGGCAGTATAGGAAGTGCATGGTCTCAGCAAGGCTTCTAATATATAATGTTACAAAAGTATATATCAGTTGTGTGTGTGTGTGTGTGTGTGTGCTTGTGTGTTTTTGTGTGTGTGTGTTATATATATATACATATATATATATATATATATACATATATATATATATCTTATTAAAAACCTTAAGGAGACTTCTGTCCCTAATTCCTTATGAACTGTTACCATGTTTTCTTGTCAATTTTTTAAAATGGAAAAATCTAAACTGGCCCTGGTAACTTTGTAACTACCATGAGCAGGTGATATGTTGTTTCTATGACAAATTGTTCAAATGTCTTCTGAAAATATTTAACCCGTCACTTTCTTTCTTCAACAACTGAAACCTGTGATATCCCAAAATTTGGGTTTAAGCATTAGTTCAGAAGAACAGGAATAGGCTTGTCCATTGAATTGTCTTTTGTCTCTTTTAATTTCTTCACTCAACCTTCCTTGAAGTACTTGTACTCTCCCAAAAGCTATTTTGGAGTTGAGGCTGAAATTTGTCCCGGGCAATAGCACAACACAAATTATAGTGCTATCGATCGGCAATTTTACACTCAACTCAATTTAATTTTTTCCCTCGTTGATTTACAGATGGGGTCTTAACAGATTGCTGATTCACTTAAGTCCATTTTGGGCTTCTACTCATGCATTACACTATTGATATTTTTGCCCAGACTTGCGGCGCAGTGAGCCAAATGTCCCTCATGCATCGTGTCTAATTTCTAGTTGAAGTATTAACATTTATACTAAACTTCTTGGTTTCTGCGCAAATGTTATTATCAAAAAAATGATAGTTATTTAACATTTGTATGAACTCATAAAACAAAACTTTTTATTTTTTGAAACTGAGAAACTTCATGTTTGCATTCACGTAAGTGAGAAAGTGGATAGTGTCTTTCCTTATCTTAATTTGAGCTTTTAAATTTGTGGCAAAGAGAGTTGACCTTTGAAAGCTATAATTATCACTTGTGCTTTGTTGATAGAAAGTAGAATGTTTACATTTCTTATCCCGTGTGTGACAGAAAGGGGTAATGATATATTCACGTTCAAGTACGAGGCGACAAACCATCCAATTCACTGCTTGTAGGAATCCCTTAAAGTCACAAACCAGCACTATCAATACAGGAACACCACCCACCCCCAGCCCCAGCTAGTGCTGATGAATTCATGTCCTTCTTCAATCTCCCTTGGCTGCTGACCAACACCAGTAATCCATCAAACCTTGATTTGCACCTTCATATTTGCTAAGCCCCTGGGTTCCCATCCACAACAGTACAGGGAAACAGATATCCGCCTTGAGTTGTTCCATCCCACACACCATCTTGCTCTGCATTTTCAGCTTCAAGACTTATGATGGCTACAAATTTGGGACACAAGTAGAAGAGTTTTATATATATATATATAATCTTGGCTCTATCTTGTGTTTCTATCCAGCTGTTAATTAAAAATCGAATATCATTTATTCAGTAGTGGTAAATCAATAAGAAAGGAGGACTTTGCTTTCTGCTATGAAGTAATTCGATTCATATATATAATGTAGTCCTGTTGAAGCTTGGCCCCAATGCAATGTTGAAATGCGGTAGCCAAAAAATTGTCCACAGCAAGACCCTCACAAGAAGCCATATATAAGTAGCTAAATATTTCTTTCTTTAACAAAATCAGTTGAAGGAGAAATACTGACCACTGAGGGTTTATACTAATTTGACAGCAGGAGGGGAACTAGGACGAAGCAACAGAGAGGTGCATAGCAAACTAGGAGGGACAGACAGCAACAGAATGAATGAATGATATTATGTATAAAAAAAATCAGGAATTAGATCGAGGAAACAAGCAAAGCCAACTCGTATGGTGTTGGAAAATGTGTGCTTAATGTGAGAAGTATTACAAATAAGTTGGATGAGCTATAGGCACAAGTTGCCACATGGCTTAACTAGAGACCTACCAAAAACATGGGCAGGAATGGAAACTGAGCATTCCTGGCTATATTGCACTGTAGACAAATAGGGAAGGAGAAGAAACAAAGAAAGGAAGAAAGGTGCAATATTGCTCAAGGTTGAATGTCAGTTCTACAGAGGAGCAATAATCTAGAGGGTTTATAGACTGAATCTGTTTGGTTAGATTTAAGGAACAGAAAAGTAACTGTTACATTGCCAGGTGTTCACTATAGACCTCAAGATAGTAAGGAGATGGAGGAGCAAATCTGTAGACCAATTTCAAAGGAATAAAAACATACAGATTAGTAATAGTAGGGGGACTTTAATTGTCCAAAATTAAATTGGAGGGGAAACTGTATTAAGGGCAAAAAAGCAAAGAAGTTGAATAATTCTAAGATGGGTACGGAAGAACAGAACTTACTTAATCAGTATATTTTGAGCTCAAAGAGGAAAGAAGCATTGCTGGATCTAGGTATGGGGAATGAAGTAGGGCAAGTGGAGGCTGTTTCAGTGGGAGAACATCTGGGTAATAATGATCATCATATAATTCGCTTTACACCTAGGGGACAAAAAGCAAAGGTGAAAATATCCAACTGGAAGAGAGAGACATCTTCATTGATTTGAGAAAGGATCTAGTAGAGATGGACTAGAAACAAGAATTGGCCAGGGAAACAGTAAATAGTGGAGACACTTTGGATACAAATCAGCCATTTTCCCATAAGGATGAAAGATGGAGCATCAAAGCTAGAACTCTCTGGATGACAAAGGAAATAGAAGTTCAAACAAGACAGAAAATGGAGGTTTAAGAGAAAAATCAAGTTCAGAATATGATAGAAAACTGGGCAGAATGTGGGGGTTGAGGGGCAGTCGGGGGATTGAATAAGGCTATAAGAAAGGCAAAGAGAGAATTTAGAGAAAGATTAATGGGTAACATAAAAGATTAGTTAGTAACTTAGAAATCTTTTATAAGCATATAAAAGGTAAATGAATTGTTAAAGGAATGATTGAGCTGATTAGGGACAATAAAGAAAATCTTCTTGGGGAAGCAGAGGGCATGATTCAGGTACTGAGCTTGAGTGTTTGTCTTCACAAAAGAAGGGAATGGAGTTAATGTTGTAGTAGTGAATTGCAGAGGAGAAATATTGAATAAGATTAAAACTTAGATAAGAGAGGCATTAAGTAGATTGGCATCACTCAAAATTCATAACATAACATTCAAGGCTATGGGCCAAGTGCTGGTAAATGGGATTAGGTAGGTAGGTCAGGTGTTTTTAACGTGTCAGTGCAGACTCAATGGGCTGAAGGGCCTCTTCTGTACTGTGTGGTTCTGTGAAAATTAACATGCCAGTATGGTCAAGTTAGAATGTTTCCTCAGCTGCTCAAGAAAGCAAGGATGAGATGGAAGAAGTCCTGACCACAATTTTTAAACCCTCCTGAGATGTGGGAGTGATCCCTGAAGACTGGAGGATTGCAGGTATCATAGACCTGTTCAGAAGAGGGGAGAGGGATAACTGGTGATTACCAGCCAATCAGTCTAACACCAGTGGTCAGGGACAAAATTAATTTTCATTTGGAGAAGCGTGAGTTAATAAGGGACAGCCAGCACAGAATTGTCAAATGCAATTCTTGTATGTCCAACCTGACTGAGTTCTCTGAAGTAACAGAGAGGCTTGATGAAGGTAGTGCAGTAGACATTGTGCATATGGCCCTTCAAAAGGTATTTGATAAAGTGGTTCAGACTTACTTGGAATACAGAAGCACATTTTATTAAAGGAACAGTGTTTTTATTTATTCATTCATGGGATGTGGACCAGCATTCATTGCCTTTTGACTGAGTGACTTGCTCAGTCATTTCAGAGGGCAGTTCAACCCCATTACTGCAGACCTGGAGTCACATATAGGCCAGACCAGGTGGGGATGACAAAATCCCTTTCCTAAAGTGAACCAGGTGGGGTTTCGTAACAATCGACGATAGTTTCATGGTCACCAGCACTGAGACCAGCTTTCACTTCCAGATTGGTTAAAAAAAACAAACTGAATTTTAAATTCTACCAGTTAATGTAACAGGATTTGAACGTTTGCCTCTAGAGAATTAGCCTGAGCCACTGTCTAGTGACATGACCACTACACCACCACTTCTCCATAGTAACTTGGGTGTGAGTTTATCTGAGCAGGAACAGGAGGCAGAGAGTATTGGTGAACTGGTGTTTTTCTGACTAGAGAGAAATATGCAGTGAGGTTCCTCATGGGGGTCGGTATTAGGGCCTCTGCTTTTCTTGATATATTAATGACCTTAACTTGGTCATCTGAAGTACCATATTGAAATTTATTGATGGCACAAACCTTGACAATGTAGTAAATAGTAAGGACTATCGTGGCATATTTCAGGAAGACGTTGAAGGTTGGTGCAATGGATGTGGCATGGCAGAATAATTTAAATAGCAGTCTTTTTAAGGGGGTGCAAGAGCAGGGGGGTCCTGGGGGGTGCATATTCATAACTCTTCGAAGTGGTAGGGCAGGTTTGTAAGGCGGGTAAGAACATGTATGCCATTGTGGCTTTGTAGGGATGGCTATTGAATACAGGCACAGAAGGAAGGAAGTCAAGCAAAACCTTTTATGGGATCACTGGTTAGGCCTCAGCTGGAGTATTGTGTACATCTTGGCAATGGCACAGAGCTGGTTTACCAGAATGATACCGAGGGTGAGGGTTTTCAGTTCTGTGGAGCGACTGGAGAAGCTGAGCTTGTTCAACAATGCCAGCACAGGCTCATTGGCCAAATGACCACCTTCTATGCTGCAACCATTCAAGGAAGATTAAAGGGACACCTAATAGGGGTATTCAAAAGTTGCTGGGCAGGGTGGTGGAGGTTGTTGATCAACTAAACATGGAGGAACTGTTTCTTCTGGCAAGTGGGTCGTATCAGAGGTCATAGGTTTAAAATAATTGGCAAAAGAACTAGATGGGAAATGAGAAACATTTTCACATAGTTAGGATCTGGAACGCACTGCCTGAAAGTGAAAGGGTGGAGGAATCGGGAATCATAGCAACTTCCAAAAGACAATTGGACAAAACAGTTGAACGCTAAATTGCAGGGTTACGGAACCAGAAAAAAGCTGGGCTGGGGAACCATATTGGACAGCTCTCTCAAAGAGCATAGGTGCTCAGGGCTGAATGGCCTCCTTCGGTGCAGTAAGATTCTATGACCAGGGCAATCTCCCTGCTCTTCAAATAGTGCCATAACATCTCAGCAGATTGCACTTCTGACAGTGCTGGAAACCCCTGGTACTGCACTGGGAGCTTAGGCCGAGATCATGGCCAGAATTTTGTGGCCAGTGCGGGCGCACGACAGTCCCGACTCGACGCAAAAGAGCACACGGTGATGTCGGGAGGACTTCCTCTTGATATATTGATTGGCGGATGAGCGCAAATATCGGAAGTGCTTCACCAGCAATTAAAGGGCCAATTAAGGCCATTAAAAATCCAATTGTTCCGGATTTTGAGAGGCCCGTGTGCTTTTGCGCTTGGAGCACAGGCCAATCTGGCAGGCGGGCTTCATGTTTTTCAACATTCTGGATCCAGGGTGGAATATAAAGACCAGAAGGAGTAGAGAGATGAGGAGGTAGGAGTTTCAAATTGAAGTGAGTGTATGTGTTATAGTTTATTCATTGAAGCATCCAGTCATTTGGTGGTACAGAACTTACGTGTTGGGATTCTTACAGTTCCACATGCTTTAAGATTGGCCTTATCATCAACCTCATATATAGGGGCTGAGCCATTTGCTCACCAAGCAAGCTTGATGCTGGAATAGGACGCAGCAAAGGCATCCTACAGGATAATGGCCACGCTGATCAGATTATTTCGCTCTGTATATCATGTAAACGCCTGAATGGGCCTAAGGCCATCACTTTTGGCCCTTAAAAGTGTGCAGTCTACTTCAGAATACCCTGGAAAGGCAAACTATCTCAAAAATCTGAGCCACGGGTGAAGCTTGTGTTGGGAAAACCAGGTGTTCAAGAGCTGGGTTTTTCTTTAAAAAATATGGCAAGACTTTGCATTGTGTGGAGATTTAGATGCTGACTTGAAGTTTTTTTAAAAGGGGTCATAAGTTCACCTTGGAACTGTCAACAAGCATGCCTTTTCCAAGAAATCACATGACCAGCATGGTACTTGAGGAAGAGCTGTTTATTTGTTCTGAACTGTAATCACTTTAATTGTTGGGGGGAGAAAAAAACTGGTAAAATCAGAGGCATGTGATTTGCTAGAAATCACAAAAGCAGAAACAAGCTTTTCATTTTGAATCTGTTGAATTGTGAATTCAGTCTTGTTTCGGAATCAGCTGAGCACGAAGGCTACCATAACTGACTCTCTTTTTGCTTTGGCTGAAACTCTGTGTGTGGTTATAAATGTGTAGCCAGAGAATCTTCATCTGAGTGTAACTTGTCCACATTTTGGACCTGCAAAGCTGAGACAGGAAGAATTGAACCAACTCTATATTCTCCTTCACGCCAAAGCTCCATTGCTGAGAAACTCCACACATCTACCGGGACTTAATCCATTGTCTTCACACAAGGAAGCATAGAGCGTCGAATCTCTGCTAACTCTATCCTTTTCTCATAACATTTTTTTCCAACCGCCCACCTCTGCAGAGGCCACTTGTGTGTCTTTTGTTTGTCTGTGTGGGCGCTGGGGAACTTTTAAGAAATGATAATTATACTTCCAGGTTGCAGTTGTGTACTAACCGGTTATTGCAACATGTTAAAAGATATTTTGTTTGTATAAATCAATCATTATGAATTTATTGAAAGAAGCTTGGTTAAAGTCTCTTTTACCCTGAGTACCAGGAGTGAAGGTAAACAATTGGCCATTTTGGTGAGTGAATCCAACTTTTACACTAATGGTATGACCTGTGGAGTAGTGGGGCTAGATAATCCGGGAGACAAAGGCCTGAATCTTCTGGTCGGCGTGCAGAGGTGGGCCCTGCTCCCCGACCCGTAAAATGACATGCGGTGACTTTGGGCGTGCGTCCTGATGTCACCGCGCGTCATTCCGATCTTCCGTTCGGCGGGAACGCACCGGAGTCAGCAGCGCATCCGCCGAACTGTCAAAGGCCTATTAATAATCCGATTAAGCTGGTTGTCTGGGTTGCCCGTCCAACCTTAAGGTTGTGGGGGGGTGCAGGCGAAGAGTCCAGGCAGCCTTCGCATTTATCATGAAACCTCATCCACAGGGAGAGGGGAATGAGGTTTCATGAAGTGTTTATAAATTGAATCAAATTTTTTTTATTAAAATCCATTGACATGCCCCAGCTCATGTGACACTGAGGGGACATGTCTAAATAATTTTTAAAATTCTTTTTTTCAAGTTTTCATCATCAGACCAATCTCCCTCAGGCAGCTCCATGCCTTAATCGGCCTGCCCGTGTAAAATGGCGGCGCACAACCGACCGTGGGCGGTGATCGGCTCTGCGCCTGCCCACGCCCTCTCCAGCTCAGCCCCCTGCAGCGAGGAGAAAATTCCCCCCGAAGGATATTCACTCAAAAGGTGTCTGACCAAAGGATGCCAGTGTGGAAGATCACAGCCGGGGTCGTGCCTCCACAAGGGCCATCACTGAGAGGACAATAAGCCTTCACAAAATGAGGTTTTGCTGCCTGCATCGCTCAGGAGAATCGCTGCAACATCCTCAATCACTTCTTTCCGTTACAGTGGTTGCCTGCTGTGCCCTTCACAATCTGGTTCTCTCAAGGGGAGAGCAGATGGAGGGTGAAGAAAGCATCGTTCTTCTAGAAGCCGCTGAGGAAGAATCTAGTCCTGACTCTGAGGAGGACCGTGCTCGGGCACAGGCTGGTAAAGAAGACCCAGCAATGAGAATGCTAATGGGAGCCAGGGAGATGAGGAGGGGTCGGGGGCGGGGGGGCCGGGGGGGGGGGTGGGGTGGGGGGCGGCTTGATTTAGTGGAGTTTCCAGTGGGACTCCGAAGTCAGGACTCCAAATCTTTGCAAACAGATCGTCACCTGTTCATGGCTGAGGAGGCACCTCTGGCATCATCTTCTCCTGTCCCTCCCTCTGAAATACACTTTGCAGCCCAGTTGATGTTTTCCACAGAGTTGCAGGCCTCCTCCCTAATGACGACACAAAGCCCAACGACAAGACCTACTTGAAATGATGTCACATTTTAATTGCGATGTGTGACAGCTACATACAACATTATATAAGTGACAATGAGAAATGATTCACCCGTGTAAGCCCTTCTGTGATTATAGTGACTTAAATTTCAGCTCACGAATGCTACGTCTTGGTGCTTCCCTTCTTGCCGGCAGCTGCTGACTCTGATGGTTGTCGGCCTTGGTGACTCTGGTGACCTTCCTCTAGTTGCTGGGCCTGTGGGGGGCACTGCTTAGTCATCACAGTCTCCTTGGGTGTGATGGTCACTGGCAAAGGGGCGGAGGAGCTGCTGCCACCATCAGGAATGTGCTGAGAGGAGCCCCCAGATGCATGGAGCTGCAGGTCGTCCACCAACAAGAAGTTTGCTTGAACCTCTCTGCCCACCATAGATGGACGGGCTGTTAGCAGAATCACTGGGTGCCTCATCCATCTCTCACATTGGCAGTGACCTGCTGTGGTCACTGCCAGTGTGTGTGCTCGCAGGTCTGAATGCAAGCTCAGAAATCCCTTAATTCTGTTCCTGGAATTGTCTCTCCGTCAGAGTCGCCACTCTCCCCATGGAGGAAGCTGTGCGTTCAGAGCTGAGGGTCAACGCAGTGCTCACAGTCCGCATGGACTCCACCAATACAGAGGCCATGACACGTAGATCCTTGGGGATCTCTGTCAGATCTGCACATGCATTCCGCTGGGCATTCAGCATTTTCTGCTTATAGACGACTCCAGAGGCTCATCATCTGCCTCAGGCTCAGCATCGTCCTGGTCTCCAGCAATCCTCCAACTGTTGGCGCCCTGGCGACTCTCTGCCAGGTCCTCAAACGAGCGTAACGTGCCTTCCCCAGTCTGCGCTACCATCTGTTCCGATTGCTGAATCCCACCGATGTGCCTGTATCTGCATTGATGCAAGGTGCAGGGAGAGAGGATGTGACGCAGTTGCATCTGGCTGGACGTCATCCTCTAATGTCAAGAGAGGGTCTTCTGGGTCATTCTGTGGGCTGGAGGATGTTCAATGTGAGAGAGGGAAAACCTATTTAATTCTCCATCAACATTTATGAACCAAAGTACGTGCATTCTGGTTGCTTTTAGATTACTCCTTGGGTAAGGAACGATTTCTGAATGGACGAGCATGAGGGGTTAATGGATTTCACCTGTCAGCCTTACAACTGCTGCTCAACATTTCTCATCCCCTCCCCCAAGCTCTTTCCTGTCCACTGGACTCTTACCCGCCTCTGAGACCCCTGGCTCTCCCCAACCAGTGCATCTCACTCCATGCTCACACACCGCCTCCAGGATTTGCTGCTTCCCCCAGAGTTATCACTGCCAGATTCGGGACTCCTCCACCGGTTCATCCTCGCCCTTGGGCATTATGACTCCTCCTGTAAGGACAACAGTGCTTTCATTAGTCCCCTCTCTACATGCCCAAACATTCCACCCTCTTCCCCAAAGTTGCAAGTATAGATGCCCATCACTGCCCTCCTCTTCCCTACATGCCTCACATGGAGCCTTTTCAAGGGCACAGGAAGATGTGCTAATTTACACCCAGGAGCTGCGACACATCTCTCCTTGGTTACATGGGGGCCCGCAGAAGGTCATTGACTGTCTTCCGACACTGCATCCAGGCCCTTTGGACCTGACTTCACAGCCGCTGACTGATAGAGCCCATAGGTAGTCATCCGAGAAATTGAGGTCCAATTGGCTTTGGCCATTTCCCCTGTTGGCATTGCTTCTGGGTCCATTTTTAAAATATTCATTCATGGGATGTGGGCCAACATTTATTGCCCATCGCTAATTTTCCTCGTTCAGGGGAGTCAACCACATTGCTGTGGGTTTACCAACACATATAGGCCAGACCAGGTAAAGATGGCAGATTTCCTTCGCTAAAGGACACTAGTGAACCAGATGGGTTTTTACAACAATCGTTTCATGGCTAATATTGGACTTTTAATTTCCAGATTTTTATTGAATTTCAATTCCACCTTCTGCTGTGGTGGGATTCGAATCCAGGTCCCCAAAGCAGTATCCTGGGTTTCTGGATTACTAGACCAGTGACAATTCCACTATGCCATCGCCTCCCCAATTTGCTAATGATCAGGGAACATTTTCCTGTTCACTTTCTCACCACGGTTGTCTGCCCCTTTAAACATGACAAGCTCTCTGCCACTGTTCCTCCACATGTGTCAGCCCTCAGGGAGCTGCTTCTAAATCCGCCACCTGCAGCTACATTCATTCCGGCGCCTGCCCTCTGCACGCTGGCCGGCTGTTCATTGACCAGCCAGCTCGTACGTGCTCTCGGGAGCTGATCGCAGGCGGGAACAGATTTCACATCTGCTTCTGGTCTTGCCCGTCGTGCATGGCGGACAAGTTGAAAATTCAGACCTATATGTTTAAACCGACAACCCTTTGACCCTTGGAGGTAAGAGTGCTAACACTGAGCCATGGCTGAGACCAGTCGACCAGTCACACTGATGTTATCCCTATATAGTGATAAACACCCCTGTTATTCCAACACACTGATTCCTCTGACTCAGCCCTACTGCAGGAAATCCAATATGTATTATATGTCAACACGTGTGTTCCTCTACATCAGTACTTTTCCCTCCTCTATTTCACTGTGATCCTCCACACCTCGAGGCCTTGATTCCCATTAGGATGCACTTCCATATGGAATGGTTGACCAATGGCAGTTCATCCAAACACCAGTTTTCCCTGTGCTCTGATTCCCCATAGGAAGTAGCCCCATAATGAAGGCGATCCATTCCTCAAATGACACTCACACACCTGCGCCTCTCAGCATGGGATAGCAGTCGGGAAGAGGAGACCTGGCCCTTCCTGTTTCTCCTCTTTACCCTCTCCCAATCCCAGTACTGCTAGCCCCAGCAGCGCTGACCTCCGACACTCTGGAAGTTACTAGGGCCTGAATTTTCGGCTCAGCAGACAGGTATAATCAGTGGGCCTGGGGCCAGCCAACGTGAAACACACGCTGAGAAGCTCAGTGCTGCCGGGGTGGGTGCAGGAGGAGGGCGTGGGGTGACATTTCCGCGGGCACAGGAGATTGCTGAGAGAAAGCTCCCTGAAGGTAGAGAGCTGCTGCCTCAGGGGAGCTGCTGACCTGAAAACCATGAAATAAAGTGTTGAAAGCCGGGAAAAAAAACGTTCCAAGCATCACAATCAGGCACCTGAACATCCAGATGATAAAACAGAAACCTCATCCCATCCTTCAATAAGGTTGGATGAAAAATGCAAAGGCTGATTCGCTCACCTGCCAACCGTACAGTTGGACGGGCCACGAAAATTCGGAGTTAATGGGCTTGACTGTCCTTTTAGTTGTCGGTGGGCGCACATCCGACTCTTGCACGCGCCCGCCGAGCTGAATATCGTGCCAGCGGGAGGGGGTGACATCGGGACGTTTGCCCGACCTCATTCGACATCTTTGCACTGGATAGCCCTTATCACCCAGTGGCCGTCCCTCCAAAGAATTCACGCCAGTGAGAAAGGTCTGGAATCAGTGATTCCTCAGGATGTGTGAGTCGTGGTTGCTGCCCGGGTACCTGGCACACACCCGCATGACCCACCGATTCTGGTCACACACCCAGCGGCACATTGATCGAGCGGAAGCCCTTTCTGTTTATGAAGGTGCATGGCCGTCAGCAGCAGCCCTGATGTTCTACACACGTGGCTTCCTGCGCTCTGGGGGAACCTGCAATCGTTGCAAATCCTCGGGCTCTATCCATTTGACTTTGGACGCCCTGAGTGAAGGAGATGTCATTTCCTTTCCTTCGGAACATTGTATCCGTGAACACCTTGCTGCAATGGCGTGCAGCAGGCTGTGTTATCCCACAGGATGTCCGGAAAGATACTGTTGTGAAGAAGAGAAGCACCACTGTTACCTTCAATGCAACAGGGGCAGGGGCATCGGGTGCCCTTGCCCCCCCCCCCCCACCCCCCCTTTCCACCCCCTGGTGGCTGGATGAGATCTCACCTGTGAGTGTCTCACATAGCAGTCATGTCACAATGCCTCATGAAAGCCTGGGTCATCTTCTGCACTGAGTCTCACTCACTCAAGTAACTCAATCTCTGCCTGTACACTCTTGGGGCAGCATAAGGATATCTGGGCTCCTCCTGACCCTCTGGGTCTTGCGCTGCTCTGTCCCCTCCCTGAAAAATCACAGCTTCCTAAGCCTCCTTGCCTCCTGCCTCCCTCTTTCCCCTCACTGGAGGTTGTGTCTCCAACTGAGGCCGCGATGCCCATCTTCCTCAGTGGCTTGCCACCCCTGGGAGCGGGCAGGAAAATAATCAATCGAAAGAGGCCTCTGAGTCAGAGGAGAGGCCTCCTGATGAAACAATATCTGCAATGTTCCTCTGCTTATTCTCATGAGCAGCCCCTGCAGTCAACAAAGTGTTAATTGCAAAGCTGAATCTCTGGTCTCACTGCCCATGAGAGAACAGGTTCCCCACCTGTCGTGATTCTCACCCTGAAGGTGTATTATTGCCTTCTGAATGTATTATAGCAGCGAGTTGGGTCATTAATGGCCTTAATTTGCTTCTGAACTGCAACTTCACTAATGCAGGCTTCCAACCTTTTGACCCGTCCAATCGCAAATCGGTGAGATGATGCCTGACATCATCACGCCCCGTAATACGCTCCGCAAAATGGCAAATGTTCCCGACGTGGGAGCATAATATTCAGCGCCATGAGTGCACGGTGGGTAACTTCTGACCTCCAATGGGTAGAATCTCCACCAAGGGTAATCATTGGAAGATGTTCATGACATGTAGCGGCATATGTCTCACAATCATTAAGGATGTGGGCCTGCTTATGGAGACAACAGTTCATTGTGTACAGAACCAGAGGTGGTACACAGTCTGAATAAACTAACTCAGCAAAGACCAGATTGAGCCAGGGACCACTCTAATCTGTATGAAATTAATATGTCACCAGTAACTACCCATGCTGACTCTGAGGAGAGATATTTTAGTTTTACCCAGTCAGAAATGTCTTGGAGACTGTGGTTCAGGTTGTTTGATGTGAAGCAGTGTTGTCATTGGAAGATGTTTTAGGTGTTAATACCAGGAACATATAATGTCATTTAAGATCAGAGAGAATGACACAGACTGCAAACCAATTAGACGACGAGAGGCTGCATCAAATTTTCAGTGTGCTGTGTATCATACTTGATGGATTCAGATTGTTTATATATAGAATAATGGATACCTGGGGGTGTGTTACACAGTGGAATGTAATTGAGGGGTTCAGATGATTTATATATAGAATAATGGGTACCATGGGTGTGAGTTACAGACTGGACTGTAATCGAAGGGTTCAGATGGTTTATATATAGAATAATGGATACCTGGGGGTGTGTTACCGATGGGAATCTAATTGAGGGGTTCAGATGGTTCGTATATCAGATATCCATGCAGTTCAGCTTGCAGTTGCTGCTGTGATTGTTTTCCACCCACGACATCACATGAGCCCCCCTGAGGGTTAACTGGATTTGGATGCACTGGCTGTGTCAAATTGTGCCCGGTGCACAGTCAATCTGGAATAGGGCCATCTGAGGAATCCACGATGCTGACAGGAGGAGGGGAGCAGCACTGCTGGGAGCCCAAGAGATACATATATCAGAGCTCCAGATTTTCGCCAAATGTACATAGAAACTGCCTCAAGACAGGTGGGATGAGTTCAAAGCTGGAACTCTGTGGCTGGGTGACATGATTATGTTTGTCAGATTTACCCTGTTCAAGTTCAACACCTCCGCCTTAACTCGTCCATTGGAGCTTAACCCTTCAGTAACTCAGCTCACCCATTGTAGTTTATTCCTCTAGTACCTTAACTCATCAATTGAACCTCTTATCCTCTATAGAAAGAAATACAGAGTTGCATTTATATAGCGCCGTCCGTGAACACCGGATGTCCCAAAGCGCTTTACAGCCAATGAAGTACTTTTTTTTAAAATGAAGGGTAATCATTGTGGTAATGTGGGAAAGACAGTGGCCAATTTGTACACAACAAGGTCCCACAAACTATGTAATTAAGGCCAGGTAATCTGAGTTTTTTTTAGTGTCGATTTTGCTGGTTAAATATTGGCCTGAATGCCAGGAATAACTGAACTGTACTTCTTTCAAACAGTGGCATGGGTTTTTTTTTAATGTCCACCAGAGAGAGCAGACAAGTTAACATCCCATCCAGCACCTCCTGGCAGCACAGCACTCCTCCAGTACTGCACTGGAGTGTCAGCCTTGATTTTTGCGCTCATGTCATGGAGTGGAACTTGAACCCAGATGTTTCCGACTCAGAGGTGGGGGATGTGACTCACTGAGCCACAGCTGATACTTTCAAGCTAGCCTACCTCACCCATTGTAGACTATCCCTCTCGTTCCCTAACTTGCTCAGCCCTTTCGTACCTCAACACACCCATTGTAGCTCATCCTTCTTACCGTAGACTGCTTTTTAGTCCATAGGACTCAACTGTCTTAGCTCATCCATGTATCTGTCCTGTTGCACCATGACACCCCTTCTCCTCCTCCTGTGTCAGTGCTTCATTTGTGTGATGACCAAAACTGAACACAGCATCGCAAGTGAGGTCTGAACATTGCATAACTCTGAGTCATTGGGGTGTTGGTTCAAGCACCACTCTAGTGCTTGAATGCCAAATGCTCTAATGCCATACGAATGGATCCCATGGCATAATTCAAAGGGCTGGGAATGCTGCTGATGTCCTTGTTAGCATTGCTACCATCGTCATCATCATCATCATCACAAAGAACGAGATTTTTCATCTCACTGCTGTTCGTGGTTCAAAATGGCTACTGTGTGTTTGTCGCCATAACAACAGGCACTGCAATCGAAGCACAACCACTTTTTGAAGCATTTTCTTGATGATTGCGTCGCTAAATTCAGGGGTTTTTTTTGTATGTTTCACTTTGCTCAAGATCTTTTAATCAAAAAGAGGAAAGAAAAAATGTGATTTAGCATGTGCGACTTGGGGAGGTGAAAGTTGACTTGTGCAGGGATGTGACCTGCTGGACGCCTCCCCTAACATTCTGCTCCGTTGATGTCAATGTATCTGCATATCGGACGGAAGGGAATGGTGGCGGATGCAATACCGCCAGTTTTTCGTGCACACCTGAGTTGAATTTCACCCCTTCAGAGTCCACGGGGGTGAAATTGGTCTCCGATGATGGCACACAATTTTCTTTGCCTTTGACTCCACTGGGGAACAAGACTGGGCTCTGTGTTAACAGTTTTCCACTTACTATAAACATGCTAAAGATGTAGACTAAGTTCCAGCTGCCTGTGTTTAGACTATAGATGGTCGCCTGGTTACAGGTGAACCTTGGTTTGCCTTCACCATGCCAGCTGTGCTCGTTGACTTACCTTGGCTCCCAATTAAAGCATTGTCTCGAATTTAAAATTCTCGCCCTTATCTTTTCAAATTGCTCTATTGCCTTGTCTCTCGCTAGCTGTCTAACCTTCCTCACCCTCCCTGTTCTACAACCCTCCAGGATATCTGTGCTCCTCCTCTACTTCTGGCCTCTTGCACATCCCAGTTTCACCATCGATGGCCTTGCCTTCACCTGCCAAGGCCCTGAGCTCCAGAATTTCTTCGCTGGACCTCCAATTCCTCTACTTCTCTGTTTAATACACTCCTTAAAACCTCCCTAGGCCTTTGGTCACCTGTCCCAATATCTGCTTCTGTGGCTGGGTGTCAAATTTTGTTTGATAGTGCACATAAGAACTCAATAAATAGGAGCAGGTATAGGCCATAAAGGCCCCTTGAGCCTGATCAACCATCCAATATAGCTCATGGACCAATTTCTGCTTCAACTCCACTTTCCTGCTGCATCCCCCATATCCTTCAATTATCTAAGTGTGTGAAAGTCTCTCCAAACTCAGTCTGCATGTACTCATGGGCTGCTCATCCACAGGCCTGAGAACTCCAAAGGTTCAGAATCCTTTGAGGGGAGAAGTTTCTCCTCATCTCAGTTCTAAATGACCTCAGAGAGGCAGCGAGAAAGAGAGAGAGAGAGATGGAGTGGGGGGAGAGAGAGAGAGAGAAGGGGAGATGGGTCAGGGCAGAGAGAGAAAGAGGGAGATGGGCCGTGGCTGAGAGAGAGAGAGGTGTGAGAGACATGCAGAGAGAGGGGGTAAGATAGTCAGAGAGGCAGAGAGAGGGAGAAAGGTGTGGGGAGAAAGAGCTAGAGAGAGAGAGAGAGAGACGGGTGGGGGGAGAGATATCCAGAGAGAGAGAGGAGGGGTAAGCTGGCCATAGAGGCAGAGAGAGAGAGGGAGAGAGGGGTGGAGGGGGGGACAAGGGAGAGAGATAGAATGAGTGAGAGGGGTTGGGGGGGGCAAGATATCCAGAGAGAGTGAGAGAGGGGGTAAGATGGCTAGAGAGGCAGAGAGAGAGAGAGAGGGGGAGACAGATAGCTAGAGAGAAAGGGGGCACGGTAGCCAGATAGGCAGAAAGAGGGCAGAGAGGCAGAAAGAGAGGGGTTGGGAGGAGAGATGGCCAGCGAGAGTGGGGGTGTGTGGAGAGATGGTCAGAGAGAGCAGGGGGGTGTGGAGAGATGGCCAGCGAGAGGGGTGGGGGGCTTGGAGAAATGGCCAGTGGGAGGGGATGGGTGTGGAGAGATGGCCAGAGAGAGCAGGGGGGTGTGGAGGGATGGCCAGAGAGAGAGAGCCAGAGGAGGGGAGGGTTGGAGAGGGCCAGGGAGGTTGTGGGATGGGATTGGGGAAGAGAAATGGCTGGTGGTGGTGGTTGGGGTGGGGGGTGTTGAGGGGGAGTGGGGGGAGTGTTGTAGGGATAGAGATGGTCAGAGAGTGGGGGAGGTGGGCTGGTGTGGTGAGGGGAGGGATGGCCAGACAGGCAGTGGGGTAGGGGAGAGATACAGCCTGTAGCACATACACTATGGTGGGGGTTCTGGCGGTGGAGGTGGGGGGGTGGGGGGGTGGGGGGGGGGGGGCAAGAAAAATGGTGACCCTGTCATATTAGAGAGCCAGAGGGAGCAAAGATGAGAGCAGCACTCGAGCAGTGCAGTGAGTACAGGGTATGGTGTGATGGGGGTGGATGAACAGAACCAAATCCCCAGCGAGAAACAAAGCATTGGAAATTGGGGTTTTGGGAGTTGGGGGGGAGGGGGGGGGGGGTGGGGTCGCAGTACGGAGGGGAGGGAGGAGGTGGGAGTGCAAAGATCAGTAAACACACAGCATGTCAGGCAGGGAAATTCTGTCGGATTCCTGCTTCACGGAGATGATATTAGCTCCCAGAAGAGATGATCTGCATTTTGCACAATTAAATGGAACAAGTTGGTGGGCCACCCTCCTGTCTTCCCAGGGATTGTGTCGATGGAAAGTGTGCCACAATGCCACGTGAAGATCAGCCCTTCCCCTGTACAGAGTCTCCTCTCTTTTATTCCTTTGGTTACCACGGCAATGCCACATCCAATGGCAAACACATGGGCACCCAGCTCCTGTATTACTATGGCAAACTCCCCGTTCTTAAATGACGTTTTGTAGCATGTTGGTTCAAGGCAGTCAGCTTCTCACGGCATTGAGAGCCATTCTCAGCACAGGGTGTCATCCAGACTTGGCATGGTGGGTGGTGGTGCAGGGCAGGAGGGTGTGCCTCCTCTGGCCTATCGTGGTGGAGTGGCCCCAGCATTTAGATAGTTAATGCAGGAGAGACACAAGTCTGTATGACGAGTGGGTTTGCATCTGTCCTGTTGGGTGGTAGACTTGGTAGATCAGTGAGATTCACCATTTGGAATCTGGATTGCTGTCTGCTGTCTCTCCCCTGACTCCCAATCTCTCAGCTCCCCCCACCCACTCTGCTCTCACATCTCCCCCCTTCCACTGACTCTCTCAGCTCCCCCCACCCACTCTGCTCTCACATCTCTCCCCCACCCACTCTGCTCTCACATCTCTCCCCCCCACTGACTCTCACATCTCTCCCCCCACCACTGACCCTCACATCTCTCCCCCCCTCCACTGACTCTCTCAGCTCCCCCCACCCACTCTGCTCTCACATCTCTCCCCCACCCACTCTGCTCTCACATCTCTCCCCTCCCACTGACTCTCACATCTCTCCCCCCACCACTGACCCTCACATCTCTCCCCCCCGCCCACTGACTCTCTCAGCTCCCCCCACCCACTCTGCTCTCACATCTCTCTCCCACCCACTCTGCTCTCACATCTCTACCCCCCCCGCACTGACTCTCTCAGCTCCCCCCACCCACTCTGCTCTCACATCTCCCCCCCGCCACTGACTCTCACATCTCTCCCCCCCCACTCTGCTCTCACATCTCTCCCCCACCCCCCACTGACCCTCACATCTCTCCCTCCCCACTCTGCTCTCACATCTCTCCCCCACCACTGACCCTCACATCTCTCTCCCCCCACTCTGCTCTCACATCTCTCCCCCACACCCCACTGACCCTCACATCTCTCCCCCACCCACTCTGATCTCAGGTCTCTCCCCCACACCCCACTGACCCTCACATCTCTCCCCACCCACCCAGCTCTCACATCTCTCCCCCCCCACTCTGCTCTCACATCTCTCCCCCACCCCCACTGACCCTCACATCTCTCCCCCCCCAACTGACCCTCACATCTCTCCCCCACCCACTCTGCTCTCACATCTCTCCCCCACCCCACTGACCCTCACAGCTCCCCCCACCCACCCAGCTCTCACATGTCTCCCTCATCCCACTGACTCTCACATCTCTCCCCCTCCCCACTGACTCTCACATCTCTCCCACCCCCCACTGACTCCCACACTCTCTCAGCTCCCCCTACCCACTCTGTTCTCACATCTCTCCCCCCCTCCCACTGACTCCCACACTTTCTCAGCTCTTCTCCACCCACTCCGCTCTCACATCTCTCCCCCCGATGACCGCCAATCTCTCAGCTCTCCCCTCCCCACTCTGCTTTCGCAGCTCTCCACTCTGCTCCATTTCACAGTGTCTCATCCCCGCCCCACAGATTTCATTTTCACGCCCTGGCAGCTCTCTATCTCACCACCTCCCATCTTGCCCACACAGCTCCCTACCCACCTGCTTTACAGCCCTCTTCCCACCCCACCTGGCTCACACTCTGGGGCCATGGCAATTTTCAAGCCTCAGAATGGGTTCCCGGTGGGATAAGGTTTAGGAGTCATTGCTCTAAATGCTGGGGACACTGCAAGTGCATTCTTTCCAGTTTTCTGTCCAAAACCACAGCTGAGAAACACTCTACGCTTGGCAAGAATTACAAGAGATTGGCCTCTTGTTCTGACAGTGTCTGATGGAAAGGAAGGGTTACATTCGGCCATGGTAGTGAAATCAGCTTCAAGACCTCCAGGGGAAGGTTGTAACTGAGTGCAGAAAATGCAGAGAAATGGGGCAGAGAGAAAGCTACAACAATCACCAGCCCAACTGATACACAGTCAACTTATCTTAGGGGTTAGGCATTATTTATTAGACCCTAACAGTGTAGAGGGAGCTTTGCTTTATATCTAACCCATGCTGTACCTGTCCCGGGAGTGTTTGATGGGACAGTGTAGAGGGAGTTTTACTCTGTATCTAACCCTATGCTGTTCATTGCCTGGGGGTGTTTGATGGGGTCAGTGTAGAGGCAGCTTTACTCTGTATCTAACCCTGCGCTATTCATGGTCTGGGTGTGTTTGATGGGGACAGTGTAGAGGGAGCTTTACTCTGTATCTAACCCCGTGCTGTACCTGTCCTGGGAGTGTTTGATGGGGACAGTGTGGAGGGAGCTTTACTCTGTATCTAACCCTGTGCTGTACCTGCCCTGGGAGTGTTTGATGGGGAGAGCGTAGATGGAGATTTACTCTGTATCTAACCTGTGCTGTACCTGTCCTGGGAGTGTTTGATGGGGACAGTGTGGAGGGAGCTCTACTTTGTATCTAACCCTGTGCTGTACCTGCCCTGGGAGTGTTTGATGGGGAGAGCATAGATGGAGATTTACTCTGTATCTAACCCCGTGCTGTACCTGTCCTGGGTGTGTTTGATGGGACAGTGTAGAGGGAGCTTTACTCTGTATCTAACCCCGTGCTGTACCTGTCCTGGGAGTGTTTGATGGGGACAGTGTGGAGGGAGCTTTACTCTGTATCTAACCCTGTGCTGTACCTGCCCTGGGAGTGTTTGATGGGGAGAGCGTAGATGGAGATTTACTCTGTATCTAACCTGTGCTGTCCTTGTATCAGGTGATTTTATTGAGAGGTGCAATGGTGCTTGCGGCTGTGTGCAGTCAGACAAGGAGATTAATCTCCACTGTGCTGAATTGCCTGGGTATTCTTTCATGCTGTCAAGGAACTGCGTTTTCTGTGTCGCGCCTGTTGGTGTAATGGGGGTTCCCTCGAGGGTACTGCCATCAATCCCGTTCCAATGGTGTTACTGAGTTTCTGCAGGAAACCCTCTGAGGCACTTACTATTTCTGTGATTCTCACAGGCCAGGCTGCTCCGAGCTAGTGTATTCTCTTAAATATTTCCTTGGCTGTGTTATTCACATTGTTTTCATTGTGGAATTTTCTGTGCTTATAAATATTTTTATTCATTTTTGGGATATGGGCTTCACTGGCTAGGCCAGCATTTATTACCCATCCCTAGTTGACCTTGAAAAGTTGGTGGTGAGCTGCCTTCTTGAATCACTGCAGTCCTTATGGTGTGGGTACAGCCACAGTGCTGTTAGGGAGGGAGTTCCAGGATTTTGACTCAGCGACAGTGAAGGAACAATGATATATTTCCAAGTCAGGATGGTGAGTAACCTGAAGGGGAACTTTCAGGTGGTGGTGTTCCCATCTATCTGCTCCCTTGCCCTTCTAGATGGTAATGGTCGTGGGTTTGGACGGTGCTGTCTAAAGAGCCTTGGTGAATTCCTGTAGCACTTTCCACTGTTGACACCTATGTCAGTTGCAATAACCTCCAGGTCAGGTACATCACATGTTGGATACAGCAACATTTATTCATGTCCTGTATTTACCGTAACAAAATATCTGAAGGCCCTTTACATCGACCAAAATTTGACACCGAACCACATAAGGAGATATTGGGCCAAGTTCTCAAAAACTTGGCAAAGAAATTTAATTTGTTGCTTCACTGGGTGCCAATGGAGATCTGTGAGTACACGAATGAACTGGACTGGGTGTGTACAAGGACTCGGGCAGTGGAGTTTTGAACTATGTCAGATTTGCAGAGGTTAAAACTAGGCAGGCTGGACAGGATACAACAGTCAAATTTAGGGGTGACGAAGGAACAGGTAAAGCCCCCCAACACTTGCAGGCACAGCAAGGGTTAAATACAGAGTAAAGCTCCCTCTACACTGTCCCATCAAACACTTCCAGGGCAGGTACAGTACAGGTTAGATATAGAGTAAAGCTCTCTCTACACTGTCCCATCAAACACTTCCAGGGCAGGTACAGTACGGATTAGGTACAGAGTAAAGCTCCCTCTACACTGTCCCATCAAACACTCCCAGCCCATGTACAGTACAGGTTAGAAACAGAGTAAAGCTCTCTCTACACTGTCCCATCAAACACTCCCAGGACAGGTACAGCACGGGTTAGATACAGAGTAAATCTCCCTCTACACTGTCCCATCAAATACTCCCAGGGCAGGTACAGCACGGGGTTAGATACAGAGTAAAGCTCCCTCTACAGTGTCCCATCAAACACTCCCAGGACAGGTACAGCACGGGGTTAGATACAGAGTAAAGCTCCCTCTACACTGTCCCCATCAAACACTCCCAGGACAGGTACAGCACGGGTTAGATACAGAGTAAAGCTCCCTCTACACGGTCCCATCAAACACTCCCAGGACAGGTACAGCACGGGTTAGATACAGAGTAAAGCTCCCTCTACACGGTCCCATCAAACACTCCCAGGACAGGTACAGCACGGGTTAGATACAGAGTAAAGCTCCCTCTACACTATCCCATCAAACACTCCCAGAACAGGTACAGCACGGGTTAGATACAGAGTAAAGCTCCCTCTACGCTCTCCCATCAAACACTCCCAGGACAGGTACAGCACGGGGTTAGATACAGAGTAAAGCTCCTCTACACTGTCCCATCAAACTCTTCCAGGTTCCCAAAGTGTTGTACGCTTTGCCTCAGTAATCTCAAACTCCCAGCATTATCGCCATGCACACAATGGTGAGGTTCTACATTCCTGAATATGCTGCCATTGTGGTCAACCTACCCTCTATATTTTGGGGGGAATGCGTGGGTGATTCCTTTACTTAAATTTTTGTGAGTGGTTGAGAATGTGCGGTGACTTAAAGGGACTGAGTTGGGGAGTAGCCAGCACGTGGGCTGTCACGTTGCTGCACAGCTTAGGAATCATTGGTCTTCCTGAGAAACATGGTCTTGGTAATGCTCCTGCATTGATTATTGATTTATTGACGTGCACTACTACGGCAATGGCATTCATGATTCACTAGATAAAGGACGGGGAAGCAGACAAATGATCTCGCGCTCTTGTCTCCAGTACTTACATTACAGCAACCTCACTGGGTTCGAAGTGCTCCAGAGTCCATTTAGCCTTTGCCCCACCCGAGACAGCAGAGAGGCAAGGCCGCTCCCGCTGTTAACCTGGACTGAACGGACTCCCTGCAGGCAAGAGGTGAAATTTGGGCGTTTTGAAACTGGGAGCAGTTGGCGGTGAGCTCTGGGCCCTGTTCCCAGCACTCCCGCAGCATACCCTGCCTTCTGGAGCTCAATCTCTGAATTTAGTCTTTTGATGACCCCGAGCTCTGTCTGGGATGCAGCCTGGCATTTATCCTGCATCTTTCACCATCTCAGGATGTCACAATGCGTTTTACAGCCAACGGACAGTTGTAATGTAGGGAATGTGGCAGCGAAACTTCCACAAAGTGGCAATGACCAGTTAACCTTTTCCTGAGGCTAACTGCGGGATAAATATTGGTCCAGGGCACCAGGGAGAACTCGTGTCCTCTTGTTCAAAATGGTGACTTGGGATCTTTTACATCCACCTGAGAGGCTTAAAGCCTCAGTTTGGTGTCTCATCCGATGCCAATAAACTGGACTTAGACTCACATCCTGAGGACGAACATAAAACTCCTTTGCTCCTCCCTTCCCAGCTCTTAAATTTTAATTTTTTGGTGGCATGGAAATGCTCTCTCAATCAATTCTGTAGAAGGTTAACTGACGCCCCCCCCCCACTTAGAAAGCAGGTCAGACAATGCAGTTATACTCCACGTGGTATGAACAGGGGAGGTATGAAGGTAGGAACAAGAAGAGGCCATTCAGCCCTACAAGCCTGTCCCAGCATTCAGTTTGATCATTAGTGATCCAAACCTCAAACCCTATGTGCAGAGGGAGTGCTGTACTGTTGGAGATGTTCAGCCAAGTCTTCTATCTGCAACATCCCTTGGAATTATTTCTAAGAACAAGTGAGTTTCCACCCCAGCCTGTGCTCTGGCCAATATTTATCCCTCAACCGGCCATCACTAAAACAGATTATCAGTTCGTTACCAATCTGCTGTTTGTGGGAGCTTGTTGTGTGTGAATTAGCTTTCACATTTTCTCTTTTGCTTTAGTGACTACACTTCAGAAGGTACTTTACATGGAACCTACAGCAGAAAGCGAGGTCATTTGGTCCAACAGGTCTTTGCTGGTTTTTGTACCCCACATGGGTTTCCATCTACCTTATCTCAGCCTTTCGACACATCTTTCTATTCCCTTTTCTCTCCTGTACTCAGCTAATTTTCTTTTAAATACATCTAAACGACTCACCTTAATCCTGTGGCTCTGAGTGAAAGAAATCTCTCCTTACATCCCCGTTGGATTTATTTGCAGCTATCTCATGGTTTATGGTTCCTAGTTTTGGATTCTCCTTCTTGTGGAAACCAATTGTTCCGCATCGGCCTTTTCCAGCCCAGTCAGAATTTTAAAAATATCACCTTTTAATAAGGCCACCTCAAAGCCTTAAAATGCCCCAACATGTTCAATCCTTCCCCATAGCTTTAAGCCCTTAGGTCTGGTACCATCCTTGGAAATACTTGATTTCCCTTTCCCGAGTGGCTCTTTATCCTTTTTCGTATTAATGCAAACTGAAGTGTGCATAGTCCTCCAAATTCCTTACTTTTCAATTCTATGCTGACCCCTGACCCCAGAAATAAATCCCAACTGTTAGCATTTTTAATGACTTTGCTTACCTGCGACGCTGATTGAATGAAATGTTTACCTTTTGCTCTTCCACCCCGTTCAGTTTCTTATTTTCTCCGATAAGATAAGAAACTTGGAAGCATTATAAACTGTGAGGGGGACAGAGTAGAACTTCAAAAGGACATAGACAAGTTGGTGGAGTGGGCAGAGAGGTGGCAGATGAAGTTCAATGCGGAGAAGTGTGGGGTGATGCATTTTGGTAGGAAGATCATAAAAAAACAATATAAAATAAGGGGTACAATTCTAAAGGAGGCGCAGGAGCAGAGAGACCTGTATATATGTGCATAGATCATTGAATGTGGCAGGACAGGTGGAGACAGCAGTTAATAAAGCATACAGTATCCTGGGCTTTATTAATAGGGGCATAGAGAACAAGAGCAAAGAGGTCATGCTGAGCTTATATGAGACACTAGTTAGACCTCAGCTGGAATATTGTGTACAGTTCTGGACGCCACATTTTAGGAAGGGTGTAAACACATTGGAGAGAGTGCAGAAGAGGTTTACAAGAATGGTTCCAGGGATGAAAAACTTCAGTTGTGAAGGTAGCTTGGAGAGGTTGGGAGTGTTCTCCTTGGAGAGGAGAAGGTTAAGAGGAGATTTAATGGAGATGTTCAAAATTATGAGGGGGTTGGATAGAATAGATAGGGAGGAATTATTCCTGTTCCTAAAAGGATCGAGAATGAGAGGGCACAGATGTAAAGTGATTTGCAAAAGAAGCAAATGTGACATGAGAAAAAACTTTTTCACAGAATGAGTGGTTCGAGTCTGGAATAACTGCCTGGATGTGTGGTGGAGGCAGATTCAATCGAGGCATTCGAGAGGCCATTGAATGATTATTTGAATAGAAACAATGTGCAGGGGTTACGGGGAAAAGGCAGGGGAATGGCACAAAGTCATAATGCTCATTTGGAGAACCAGTGCAGACACGATGGGCTGAACGGCCTCCTTTTTCCACACTGTAACAATTCTGTGATTCTGTGAAGATGCAAGTGCTGTTTCTGCTTTTCCTACCACACATTAACGCTCATTTTGCCACTTCAAGTGCCCAGACTGAGAGTTTTCACCGGCTGCGAAACACTCTGGCATGTCCCGAGGTTACAAAAGGCCATATGTGGATACAAGTCATCCTGCCCGAAGGCAGCGTTCAAGCGTCAGTTTAAGCTGCAAGTGGAATCCTTTTGAGGGCAGAAAAAGCTCTAGGATATGCACTTTATTTTTTAGCAAGTTTTGTCCGTGAAGCTAAGTGTGACCCATTACTGGATCCTTTCCCCTCTGTCAGCCTGAGCGCAGTCACATTGCTACTTTGATTTTTCTTCTCCACCTTGTCCAAGGTTTTAGGATACCCTCAAGAGCTCTTTTGATACGCTGCATCTTTGAATTAGTCCATTTAGCAGTTAGCTGTAGCTACTCGCTGTATTCTGCAGTTGAGCATGTCGATGTGCTTATGTGCCACGGGACTACATTTTGATGCTCGTTTGGTCTTTCAATCCACTCACTTCGCTTGAATTTTTTTTCCCCCCCCACTTCCCTTTTTATTTATCTTATCTAATGGCTCCCTTGAGGGCACTGCCTGTCAGCAATTCTAGTCCGAGGACAGAGTCAAAAGACAAATGGAGAACAATGAGGGCTAGAGAAAAAGGAAGAAGTAAAAGAGACGGACGATGAGAGAAAGAAAGATTTTGCTTTCGAATGTGCCTTTCATGGTCTCAGAATATCCCAAAGTGCTTAACAGGGGGGAAACAGTGGCGTAGTGGTAACATCCAGAGGCTCAGGCTAACGCTGTGGGACGTGGGTTCAAATTTCACCAAAGCAGCTGGTGGAATTTGAATTCAATTAATTGAAAAGAGTCTGGAATTAATGACCATGAAATTGTTGTTGATTGCTGTTAAAAACCCATCTGGCTCCCATGAGGGAAGGAAATCTGCTGCTCTTAGCTGGTCTGGTCTACATAGTGTGACTCCAGACCCACAGCAATGTGGGTGACTCTTGGAGGCCCTCTGAAGTGACCTAGCAAGCCACTCAGTGCAAGGGCAACATGGGATGGATAATGCCCGTGACACCCACATCCCATCGAATATTCAAATAAAAGCCAGGGAAATACTCCTGAAGCCTAATCGCTGTTGTAATGTGAGAAACACAGCACAATTCCACAAGCAGCAATGTGATAATGACAGGAAAATCTGTCCGTTCATGGAGATTGGGGGATGACTCCACTGGTTGTCTACGAAAGAACTGCTGTGGAATCTTTCCTGTCTGCCTTACAGGATAGAGGAGGGGGGGCCTCGGTTTAATGTCCTATCTGAAAGGTGACACTCTCCAACAGTGCAGCACTCCCTCAGTCCTGCACTGGGTTGGGGGCCATTGGTATTGGGATAAATGAAGGAATACACAGAAATGCAAAGATTCCACATGTTGAGGAGTGGAGAGCAGTGGGGGGAGGTGGAGAGCAGTGGGGGGAGGTGGAGAGTGTGGGGGGAGGTGGAGAGTGTGGGGGGAGGAGGAGAGCAGTGGTGCGGGGCGTGGTACAGGAAGATATAAAACTGGGGTAGTTTGCAGAAATAGAATGGGGTCAGGCCACGGAGGGTGTGTTGGGTGAGTATTGAACACCCTGAGGCACTTTTGGTTGATGAGTTCCTTCTCCTTGTTTGGTGGGAGCACAATTTTTAAACAAAGTGTAGCAGCAGGATAATTGGATCATTGGTGGAGAATAGCAAGCGCACAGTCTAGAGATAATGGGGACACGAAAGGTGGGGTTGTGGGGTCAGGTTTGGATGCAGCTGGGTATTGAGATAGGATGCCTCACGTTTTAAGAGGACACTTTTTTTCTTTATTCTTTTCATGGGATGTGGGCATTGCCAGCAAGGCCAATATACGTTGGCCATCTCTAATTGCCATTGAACTGAGTGGCTTACTAAGCTATTTGGTCAACCACATTGCTGTGGGTCTGGAGGCACATGTAAGCCAGACCTGGGTAAGGATGGTAGATTTCCTGGATGGGTTTTTACGACAATCAGTGATGGTTTCATAGTTGCCATGGCTGAGAGTAGTTTTCATTTCCAGGTTTTATCAATAGAATTTAAATTCCACCAGCTGCTGCTGCTGCTGTGGGATTTGAACCCTTGCCCCCTGGGCATTAGCCTGGGCCACTAGATAACTAGGCCAGTGACATTACCACATGCCATTGTCTCCCCCTCCAGCTTGCAGTTTTGTATTGATGTTCACCAAATCCTGATCAGCCATTACTCCTGGTGCTTGCCCACCAACATTGCCTTCTGGTCTGGCTGCATCTGAATTTTAAAACTCTCACCCTTCTTTTCAAACACCTCCAGGCCCTTACCTCCTCCCTACCTCTGCAAACCCACTGAGAAACCTGTCTTCCTCTAATATTTGCCTCCTGTGTACCCCTGGTTTTAATCATTCCATGACTGATCACCAGGCCTTCGGTCACCTATGCCCTGTGCCCTGGAGTTCCCTGCTTACGCCCCTCAGCCTGTCTCTTTTCTTCAGAAGACCCTTCTTAAAATTTACCAACCCAAAGCTTTTTGTCTTCTGCCCTAATAGCTCCTTCTGTGGCTCGGTGGCAAATTTTGCTTTATAGTGTCCCTGTGAGGTGCCTTGGGATGGTACATTATGTTAAAGACACAATGTAGATGCAGGTTGTTGTGTTGATTCAGTGGAAGAGGTATAGAGTAGGTAGCCGGGACACTTTTAATGGCTGGACTCAAAAAGAAATAAAGATGCTGGTCTTCTCTTGAGAGCAGAGGGGAATTATCTCTGACTAAGTCTAACCAACCCAGTAAGTATATATCTATTTAAAATATTATTCATGGCTCTATAGTGATTCACTGGGCCAAGGTGGGACTGAGTCACACAGCCCAGGTTTGTTTTTCCAGAGCAGGCAGGCAGTCTGACAGTACAGTGAGAGACCTGGATCACAAAATGTGGTGGAGACATGAAGCTGGCTATCATCAATGCACGGAGGGAGGGGAGGGACACTTAGGGGCAAAGCACTGGTGAGGTGCAGTAAAGCTTATAATGACAGCAGAAAGCATGTGAGGAGCAGTTGTGGCTCAATGTGTAGCAAGCTTGTCCTTCAGTCAAAGGGTTGTGGGTTCAAGTACCATTTCAGCATGAAAATCTAGGTTGACGCTCCTGGCACAGTACTGAGGAGCTGCAGTATGAGGGGATTGTCCTTTGGATAAGGTGTTAAACCACAGATGAATCCGTTCTTATCGCTGGGTGAAAAATGTTCAAATAGCACAATTTCAAAGGAAAACCAGGGAAATTAACCCTTTGCCAATGTATATCCTTCAATCAATATAACTTAATGACTAAATCATCTGCTTCTTTTTAACCACATTGCTGCTTGTAGGAGCTTGATGTGCATGAATTGGCTACCACGTCCCTACATTATGACAGTGACTGCACTTCAAAAGGTGCTTCATTGACTATAAAGCACTCCCAGACATACTGAAGTTGTGAAAGGTACTCATATAAACGCAAGTCTAGACAGGAAGAGTGTTGACGGGAACAGTGTAGAGGGATCTTCACTCTGTATCTAACAAATGTTGTAACTGTCTTGGGAGTGTTTGATGGGGACAGTGTAGAGGGAGCTTTACTCTGTATCCAACCTGTGCTGTACCTGTCCTGGGAGTGTTTGATGGGACAGTATAGAGGGAGCTTTACTCTGTATCTAACCTGTGCTGTACCTGCCCTGGGAGTGTTTGATGGGGACAGTGTAGAGGGAGCTTTACTCTGTATCTAACCCCGTGCTGTACCTGTCCTGGGAGTGTTTGATGGGGACAGTGTAGAGGGAGCTTTACTCTGTATCTAACCTGTGCTGTACCTGCCCTGGGAGTTTTTGATGGGACAGTGTAGAGGGAGCTTTACTCTGTATCTAACCTGTGCTGTACCTGCCCTGGGAGTTTTTGATGGGACAGTGTAGAGGGAGCTTTACTCTGTACCTAATCTGTGCTGTACCTGCCCTGGGAGTTTTTGATGGGACAGTGTAGAGGGAACTTTACTCTGTACCTAACCTGTGCTGTACCTGCCCTGGGAGTGTTTGATGGGGACAGTGTAGAGGGAGCTTTACTCTGTATCTAACCCCGTGCTGTACCTGTCCTGGGAGTGTTTGATGGGACAGTGTAGAGGGATCTTTACTCTGTATCTAACCCCGTGCTGTACCTGTCCTGGGAGTATTTGATGGGACAGTGTAGGGGGAGCTTTACTCTGTATCTAACCCATGCTGCACCTGTCCTGGGAGCATTTGATGGGCTCTTGCTGCCTTCATATTGTGGCCCAGGGCAAACACATCTGCGGTAAGTGTTTGCAGGTTGAGGAACTTTGTCTCAGAGCCATTGAGCTGGAGGCTGAGCTGCAGACACTGCCACACATCAAGGCAGAGGGAAAGTTACCTGGATGCTTTGTACCAGGAGGCAGTCACACCACTTAGGATAGGGTTTTCTGATTTGGTCAGTAGCCAGGGACAGGAGGGTGTTATTGTGAGGCAGGTAAGGGGACCCAGAGGGCAGGAGTGCAGGAGTGTGAGCCTCTGCAATTGTCCAATAAGCTTGAGGTTCTCTCAGCTTGTTTGAATGAGAGTGGGGGCTGCAGGGTGGATGAGAAAATTGACCATGGCACCATGGTACAGGAAGCCATTCAAGTGGCGGGAGCAAAAAAGAATGTAATGGTAGTAGGGGATAGTATAGTGAGGGGGATTGGCACTGTTCTCTACAGCCAAGACCGTGAGTCCAGACGGCTGTGTTACCTGCCTTGGTTTAGGACATTTGCTCAGTGGTGGAGAGGAACTTGCAGTGGGAGGGGGGAGGATCTGGTTGTCGTGGTCCATGTAGGCACCAACGACATAGGCAGAACTAGGAAAGAGGCTCTGCATGAAGAGTTTGAGGAGCTCGGTGCCAAATTATAAAGCAGAACCTCGAAGGTGATAATCTCTAGATTATTACTTGAGCCACATGCAAATTGGCATAGGGTAATAAAATTAGAGAGATGAGCATGGGCCTCAAAGACTGGTGTGGGAAAAGTAGGTCCCGGTCTGTGGGGCACTGGCACCAGTACTGGGGAAAGTGGGGGGCTGTTCCATTGTTCCAACCGTACTGGAACCGGTATTCTTGTGAACTGCATAACCAGGGAAGTAGAGAGGGCTTTAAACTAAATAGTGGGAGCAAGGGATCAAATCTTGAAAGATGTGGTAAATCAAAGAATAGACACAAGGTAAGAGAGGAGAGTAGTGATATGGGAAATGAGGGTCAGAGAATGGCAGGAAGTGAAAGAGAGAGAAAACCTAAGAATACACCAAGAATCAAGACTAGATGTCACAAAGATAACAAAAAAACTAAAGGCTCTCTATCAGAATGCATGTAACATTCATAACAAAGTGAACAAATTGATAACGCACATTGAAGTAAATAAATATGACCTGATAGCCAATACAGAGTCGTGGCTGCAGGATGATAAGAATTGGTTCCTGGATATTGAGGGGTATATTACATTTCAAGAAGGATAGGAAGCTAGATAAAGGTGGAGGGGTAGCACTGTTAATCAAGGATGTAATTTGTGCAATAGTTAGGGATGACCTTGGTTCAGGAAATCAAGATGTAGGATTGGTTTGGGTGCAGATGATGTATAGTAGGGGAAAGGAATCATTAGTGCGAGTGATCTACAGGTCCCCTAACAGTAACCACAATGTAGGACAAAGTATATAAAAATAAATATTGGGTGTTTGTGATAAAGGGGCGGCAATAATCATAGATGATTTTAATCTACATATAAACTGGAAAAATCAGAGTGGTAGTAGTAGCCTGGATAAGGAGTTCATAGAATGCTTTTGAGATAGATTCTTAGAGCAGCACGTTATAGAACCAACCAGAAATCAGGTTATATTAGACTTGGTATTGTGTAATGTGACAGGATTAATTAATGACCTCAGGGAAAAGGCAACCCTAGGTAGCAGCGGTCACAATATGATTGAATTCTACATCTAGTGTGAAAGTGAGAAGACTGGGCCTAAGACTAGTATTTAGTACTTAAATAAGGGCAACTATGTACGCATGAAAGCTGAGCTAGCTGAAGTTAACTGGGATACTAGGCTAGGGGATAGACCAGTAGAGAAGCAGTGGCAGACATTTAAATGGATATTTCAGAATGCTCAGAATAAGCATATTCCTACTATAAAGAAAAATTCTAAGGGGAGGACCCACCATCTGTGGTTAACTAGAGAAGTTAGGGAAAGCATCAGACTTAAGAAAAAAGCATATAGCTGCGCAAAGATGAGTGACAGGTCAAATGATTGATCAGATTATAAAGAATGACCGAAAGGTAAATTGGGGAAAGAAATCAGAGCATGAGAGGAAGCTAGCTAGAAATGTAGAAATGGATAGCAAGAGTTTCTACAGGTATTTAAACAGGAAAAGGGTAGATAAAGTGAGCATTGGTCCCTGAGAGAGTGAGAATGGGGAGTTAGTAGTAGATAATAAGGAAATGGCGGATGAAGTGAACAAATATTTTGCTTCTGTGTTCACTATAGAGGATACAAAAAACATTCCAGTAATAGCTGTAAATCAGGAAGTGGAGGGGAGCAGGGAACTTGGTGAAATTACAATCACTTGGGAAGCAGTACAGCAAAATTGATGGAGCTGCCAGCTGACAAGTCTCCAGGTCCAGGTAGACTTCATCCTAGGGTTTTAAAAGCAATGGCTAATGAGGTAGTAGATGTATAGGTGTTAATTTTCCAAAATTCCCCAGATTCTGGAAAAGTTCTATCAGACTAGAAAGTAGGAAATATAATCCCTCTATTCAAGAAGAAAGGGAGGCAGAAAACAGGAAACTTTTATTTTAATTCATTCACAGGATGTGGGCTTTGCTAGCTGGGCCAGCATTTATTGTCCATCCTTAGTTGCCCTTAAGAAGGTGGTGGTGAGCTGCCTTCTTGAACTGCTGCAGTCCATGTGGTGTAGGTACACCCACAGTGCTGTTAGGATCCAGGATTTTGACCCAGCGACAGTGAAGGAACGGCGATATATTTCCAAGTCAGGATGGTAAGTGACTTGGAGGGGAACTTCCCATGTGGTGGTGTTCCCATGTGTCTGCTGCCCTTGTCTTTCTAGATGATAGTGGTCGTGGGTTTGGAAGGTGCTGTCGAAGGAGCCGTGGTGGGTTGCTGCAGTTCATCTTGTAGGTGGTACCCACTGCTGCTACTGTGCGTCGGTGGTGGAGGGAGTGAATGTTTGTAGATGTGGTGCCAATCAAGTGGGCTGCTTTGCCCTGGATGGTGTCATGCTTCTTGGCTTTGTGCCTGTCTTGGGGAAGGTGTTAGAGTCAGTCATTAAAGAGGTTATAGCTGAGCACTTAGAAAAGCACAAGGTAATTGGGAAAAGTCAGCATGGATTTGTTAAAGAGAAATCCTGTGTAACCAATTTATTGGAGTTCTTTTGAAGAAGTAACATGTGCTGTGGATAAAGGGGAGCCTGTAGACGTTCTGTACTTGAACTTCCAGAAGGCATTTGATAAGATGCCACATCAAAGGTTATTGTGGAAAATAAAAGCACATGATGTAGGGGGTAACATATTAGTGTGGATAGAAGATTGGCTGCTGACAGAAAGCAGAGAGTATGCATAAATGGGTCTTTGTCTGAAATGGCAGCATGTGACTAGTGGAGCCCCACAGGGGTCAGTGCTGGGGTCTCAACTTTTTACAATTTATATCAATGACTTAGGTGAGGGGAGTGAAGGCATGGTAACTAAATTTGCAGATGACACAAAGATAGGTAGGAAAGTATGTTGTGGAGAAGACATAGGGAGTTTGCAGACGGATATAGATAAGTTAAGTGAGTGGGCAAAAAACCTGACAGATGGAATATAGTGTGGGAAAATGTGAAGTTGTTCACTTTGGCAGGAAAGGCGGAGTATTACGTAAATGGAGAATGACTGCAGAATTCCAAGGTGCAGAGGGATCTAGGTGTTCTTGTGCATGAGTCACAAAAAGTAAGTATGCAAGTACAGCATGTAATCAAAAATGCAAACCGAACACTACCCTTTATTATGAGAGGAATTAAACATAACTGAAGCAGAACGTCCTTACTTGTATACAGGGCATTGGTAAGGCTGCATCTTGAATGCTGTGTCAAGTTTGGTCGTATTATTTAAGGAAGGATATATATGCGTTGGAGGTGGTTCAGAGGAGGTTACTAGATTGATACCTGCAATGAGCGCGTTGTCTTATGAGGAAAGGTTGGTCAGGCTGGGTTTGTTTCCACTCGAGTTTAAAACAGTGAGGGATAACTTGATTGAAGTAGGAAAGATCCTGAATGGTCTCGACAAGGTGGATGAGGAAAGGATGTCTCCTGTTGTGGTGAGTCCAACAATAGGAGGCACTGTTTTAAAATTAGGGGTCGCCCTTTTTTGGACAGAGATAAGGAGAAAACTTTTTATGAGGGTTGAGTGAGTTTGGAACTCTGCCTCAGAAGGCCGTGGAAGCAGGGTCACTGAATATTTCTAAGGTGGCGGTAGGTAGATTCTTGTTAGGCAAAGAAATCAAAGGTTATCTGGGGAGGATGGGAATGTAGTACTTGAAACACAAACAGGTCAACCATGATCTCATTGAATGGTGGAGCAGACTCGAGGGGCTGAATGGCCTACTTCTGCTCTGATTTCATATGTTCATATGTTACATAAAATTACACTTGACGAAACTGCCCAAGTCTTTGTTTCGATTCCAATCGGTCCATGTGGATGCTTATCCTCTTACTGAGAAGTTGTCCTAATCTTCTGTGTCTGCCCTGCTTTCCTGTTTCCTTACCATGCCAATATTTCCTATTGAAGCCAAGTTTTAATGTTGACATGGTCTCCGTTTCAATCATTAATTCTGGTAATACAGTCCGCGGCCTCTCAACCCTCTGTATAAAAACCATTTCTCCTGCTTCCTAAATCTCTTACATTTATCCATCTATCTATGTCCCCTCCATTCTAGACCTAATTTATCAATGAATACAATCTGTTCATATCTTCTTTATTCAGTTCCTTCATAATATTTATTTTTAAAGTGGTCCCCGTCGTTTCTGTGGCCTTTGTCATTTCTTCACTGATTTGCCCTGGGATCCTTGGTTGTATCCAATTTGGTCCCAACCTTACTTTTTAACTAACTCCTCTTTAATACTTTCTTTAAGGCCCTGCTCACTTCTCAATCCTCCAGTTGCTTCTCTATATGCTGAGTCAAAGAACCATGAGCGCATCCCACCCAGACCCAGTCATCCCCTTGCCTGACCTCTGCGTGCATCACTTGTACCCATACACTCCTCCCAAAAAAGAATGTGAGCTAGCAACCAGTTCTTCCAGGATATGGGGGATGTGGAGGGGGAAGGGACTGAGGATGTTTTGGACTATCCATGTAGAGAGGCTGACAGATCACAGCAGCTGGTCTGTGCACCTCAGTTCCGTGCTGTATGTTGCTTTACATATTATGTTTTGTGTTCTAGCTATTGCCAAACACCATTCACCTACAGTGCGAGCTGACCCACATTGGCTTTCGGTCTAACCAGGTCTTGATTTTAAAATAAAATTCTCATCCTTGTTTTCACATCCTTCCCTAACCTTGCTCCTTCCTACCTCCTGTAATCTCCACCAGCCCTACACGTATCTGCGCTCCTCCAACTCTGGCCTCCTGCTCATCCCTGATTTTTGATTGCCATGCCTGCAGCTGGCTGGTGCCCTAAGCTCTGGAATTCCCTCCCTAAACCTTTTCCGTCTTTGTGTCTGTCGGCTGTGGCTCAAGTTACTAGCTCTCTTGCTGCTGCAAGTCAAGGTTCTGGGTTCAAGGGCTAAAATACAATCAAAGTCACCTATAGGGCAGGACTGGTAAGGAGGGCAGGTTTTGGGGTTGAGGAATCCCAGCTATGTGGGTAGATTAGAGAAGTTGAGTTTGTTCTCCTTGGAAAAAGTTGAGAGGAGATTTGATTCAGGCATTAAAAACCCTGAAGGATCTGGACAGAGTAGAAAACCAGAGGACACTTACTTGAGGTGGTTGGCAAAAAAACCAAAGGTGATGTGAGGGGAAAATGTTCTTACACAGTGATGGTTAGGATCTGGAACTTTTTAAAATTCATTCACGGGATGCAGGCATCGCTGGCTGGGCCAGCATTTATTGTCCTTTCCTAGCTGCCCTTGAGAGGTGGTGGTGAGCTGCCTTATTGAATCGCAGCAGTCCATGCGGTGTAGGTATACCCACAGTGCTGTTAGGAAGGGAGTTCTAGGATTCTGACCCAGCGACAGTGAAGGAACAGCGATATATTTCCAAGTCAGGATGCTGAGTGACTTGGAGGAGATCTTCCAGGTGATGGTGTTCCCATCTATCTGCTGCCCTTGCCCTTCTGGGTGGTAGTGGTCATGGGTTTGGAAAGTGCTGCGTAAGGAGCCTTGGTGAATTCTTGCAGTGCATCCTGCAGATGGTACACACTGCTGCGAGTGTTCGTCAGTGATGGAGGGAGTGAATGTTTGTGGTGCCAATAAAGTGGGCTGCTTTGTCCTGGACATTGTCAAGCTTCATGAGTGTTGTGGGAGCTGTACTCATCCAGGCAAGTGGGGAGTGTTCCATCGTACGCCTGAATTGTGTCTTGTAGATGGGGGACAGGCTTTGGGAAGACAGAAGGTGAGTTACTCACCACGGAATTCCTAGCCCCTGACCTGCTCTTGCAGCCACAGTATTTATATGGCTAGTCCAGTTCAGTTTCTGGTCAATGGTAACCCCCAGGATGTTGATAGTGGGGGATTCAGTGATGGTAATGCCATTGAACATCAAGGGACGATGGTTAGATTCTCTCTTGTTGAAGTTGGTCATTGCCTGACACTTTTGTGGCATGAATTTTACTTGTCACTTGTCAGCCCAAGCCTGGATATTGTCCGGGTCTTGTTGCATTTGGACATGGACTGCTTCAATATCTGAGGAGTCACGAATGCTGCTGAACATTGTGCAATCATCAGCGAACATCCCCATTTCTGAATTTATGATGGAAGGAAAGCCATTGATGAAGCAGCTGAAGATGAAGCCTAGGACACTACCCTGAGGAACTCCTGCAGTGATGTCATGGAGCTGAGATGATTGACCTCCAACAACCACAAACATCTTCCTTTCTGCTAGGTATGATTCCAACCAGTGGAGAGTTCCCCTCCATCCCCCCCCCCCCCCCCAACCCAATTCCCATTGACTCTAGTTTTGCTAAGGTGCTTTGATGCCACACTGTTTAAGAGTGTGGTTCAGTCATGGTTTTCAAAGGGGAATTGGATCATCACCTGAATGGAGGGAAAACATTGCAGGCTCATTTTATTGTGTTAAGGATGGGGGAGGGCTATCTTGCTCTTGCAGGAAGCCAGCATGGGCTTGAGAAGCCAAATGGCCTCCTTCTGTGGTGCAATCATTCTACGATTCTATTCTAAGCTACCACACTGCATTCTTGTTTGTGGTTTAATAAGCACATTTGCAGCAGTTTGAGAATCATTGTGATGCAGTTAGCTATAGCCTGAGAGGTTGCATGCAGTATAAGCCCTGGAAGTAGAAGTAACCGAAACCAGAACTATAGTGCCATCACTGGGCGGAGGGTGGAATTGTAGCATGACAGCTATATAAATAGGAGGTTTCCATGATAAATGTGGACACAGGAAATTTAGGAAGGGCAATGATAGTTCTGGAGAGGTTGATGGAGATGTAAGATTCAAAGGATTTTGGATCATGACATAACCTTTTTAAGTTTTAAAATGGGGACTGAATTATCGCTTCATAAGTATCTCCTGCAACCTTCCTGCAGCTTCACCTGAAAATTGTCCAGACGCCTTTGGCTGGATTTCCTTCGCATGGGTGTGAATTGGGAGTTGGAATTTTTCCCAACATCACAATCTTGTCTCCGTACTGACATTGCTGGTGGCGGGCGCTCCTGAAAAGCGGGATGGCCTGCGCTAAGTGCTGCCACCCAAAGCAGAGGCAGGCCCATGCCAAGGTGACCCGATTAAAAGGCCCACCTCTGCTCACTGAGGCATTGGCCCAGTTCTGCAAATCAGTGTAAAAGTCTCCCTCACCCTCAACCCCTCACTCCCCTAACCCATTCACCCATTGTCCACTTTATAAGCAGAACTCTCAGACCTTGTTTGGAAGCCTTTGAAAAACTCATCTGTCAAAATAAACAAACGTCACTTGAATATGCACTTAAAAACATTATTTTCTTTAGAGGCGCATAAATCTGTCAAAATAAGCAAACTCTCATTCCCCAGGCCAGCTATGTTTTTAAAAAACTGCAGTGCCCAGTCCATACATGGTTTGGAAGCTGGCCAAACTGGAAGCCATCAAACTGTCATTCCCCAGAACAGTTGTGCAAACAAACACTGCAGTATAGAATCTATTAGACCCTTTGAAACCAGCCGAAAGCTCAGACATCTGTCAGAGCTTTCAAACAGCCAAACCGTTGGCTGAGCTGTTCTGTAATGAATGAATGAAAGCCATGTGGGGAATGTAAACAATTTGCCAGGTTTTATTCTGTACCTCGGCACTGGGCTAGCCTTTAAAGGTTGTACAATGCAGAATAACACTTCATCCATAATCTATTCTAATACATCTGAAGACCTTTCCATTTTTATAATGCTTTTCTTTCATTTGACAGCTTGCCAGTTGTCAAAAATAGCAAACAGGAACCGTATCATTTAATGGCCACTTACCTTTACCAATCACAGCACTGTCATAACTCACTTTAGAAAGGGCATGTATAGCACAGGTTACAGAATTTCATGACGAACTGTAAAGGGGGAAACCACCATTTCTACTTGCCATTTGGATGTCCCCATTCCATGGTTCACATCTCCACTCACCAGTAGTGATTTAGGAAGGCTTCCAAAATGTGGCTGTTTCCAAGAAAATTGAGGAAGATCTGAAATTCCGATTTACAGAATGGCACAGGCAACTTCTACAGCAGAATGCAGGGTTTATGTTTTTGGTTATCAGGTTCGCTTTGTCCAGTGAACGTGAGCTGCACCCTTGATATTGACACATTAGTTGGTGCTTGAAACAATATAGGCAGAGAGAGACCGATTAACTGAACAAACACTGGTGGTTTATTGGAACTAAGAACAGAGCACTGACACAATGTGTGCTTTTTCAATCACCTCCAGCTCTAGACTTACAGTTACCCAAGTAGCCCACGCTGTATAGTATATGGTCGATACAGTCACGTGGTCAGTTAACTACATTCTCTTAAAGGTACATAGCACAGCGGGGTTCCCAAATCTTCCCCCTTTTCCACGCCACAGAAAATAACTGGTGACTGAAATGGGGGCGACACATCTGGATCCACACTCTGGCCTGCCATTTTTTTCTCCCGCCCAACTGCAAAATCTGGCTCCTTGTGTCCAGCAGCTGATAGTTTCTCATTTCTGTTCATTTATTTAAGTAATTGAAGACAACCACTTATTTAAGTAACTGTGATTCTGAGAGATTTATTTATTGATATAAGTGAACTTTGAGGGGGTATTTTATATAACAATGATCTGTGAGAGAAACACATTAATTTAACTGTAATCTGTGAGGGACAGATGTTTATTTAAATAATTGCAATCCGTGAGGGATGGATATTATATAACAGATCTGTGAGGGGATAATTAATGTAACTGATATTTTTATTTATGTAATTAACCCATGAGGCTGATGTCTGGCTCTGATCAATTGGTGCTCGCAAGGAGTATTGATTTAAAACTGAAGCAAGATACTGTGGATGTTGGAAATCTGAAATAAAAGCAGACAATACTGGAAATATTGAGCGGGTTTGTCAGCGTCTGTGGACAGAGAGAGAGAAACAGAATTGACGCTTCAGGTCAATGAGCTTTCATTGGAACTGGGAAAAGTGAGAGATGTGGGAGGTTTTAAACCACAACAGAGGTGGGGAAGATGGGAGGAGAGGAAAGAACAAAAGGGAAGGTGTGTGGAAGACAGGAGAGATTAAGTGACAAAAGAGATGATGGCACAAGGGCAAAGAGGGATGGTGATGGAGCAAGTAAAGGAACAAAGTATACTTCTGCAGAGCCACCTAATGATCAGAGGCCACAACTCCATTGTTACAGACGGCATGCAAAATTCAGTGGGCAATGTTTACAATGGTGAAAGCTTACACAAATGCAGGAGGAAAGGTCATGCCAATAGGAAGTCAGATTGGCAAGCAGAAAATTCATGCAAGTATTACAAAAATTGTATAGCAATACAAACAATTTTTTTTACTATATAGGCATGTAATCAGTCAGATAATAGAAACATTGGAAATTTACAGCACAAAATAAGGCCATTCAGCCCATTGTACCTGTGCCAGATGAAAAAGAGATCCAGTCTAATCCCACTTTCCAGATCTTGGTCCACAGTCCTCTAGGTTACGACACTTCAAGTACATATCTGAATTTATTTTTTCATGCAATGCTGGTTTCTGCTTCTGCCACCCTCTCAGTCAGTGAGTTCCAGACCACCAGCCCCCGACCCTCTGGTGAAGTTTCTCCTCAACTCCACACTAATCCTATCAATTACTTTAAATCTATGCCCTCTGTTTATTGGCCTCTCTGCTAATAGAAATAGGCCTTTTCTATCTAATCTTTAAGCCCCTCTTAATTTTATACAGCTCAATTAAATACTCCCTCAGTCTTCTCTGTTCCAAAGAAAACAACCTCAACCTGAAACCCAAGATCCCGAGAAATAACTTCCCAGTCACAAAAACACCCATTGACCATTACTGTTTGCCTCCTGCCATTGAGCCAATCTTGGCTGCAATTTGCCCTTTCCCTTGCATCCCCTGGGCTCTTATTTTTCTGACCAGCCTGTCCTTGTCATGAGCATTGCTAAAATCCATGCTGACGATGTCAAATGCTCCTTGTTACCTCCACAAAAAATTCAGGTCGGTTAGTCAGGAATGACTTTCTCTCTTATCCAAAAACAAAAATTCCATGCCCTTGATTATTCTGTGACTTTCTAAATGGTGATTCATCATGTCCCTCAGAATTTTTTCCAATAATTTGCCCATCGGTGAGGTTAGGCTGACTGATGTGCAATTACTCGGTCTATCCCATCCTCCATTTTTAAACATCGCTACAAAGTTAGCTGCCCTCCAGTCACCTGGCACTATGCCTGTAGACGGAGAGGATTGGAAAATGATGGTTGGAGTCTTCACTATTGTTTCCCTTGGCAGTCATTGCAGCATACATTTCACCTGGGCCCAGTGATGTATCAACTTCTGAGGGTCTTAAACTCCATTGATATTTCCTCTCTCGCTGTACTTAGCCCACCTAATATTTTACAGTCCCCCTCCTTGATTATAATGTCTGCATCGTCCCACTCTTTTGTGAAGACCTATGCAAAGTATTCGTTGAGAGCCATGCCCGAGTCTTCCACCTCCCCACACAGGTTACCATTTTGGTCTCTATTGGCCTTACTGTTATCCTCTTAATCTTTATGTAGTTATAAAATGATCTTTGGGTTTTCCTAGATTTTACTTAATCATTTCTTCAGGCTTTCCTAATTTCCTTGCACTCTGAACATTCCTCTAGACTTCCTGTAGTATTGAGTTCTCAATATTTGACATAAGCTTCCCTTGTTTTGCCTTATCCTACCCCATATGCTCTTTGGCTTTGAGGGGGTGTCTAGATTTTGGAGTCTCACCCTCCTTTATGGGAGCATACTTACTCTGTACCCTTCTTTATGGGAACATACTTGCTCTGTACCCTTCTTTATGGGAACATATTTGCTCTGTACCCTCCTGTTTGGGAACATACTTGCTGTGTACCCTCCTTTTTGGGAACATATTTGCACTGTACCCTCCTTTTTGGGAACATACTTGCACTGTACCTTCCTTTATGGGAACATACTTACTCTGTACCCTTCTTTATGGGAACATACTTACTCTGTACCTTCTTTTAGGGGAACATACTTGCTCTGTACCCTTCTTTATTGGAACATACTTGCTCTGTACCCTCCTTTTTGGGAACATACTTGCACTGTTCCCTCCTTTATGGGAACATACTTGCTCTGGACCCCTTCTGTCTCCTCCTTGAATGCCCCCCACTGCTCTGACACTGATTTACCTCTGCCATGAAGCAGTCCTCGCCTCTCTTTAGCTGCCCTGTTCCCCCAAGGCCTGAGAACCCCTGCCAGCCAGGGTTAAACTTGGAAAAGACTTATAATATAAAGCAAGCAGCCTCATTATAGTATTTCAATGACCAACCAGCCCCCACCCCCCTCTCCTGAGAACAGGTTTGTTACGACCCCACACCCCACTGATCCCACTTCCCTTAAAATAGGAAAGGGGTGAGTTGGAGGTGGCTTGAGATCAGCTTGGAGATTTTTTGAAATTTATCATTTCACTTGGTTGGCACAACCATGTCATTAAGGGTTAAAGTTACCCCTGAAACATCAACCATGGGTTAGTGGGTAGCTTTCCTACGTTAGAGCCAGATGTTTATAGGCTCAAGTCGGACTCCTGAGTCTTGGGTACAAAAGTCTCGGCTGACACTTGCGGTGCGGTACTGATGGAGTGCTGCTCGGCAGGAAGGGCAGCCTTTCAAATAAGACACTGAAACAAGACTTCATCTGTCCTCTGGGGTGTTCACAAAGGATCCAGGGTTCTATTTTGAAAAAGAGCAAGGGAGTTGTCCCCTGTGACCTGGCCAATAGTTATCCCTCCAACAACATCGCAGAAACAGATTATCTGGACATTATCACATGGCTGTTTGTGGAAGCTTGCTGTGCACAAATCACCTGCCGGGTTTCCTACGTCACAACAGTGACCACACTTCAAAGGTACTTATTTGGCTGTAAATCACGATGAGGAGAATTTTCTCCCCATCAGGCGGGCTGAGCGGGCGGGCGCACAGTTGATAACCAGCTGCGATCGGCTGGGCGCCGCTATTTTATGTGGGCGGGTCAGTTAAGGCCCACCCAGTGTGATGCGCACCTGGAAGCGCTCAGCACTACCTGTGCGGTTGGGGGGGGAGGAGGGAGAGTCGGGGCCTGCTCAGCTCCGCGCCCATGCGCGTGAAAGAACTCTGAAAGCTCCCTGAGGCACGGAGCTGCCTCGAGGAGATTACTTTGGTTATGAAAACTTGGGAAGGAAAAGAATTTTGAAAAATTATTCAGACATGTCCCCTCAGTGTCACAGGTCACATGAACTAGGACATGTCAACGAATTTTAATAAAATTTTTTTAATTAAACTTAGAAACCCTTCCTGAGACCTCATCCCACCCGTGGATGAGGTTCCATGAAAAATGCGAAGGCCGCCTGGGCTCTTCACCTGCCCACCCACCTCAAGGTTGGTTGGGCAGCCCAGGCAATAACTTTAATGAGGTAATTAATGGCCTTAGAAAGCCTTTGACAGTTCGGTGGGCGCGCAGCCGACTCTGGTGCGCGTGCACCGAACTGAGGATCAGAATGACGCGCGGTGATGTCGGGACGCACGCCTGATGTCGCCGCGCGTCATTTTATGCGTTGGCATGCGAGGCCTGCCCACCGCACGCTGACCAGAACATTCCGCCCTTTTAGATGTTGTTTGAGAGCTTGTTAATGGGCTGGGGAGGCCAGGACTAGATTTCTGAAAGGAATCCTACATCTGGCTATGATAGTGCAGGGGTAAAGCAAAGGGAAAGTTTTCGTTGAGACATTGAAAAATTATTGGGCCCTCAAGTATCTCGGGCCAGATTATGTGCACTAACTCCCTTTTGGCCATTTGCTCACTGTCGTATGCTGCTGGCCCTCTGAGGAACTGCCTATTCTCTTCGGCAAGGCAGCGGCAGGCCCCAACATGGCTGGTGTCTGACTTTGCCACTGGCATCAGGCAGGCAGCTCCCGCCTCCTGGAAATGTTTGGTGCCACGGGGCACTGAGCTCAACTCTTGCCCAATTAGGGAACATACATTTCAAAGTAGCATCTGAGGCACAGGTCGGGAACCAGACTTCACCCGGGTGTTGGGTTCCCAACCCCGATTGAAAATCCGACCTGCATGAAAACTCGGTGGTTGCCTTGAGATCACAGAATCATACAGCACAGAGGCCACTTGGCCCCTCACTGTTGTGCAGATTCTTTGAAAGAACTAATTGATCAAACCTGCTCTTTCCCTGCAAATTTTTTCCATTCGAGTATACCTACAATAATTTTTTGAACACGCTATGAAATCTGGTTCTGCCACTCTTTCAGGGACTCCATTCCAGAGCAGATAATTTACTGCGAGAAATAAAGAAAAGAATCTCTTCATCTCCCTTCGATTCTTTTGCCGATTAACTCAAATCTTTGTCCTCTAGTTGCTGAGCCTGTGTCTGGTGCAGAAAAAGCGCCTCTTAGTTGCTCTGGTCAGTCTCTGTATTTCTCATGCGATTATTGATCAGGCTCAGTGATTCCCAAGGGGATGCACTGGATTATTGATCAGGCTTGGTATTTCACATGGTGATTTATTGGATTATTGATCAGACTTAGTATTTCTCATGGGGATATGTTGCATTATTGATCAGGCTCGGTATTTCTCACAGGGATGTGTTGGATCCCTGGTCAGGCTTGGTATTTCTCATGAGGAAGTATTGGATTATTGATCAGTCTGTATTTCGCACAGGGATGTGTTGGATTATTGATCAGTCTCAACTTTCTCACTGGGAGCTTTTGGGTTATTGATCAGTCCCAACTTTCTCACCGGGAGCTGTTGGATTATTGATCAGTCTCAGCTTTCTCACTGGGAGCTGTAGGGTTATTGATCAGGCTCGGTGTTTCCCACAAGGACATATTGGATTATTGTTCAGGCACGTATTTCTCATGGGCCTGTATTGATCAGGTTCAGCATATCCCTCAGCGATGTATTGGATTATTGATCAGGGTCGATATCTCTCATTGGGAGGTGCTGGTTTCTTGGTCAGGCTCGGTATTTCTCACAGGGACGTGTTGTCATAATGACCGGGCACGGTATTTTTCATGGGTACGTATTGGAATATTGATGAAGCTCGGTATTCATCACAGGGACCTATTGCCTTTTTGATCAGACTCGATATCTCTCATGGGCATGTATTAGATTATTGATCAGGCTCGGTATTTCCCATGGTGAGTTAGTGGATTATTGATCAGTCTCGGTATATCTCATGGGGAGGTGTTGGTTTCTTGGTCTCAGAGGCCGTGTGGATTATTGATCATGCTCAATATTTCTCAGAGGCTGTGTGGATTATTGGTCAGGCCCGGTATTTCCCACTGGGATTTATTGGATTATTGATCAGTCTCTATTTCTCAAGGGGACCTACTGGATTATTAATCAGGCTCAGTATTTCTCATAGAAACACATTGGATTATTGACCAGGCTTGGTATTTCTAATGGAAACACGGAGGATTATTGATCAGGCTCAGTATTTCTAATAGAAACACAGAGGATTATTGATCAGGCTCGGTATTTCTAACAGAAACACATTGGATTATTGATCAGGCTCGGTATTTCTAATAGAAACACAGAGGATTATTGATCAGGCTCAGTATTTCTAATAGAATCACATTGGATTATTGATCAGGCTCAGTATTTCTAATAGAAACACATTGGATTATTGATCAGGCTCGGTATTTCCCATGGGGATTTATTGGATTATTGATCAGTCTCTATTTCTCATGGGGGCCTACTGGATTATTGATCAGTCTCTATTTCTCATGGGGACCTATTGGATTATTGATCAGTCTCTATTTCTCATGGCGACATATTAGATTGTTGATCAGGCTCATTATTTCTAATGGAAGCACATTGAATTATTGATCAGGCTCAGTATTTCTAATAGAAACATATTGGATTATTGATCAGGCTTGGTATTTCTCATGAGGGTGTATTGGATTATTGATCACTTTCTCTTTCTCATTGGGATGCATTGGATTATTGATCAGTCTCTAATTCTCATGGGAACACATTGGATTATCGATCAGGCTCGATATTTCTACAGGGTTATGGTGGATAATTGATCAGTCTTTAATTCTCACATCGACGTATTGGATTAATAATCAAGCCTGGTGTTTCTCATGGGGGCATGTTGGATTATTGATGAGGCTTTGTGTTTTTCACGTGGAGGTATTGGATTATTGTTTGGGCTCACTTTTTCTCAAGTGGCCATATTGGATTATTGATCAGTCTCGGTATTTCTCACGAGGAGGTATTGCTTTATTGATCCGTTCCTATTTCTCACGACATGTGCTGAATTATTGACCACCCCCTGTTTCTCATTGGGATATATTGGATTATGATCAGCCTCTATTTCTCATGTGGACGTATTGGATTTTTGATTTGACTCAATATTTCTCACGGGGACATGTTAGATTATTGATCAGAATTGGTATTTCCCACAGCGAGTTAGTGGATTATTGATCAGTCTCTGTATATCTCATGGGGAGGTGTTGGTTTCTTGGTCTCAGAGGCTGTTTGGATTATTGATCAGGCGCAGTATTTCTCAGAGGCTGGATGGATTATTGATCAGGCTCGGCTTTTCCCACTGGGAGTTATTGGATTATTGATCAGTCTCTATTTCTCACATGGACATATTGGATTTTTGGTCAGACTCGATGGGCAGAATTTTGGCCTTGATGGGTGTACGGGCCCCACCGGCTTCCCAACTGCTAGAGTGTGCCCTTTTGCGCATGTGCGCACTGCTCCCTGAGACTAAGTGGTGCCTCAGGGAGATCACTGACAGTGTTTGAAAGTTTAAAAATAGAAAAAATAAAAAAATTATTAACATGTCCCCCTCATGTGACAATGTCACACGAGATGGGACATGCTAATAAATATCACCGAAACTTTATTAAAGTTTTTAAACACAGACATGAAACCTCAGCCCGCCGGTGGATGAGGTTTCATGTTTTTTTAGAAGCCTGCTGGGACTCCTGGCCTGCTCGCCTGCCTTAAAGTTGGACAGTCAGGGCCTTTAATTGATTTAACTACCCTGTCAATAGCCTCAATTGGCCTTTGACAGGTCGGCGGGCGGACAGCTGATCGCGCTGTGGCCCCGCCTTCCTGAAGATTTACATGGGGTGGGATGATGTCAGCGGTTCCCCCCAACGTCATCCAGCATCATTTTTGCATCAGCGAATGGGCCCCGCCCTCTTCTCACTGATGGAAAAATTCTGCCCAATGTTTCTCATGGGGGTGTATTAGCTTATTGATCGAGCTCAGTGTTTCTCGAGGGGACGTATTGGATTATTGATCAGTCTCTGTTTCTCATGGAGACATATTGGGTTATTGATCAGGCTCGGTATATCTCATGGGATTTCTTGGTCAGGCTCGATATTTCTCACAAGGGGATGTATTGGATTATTGATCAAGTTTAGTATTTCTCATGCGGATATAATTGATTATTGATCAGTCTCTATTTCTCAGGGACTAATTGGATTATTGATCAGTCTCTTTTTCTCACACAGATGTATTGGATTATTGATCAGACTCAATGTTTCTCATGGGGATGTATTGGATTATTAATCAGGCTCGGTGTTTCTTGTGGGGACGTGTTGGATTATTGATCAGGCTCGGCATTTCTCACGGGGACGTATTGGGTTATTGATTAAGCTCGATATTTCTCACGAGGACCTATTGGATTTTTGATCTAACCCAATGTTTCTCAAGGGGATGTATTGGATTATTGATCAGGCTTGGTAATTCTCACGGGTATGTATTGGATTTTTGATCAGGTTTGTTATTTCTCATGGGAACATGTTGGATTATTGATCAGGCTCAGTATTTGTCACAGGGACGTATTGGATTATTGACCAGGCTTGGTATTTCTGTTGGAAACACATTGGATTATTGATCAGGCTTGGTATTTCTCATGAGGACGTATTGGATCATTGATCACTCTCTCTTTCTCATTGGGATGTATTGGATTATTGGTCATTCATTAATTCTCACGGGAACATTTTGGATTATTGATCAGGCTTGATATTTCTCATGGGGACATATTGGATTTTTGATGAAGCTTTGTATTTCTCATGTGAGGGTATTGGATTATTGTTTGGGCTCACTTTTTCTCATGTTGATGCTTTGGATTGTTGATCAGTCTCGGTATTTCTCATGAGGAGGTATTGCTTTATTGATCAGTCTCTATTTCTCACATGGTCGTATTGGATTTTTGATCAGACCCAATGTTTCTCACAGAGACGTATTAGATTATTGTTCAGGCTCAGTGTTTCTCGAGGGGACGTATTGGATTATTGATCAATCCCCTTTTCTCACGACAATGTATTGGATTATTGATCAGGCTCATTATTTCTCATGGGAACGTATTGGATTATTGATCAGGCTCACTATTTCTCATGGGAACATATTGGATTATTGATCAGGCTCGGTATTTCTAATACAAACACAATGGATTACTGATCAGGCTCGGTATTTCTAATAGAAACACATTGGATTATTGATCAGGCTCGGTATTTCTAATAGAAACACATTGGATTATTGATCAGGCTCACTATTTCTCATGGGAACATATTGGATTATTGATCAGGCTCACTATTTCTCATGGGACCATATTGGATTATTGATCAGGCTCGTTATTTCTAATAGAAACACATTGGATTATTGATCAGGCTCGGTATTTCTAATAGAAACACATTGGATTATTGATCAGGCTCGGTATTTCTAATGGAAACACATTGGATTATTGATCAGGCTCGGTATTTCTAATGGAAACACATTGGATTATTGATCAGGCTCGGTATTTCTAATGGAAACACATTGGATTATTGATCAGGCTCGGTATTTCTAATGGAAACACATTGGATTATTGATCAGGCTCAGTATTTCTAATAGAAACACATTGGATTATTGATCAGGCTCGGTATTTCTAATAGAAACACATTGGATTATTGATCAGGCTCGGTATTTCTAATGGAAACACATTGGATTATTGATCAGGCTCGGTATTTCTAATAGAAACACATTGGATTATTGATCAGGCTCAGATTTCTAATGGAAACACAGTGGATTACTGATCAGGCTCAGTATTTCTAATAGAAACACATTATATTATTGATCAGGCTCGATATTTTTCATGAGGACCTATTGGATTATTGAGCACTGTCTCTTTCTCATTGGGATGCATTGGATTATCGACCAGTCGCTAATTCTCATGGGAACATATTGGATTATCGATTGGGTTTGGTATTTCTCCTTGGGCCACATTGGATTATCAATCAGGCCTGGTAATTCTCATGAGGACGTATTGGATAATTGATCAATCTCTATTTTTCACATCAACATATTGGATTATTGATCAGGCTAGGTATTTCTCTTGCGGATGTATTGTATTATTGATCCAGCTCGCTATACCTCATGGGGAGATGTTTCTTGGTTAGGCTCGGTATTTCTCATTGGAACGTGTGGATTATTGATCAGGCTCGGTATGTCACATGGGGATGTATTGGACTATTGATCAGGCTCAGTGTTTCTCATGTGGATGTATTGAATTATTGATCAGTCTCTGGACATATTGAATTATTGATGAGGCTCCATATTTCTTACAGGGAAATATTGGATTATTGATTGAGCTTGCTATTTCTCACGGAGCATGATCATGCTCAGTATTTTTCACAGGGACATATTGGATTATTGATTAGGCTCGATATATCTCATGGGGCCGTATTGGATTATTGATCAGGCTTGGAATTTATCCCGGGGTCATATTGGATTATTGATCAGGCTCAGTATTTCTCACGGGGACGCATGGATTATTGATCTGTCTTGGTATTTCTCATGAGGACGTCTTGGATTATTGATCAGGCTCGGTATTTCTCACAGGGCAATATTGGATTATTGTTCAGTCTCTTGTGCCTCTCACAGGGAGATGTTGAGTTATTGATCAGGCTCGATGTTTCCCACGGGGACATATTGGATTATTGTTCAGGCCTGGTATTTCTCATGGGAGCATGTGCATTATTGATCAGTCTCTATTTCTCACAGAAATTTATTGAATGACCGATCAGCCGCTATTTCACACGGGCATGTATTGGATTATTGGCCTCGATATTTCTCATGGTGAAGTATTGGGTTATTGATCAGGCTCAGTATTTCTCATGGGAACATATTGGATTATTGATCAAGCTAGGTATTTCTCAGGGGGTCATATTGGATTGTTGATCTGTTTCGGTATTTTTCAGGGGGTCGTATTGGATTGTTGATCAAGCTCGTTACTTCTCATGGGGATTTATTGGATTATTGATCATATTCAGTATTTCTCGCGGAACTGTATTGGATCATTGATTAGGCTTAGTAATTCTCACAGGGATATATTGGATGATTGACCAGACTTTGTTTCTCGGGGGACATATTGGATTATTGATCAGGCTTGGTATTTTTCATGGGGACATAGTGGTTTATTGATCAGTCTCTATTTCTGACGGGGATGTATTGGTTTATTGATCGGTCCCTATTCCTATGGGGATGTATTGGTTTATTGATGACTCACTATTTCTCACAGGGACGTTTTGGATTATTAATCAGACTCAGTATTCCTCACAGGGACATATTGGATTAATGATCATGCTCGTTATTTTTCATGGGGCTAATTGGATCAGTCTCCGATTCTCACAGGGACGTAATGGATAATAGATGCGGCTTGGTAGTTCTCATTAGGATGTGTTGGATTATTGGTCAGTGTCTATTTCTCATGGGATGTATTGGTATATTGATCAGTTTCTATTCCTCTTCAGGATGTATTGGATTCTTCATCAGGCTTGCAATTTCAGACGGGGATGTGTTGGATTATTGATCAGGCTTGGTATTTCTCAAGGGTCAAGATTTTCTCCCTTTCGGGGTGAAGTTGAATTGTGGGCACATACAGACGTGCCTCCGATCCATGCCCCTAATGCCCAGAAGCAGGGGATGATTTGGATTATTAATCAGATTCGGTATTTCTCACGGGGTTCTCTTGGATTATTGATCAAGCTTTTTATAACTCACTGGGCTGCTTGGATTTTTGATCAGTCTCTGTTTCTCACATGGATATATTGGATTATCAGTCAGGCTCGGTATTTCTCATGGGGGTGTATTGGATTCTTGATTAGGCTCGGTATTTCCCATGGGGGCGTAGTGGTTTATTGATCAGTCTCTATTTCTCACAAGGATGTTTTGTTTTATTGATTAGTCTTTATTTCTGACAGATGTATTGTATTATTGTTTGGTCCCTATTTCTTATGGAGATGCATTGGTTTATTGATCAGTCTCTATTTCTCACGAGAACATTTTGGGTTATTAATCAGACTCAGTGGGCTGAATCTTGCCGTCGGCGAGCAGGGGGAACCCCCGACATCATTCCGCCCCATTTAAATTTGCAGGAATGTGGGCCCACAGCAAAATCAGCTGTGCACCCGCCGACCTGTCAATGGCCAATTGAGGCCATTGGCAGGATCATTGAAACAATTAAAGGAGCTGCCGGTCTAACCTTAACGTTGGTGGGCAGGCCAGGAGCCCCAGCGGGCAATAGAAAAAACATGAAACCTCATCCACTGGCAGGATGAGGGTTCATGTAGGGATTTAAAAAGTTGAATAAAGTTTTAGTGAAATTTATGAACATGTCCCATCTCATGTCACATGAGGGGGACATGTTAAGGATTTTTTTTCTATTTTTAACATTTTTAAAATTGTCGGCGATCTCCCTGAGGCTGCATTTAGCCTCAGGGGAGATGTGCACTCTTTCATGCGCATGCTGGAAAGAGCACACTTGTGCTTTTGGGGAATCCACCCACCCCCCCCCCCCCCCCCCCCACCCCCCCCCACCACCCGTCTGCACAGGGAGCGCCTCCCACTGGATGTCACGCTGGGTGGGCCTTAATTGGCCCACCCACGTAAAATGGCAGTGTGGCCCGCTTCTCCAGCGGGGATCGGCTCCCCACCCACCAGAGGTTGGGTTGACCCGCCCACCCGACAGGCAGAAAATTCTGCCCAGTATTTCTCACAGGGACATATTGGATTATTGATCATGCTCATTATTTCTCACGGGGATAATTGGATTTTTGATCAGCCTGTTTCTCATGGGGACATATTGGATTATAGATCAGGCTCACTATTTCTCATTGGGATGTATTGGTTTATTAATCAGTCTCTATTCCTCTTGGGGATTGGATTCTTCATCGGACTCGGAATTTCAGACTGGGACGTATTAGTTTATTGGTCAGACTCGTTATTTCTCACAGGGACATATTGGATTATTGATCAGGGTCGGTATTTCTCACAGGGGCATATTGGATTATTGATCGGGCTCGGTATTTCCAATGGGGACCTATCGAGTCATTGATCAGTCTCTATCTATTTTTGGGACGTATTGGATCATTGATCTGTCGCTATTTCTCATGAGCTTGTATTTTATTATTGGCCAGTCGCTGTTTCTCATGGGGACGTATTGGCTTATTGATCAGGCTCAGTGTTTCTCATTGGGACATATTGGATTATTGATCAGTCTCTATTTCTCTTGGGGATTTATTGAATTCCTGATCAGACGTGGAATTTTATATGGGGATGTATTGGTTCATTGATCCGTCTCGGTATTTCTCTTGGGGACATACTGGATTATTGGTTAGGATCTGTATTTTTCACAGGGACGTTTGGATTATTGATCAGCCTCGATTTCTCATGAGGTGCGATTGGTTTATTGATTAGTCTCTATTTCTGACGAGGATATATTGTATTATTGATTGGTCCCTATTTCTTAAGGGGATGTATTGTTTAATTGATTAGTCTCTATTTCTCATGGGAATAATTTGGATAATTAATCGGACTCGGTATTTCTCACTGGCTTCTATTGGATTTTAGATCATGCTTATTATTACTCACTGGATCACTTAGATTTTTGATCAGTCTCCATTTCTCATGTGGACGTATTGGATTATTGATTAGGCTCGGTATTTCTCATGGGGACGTAGTGTTTATTGATCAGTCCCTATTTCTTATGGGGATGTATTGGTTTATTAATCAGTCTCTATTTCTCACGGGGACATTTTGGATTATTGATTATGCTCATTATTTCTCACGGGGATAATTGGATTGTTGATCAGTATTTGTTTTTCACGGGGATGTATTGGTTTATTGATCAGATTCAGTATTTCCAATGGGACCTATTGGGTTATTGATCAGTCTCTATCTGTTTTTGGGATGTATTGGATCATTGTTCCATCACTATTTCTCATGGGCATGTATTTTATTATTGACGTGTCTCTGTTCCTCATGCCGCGTAGTGACTTATTGATCAGGCTCGGTGTTTCTCATTGGGACATACTGGATTATTGATCAGTCTCTATTTCTCATGGGGATCTGTTGGATTATAGATCAGTCTCTATTTCTTTTGGGGATGTATTGAATTCTTGATCAGACTCAGAATTTCAGACAGGGACGTATTGGTTTATTGATCAGGCTCAGTATTTCTCATGGGGATGTATTGGATTATTGATCAGAATTAGTATTTTTTACCGGGATGTATTGGATTATTGATCCGTATCTATTTCTCACGTGGACGTATTTGATTATTGATCAGGCTCGGTATTTCTCACAGGTTCTGTAGATAATTGATCAGACTCGCTACTTCTCAAGTGGACATATTGGATTATTGATCAGGGTTGTTATTTCTCATGGGGTCATATTGAATTATTGATTAGGCTCGGTATTTCCAACGTGGACCTATTGGGTCATTGATCAGTCTCTGTTTTTGGGAAGTTTTGGATCATTGATCCGTCTCTATTTCCTGTGAACATGTATTTTATTGTTGACCTGTCTCTGTTTCTCATGAGGATGGACTGGCTTATTGATCAGGCTTAGTGTTTCTCATGGGGACATATTGGATTATTGATCAGGCTTGGTGTTTCTCATTGGGACATATCAGATTATTGATCAGTCTCGATTTATCTTGGGTATTTATTGGATTCTTGCTCAGAGTCAGAATTTCAGATGGGGACACATTGATTTATTGATCAGTCTCATGGGGATGTACTGGATTATTGATCAGGCTCGGTATTTCCAATGAGGGCACAATGGATCCTTGATCCATCTCTATTTCTCATGGGTATGTATTTTATTATTGACCAGTCTCTGTTTCTCATGGGAACATAACAGGATTATTGATCAGTTTCTACTTCTCATGGGGACATATTGGATTATTGATCAGTCTCTATTTCTCATGGGGACATATTGGATTATTGATCAGTCTCTATTTCTCATGGGGACGTATTGGATTCTTGATTAGGCTCGGTATTTCTCATGGGGGCGCATTGGATTATTGATCAGTTTCTGTGTTTCTCATGGGGCCGAATTAGACTATTGGTCAGATCTTTTCATTCTTTTGACAAATATTATAGTCACCAGTCATAATTTGCCCTTTGCCCATTGTCAATAGCTGTTTGACAACCTTCCTGTTACTTATCCTGTGGTTTTTTTTCACAGTGTTTGAGGTTCGATATAAATCGAAGTTGTTGTTGATGGTCACTCAATATCTGACATTGATATATCATGCTATTGATCATCACCTACATCTGACAATGATGTATTATTCCACAGTGAAGCCATATGTTTATTTTTCTGCTGTTGCCATGTGGTTGTCATTGACAAGGCCAGTATCCATTGGCTAATATGATTGTGGCCTCAACTCCACTTTCCTGCCTGTCCCCCCACCTCCCATAATCCTTGACTCCCTTGTCCATCAAAAATCCGCCTAACGCAGCCCTGAATATATTCAGTGATGCAGCCTTGACTTTGTTTTTATTCATTCTTGGGATGTGGGCATCACTGGCTGGGCCAGCATTTATTGCCCATCCCTAGTTGCCCTTGAGAAGGTGGTGGTGAGCTGCCTTCTTGAACTGCTGCAATCCATGTGGTGTAGTTACACTCACATTGCTTTGAGGGAGGGAGGGAGTTCCAGGATTTTGACCCAGTGACAGTGAAGGAACGGTGATATATTTTCAAGTCAGGATGGAGAGTGACTTGGAGGGGAACTTCCAGGTGGTGGTGTTCCCATCTGTCTGCTGCCCTTGTCCTTCAAGATGGTAGCGGTCATGAGTTTGGAAGGTGCTGTTCGAAGGAGCCTTGGTGAATCCCTGCAGTGCATCTTGTAGATGGTGCACACTGCTGCCACTGTGCGTCGGTGGTGGGTCAATAAATGTTTGTGGATGCGGTGCCAATCAAGCAGGTTGCTTTGTCCTGGATGGTGTCAAGCTTCTTGAGTGTTGTTGAAACTGCACTCATCCAGGCAAGTGGGGAGTGTTCCATCACACTCCTGACTTGTGCCTTGTAGATGGTGGACAGACTTTGGGAAGTCAGGAAGTGAGTTACTCACTGCAGGATTCCTAACCTCTGACCTGCTGTTGTAGCCACAGTATTTTTGTGGCTGGTCCAGTTCAGTTCCTGGTCAATGGTAACCCCCAGGATGTCGATAGTGGAGGATCAACGACGGTAATGCCAATGAATAACAAGCGGCGATGGTTAGATTCTCTCTTGTTGGAGATGATCATTGCCTGGCACTTGTGTGGCACGAATGTTACTTGCCACTTGTCAACCCAAACTCGGATATTGTCCAGGCCTTGCTGCATTTGCTCACTTGGGAAGATAATTCCAAAGACTAACACCCTCTGAGAGAAGAAATTCCCCCTCATCTCCTCCTTAAATGGGACACCCCTTGTTTTGAAACTCTGCTCCTGGGGGAAAATATCCCCTCAGCATTGACCCTATCCAGCCCCCTCAGAACCTGATATGATTCAATAAGATCGTCTCTCACTCTGAAGCTTTTCTCGTCAGGCAAACCCTTCCTCCCAGGGATCAACTGAGTGAAGCCTCTCTGAACTGCTTCCAATGCAAATATATCCTTCCTTAAACCAAGAGACCAAAGCTGGACACAGAACTCCAGGGATGATATAGAAAAACCGTCCCCTCGGATAGGGAAACAATAATGAAGGGAACATAGTCATAAAACTAGAGCTGGGCCTTTTGGGAAGCACTTTTCCACACCAAAGGTCATACAAATCAGGGACTGTCTTCACCGTAAGATTATAAATGATGGAGGGTCAGTTGGAGCTCCCAAGTCTGACTTTTAATGAAGGAGGTGTATCGAAAGGACATTCCATTCTGCTCATGCTGCACCCAAAAGGCGGGTCCTTGGCTCATTGGCGGCTGATGATTCATCCTCAGCCAAATTTCTTGGTCGCTTCCTGGTCAGCGGTGGCTTACCATTGCTTTCCATTCTCGGCAGGGCGAGGAGGCAGGTCCCAAGTCTGCCTCCGTACTGGGAACCGAGGGATATGGAGCAAGAAAGGGGTAAATGAAGTTTAGGTGCAGACTAGATTTTAGAATTTAATAGAATAATGGACGGGCTAAATGGCATGTGGGAAAATATGAAATTGTCTATTTTGGCCGGAAGGGTAAAAGAGAAGCATGCTATCTATATGGTGAGAGATTGCAAAGCTCTGAGGTGCAGAGGGATCTGGGTGTCCTAGTGCACGAATCACAAAAGGTTAGAATGCAGGTACAGCAGGTAATTAGGAAAGGTGATAGAATGTTATCATTCATGGTGAGGGGAATTAATTACAAAAGTAGGGAGGTTATGCTTCAGTTATATAGAGTTATACTGTTATTTAAGAAGGAAGGGATAAACCAGAGAACTACAGACCGGTCAGTTTAACCTCGGTGGTGGGGAAACCATTAGAAGCAATTCTGAGGGACAGAATTAATCTACACTTGGAGAGGCAGGGATTAATCAAGGACACTCAGCATGATTTTGTTAAGGGGAGTTCATCCACCAATTTGGTTGAATTTTTCAGAGGTGACCAGGTGTGTGGATGAGGACAATGCTTTTGACGTAGACTACTTGGACTTCAGCAAGGCTTTTGATAAGGTCCCACATGGGAGACTGATAACGAAGGTAAGAACCCATGGGATCCAAGGCAACTTGGCAAATTGGATCCAGAATTGGCTGAGTGGCAGGGAGCAGAGGGTGATGGTTGAGGGGTGTTTTTGTGACTGGATGCCTGTGTCCAGTGGGGTTCCACAGGGATCAGTGTTGGGTCCCTTGCTGTTTGTGGTATATATAAACAATTTAAACTTGAATGTAGGAAGGTTGATCAGTAAGTTCGTGGATGACACGAAAATTGTTGGGGTGTTGGGGTGGTAAATAGTGAGGAGGATAGCCTTAGATTACAGGAGGAATAGATGGGCTGGTCAGATGGGCTGATCAGTGGCAAATGGAATTTAATCTGGATAAGTGTGAGGTGATGCACTTAGGCAGGACAAACAAGGCACGGGAATACACGATGAATGGTAGGACCCTGGGAAGTACCGAGAATCAGAGGGACCTTGGTGTGCATGTCCACCGGTCCCTTAAGGTAGCGGCACAGGTAGATAAGGTGGTTAAGAAGGCATATGGGATACTTGCCTTTATTAGCCGAGGCATAGAATATAAGATCAGGGAGGTTATGCTGGAACTGTATAAAACACTGGTTAGGCCACAGCATGAGTATTGCGCGCAGTTCTGGAATCCGCACTATAGGAAGGATATGATTGCACTGGAGAGAGTGCAGAGGAGATTTACCAGGATGTTGCCTGGGCTGGAGAGTTTTGGTTATGAGGAGAGATTGGATAGATTGGGGTTATTTTCCCTGGAGCAGAGGAGATTGAGAGGGAACATGATTGAGGTGTATAAAATTATGAGGGGCATAGATAGGGTAGACGGGAAGGAACTTTTCCCGTTGGTGGGGGGATCAATAACCAGGGGGTGTAGATTTAAGGTAAGGGGCAGGAGGTTTAGAGGGGATGTGAGGAAGAATTTTTTCACCCAGAGGGTGGTGGGAATCTGGAACTCACTGCCTGATGGGGTGGTAGAGGCAGAAACCCTCATAACATTTGAGAAGTATTTGGATGTGCACTTGCGATGCCGTGGTATACAAGGCTAAGGGCCTAGTGCTGGAAAATGGGATTAGAATAGTTAGGTACTTGTTTGCCTGGTGCAGACTCGATGGGCCGAAGGGCCTTTTACCGTGCTGTAGACCTCTATGACTCCATGAGCACTAGTGAGACCATATTCGGCATACAGTGTACAGTATTGGTCACCTTATTTAAGGAAGGATGTAAATGCATTGGAAGCAGTTCAGAGAAGGTTTTACCAGACTAATACCTAGAATGGGATGGTTGTCTTATAAGGAAAGGTTGGACAGGCTAGGCTTGTATCCACTGGAGTTTGGAAGCGTAAGAGGCAACTTGATTGAAACACATTGGGCAGGATCTTCAGGTGGTCGGGCGGACCCGTGAGCAGCTGGGAAAGGGCCCACTGCCCTCATTCAGCCCCCGACCGCGATTTCACACTGGCTGGTATATTAGCGGGCAGTCAGTGTGAAAGATGCGCTGAGAAGCTCAGCGCTGCTGGGGTGGGAGGTGGGAGGCGGGAGGAGGGTGGCCGCAAAAGCCTGCGTGTACGCGGGGGAACGCACACTGAAAGTTCCCTAAAGGCAGGGAGCTGACTCAGGGAGCTGAACAACATTAAAATCAAAAACAGGGATTTTGAAAATCGGAGAATGATGTCCCCAGATCGGACTCACTCGCGTGAACAAAAGCACTATAAAAATTATGTCAGAACTTCTTAAAAAATTAATGGGGGAAACCGTGGATGAGGTTTCCTGAAAAACGCCAAGGCCACCTGGCCGACTCGCCCGCCAACTGTAATTATCGGCAGGCACACTGCCAACTCCCACCTACACCTGCCGACCAAAATATCGTGCGAGTGCGCGATGAGGTCGGGACACTCGGCCGATGTCATTGTGCGCTATTCCACGCCCGGGCGTGTCGAGCGAGTACCCGCATGCCGAGTGGAAAATCCTGCCCGTAAAACCCTGAGGTAGGAGGTCATGGGTCTGTCGTTTAGTGCATCTTGTGGATATGAACGACCCACTCTGCTCGATTGATGGGTCTGGACCCCATCGACCGCTTACTCGTATCCTCAAACAGTGTTAAGATCTCAGTCGAGACCAATAACTGTTTTTTAAAATCTGAAACCCCAGTTGTTTCCTAAAAGTATGATGTCACAAGATTCCACTGTTTAAAACTGAAGAATGCTTACTGTACAAGAGTCAAACAAAGCCAACACTAAATACTATCTTAGTTAATCAACTATCCTCTAAAACCCAAAGTTGGTGATGGTTGAACATGAGTTAACAGGCAAATGGTGGTCCATTTTAAACTATAAGTTACATATTAAGTGACAGATGCAAATAAGACAGATCTCACAAATTGGCTCGGGAGCCCACAGCATATATGTTATCAACCTCAGTCACAAAGTCCTTCCAAACTCTGTCTTCCTCATGACGAATTTCAGTTCCTCCTCTTCCTCGGAGCTAGTCTGATCCCCAGCCAATGGGTGGCGCACATCCAACCCTAATTCCACCAGCATGGTCTTCACAAAAAATGACACACGTCTGCTGAACCTGCTCAGCTCGGCCTGGGTGGTGTAGGTCCACCAGTGTTAGCTTCCCGTAACAGGAATAGCTGCAGCAACTTTATTCCTGCTCGTTCCCAGCTCCTGGATGGAGCATCTGATCAGCTTGCCTGTATTGCAACACCGGACTCATCGACTTTTCCTGATCTCGGATGCCTGTCAGTCCCTTTACCTCGTTCCAGCTGGTCCCAGTCTTCCTATAAGTTTTAGTTTCAGTTTTGGTTTCCTTAGAAACTGCAATGGCCAGTTTCCTTTCTCAGTTTCCACTTTCAGTTTCAGTTTCCAGTTGGGTGGTCTGTCTTATATAAAAAAATACAAGCTTTGAAACCAGAGATTTCATCACACCGACCATTCATACAATTGTTTGTTGCACTCATTACTGCTGCCTTTAGGTAGTAACTTATTCTACTATACTTGTGGTTCTTCCGCTGGAATGACCAGCTAACTTATCTTGCTCTTAGCCCCTAGAGTTGTTGGCGGATTTGAATCCTTCACCACTGTTTGCTTGACTCCCCCTTTTCAGCTACCCTCTCAATCTTGATCCTTATAATAAAGTGACCTTGCAACCTCCTCTTCTCCCACCCGCTAAGCCCCTGCAAAAGAAAAAGTAAGCGGAGAGCCTGAAATTCCCCAGGGTTTCTTCCGGTCTCCTGTAGAACCCGTGGGGAAAAGGTACAAAGACCTTAAGGTTCTGCATCATTTACCCATTGGCCTCTTGCAGATATAAAGGGCGAAAATGCGGGTGAAACGCCTGCTGGTCTTCCCGTGCAGAGAACTCGAGAGAGCGAGTGCTACACAGTGTGCAGGGAAAGCACATAGAGAAAGAGGGCAGGGGTTGGGGGAGAGAGTACAGCACAAAGTTATAGCAGCAGCCAGCATGAGGGGGGGAGTCCAGTGACAGTGCAATAAGGTCGTCACTTTTCAATCCAAGAGGGAATTCGGGAGAAACCTCTTCACCTGGAGGGTGAGAATGTGAACGTGCAACCTGTTACCACATGGAGCGTTTGAGGCGACTTTACGTAGGTACCTTTACTGGGAAGCTGGATGAGCACATGAGGGAGAAAGGATATGCTGATGGGCTTCATGCAATTCAGATGGAAGGTGGCTCATGTGGAGCACAAGTACCAACTCTCCTGTCAGTCAAACGATGCCTACTGTACTTGTGAATGCGCCTATTAAATCTTCCCTTCTCAAAGGTGAACAACCCACTTTCCCTACACCCCTCAAGTAAACCCCCACTGCCCTCTCTCCAAAGCTTTTGATATTTGATTGAGTGAGGAGTTATTTTTGACGCCCCCTTCAGCATTGTCTCCCCTCCCTACCTGATGGCGCTTGCTGCTGTTGCCATATGTTCACACGGCCCCCAGAGAGCAGGGTGAACTAGTGGTCAGATTTTCAACCTGATTCACGGTCTGATCATTCTTCAAGTTAACAACTTCCCTTCCCTCTCCCTTGAGTGCTGCTATTGAGACTGTAATATTGCTGGTGTTGGGGAGGCTGTAATATTACACTGCGGCTGGGATCAGTAGGCTGTAATATCACATTGTGCTGGAGTTCAGAGGCTGGAATATCACACTGCGGGTGCTGGGGAGGCCGTAATATCACATTGTGCTGAAGTTAAAGAGCTTGTAATATCACACTGTGCTGAAGTTAAGGAGGCTGTAATAACACACTGTGCTGGAGTTCGGGAGGCTGTAGTAACACACTTCTGGGTTTGGGAGGCTGTAATATCACATGGCTCTGGGGTTCAGGAGGCTGTAATATCACACTGCGATGGAGTTTGGGAGGCTGTGATATCACACTGTGCAGGGGTTCAGGAGGCTGTAATAGTACATTGCGCTGGGGTTGGGGAGGCTGTAAAACACATGGCGCTGGAGTCAGGAGGCTGCAATATCACACTGCTGGGGTTCGGAAGGCTGTAATATCAGACTGCGCTGGGATTTGGGAAGCTGTATTATCAGACTGCACTGGAGTTCTAGAGGCTGTAATATCAGCATGCGCTGGGGTTCGAAAGGCTGTAATGTCACATTGCACAGATGTTCAGGAGACTATAGCATCACACTGCGTTGGGGTTGAGGAGGCTGTAATATTACACTATGCTGGAGTTCAGAGGCTGTAATATAACACGGTGCTGGGGTTGATGAGGCTGTAATATTACACAATGCTGGGCTTGGGAAGGCTGTGATATCACACTGCTAGAGTACGGGAGACTGTAATATTACATTGCGCTGGGGGTGGGGAGGCTGTAATATCAGACTGCACTGTGGTTTGGGAGACTGTAATATCACACTGTGCTGGGGTTCTGGAGTCTGTAATGTCAGACTGTGCTAGGTCTGGGGAGGATCTAATATTCCACTGCGTTGGGTTTGGGGAAGGTGTAATATCACACTGTGCTGGTCTTCAGGAAGCTGTAATATCACATTGCGCTGGGATTCATGAAACTGTTATATCACACTGTGCTGAGGTTCAGGAGGCTGTAATATCAGACTGTGCTGGGGTTCAAGAGGCTATAATATCAGTCTGCACTAGGATTCGGAGGCTGTAATGTCAGTTGATACTGGGGTTTGGATGCTGTAATATAACACTGCTCTGGGGTTGAGAAGGCTATAATATCACACTGAGCTGGAGTTAAGGAGGCTGCAACGTCACAGTTTGCTGGGATTGGGGCGGCTGTAATATCACACTGCGCTGGGTTTGGGGAGGGTATAATAACACACTGCGTTGGGTTTGGGGAGGGTGTAATATCACAATGTGCTGGAGTTCAGGAGGCTGTAATATCACACTGCGCTGAGATTTGGGAAACTATAATATCACTGCGCTGGGATTTTGGTGTTTGTAATATCAGAGTGCGCTGGGGTTCAAGAGACGGTAATATCAGATTGTGCTGTGGTTCAGGATGCTGTAATATCACACTGCGCTGGGGCTGAGGCTGTAATATCACACTACTGGGGCTGGTGAGGCTGTAATATCATTTGCTGTGGGTTTGGGGAGGCTGTAATATCACATTGTGTTGTGGCTCAGAGACTAATATAACACTGCACTAGGGCTGACGAGGCTGTAATTTACACTATGCTGGGGTTGGGGAGGCTGTGAATTGACACTGTGCTAGGGTTTGGGAGGCTGTAATATTACATTGCACTGGGGTTGGAGAGGCTGTAATAGCACACTGCGCCCTGGTTCATGAGGCTGTAATATTACACTACGCTGGGGTTCAGGAGTCTGTAATATCATGTCGCTGGGGTTCAGAAGGCTGTAATATCACTCTGTGCTGGGGTTTTGGAGGCTGTAATATCACACTGCGCTGGGATTGGGGAGGCTGTAATATTATGCTGTGCTGGGTTTTGAGAGGCTGTAATATCATACTGTGTTGAGATTCAAGAGGCTGTAAGATCAGACTGCACTGGGATTGGGAGACTGTAATATCAGGGTTAAAGGGACTGCCTAACCTCGGTGGTGGGGAAATTACTAGAAAGAGTTTTGAGGGTCACAGTATATTTGCAATTGGAGAGAGACAGATTAATCAGGGATAGTCAGCATGGATTTGTTAAAGGAAAGTCATGTTTGACAAATTTGATCAAATTTTTTGAAGAGGTAACCAGGAGTGTTGATCAGGGTAATACATTTGGTGTGGTCTACATGGACTTTAGCCAGGCTTTTGATAAAGTCCCGCGTGGCAGACTGGTCAAGAAAGTAAGACCCTATGGGATCCAAGGCAAAGTGGCACGTTGGATCCGAAACTGACTGAGAGGCAGGAAGCAGAGGGTGATAGTAGAGGGATGTTTCTGTGACTGGAAGTCTGTTTCCATTGGGGTTCCACAGGGCTTGGTGCTGGGGCCCTTGCTGTTTGTGGTGTACATAAATGATTTGGACTTAAATGTAGTGGGTATGACCAAGACGTTCGCGGATGACACACAAACTGGTAGGGTGGTAAATAGTGAGGAGGATAGCTGTAAACTGCAGGAACCTATCAATGGACTGGTCAGGTGGGCAGAGCTGAGGCAAATGGAATTCAACCTGCAAAAGTGTGAGGTAACGCACTTGGGAAGGGCTAACAAGGCAAGGGATTATACTATGAATGGTAGGATCCTGGAAAGTACTGAAGATCAGAGGAACCTTGGTGTGCATATCCACAGATCCCTGAAGGTAGCAGGGCAGGTAGTTAAAGTGGTTAAGAAGGCATATGGGATACTTGCCTTTATTAGCTGAGGCATAGAATACAAGAGCAGGTAGCTTATGCTGGAACTGTATAAAATGCTGGTTGGGCCACAACTGCAGTACTGCATGCAGTTCTGGTCACCACATTATAGGAAGGATGTGAGGATGTGATTGCACTGGAGAGGGTGGAATGGAGATTTACCAGGATGCTGCCTGGGCTGGAGAGTGTAAGCTATGAAGGAAGATTGGATAAGCTGGGGTTGTTTTCCTTGGCGCAGTGATGGTTGAAAGGGGACCTGATAGAGGTGTATAAGATTATGAGGGACATAGATAGGGTGGATAGGAAGGTACTTTTTCCATTAGTATGGGGGTCAATAACCAGGGGGCATAGATTTAATGTAAGAGGTAGAAGGCTAAGAGGGGATTTGAGGAGAATTTTTTTGGAACTCACAGCATGAAAGGGTGGCTGAGTCAGAAACTCTCGTAACATTTAAGAAGTATTTAGATCTTCACTTGTGTTGCCATAGCCTCCAGGGCTATGGGCCAAGCAGTGGAAAAAGGGATTAGTGTTGTCTGTTGTGTGGAATGTAGAAAATTTCTGTGGTCTTGTGACGGACAGTAGCATCTTCATCCTTCAAAAGGAATATCAAGTTCTCCAAGCAACCGACCTTCACCGCTGTGTAAGCTAGCTCGGGGTCGTGCAGCAGGTCACACAGAGCCATCAGCGCCCGCTGCCAGGTCAGGAGCTTGGGATCTGCCAGCTCCCGGTTCAGTTTGGGATCCCCGAAGGCACGATGGGCCGAATGGCCTCCTTCTATGCTACAAACATCTACAAGTCACTGCGATTTGGGAGCCTACAATATCACACTGTGTTATGGTTGGAGCGGTTTTAATATCATACTGCGCTAGGAATCGGGAGGCTGTAATATCACACTGCACTCGGATTCGGGAGGCTGTAATATCACACTGCACTCGGATTCGAGAGGTTGTAATATCACACTGCACTCGGATTCGGGAGGCTGTAATATCACACTGCACTCAGATTCGAGAGGTTGTAATATCACACTGTGCTATGGTTGGGGAGGTTTTAATATCACGCTGCACTGGGGTTCAGGAGGCTGTAATATCACACTGCACTCGGATTCGAGAGGTTGTAATATCACACTGTGCTATGGTTGGGGAGGTTTTAATATCACATTGCACTGGGGTTCAGGAAGCTGTAATATCACACTGCACTTGGATTCGGGAGACTGTAATATCACACTGTGCTATGGTTGGGGAGGTTTTAATATCATGCTGCACTGGGGTTCAGGAGGCTGTAATATCACACTGTGTTTGTTTTAGGAGACTGCAGTGTCATACTCTGCTGTGGTTGGGGAGGTTTTAATATCACATTGCGCTGGGATTCGGGAGGTTGTAATATCACACTGCGCTGGGTTGGGGTTGGTGAAGCTGTAATATCATGCTGTGCTGGTCCCAAAGGTAACACACTGTATTGTCCAAGCCAGTCATTCCATCTCTCTTCTTAGCCATTGTTTGGGGCTGAACCACATTTTTGTAACATTTTGACCCTGAACTGACCTTCCAACCATAGAGCCACTGCATCATCCAAACCGCTTCCGCCTGTGCAATTTTGCGGTCTCCACTCTTGTGTCAACTCCTGTGATGCTGAGACCCTCATTCCTGACTGTTTCCTTTAGACTGCCCTGCTCCTGTCCAGCCTTTGACCCAGCAGTCTGTTAACGTGAGGTCGTCCAGAACTCAGCAGCTTGTACCTATCTCGCACCAAGTCTCGTTCACCCATCACCGCCTCTGCTCACTGACCTGACATTGGCTCCCATAGAGCAATACCTCAAACTCTCATCCTTGTGTTCAAATCAGTTCAAGGGTTTTTCCCTTCTTGATTCTGTAATCTCCTGAGATATCTGAGTTCATCTAATTCTGGCCTTATGTGCATCCCTAATTTTAATTCCTGCACCATTAATGGCCATGCCTTTAGCTGCCTAGGCCCAAAGTTCCGAATTCTCTCCCTAAACCTCTCCAACTCCCTATCTCTTCCCATTCCTTTTAAGAATTTTCTTAAAACTTACCTTTTTTAACCAAACATTTCATCACCGATCCCTTGATTTAGCTCTGAGTCAAATTTTGTCTGATTACCATCCCTTTGTAGCACCTTTAGAATGTTTTACTTTATTAATGGCTCAAAATAAATGCAATTCTTGTGGACTGTAGTATTGTACCATACCACTGTTAATTGCTAGATGTTACATCAATTTGTGCAGGATTTAATGCTGTGTTTCTGTGGGAGAATCTGACATTAGGGCAATTAAATGATACAACACAGCAAATGCTGGAAATCATCAACAGCAGCAAATATTAGTTATAGAAAGACCAAACAACTGAACATAGTCACTCCTGTTAATTGAGTTAATGCAATAGCCAAAACACATCTTCCAAACCCACAACCATTACCATCAAGAAGGACAAGGACAGCAGATGGAAGGGAACACCACCTCCTGCAAGTTCCCCTCCAAGCCACTCACCATCCTGGACTTGGAAATATATCGGCTGTTTCTTCACCATCACTGGGTCAAAATCCTGGAAACCCCCCTCCCTAACAGCAATTTGGATATACCTACACCACATGGACTGCAGCGGGTCAAGAAGGCAGTTCACCGCCAACTTCTCAAGGGTACTTAGGGATGGGCAATAAATGCTGTCCCGGCCAGCGACGCCTACATCCCACGAATGAAGAAAAGCAAGCACGCACATAATATCCCGGCGACAGCAAGCGAGAAGAATGGGTAAGTTATTTCTTTTTGAGTGATGTTGGTTGAGTGTTGACCAGGGCACCCATGAGAACAGACCCTGCAATGGGATATTTTACAGGGAACCAGGACCGATGGTTGAGACCTAGTTTAAAGATGTCATGCAAGAGATGCCCACCTGTAAGAATGCAGCGCTTTCCCCATTTACGCACTGAAGTGCAAACCTGGATTGGTGTGGCCCAAGTGCCAGGCTGGAGGTTTGAAATCCCAGCCTTTGTGAGTCAGGGGGCAGGGCACTCTTATTGAGCCAAGTGTCAGAAGATGTGCATTAGGTGTGAAGTATGTTGGGAACACCAGAAGATGTTACCAGCAGCTTTATTGATGCAGATGCATTCCTCACTTCCTTTATCCCTTCTTTCCCTTTAAATACCAGAACAAATCAGACTTGCCTGGCAGCACAATCTTGTAACAGTCCCAGACTTTGTAATATTGTCATTATACAATACACTGGTTTATGGGGCTGCCATAATGCCGTGAACTGTGATATACTGTACGTGGGTAAATGTGCTTGTAGACGATGTAGACAATTGTGATATACTGGGCTAGTGTGGAGACAGTTGTGACATTGCACCTTCTATCCCTCCACAGTGTAATGTTGGACTTCACTGAAGTGTGGGATTGTAAATGACACTGTGCCAGCAATGATGTTCCCCGGATGAAAGGCCTAATGAAAGGTCACAACCTGAAACGTTAACTCTGTTCCTCATGCCACAGATTCTGCCTGACCTGAGTACATCCAGAATTTTCTGTTTTTATTTCAGATTTCCAACATCCACAGTATTTTGCTTTACGTAATGTTGCCTGGTAATCATTTAGAAGCTGGTAATATTACTCTAATGGTGTAGGAAATGCAGTTAATGCAATGTGCTGGCAAAGGAAGTTGTAATATTACACTAAAGGTATAGGAAGCTGTAATATTACACAATGTTGATGTTGAGTGCTGTATTATTACACTAATGCTATAGGCTGTTGTAATGCTGCATTGTTCCAGTATAGGGTGCTGAATACAGTTGTATGGTGGTTATGTAACTGGTAGAGGCCTGGACCTAATGATTCAGAGGCATGAGTGCAAACCCACCATGGCAGCTGGGGAATTTAAATCCAATTAACTAAATGAATCTGCAATAAAAAGCTCATTTCAGTAATCGAGGCAGTGCAACTGCAGGATTGTCATAAAAAGGCATTCATGTACTTTAATGGAGGGAATCTATCATCCTTACTCAATCTGGTCTGCCTGTGACTCCAGACCCACAGAAACGTGGTTGAGTATGGTTGAACTGCCCTCTGAAGTGGCCACTCAGTTGGCAAGAAGGCAGCTCACCGCCACTTTCTCGAGGGCAATTAAGGATGAGTAATAAACACTGGGCTGACCAGTAATGCCCACTTTCTGTGAATAACTTGGAAAGAAATTGCATTAGGCTGGTATAGGTGTCACTGTTACTGATGTGGGGTTGTTAATATAGTGGAGTGGTGTTGATTGCTGCGATACTATATAGTCATTAGAGACCTGTGATAGTATACTGTACTGTTGTCTAGGACAGTAACATCCACATGGCATCCTGCTACCCAGCCCTGTTACCTCAAATAATTGTCCTTTTCTCATGTTACCAAGACTCTTCGTGACTTTGATGACCTGTACCAGATCTCATCTAAGCGTAAAGCTCTCCAGCAAACTCAAACCCAGGCCTGGAAGTATATCTCCATAGTGCATTACGCTTGCATACAATTAACACTTACAGCAGATCCAAGGGCCAATTGGCCCATCTGGTCTGTGCTAGCTTCCTCTTGCCTTACTTCAACTAGCCTGACTTAAGCTGGGGATCATCCTTGTTTCTATCTCTGTGGAGGGGTTGGCAGGGAAATTGTGCCCAGTACATCAGATGGTATCTCAACAAAATGTGTCACTTTATTGCTGTATCTCGAATCTGATTGAGGGGTTCGAATGGTTTATGGCCCCTGAAGTCATTCATTCAGATGCTTCCAGAAAACAGTCAATAATTGTTCTACAAAAGCAACCATTGGAAAAAGTGAAAGCGCATAGCATTCGAGGCATGCTATTGACACGGGTGAGGAATTCGTTAGGAGATAGAGAGCGAGGTTCTTAAATTGGCAGAATGGTTTCCCCCAGGATCTGTACTGGGGATTCAGCCTTTCATTCTATTGGCAATGACTTGGATGAAGGAATACAAAGCTGTATAAGGAGTCTGTTGAAGACACTAAGTTAGGTGACAACAGTACATAATGCAGATGGGTTCAGAAAGTTACAAAGCAGAATTTATAGATTAAGCGAGTGGGCAAAGTTGTGGTAGATGCAGCTCAGTCTGCGAAAAGCGCAAGTTTGTGAGCTTTCAATCAAAGAGAGTTGGCTCAGCATGATTTCTAAATGGCGAGAAGCTTGAAACTTTAGCAGTCCATGTATAGAAACCATTAAAAACCAGTGAACAGGTAGAAAAAGTAATCAAAAAGGGCAAAACAAGGTAAACATTCATACCACAGCCCCTTTTGAGATAAAGTGCAAAGCAAAAGGATGTGGTCAGACCTTAACTGGAACATTGCATTGAATTCTGGATATTACACCACGGGAAGGAGTACTGGCCTTGAAGTGGGTACAGGGCAGATTGAACAGAATGATTTAACCTATACCTGTTCCTATCTTTCATAGATAGAGCAATGGATATACCCAAGTGAGTTACAGACTAGATTCTAATCCAGGGGTTCAAAAGGTTTCTATGTAGAATAATGGATACCTGGGAGTAAGTTACAGACTGGATTCTAATCGAGGGGATCAGATGGTTAAATGTAGATTGATGGATATCTGGGAGTGAGTTATAGACTGGAACCTAATTGAGGAGTTCAGATGGTTTATATATAGAATAATGGATACCTAGGAGTGAGTTACAGACTGGAATCTAATTGAGGGGTTCAGATGGTTTATATATAGAATAATGGATACCTGGGAGTGAGTTACAGACTGGAATCTACTCGAGGGGTTCAGATGGTTAAATGTAGAATAATGAATATCTGGAAGTGAGTTATAGACTGGAATCTACTCGAGGGGTTCAGATGGTTTATGTAGTTTATATATAGAATAATGGAGACCTGGAAGTGAGTTCCAGACAGGAATCTAATCGAGGGGTTCAGATGGTTTATATATAGAATAATGGATACCTGGGAGTGAGTTACAGACTGGAATCTAATCGAGGGGTTCAGATGGTTAAATGTAGAATAATGAATATCTGGAAGTGAGTTACAGACTGGAATCTAATCGAGGGTTCTGGTAGTTTATATAAAGAATAATGGATACCTGGTAGTGAGTTACAGACCGGATTGTAATCAAGTGGTTCAGTTGGTTTATATATGCAATAATGGATACCTGGGAGTGATTTACAGACTGGAATCTAATCGAGGGGTTCAAATGGTTAAATGTAGAATAATGAATATCTGGGAGTGAGTTATAGACTGGAATCTAATAGAGGGGTTCAGATGGTTTACATATAGAATAATGGATACCTGGGATTAATTAGTGAGATATGTTCAGTTACTTGTGCAACTAACCATCTGAATTGAGCCTTTAGTAATCTGTCACACATTCTCTGATAAGAAGCTTTCCTGCAGCTGTTTGAGGACACCTCTGTAATGTTTTGTATCTGCATGGTCAGCAACTTGTCATGAACAGTTTAATACTGATACTCCGCAGAGGTAAGAAGAGGTGGGTGATGGGGGAGTGGTGTGTGTGTGGGGGCCGGGTTTGAGGGATCACGGCCTCCTTAGAACAATGGTGACTGCCGTAAATACAGGAGCCTGCTCTATACGGGCTCTCAACCCCTCATTCCCTCTGTGAGTTATTTTTGGGGCACTGAATAGTGAATTTGGATTAAAAAAAAATGTTTTCCTGAGACGTTTCGCGTCATTGTAAATCAGTTTTATAATAAGATGCGAATTGGTGCGTTTTGACAGGCCAGCAGATCACGCTGCTTTGCCTTGGCCCACTGACCTACAACCAAAAGGCATTCGAGGCGAGTTCAGAGAAATCAGGCCAGATGTTCTATTAATAGTTGCTAACTGCCTTTGGGAGCTAGGCTGGGAAAAAAAAAGAAAATTTGTAATGCATACACAAGAAAAGGTTACCGTGCACCAGTTCCTGTGCCGTGTAGGATTGCTGCCTGCCAACCCATAGGATTGCCCCCTTCCCCCATGGCATTGCACCTTTCCCCTTGGGATTGCGCTGTTCCTGTGGGATCACCCGTAAGATATCCCCGTGGGATTTGTTGATTCCTGGGATGAGAGGATTGTCGCACACTGTTCTCTGGATTTGAGAAGAACGAAGCCTTAGAAGATCCTGAAGGGTCTTGACAGGGTGGACACTGAGAGGTTGTTTTCCCCTCATGGGGGAAGCTGGAGTACGGGGACAGGGTCTCAGAATAAGGGGTCGACCATTTAGGACTGAGATGAGGAGGAATTTCTTCACTCAGAGGGCAGTGAATCTTTCTCCTTTTGATACGGGGATTGGGCGGGTAAGTGAAGTTGAAGTAGAGTATTGGCCATGATCTTATTGAATGGCAGAACATAGAAACATAGAAACTAGGAGCAGGAGTAGATCATTCGGCCCTTCGAGCCTGCTCCGCCATTCAATTTGATCAAGGCTGATCCTCTATCTCAGTGCCGTGCTCCGGTGCTCTCCCCATACCTCTTGATGCCTTTAGCGTATAGAATTCTATCTATTTCCTTCTTAAATATATTCAGTGACTTGGCCTCCACAACCTTCTGTGGTAGAGAATTCCATAGGTTCACCACCCTCCGAGTGAAGAAGTTTCTCCTCATCTCAGTTCTAAATAGCCTTACCCCCGTACCCTGAGATTGTGACCCCTTGTTCTAGACTCCCCCCGCCCCTCCCCCAGCCAGAGGAAACATCATCCCTGTATCCAGTCTCCATCCCTGTCAGAATTTTATATCTTTCAATGAGATCTCCTCTCATTCTTCCAAACTCCAGTGAATACAGGCCTAGTCGACCCAACCTCTCCTCATACGACACTCCTGCCAACCCAGGAATCACTCTGGTGAACCTTCACTGCAGTGGCTCTATGGCAAGTATGCAATACTCCAGGTGTGGTCTCACCAAGGCCCAGTACAGCTGCAGCAGAGCATCCTTGCTCCTGTACTGCAGACCTCTCGCAATGAAGGCCAACATACCATTTGCAGGCTCGAGGGGCTGCTCCTTTCTCTTCTGCTCTTATTCTTTTGTGAGCTGCTGTGACAGGTTTGGATCCGCCTTCCTGATCCAGTTTTCGATCGGGGCAAACCCTCTGGACATTATTTGGAAAATGATACACCGTGCAGACTGGTCAGGGACAACAATCCCAGGGGGACAATTTGAACCGCGCTCACCCTTCAAGCAAACTGATGGGATGGGGCATTTTCAGGTTAATTATAAGCAAACTGCTCCAATATCCTCCGCAATATTCGCTGCCCCTTTCCGTGGACTAACTAACTAAATCCCAATGTTGACCTTTTCCTGTGTTTTCCCATTTGTAGCCCAGGACTTCTCGCCATGTTTTACCTGAAGATTCTAGGACTGGATTCTCTTGCTTTTCCTCTGGAATTTTGTGCGGCACAGGTCACTCTCTCTGCCCCCTTCCTGTTGAGCCTTGGCCTACTTGCCTCCAGCCAGCCGCTTGTACTCATTTATGGCTCGAGGTTCCCCTCCACTGCCTCCTCGCCGGGGGGTCTGTTCCCCTCCACTGCCTCCTCGCTCAGGGTCTGTGCCCCTCCACCGCCCCCTCGCCCAGGGGCCAACTCCCATTTGGAACTAAACAAAAGAAAGACTTGCATTTATTCAGTTGAATTTCACAACCTCAGGATGTCCCAAAGGCCCTGAAATACGACCTCTTAAAATAGCTTGTTCCTGTTAAAAGTGATTATCTCACTATACACCGTCTTCCCTCCCCAATCCCCTGCTCCCATTTTGTTTCCCTTTCTTCGATGATAGAAATCTAGATGGGGAATGTGTGATGTGAGGAAGACGCAGGAGGATTTGGACAGACTTGATGAGTGAGCAAGAACATGGCAGATGGAATATAACATGGAAAAACGTGAGGTTATCCACTTTGGTGGGAGGAACAGATGTGCAGAGTATTTCCTCAATGGTAGGAGATTAGAAAGTGTCGATGTGCAAAGGGACCTTTGCAACGCGATCACCCCTCATTCTTCTACACTCTAGAGAATACAGGCCCAGTGTTCTTGTCCTTAAGTCGCTGAGAGCTAACATGCGGGGAAAGCAAGCAATTAGGAAGGCTGATGGAATGTTAGTCTTTATTGCAAGAGGATTTGGATACAGGAGAAGCAAAGTCTTGCTTCAATTGTACAGAACCTTGGTTAGACCGCACCTAGAGTACTGTGTGCAGTTTTGGTCCCCTTACCTTAGGAAGGATATTATTGCCATGGAGGGAGTGCAACGAAGGCTCACCAGACTTACTCCAAGGGTGGTGGGACAGTCTTACGAAGAGAGATTGGGGAAACTGGGCCTGTATTCTCTAGAGTTTTGAAGAATGAGGGCTGATCGCATTGAAACCTGCAAAATACTTAAAGGGGTAGACAGGGTAGATGCAGGTAAGATGTTTCCCCTGATTGGGGAGCCTAGAACCAGGGGGCACAATTTCAAAATAACGGGGAAGCCACTTATGACTGAGATGAGGAGAAATTTCTTTATTCAGAGGGGAGTGATTCTTTGGAATTTTCTACCCCAGAGAGCTGTGGAAGCTCAGTTATTGAGCATGTTTAATGGCATTTAGAAATCTGTCAATGATGTAAGGGGACATAGGGATAGTGTCGGGGGAAAGGCATTGAAGTGAATGATCGGCCATGATCAAATTGAATGGCAGAGCAGGCTCAACGGGCTGAATGGCCCTCTCCTGCTCCAATGTTCCTATGTTCCTTTTTCATAACTCAGTCAGCTCGTGACCAAGGAACAGAATCTATAGCATAGAAGAACGCCCATTGGCCTGTCTGGTGTATACTGGTGTCTGTGTGCTCCACACAAACTCCTCTCGTTCAGATTACCTCTTTCCCTTGCAGCCAGATCCCTTGATGTCCTTCTGCATGATCAGCAGTGACAATGTAAAATGGCACAGTACTCCTCTGCAGATTTGAAAGTGTTAACAGTTATGCAGGAAATCTATTTCCTAATTAACCTAATTTAGTTAT